>NC_073626.1:70110981-70723481 GCF_029407905.1 Bubalus kerabau
CCACCCTCCAAGTTAGAAATCAAAATAGTCAGAGAAGGAGCTGATATTCTGGCAGGCATGGTATTAGAGACATAGCATTCTCAGGGCATAGTAGGGCAGAGAATCTTTTATTCCATTCCTTAAATAGTGGTGCTGGTGCCATCTGTACCATAAAAACGCCTCTGTGCTTAAGCACCATTCTTAGCTGTGGAGCTTCAGAAAATGGTCATGAGTGGCAAAGGTGGAAGTGGTTAATCAGTCACATTTTTGCTAGAGACATCCCCAAGTTTTCCTTGGGTACTATGTTTATCTCCATAGATTCATAGGCTAGCTTCCTAGCCATACCACAAATATTCCGCCAAATACATTTTAATAAATCCTCTTACTTTAGCTAGGCAGAGGGAATTCTGTTGTTTTCAGGAAGCATGACCAACATATGTTTCCATATATTCTATTTTCTCCTTACGACAATCTTATCATTAGAATGTATGGTCTTCTAAATCATTCATGTTTTTTATCAATATAATCACAATTTTATTTCTTTGTACTTCTGTACTTTCTTCAGATTTCACATTTCTTTACTTATTCCAGAATATGAACTTGGAGGTCATTTTTATTTTTTTATTTCTCTATTTCAATTTAAAATGTTGAAATCATGTTTTATTTTTCTCCTAAAGGCCTTTATGATCTCTAATCATAATATCTTTAAAGTACATAGTACTCTTAAATTAATGTTTCTTCCAGAGGGTGGCCAAGATGGCAGAGCAGTAAAATCTTGAGCTCACCTCCTCCCACTCATAACAAAGAGGGATGGTATGGGGAGGGAGGAGGGAGGAGGGTTCAGGATGGGGAACACATGTATACCTGTGGCGGATTCATTTTGATATTTGGCAAAACTAATACAATTATGTAAAGTTTAAAAATAAAATAAAATTTTAAAAAAAGAAATATTTATAGAGCAACTATTGATGAGAAAGATCAGAAGACTATTAAAAAAAACTTATAGAACTAAAGATATAAAGAAGGAACCACAACAATATGTGTAGGAAGGACAGAAAAACAATATAGTTAAGAACCCATACCTCTGGGCAGGTGACCCATAAATGCAAGGATAATTACCATTGCTGAGATTCTCCTCAAGGTGCAAGGGATGAGCCCTACATCAAGTCCCCTGGCCTCAGTTCCTGCACTGGGAAGATGAACAGTCAGAATGTGCGTCTTTGAAGGCCAGCAAGACTTACTTTCAGATATGGCTGTGGGAAATAGAAACTCCACATTAAAGGCTGCACATAAAATCTCATGTGCTCTGGGACCGGGCAGATGACAGCAATTTGCAAGGATTTCTGGGTCAGAACCACTTACTGATCTTGGAGAGCCTCCTGGAGAGACAAAAGGCAATAGCAGCCCTCCCTGGGGACACTGACAGTAGTCGTAGCCATTTGGGGGAGCGTGTTCTAAATGAGAACGGAGGTGCTGGCAAGTGCCACTTCGGCATCCTTCCTCTGACTTATTAATGCCAGGATCTAGCTCCACATACCATCAGTCCAACACACGCTTTGGGACACCCTGAGTCCCCCTGACAGCTGTGTCAGATAATGACTCTGCATCAAGTCAACACCCTCATTGGGACCCCCCAGGGTTGGGCAACCAGAGATCTTGGGACCTGGCTTTGTCCACCAGTGGGCCAAGACTAGACTTGGGACCCCTTGGGTCTCAGCAGCCAGCTATCTCATGACCTGGCTCTTCCTGCAAGCAGCCAGCAGCCTCCACAAAAAGCAATTGACTACCAATTGGACCAGGGGCCAGCTACACCTACCAGACTGCCTGCAGCAATTAGCCTGCCACAATAGAAGGACCCATGCAGCCCACATAGGAAGAAGCCCTAGGACATACAGCTCTGGTGACCAGAGGGGACTGTGCTGCTGTAACGCACAGAACATCACCTACAAAAGGCCACTGCAAAAGCGGCAAATGTAAACAACTCGTCAAGTACATAGAAATAAAAATAGAAAATTAGGCAAAATGAGGCAGCAGAAGCACTTTTTCAAAACAAAGAAGAAAGATAAAACTACAGACAAAGAACTAAGTGAAGTGGAGATATGCAATCTATCTAATAAAGAGGTCATAAAAATAATGATCACAAAGATGTTCAAAGAACTTGGGAAAAGATTTGATGAGCAGAGTGAGAAGCTAAAATTTTTTAGCAAACAGAAAATATAAAAAAGAACCAAATAGAAATGAAGAATAACTGAAATTAAAAATAAATTAGAAGGAATCAAAACTATATTAGACAATACAGAGGATCAGTGCGCTAGAAAACAAATTAGTGGAAAGCATTGAAATTGAACATAAAAAAGAAAAAATAAAAATAAATTAGGATTCTGTAAGATACCTGTGCTGAGAAGGCAATAGCACCCCACAAAGCACTCTTGCCTGGGAAATCCCATGGACGGAGGAGCCTGGTAGGCTGCAGTCCATGGGGTCGCTGAGAGTTGGACACGACTGAGTGACTTCACTTTCACTTTTCACTTTCATGCATTGGAGAAGGAAATGGCAACCCACCCCAGTGTTCTTGCCTGGAGAATCCCAGGGACAGAGGAGCCTGGTGGGCTTCTGTCTATGGGGTCACACAGAGTCGGACACAACTGATGTGACTTAGCAGCAGCAGCAGCAAGATATCTGTGAGACAACATTAAGTGTGCTAATTTACATTATAAAGGTCCTAGAAGGATAAGAGAGAGAAGCACAGAAAACATAGTTGAAGACATAATAGCTGAAAACTTCCCTAAATAGGGAAAGGAGCAGACACCTAAGTCCAGGATGCACAGAGTCCCAAATAGAATCAACCTATAAATGACCAAGAAACACTGTAAGTAAAATGGCAATAAAAACATAAATAAATAAAGAGAGAATATTAATGTGGCAAAGAGAAAGCAACAAGTTATATCCAAGGAAAGCCCCATAAAGTTATCAGTTGACTTTTCAGCAGAAACTCTGCTGGACAGAAAGAGTGGCACAATATAATCCAAAGAGATAAAAGGGAAAAACTACAACAAAGAATAGTCTAGCTGGCAAGGCTGTCATTTAGATTTGATGGTGAGATCAAAAGTTTCACAGACAAGCAAAATCTAAGAGTTCAGCTTTACAATAAATCAGCTTTACAATAAATATTAAAAGGACTTCTCGAAGTAGAAAAAAAAAGGTCAGAACAGGAAAAATGAAAGTTGTGAAAGGAAAAATATCACTGGTAAAGCAAATATTCAGTAAAGGTAGTTAATCAATCATGTATAAAGCTAGTAGGAACGTTAAAAGGTAAAAGGAATAAAATCATCTATGTCCACAATAAGTAGTTAAGAGATTCACAAAATAAAACATGTAAAATATGATATCAAACACAGTCAATGGGCAGGGGGCAATAAAAATATAGGGTTGTTAAAATGCATTTGAACTTGAGAGATCAGCACTTTAAAATAATCACACACACAATAGAGAGAGAGCGATTGATGTATAGAGATACAGGTATAGATATAGATCGCTATATATACCTCATGGTAACCATAAGCCAAAAATCTGTAATATAATAGATACACAAAAGAAGGTAAATGAATCGAAACATAGTATTAAAGGCAACCATCAATTCAGAAGGGAAGAGGGCAAAAGAATGAAAAAAGAAAGAACTACAAAAAAAATTCCAAAACAATTTTTAAAATGGCAAAAAAGTACATATCTATCAATAATTAAATGTAAATGGACTAAATGCTCCAATCAAAAAGGCATATAATAGCTAAATGGATACAAAGACAAGGCCCACATATTTGCTGTGTATAAGAGATACACTTCAGATCTAAAGACATATATATGGATTGAAAGTGAAGACATGGAAAAAAGTATTCCACGTAAACAAAAATTAAAAGAAATCCAAAGTAGACATACTTTTATCAGGCAAAATAGCCTTTAAAAGACAAGGATGGGCATTATATAATGAGCAAAGACAATCCAAGAAAAAGATGACAGTCGTCATATATATGCACCCAACATAGATGCACATAAATGCATAAAGCAAATATTGATAGACATAAGGGAAGAAGCTGACAACGACACGGTAATAGCAGGGAACTTTAATACCCCACTTATGAATAGACAGGTTATCCAGACAGAAAATCTATAAGGAAACATCACCCTTAGATGACACATTAGATCAGATTAGTAATCAACTACAAGGGGAAAAAAATGCAGAAATCCACAAACACATAGAGCAGAAATCCACAAACAACATAATACTCAACAACAGTAGATCACTAAAGAAATCAAAGAAACCAAAAAATACCTGTGGACAAATGAAGATGAAAACACAATGATCTAAAATCTATGGGACACAGTGATAACAGTTCTAGAAAAGTACAGAAGTGCAAGCCTCAGTAAACAAGAAAAAAACACAAATAACTTTTATTATTATAAAATAATAATCTTATACCTAAAAGAAGTAAAGAAAGATGAATAAATGGCTGAAAGTGTAGAAGGAAAAAAATTATAAACATTAGAGCTGAAATAAATGAAATAGAAACTAAAAAACTCTAGAAAGCATCAAAGAAACTAAGAGCTGGCTCTTGACAAAGAGAAATGAAATCGATAAGCCTTTAGCCAGGCTTATCAAGAAAAAAAAAAAAAAGAGGGGTCAAATCAATGAAACCATAAATTAAAAGGAAAAAAGTATGGAGATTGCTCAAAAATTAAAAACAAAGCTACCATATGATCCAAAAATAACACACCTGGGTATTATTCAATAAAATAAAAACTCGAAGCAAGCATGAATAGATGAGAAGTGACATAAATATAATGGAATAGTAGCCATAAAAAAAGATGAAATGTAGCTACTTGTGAAAACACAAATGGACGTAGACAATAATATACAAAATAAAATAAGTCAGACAGAGAAAGACAAATACTATATGATTTCATTTATATGTGGAACTTAAAAAACAATAATGTTAACCATGGTTAACCATCAGATCATATCAGATCAGATCAGTCGCTCAGTCATGTCCGACTCTTTGTGACCCCATGAATCACAGCACACCAGGCATCCCTGTCCATCACCAACTCCTGGAGTTCACCCAGACCCACATCCATCCAGTCAGTGATGCCATCCAGACATCTCATCCTCTGTCGTCCCCTTCTCCTCTTGCCCCCAATCCCTCCCAGCATCAGAGTCTTTTCCAATGAGTCAACTTTTCGCATGATGTGGCAAAGTACTGGAGTTTCAGCTTTAGCATCATTCCTTCCAAAGAAATCCCAGAGCTGATCTCCTTCAGAATGGACTGGTTGGATCTCCTTGCCGTCCAAGGGACTTGCAACAGTCTTCTCCAACACCACAGTTCAAAAGCATCAATTCTTCAACGCTCAGCCTTCTTCACAGTCCAACTCTCACATCCATACATGATCACAGGAAAAACCATAACCTTGACTAGACGAACCTTTGTTGGCAAAGTAATGTCTCTGCTTTTGAATATGCTATCTAGGTTGGTCATAACTTTCCTTCCAAGGAGTAAGCGTCTTTTAATCTCATGGCTGCAGTCACCATCTGCAGTGATTTTGGAGCCCAGAAAAATAAAGTCTGACACTGTTTCCACTGTTTCCCCATCTATTTCCCATGAAGTGATGGGACCGGATGCCATGATCTTCGTTTTCTGAATGTTGAGCTTTAAGCCAACTTTTTCACTCTCCACTTTCACTTTCATCAAGAGGCTTTTGAGTTCCTCTTCACTTTCTGCCATAAGGGTGGTGTCATCTGCATATCTGAGGTTATTGGTATTTCTCCCAGCAATCTTGATTCCAGCTTGTGTTTCTTCCAGTCCAGCATTTCTCATGATGTACTCTGCATATAAGTTAAATAAGCAGGGTGACAATATACAGCCTTGACGAACTCCTTTTCCTATTTGGAACCAGTCTGTTGTTCCATGTCCAGTTCTAACTGTTGCTTCCTTACCTGCATACAAATTTCTCAAGAGGCAGATCAGGTGGTCTGGTATTCCCATCTCTTTCAGAATTTTCCACAGTTTATTGTGATCCACACAGTCAAAGGCTTTGGCATAGTCCATAAAGCAGAAATAGATGTTTTTCTGGAACTCTCTTGCTTTTTCTATGATCCAGCGGCTGTTGGCAATTTGATCTCTGGTTCCTATGCCTTTTCTAAAACCAGCTTGAACATCAGGAAGTTCACACTTCACATACTGTTGAAGCCTGGCTTGGAGAATTTTGAGCATTACTTTACTAGCATGTGAGATGAGTGCAATTGTGCAGTAGTTTGAGCATTCTTTGGTATTGCCTTTCTTTGGGGTTCGAATGAAAATTGACCTTTTCCAGTCCTGTGGCCACTGCTGAGTTTTCCAAATTTTCTGGCATATTGAGTGTAGCACTTTCACAGCATCATCTTTCAGGATTTGAAATAGCTCAACTGTAATTCCATCACCTCCACTAGCTTTGTTCATAGTGAAGCTTTCTAAGGCCCACTTGACTTCACATTCCAGGATGTCTGGCTCTAGGTCAGTGATCACACCATCATGATTATCTGGGTCGTGAAGATCTTTTTTGTACAGTTCTTCTGTGTATTCTTGCCATCTCTTCTTAATATCTTCTGCTTCTGTTAGGTCCATACCATTTCTGTCCTTTATCATGCCCATCTTTGCATGAAATGTTCCTTTGGTATCTCTGATTTTCTTGAAGAGATCTCTAGTCTTTCCCATTCTGTTTTTATGGTATGATAAAAAAAATAGACCTGCTTTTTCAATCTTCGGAAATCTTCATTTTCTTTATATTAATACATTTCTATGTCCACTTTCTGGTGGACTTAATTATAGTAATAAAGCTAGAGAAACTAACCTGGGGAAATTTTTTATTTTATTTCATATTCAGTTCAGTTCAGTTCAGTCGTGTCAGATTCTTTGCGACCCATGCGCGGCAGCACCCCTGGCCTCACTGTCCATCATCAACTCCCAGAGTTCACCTAAACTCATGTCCATTGAATCAATGATGCCATCCAACCACCTCATCCTCTGTCGTCCCCTTTTCCTCCCGCATTCAATCTTTCCCAGCATCAGGGTGTTTTCAGATGAGTCAGTTCTTTGCATCAGATGGCCATAGTATTGTAGTTTCAGCTTCAACATCAGTCCTTGCAATGAACACTCAGGACTGATCTCCTTTAGGATGGACTGGCTGGATCTCCTTACAATCCAGGGGACTCTCAAGAGTCTTCTCCAACACCACAGTTCAAAAGCATCAATTCTTCTGCACTCACCTTCTTTTGAATATGCTGTCTAGGTTGGTCATAGTTTTTCTTCCAAGGAGCAAGTGTCTTTTAATTTCATGGCTGCAATCACCATCTGCAGTGATTTTGGACCCCAAGAAAATAAAGTTTGTCACTGTTTCCACTGTTTCCCCATCTATTTCCCATGAAGTGATGGGACCGGATGCAATGATCCTCATTTTCTGAATGTTGAACTTTAAGCCAATTTTTTCACTCTCCTCTTTTACTTTCAGCAAGAGGCTCTTTAGTTCTTCACTTTCTACCATAAGAGTGGTGTCATATGCATATCTGAGGTTATTGATATTTCTCCCAGCAATCTTGATTCCAGCTTGTGATTCTTCCAGCCCAGCGTTTCCCATGATGTACTCTGCATGTAAGTTAAATAAGCAGGGTGACAATATACAGCCTTGACATACTCCTTTTCCTATTTGGAACCAGTTTGTTGTTCCATGTCCAGTTCTAACTGCTGCTTCCTGACCTGCATATAGGTTTCTCAACAGGCAGGTCAGGTGGTCTGGTATTCCCATCTCTTTCAGAATTTCCCACAGTTTATTGTGATCCACACAGTCAAAGGCTTTGGCATAGTCAATAAAGCAGAAATAGATGTTTTTCTGGAATCCTCTTGCTTTTTTGATGATCCAGCAGATGTTGGCAATTTGATCTCTGGTTCCTATGCCTTTTCTAAAACCAGCTTGAACATCAGGAAGTTCACACTTCACATACTGTTGAAGCCTGGCTTGGAGAATTTTGAGCATTACTTTACTAGCATGTGAGATGAGTGCAATTGTGCAGTAGTTTGAGCATTCTTTGGCATTGCCTTTCTTTGGGATTGGAATGAAAATTGACCTTTTCCAGTCCTGTGGCCACTGCTGAGTTTTCCAAATTTTCTGGCATATTGAGTGCAGCACTTCCACAGCATCATCTCTCAGGTTTTGAAATAGCTCAACTGGAATTCTGTCACCTCCACTAGCTTGCTTTGTAGTGAAGCTTCCTAAGGTCCACTTGACTTCACATTCCAGGATGTCTGGCTCTAGGTGAGTGATCACACCATTGTGATTATCTGGGTCATGAAGATTTTTTTTGTACAGTTCTTCTGTGTATTCTTGCCACCTCTTCTTAGTATCTTCTGCTTCTGTTAAGTCTATACCATTTCTGTCCTTTATTGAACCCATCTTTGCATGAAATTTTCCCTTGGTATCTCTAATTTTTTGAAGTGATCTCTAGTCTTTCCCATTCTGTTGTTTTCTTCTATTTCTTTGCATTGATCGCTGAGGAAGGCTTTCCTTGCTATTCTTTGGAACTCTGCATTCATATGGGTATATTTTTCCTTTTCTCTGTTGCTTTTTGCTTCTCTTTCCAGAGCTATTTGTAAGGCCTCCTCAGACAGCCAGTTTGCTTTTTGCATTTCTTTTTCTTGGGGATGGTCTTGATCCCTGTCTCCTGTACAATGTCACGAACCTCTGTCCATTGTTCATCAGGTACTCAGTCTATCAGATCTAGTCCCTTAAAACTATTTCTCACTTTCACTCTTTAATTATAAAGGATTTAATTTAGGTCATACCTGAATCATCTAGTGGCTTTCCCTACTTTCTTCAGTTTAAGTCTGAATATGGCAATAAAAATACAAATTATTTCTCAATAGCAAAATAGTCAAGGAAGTATCAAGAGGAACTCTAAAATATTTTGAAGTCAATGAAAATCAAATTTAATTAATTAAATTTATGAGATACATTGAAAGCTGGGCCTAGAGGGAATTTTATAGCATTCACTGCACATTTCAGAAAAGAAAAAAGGTCTGATATCAATAATATAACCTCCTACCTTAGTAAACTAGAAAAAGAAAAGCAATTTAATCCTAATAAGGAAACTAAAATAATAAATATTAGAATAGAAATCAACAAAATTTAAATAAGAAAACAACAGAGGAAAAAATCAATGAAAACAATGTCTCATTTTTAAAAAATCAACAAAACAGATAGACCTATAATCAAGCTAACCATGAATAAGACCAATAAAACACAGGTAGTAAATCAAAATAAAATATGAATCACCATTACTGATCCCATGGACACTGAAATGATAATAAAAGAGCATTGTGAACAATTATATGCCCATGGATTAGAAAAGTTATATTAAAAACTATTTCCATTAAAGACTAACACTACCAAAATTCATACAAAGAAAAACAGATACTTTGATTGGCTTACATATATATGAAAACATTCTTGCCAGAAAAATCCCATGGACAGATGAGCCTGGCAGGCTACAGTACAAAGGATCAGAAAGAGTCAGACATAACTGAGCAACTAGGCACATATATTAAAGAAATGAAATCTATAAATATTTTCAAAAATATAAAGCATTAAGTTTTATAATGCTTAACCTGATGGCTTTAATGGTAAATACTAAACATTTAAAGAAGAATGATATCAATTCTGCACAAACTCTCCCAGAAAATCGTAGCAGGGAAATAACAAGGCAGTGTTATTCTAACACCAAAGACAAAGACACTATAAGAAAACTACAGACCAAGCTCTCTCAAGAATACAGACGCAAAAATTCTCAAAGGGCTACCAAGTCAAATTCAAATAATTGTACACTACAACCAAGTAGAATTTATTCCACTTATGCAAAACTTAACCAACATTTGAAAAACCAATTAAGGTAACTTATTACATCAACAGGCTAAATAAGAAAAATCGTATGATTATATAAATTAATGGAGGAAAAATATTTGACAAAATTCAACACTTATTCATGATAAAAGCTCTCAACAAGCTAGGAATAGAGAGGAATTTCTTCAACTTGATAAAGGTCATTTACAAAAATTACAGTCAAAATCATACTTAATGATGAGAAAGTGGATGCTTCCCTTAAGTTGGAGAATAAAAAAGGATGTTCCTTCTCACCACTCTTATTCAACATCATGCTGGAAGTCCTGGCTAGCACACTAAGAAAAGGAAATAAAAGATTGGAAAGAAAGAAATAAAACTATCTTTGTTTGCAGATGATATGGACATCTTTATAGAAAAAAAATCATAGAATGAATGAAAATAAACAAAAAAACTCTGAAACAAATAAGTGATTTATCAAGATTGTGGGATACAAGGTTAATATACAAAAGTCAGTTGTTTACTATATATAAGCAGTAAAAAAAAAAAGATTTACTGTATTTAAAAAATACTTACCACTAGAAAGTTAATTAGGTATAAATCTAATAAATTATCTCTAGAATCTGAATGAGGAAAACTAAATTTCTGATGGAAAAATATTGTTAAGATGTCAATTAGTTCTTTCCAACTTGATCTATAGTTTCAATGCAATTCCAATCAAAATTATAGCAAAGTATTTTGTGGATATTGAAAAACTGATTCTAAAATTTACAAGGAAACAAAATCTCAGAATAGCCAACACAGTACTGACAAAGAATAAAGTAGGAGACTCAACTTCAAAACTCACCATACAGTGACAGTAATCAATTCTGTGTGGTTTTGGTGAAAGAACAGGCATATAGATCAATACAACAGAACACGAAAACCAGAAATAGACCCAAACAAATATAGTCAATTGAACACTGATAAAGGAACAAAAATGATTGAAAGGAAAAAGGATAATCTCTTCAACAGACAGTCGGATATCCATAAGCAAAAAAATAAATCCAAACACAGACATTTCACAAAAACTAAAAGGGATCATAGATCTAAAATATAAAATATACTATGAAACTTCTAGAGGCTAAAGGAATAAATTCTAGGCTTGAATTTTACAATGAACTTTTAGATATACCATCAAAAATGCCTTTGTGAAAGACAAAATTAGTAAATTAGACTTTATTAAAATTAAAAGTTTCTGCTCTACAAAATACACTTAATAGAATCAAAACTCAAGCCACAGACTGGGCAAAATATTTGAAAAATATGTTATCTGATAAAGGATTTACATCCAAAGTATACAAAATACTGTTGAAGCTCAACAGTAAGTAAAGAAACAATCGAAGTAGAAATTGAGCAGAAGACCTGAACAGATCCTAGCCATTCTAATGTCTAGATATTGGATTTTTGCCATTCTAATAAGCCATTTATCATTACTGTAATTTGCAATTCCCTAATGGCAAACAATGGTATCTTTCATATGCTTTATGCTTAAAACAACGAAATACACACTTATTAGAATGACTAAAATCCAAGTCCTGATAATACCAAATGCTAGTGAGGATGTAGAAAAACAGAAATTCATTAAATTCTATTGGGAACACAAAATTCTATAACCACTTTGAAAGAAGGTTTGATAGCCTATTATTCAGCTAAACATAGTATTACCATATGATCCATAAAACAGGCTTGCAGGCATTTACCCAGTTAATTTGAAAATTCACACTAAAACCTACATGTGAATATCTATAGCAGCTTATTCACAACAGTCAGAAACAGGAAACAACAATGATGTCTTTAAATAGGTGAATGGATAAGCAGACTGATACACATATACAGTAAAATAATATTCTGAGATAAAATTAAATGAGCTATCATCCATGAAAATACATGGAGGAATCTTTTTTTTTAATTTTATTTTTAAATTTTACATAATTGTATTAGTTTTGCCAAATATCAAAATGAATCCGCCACAGGTATACATGTGTTAAAATGAGTATTTCTACATCTGAAAATCCTATATACTCTATGATTCCGATTGCAGCACATTCTGAAAAAGGCAAGACTATAGCAATGATAAGACTGAGGGATCAGGAGAAAGGAAGTGCTGATAAGGAGAAGCACTGGGAGTTTTTTCAGAGTAGTTAAACTTTTCCATGCAATAGTGTAGTTGTAGAAACATGACACCATATATTTGTGAAAATTTAGGTGCTGATCTAAGTAACTGGAGAAATGAATGGAATCTCTAAGACTAAAGATAAAACAAATGGTACATAAACACTCTTCTCTAGTCGAGAAAGCTATCTCTCATGGGACTACAGGTTAAGAATTCTGATATCATTATATATGTACACTAAAAGTGAAGTTAAGTATATGGATGACTAATGGTGGGAGTTGGATTTTCCACTGTTAGAGTGTAAGGTTATATAAGTAAGCAAAAGGAAGCTAGAAAGATCTATGCAGTAATAGATTATGAGTTGGAGACATTAATATAAACTTAGGTTTAGCTTTATATAGACACAGTTTATTTCATTTCTTACAGAAATATTTATGTGAAAGTTAAAGTCAGTCATGTCCAACTCTTTACAACCCCATGGACTATATAGTCCCTGGAATTCTCCAGGCCAGAATACTGGAGTGGGTAGCCTTTCTCTTACTTTTCCAGGGGATCTTCCCAACCGAGGGATGGAACCCAGATCTCCTGCGTTGCAGGTGGATTCTTTACCAGATGAGCCACAAGGGAAACCCAGGAATACTGGAATGGATAATCTATCCCTTCTGTAGCAGATCTTTCTGATCCAGGAATTGAACCCAGGACTTCTGCATTGCAGGCAGATTCTTTACCAACTGAGCTATCAGGGAAGCTATAGATATGTGTAAATATACAGAGCAAAAAAATACATGTATGTAAATTAATCTATCAGTTGAAAGGGCCTAGAAGCAAGCACACTTCAACAAGTGTGTGTTGCTACTTCAACAAGTAGCAACAAGCACATCTAGCACCCAGATCTTGGTTTCTGAATACTCTACATAATTAAAATGAACCAGAGTTCCTAGAAAAGATAGTTGGTTCTAAGACTGGGACAAGAAATATATGAGTAGAGGCTAGAGTATCTTATAGTGTCAAAAAATAAGGATATGCTAAAAAAAAAAAACTATAATAATGGCAGTATGTCAAAGGGACACAGGGTCAACTGAAAGAGCTCTCAATGGCCAAGGCTGGAACAATTTGAGCAACAAATAAATAGTAATATTAGTTATAACCCTAAGTAAAAAAAAAATAATCTATGAGCCTATACTGATTTAACCACTGCTGGGTTATCCAAATTTGCTGATATATTGAGTGCAGCACTTTAAGAGCATCATCTTTTAGGATTTTAAATAGTTATGTTGGAATTTCATCACCTCCACTTGGACAAAACTTGGCAACTGAACAGCAACAAAATACTGATATAAATAGTCAAATTAACAGAAAGAAGAGATAAATCTCCCATGCAGAAGAATCCAAATAATTTATGTAGATATTCCACTTTTAAGTAGAGGAGTATAGTTCCTTACTCTTTAATGTGAGCTGTGCATAGAGATTTCCCTTCATCCAGTGTGAAAAGAGGAAGAAGAGGAACTTCATAGTAGAGAATCCTAACACTACATCAGCTAAGTGATCAAGGTCAACAGCAACAGTGATGTTGACAGAAGTTCAAAAGAATGTATGAGAGAATGTATCCTTGATTCAATGTGATGAAAATGGCTCTTCATCTTTGTGGTCTTTCTCCCAAACCCAAAATCCCAGTCACTCAAGATTAGATCATCAGGCAATTTTCAAATGAAGACATTCTACAAGATACCTGACAAGTACTGCTCAAAACTATCAAGGTTTTGTTATTAAAAACAAGGAAAATCTGAGAAATTGTCATCTCTAAATAAGAGCATAAAGAAACAGAATGACTACATGTAAATGTGATATTGTGGATGGGTCCTGGATTAGAAAGAGACCATCAGACAAAGATAAAAGAAAATGAAAGAAAGTATAAACATTAGTTAATAATAATGTATTAGCATTGTTTTGCTAATTGCAATTCTTACACTATAATTATGTAAAGTGTTAATAATAGGGGAAATTGAGTAAGAGGTATATGGGAATTCTTAGGCCTATCTTCACAATTTTTCTGTAAATCTAAAATTGTTTTAAAAAATAAAGTATATTAAATGCTAAAAGAAAAAAAGGCAAATTTATCTTTGCATTGCCAGCTCTGTATAAATCAACTTAAAAGGACACATCTTAAATCAGAAAAACACATTATATCAGCAAAAAGAAACCCCAAATGCAGCTTTTCCCTTTGGCCAAAAGATTATCCCCCTGTTTCTTATAACACCTGTAGAGCTTTGTAAGAAGATCAGAAATGACAACCAAGTTTTCATAAGCCATTCGTTCCTATAAAATTTAACAAAGCTTTCATATAATCTAAAGTCAATAAACTTACCAACAAAATGACCATTTGAGGTAAGTATTACTAGTCTAAAGATGGACCTTAATTAATCTTGGAAATAGATTATTCATATTGGATGTTGTGTTAAGTTTGAAAGTCAGTCCCCAGGAGAGCCAAGAGAGAAACTATTCTCATACCAACTTCTTCTCTAAACCTCTAGGATTGATTTTCAATTAACGGTGTCTCTGAAGTGAATCTATATGATATTATTTTTTGTTAATTTGGGCCTTATGTAGACATTGTTTAATGTAGGCACTGATTAAAATAGACATTCAAAAGCTAATGTGAAGAGGGAAAGAGTCATAGGAAGAGAAAAGAATTATCAAAAATCTGTGTATCATTTAGTGTTCCATGTAGACAACAGAAGACATTGGGGCTACAGCAAAGCAAAGAAATTTAATACTGAGAATGAGGTTCTTACACAATTGCTGGATAGTTTACAAGTGCTCTGGGCTGGGCCTCTAGGAGCAATTCTCGGATCATCACTGCAGAACTGGAGGAAACTGCTACCTTGACTACAGACAGGAAACTGGGAAGCAAGAAGACAGTGCCTCAACTCTGCTCCAAGTATCAGGGAGCTGCTGCTGGAAGCAGCAGGCCCTGCAAGGAGAAAAATGCATGACCCTTCCAGGCCCCCCTCTCTCTACTTCACTCTGCTCTGCATTCAAGACTCTCATGAGTGCATTTGATTGATTGAACTTAAATTACTTCTGGAGCTTCTGCTCAAAAGGAAATCTGAAAAATGTACTTTTAAGCTCCCTAGTCTCTGCCATACAGAAAGAACATTAAGGAAGGTGGAATAAATGTTGAGTCAGTCGATCTAGCTTATCCACCATGTGTGACATTGGATGACTGTAATGTGAGTAATGCATTTGAGGGGCTATTATCAACTGGCCTCTTACTGGAGACATATTTTTCCTCTAGAGTTTAACAATGATCTATTCATATAGATCTTGTGGCAGATGCATCACTCAGAAACCCAGATGAGCCAAAAGTAGAACACCCCCTCAAGTTGTCACAACATCATAGATCATCTGCATTTGTTCTCCTAAAATATATACATACCACAGGAACTGCATCCAAAATCTCTTTTTCAAAGATTTTTCCCAGATTCATGTAATCTCTCTTTGGATTTCTTGCAATGTGCACACATTCACACATATACATACACTGTCTCACAAACACACCCTATTCAGTTTTAAATATAAGAAGAGCCCCTGTGGATATACACATACCTATTAATTATCAAGATGACTTTATCCGAGCTCACAACTTTCATATTTGTCCTTCCAAATTAAAATCTTTTCCCCCAGAATACAAGGTTAGCACTGGCTATTTACAGCATTATCAAATATTCCTACAGGCTAAGCTCCTACTTGAGCTCTTGCTTTCTAACATAGACATCTTCATCACTAACTTAGCCTGGTTTTCTACAGATAAAAATAAATGATTAAATTTCTATTCCATTAAGTGACAAACAAGTTATCCCAGAAAAAATACTAAATAGATATAAAAATTTGCCTGATTACACTTTGCACAGAGTGGTATCTTGTGGATCAAAATGGAGGAAAAAAACTCCCTAGACAAACAAAAATTAAAGAAAATCTAGTAGGACTGGTTTCCAAGATGGATTAGAAAAGATTATTATAGTCAAAAGAATTATTGTTGAATGGGATATGAATGATCTCTTACACAGCAATCAGAACAAGAGTCCTGTTCCGCTTGTTCAGTTCTCCTGTGGATCTTGGTCAGCCATGTGTCACTCCACTCCTGTTGCATTTGTAGGTAGAGACAGATGAGATGCAAGAAATTGCCAGATGTTTCTGAACTGCTGCAGAACCTTTCAAAGTGCCTCTCAATTAAAGATGGTACCAATGAAAATGCACAATTTTGAAACAAAATCTTCCTCTATTTTTTATTCATTCTCTAAATTCTTTCTAAATGACATATTCTATAATAGAAACTGTTACCAAAAAGTTCTTTAAACCAACTGCAAATAACAATAAAGAAGAGATCTGGGCACAAAACTTAAAAAATAAAAGCTAAAATAACCTTCTCTTCCCAGTCTATAAAATTCCTCAGATAAATTTTTGAAATGAGTATTCATCACTCAGAAAGAGTGCCAAGAAATAGTTATTTAAAAGGACCCTAAATTTAACATGCTTTCACTTGAATTGCTACTATATCAAGAAAAGAATGTACCACATTGAATTTACTAGCACACATCAATTTATTCAATGAAACGTCTATTCCCCAGGTAAAATATACTTCATTTTATCTTCACTTTTGTGCACCACACTTGAAGATAGGAGTTATTTGTGAATGTCTTCAGGAGAGACAAAAAAAAAGGATGAAACAGAAATTTGCACTGTCAGATTTTCACTAAAGTCCAGTCTTACACACACTATATTTTATGAACCAAAATCAGCAAAGCATAATATAATAAGCTTCTATCAAAGAAAGTTACTTTTTAAATCAGAAGTAACCTATATTTTATTTTTCCTTAGATATGAACTTTAAGAATTATTTTATAATAAAATTAAAGCAGTCAAAATCACAGGTGAAAAATAATATTCCCTCATGCTTCATTCTTCTATCAAACATTTCTAAGACTTTTTGAGCTAGAAACTTATAACCCTATCTTTTCTCCATTTTTGGTTATCAATCAACTGATAATAATTTAAAAATAGGTAAGTAGCAGAAGTTTATTAAATAACAAAACTTTTTAGACCATATACACAGGACAAAAGCCAGCATATAGTTAGTACCTACAGCCTTGTTGTGGTGATGGAGCTTGCATAACTCAATGAAACTGAGTCAGGCCATGCAGGATCATCTAAGACAGACGTGTCATAGTGAAGAGTTCTGACAAAATGTTGTCCACTGGAGGAGGGAATGGCAAACCACTCCAATATTCTTGCTGTGAGAACCACATGAACAGTATGAAAAGACAAGAAGATATGACACTGGAAGATGAGTCTCTCAGGTGAAAGGTGCCCAGTACGCTCCTGGGGAAGAGCAAAAGGCAATTACTAACAGCTTCAGAAAGAATGAAGCAGCTGGGCCAAAGCCGAGATGATGCTCAGTTGTGGATGTGTCTGGTGGTGAAAGTGAAGTCCAATGCTGTAAAGAACAATGTTGCATAGAAATCTGGAATGTTAGGTCCATGAATGAAGGTAAATTGGATGTGATCAAGAAGGAGATGGCAAGAGTGAACATCGACATCTTAGGAATCAGTGAATTAAAATGAACCAGAATGGGCGAATTTAATTCAGATGAGCATTAACTACAGTAGGCAATAATCTCTTAGAAGAAATAGAGTAGCCCTCATAGTCTACAAAAGTGTCTGAAATGCAGCACTTGGATGCAATCTCAAAAATGACAGAATAATCTCAGTTCATTTCCAAGGCAAACCATTCAACATCAGAGTAATTCAAATCTATGTCCCAACTACTAATGCCAAAGAAGATGAAGTTGAACGATTCTATGAAGACATACAAGACCTTCAAGAACTAGTACTCAAAAAAGGTGTCATTTTCATCATAGGGGACTGGAATGCAAAAGTAGGAAGTCAAGAGATACTGGGAGTAACAGGCAAGTTTGGCCTTGGAGTATATAACATGAAGCAAGGCAAAGGCTAACAGAGTTTTGCCAAGAGAATGCACTCGTCATAGGAAACACCCTTTTCCAACAACACAAGAGACGACTCTACACATGGACATCACCAGATGGTCAATATCAAAATCAGATCAATGATATTCCTTTCAGCCAAAGATGGAAAAGCTCTATACAGTCAGCAAAAACAAAACCAAGAGCTGACTGTGGCTCATATCATGAATTCCTTGTTGCAAAATTCAGACTTAAATTGAAGAAAGTAGGGACAACCACTAGGCCATTCAAGTATGACCTAAATTAAACCTCTTATGACTATACACTGGAGGTGATGAATGGATTCAAGGGATTAGATCTGGTAGACAGAGTACCTGAAGAACCATGGATAAAAATTTCTAACATTGTCTAAGAGGCAGTGATCAAAACCATCCCAAAGAAAAAGGAATTCAAGAAGGCAGAGTGGTTGTCTAAGGAGGGTTTACAAAAGAAGAAAAGCGAAAGCAAGGGAGAAGAGAAGCATATACCCAACTGAATGCAGAGTTCCAGAGAACAGCAAGGAGAGATAAGAAAGCCTTCTTATATGAACAATGCAAAGAAATAGAGGAAAACAATAGAATGGGAAAGACTAGAGATCTCTTCAAGAAAATTGGAGATATCAAGGGAACACTTTTTGCAAGGATGGTTCAATAAAGGACAGAAACAGTAAGGACCTACCTAACAGAAGCAGAAGAGATTAAGAGGTAGCAAGAATACACATAAGAATTGTATACAAAAGGTCTTAATGACCTAGATAACCACAATGGTGTGTTCACTCACCTAGAGCCAGACATCCTGGAGCATGAAGTCAAGTGGGCTTAGGAAGCATTATTGCAAACAAAACTAGTGGAGGTGATAGAATTCCAGCTGAGCTATTTCAAATCCTAAAAGATGATGCTCTTAAAGTGCTGCAATCAGTATGTCAGCAAATTTGGAAAACTCAGCAGTGGCCACAGGACTGGAAAATGTCAATTTTCAATCCAATTCCAAATAAGAGCTGTGCCCCAAAATTTCAAACTACCATACAATTATGCTCATTTCCCATGCTAGTAAGCTTATGCTCAAAATCCTCCTAGCTAGGCTTCAGTAGTAAGAACTTCCAGATGTACAAGATGGATTTAGAAAAGGCAGGCCATACCATCATCTCATTTCTTCTGTGGCCCAAGATATGCACTTACAGAGCACCCTTCAGGGAAGATAGTCCATCTCATTGCAATAAGAAAATAGTCCGGACAAAAAAAAAAAAATTATTTTTGGAAACCATCTGTTTTGTCAAAAGTTATCCATGCTATAATTTGAATTATTAAGTTGGGGCCACTAAATATAGCACAAAAAGGGAAACCAATACCGAATAAATATATAATCTCCCCAAATTTTCACAAATTAATTCCACATCCATCATTTCAGTGTGAACATGATTTTGATGAAATGTTTTCATAAGAAGCAAACAAGTGTCAGGGGACATTCTGCTTAAGCTAGTTATAAAGGACCAGATTTCACTGGGAAATGAATCTCAAAGGAAAACTGCCTTCACATTGTTTTCACATCTGTCCTCACAGGCTTTTTTAAAGCAAACAAATACAATAAGGTTGAGGCTGAAGGAGTCTGTGATAAAGAGGAATCAAACTACTGATATTTCTCCCCTTCTCTGGGGAAAAACACTGAGTCAGTGCCAAAAGTAAGTGATATGGACTGATATGGATCCATTTTTTGTTTTCATTTTAGCATGGGTGACCTCTATGAAGATCATACCAGAAAGGGCAGCTAGTTATCCCCAAAAGTTTTCTTAATTACACCTAAATGCTTATTTTTCAGAGTTTTTTTTTTTAATTGAATATATTATGCCACAGTGGAACAGTCACCAGTTAAGTGTATCACAAGCAACCCCAAATCATCTTTTCCTGGCAGAATCCATCATATCACAGCTAATCTTATCACATTTTTATAATGTGAACCTGAGCCAGACAGATTATCAAATACGTTGCAAGAGTCTCAGATAATTCTGGGTGTTTACTGATGTTCATTCTATATTCCCCAACAAGGTCATTGTAAGAATATTTTTCGGTAATATTCTTATTTATCCTATCAAGAATATTTACAATTAAAATGAAGAAAGTATCAGTGGAAAGAAATTGATGAGTTGGTCTATGAAAGAATCTATAAACACTGCACATTTAATTCAGACAAGTATCACAATGGCTTCTAATATTAGAAGGTCACAGCCTGAAGTATATTCCAAACTTAAAACAACTTCTCCTAAGATAAGGGCTACTGATTATCTTGGCAGAGCTGGTTTATCCAGCTATATTCTCTCTGCAAGAAGAACAAGGATATGTTCTTAAAAGCCAAGAAGGCATAAGGACTCAGATGAAAATCTAAAGGGATTCCACATAGTGTCAGATGTGATAATCCTTTATTTTTCCCCCTAATCCTTTATCTCACTTTTGTGAACATGGGAATAATGGCTATACACAGAAAGCTTAGGGTTAAAGAAGCTGATGTCCTGAAAGGAGAAAAAAGTTTCGGATTTTTTTCAGCCATTGGTGCAGGATATAGGAATATTTAGATTTTGAGAGACAGAAGTAACACTTTTCAAAGATTTCTTATAAATGTTATTGAAGTAAGTTTAAAATCAACAAATTATGTGGATAGTAAACATCTTGGAGCAAAAGCAATTAAGAAATTGTTGTCAGTTTTTTTTTTTTTAATTATCGTAAGGCAAGTAACTGAGGGGTTGCACAGTCATTAAACAATACTCTAGATTTAATATTCAAAACAAGGAAATAAAGTTAATTATTCTTCAATATTTTTAAGTAACAGGCTCTTCTACAAGGTGGTAAGAGCTAGTTCAATTTTCAGTCAAACTTCTCACAGAAATTTTCTTTAAAAATCTGACAGAGACATAAAGTTTTAACAGTAGTAGAAGCCAAAGTTACTTATAAAAGTTTACTAAATTGTGGGAGGTACATTCCCTTATAAAACTGCATAGATGAAATGATTAAGAAATGATCAATGTCCATAACTAGGTTGTGTGATAGGATAGCCACTAGTCACATGTAGCCAATAAGCACTTGAAACGTGACTATTCCAAATGGGAACATGCTGGAAATTTAAAGTCCATGTCAGCTATCAAAGACGTTCAACAAAAATAAGAATGTAATTACTTCATAAGCAATTTTTCTATTGGTCACTTGTTTAAATAATATTTAAAATTTTTGGCTCACTGCAACATATTATAAAAATTGCTTTCATTTAGTTTTCTAAATGCAGTCACTAGAAAATTTTAAATTACATTATGTGCCTGGAATATTTCTAAGAATGCTGGTTTCGATGTTTGGCCCAACAAAATCTCTCTAGAGAGAGATTACATAAAAGGAAGTTTCCACTCTTTCAGGGAGGCCTTAATGTAAGAGAAATGACGCCAAAACCACTGATCTCCTTTTCATATGAGATATATTCTTGGAAGTTCTTGGTGGTTCAGTGGGTAAAGAATCCACTTGCAATGCAGGAGATGCAGGTTCAATCTCTGGGTCAGGAAGATCCCCTGGAGGAGGGCATGGCAACCCACTCCAGTATTCTTTCCTGGAGAATCCTATGGACAGAGGAGTCTGGTGGGCTACAGTCCACAGGATTGCAAAGTCGGACATGACTGAAGTGACTAAGCACACAAACACACATTCCTTGAGAGAGTCAAATTGGTTCTTCCTGCCATACTTCTGCCATCTATCTGTAACTTTCTCCTTATATCCATTAATGAAGCTACATCTCCTAGCAATGCAATACAGACAGAATAAAGAGCACAGGCTGTAACAGAGTACAACCTGAGGTTTCACTGTAATAGGACTGAGACAGGAAACACCACAGGAATCTTCAGTGTTAACAGGTGGCTAAAACTTTCTTTTAGCACACTGTTCAGGAATAAAGACACCTATTCATGTTACAAAGAATAGGTAGGTAATCAAATAAAAATAACTCTTTCCCTATGTCAAAGGAGTACTTAAAAAAAAAGATTTTATAAAATAGAAATTTCACTAGTAACTGCGTAGATCAACTTTTGCTCTACTGTGTAGTCGAAGAATCAGAATCTGGCAGCACAGAGATATACAATAAAGAGGATCAAAGCAAATGAACATGTCTTGTCCAGTGGCATATTGGGCTTGCCTAGATCTCTTTCAATTCAAGAAAGATTTCATAGGATAAAACAAGGAAATGAACCCATGCAGGTAACGTTCCAACTCAGAGAAACACTGATGAACTTTCAGTGTTGGAGAGCCTAGGATGATGATAGGTTTGCTTCTGGAGTCTTGAGAGAAATCCATGGATCCTTGAGGAAAGAGCTGACATAGCCTCAAGAGTATACCTAGATTTCCTCATCCTTGAATAATAGAGGAAGGGACTTTCCCAGCTGTAAAGTGGTCAAGACTCTGAGCTTCCAATGCAGAGGACATGTGCTTGATCCTGGTCGGAAAACAGACCCCACATGCTATGTGGTGCAGCCAAATAAATCAGTTCAGTCCAACTATTTGCAACCCCATGGACTGCAGCACACCAGGCCTCCCTGTCCATCACCAACTCCCAGAGTTTACTCAAACTCATGTCCATTGAGTCACTGATGCCACCCAACCATCATCATCCTCTGTCATGCCCTCTCCTCCCACCTGCCAAATAAATAAGTAAATTTAAAAAAAAATCTATAACTAAATAGAGGAAGATGCAGACAATGGAGCCAAATAAATCCTGAAAACCAAGGATCTTCCCCCAGACCTTTGTTTGGCTTCAATCAGCAAATGAGTTATCAACAATGATCATTGTAATTCAAGATGATGCAAAGAAAGTGAGTGCATGAAGACACTGTTAAGCCACTGAATCAATAGAGTATCAACCCAACTTCTAAACTATCAATTAAAATAAAATAATTTTTAATATATTCTCTTTATTTTCAACTACCTTAAAATCCATTATGTTACCTGTCATAAGAAGCTTCTTAATTAATATGAGAAGACTAATAGGATACAAAATTGTGATGGGCAGTAAATCTTAAAATTCACATTGCTAAATCCAAATAAACAATGTTAGATTATGGGAATGTGTCATATATGTGATAAATTTAAGTTTCTTAAAATACAAAAGAGACACTACAATGGAAATCCTAATATTCACTTGGTACTAAAATTTCTCTACTAGAATTTGGAGCAAGGTGGGGCAAAGCCAGAGCAAGAGTTTTCAAAGATTTCACCTGGGAGTGAAAGAAGTAAACCTTAGGGGAAAAAAATGACCAATGAGAGGTATAGTAATAATCAACATCATGGTGTTGTAATGTGCTCTCTTCACCTCTCTCCTTCCATCTACAACTAGTAAAACAGAATTTTTATGATTTAACAAAGGATGCTCTATCCAACACAGTAGGATGCTAGAGAGATCCTCTCATTTATAGACCTGAAAATGAGTGGATTAGAACATAAACAGAAGGCAGAACCAGGGAAACAGTGAAGGTGGTGTCTGAGATTTCAGCTCTCTGGCTGCAGCAGCTCAGTCTGCACCCCAGAGAACCTCGTCGGAGAGGGGGAGGTTGTGCACACAACTCTGCCTTCCCACCAGCAGAGGCACCCACGACCACAGGGAACCAGGCAGCAGAGGCAGCAGGGCCCATACACTATTCTTCCAGCTGCAGCGGTGCCCTCAACGGTGGCCCCCCATCCCTAGCAGCGGCCACAGTGCCCACAAACCCAATGACCCTGGAGGCAGTGGAGGCACCTGTGGCCCCAGCTTACACTTCTCCTATGTCCTCCGCAGCAATGGTGCCCATGACCCAGGTGACCTGGACATGGCAGAGGCACCTGCCATTCTGGTGCCCCGATAGCAGCACCAGTGACCTCAGCAAGGCACCAGTAACTCCAAAAGCACACAGAGCTATGACCAGGTACCAGCAGCACCTCCAGCAGAGACAGTAAAGGGTAGAAAATGCCCATTCTCAAATATAGCCAGAAGTAGCTCAGGCTAAAAAAAAAAAAAAAATGAGGTATTCCACCTACTGAAAAATAAAATAAAGGCCTCTAATTGCCAATAAATTGAATTGTTTTGAGTAAAAATTTTTGGTTTTCTTGTAAATTTTTATTTTATATTGGAGTGTAGCCAATTAAGAATGCTATAGCAGTTTCAAGTGGACATCAAAGGGACTCAATCACACATATACACCTATCCACTCTCCCCCAACCTCCCCTCCCACCCAGGCTGCCACATAACACTGAGCAGAGTTCCCTGTGCTATATGGTAGGACCTTGTTGAAAATCCATTTTAAATATAACAGTGTACACGTCGATCCCAAACTCCCTGACTATCCTTTCCCACATCCTTCCCCCTTGGCAACCAAAACTTTTAAAGCTTACCTAAATAAGAGAGACATTTGCTACTTCGAATATACTGACTGAAGAACCATGAAAAACCATGATAACATGATATTACAAAAACAAAAAAGGACAGTTCTTCAGAAACCAAACTTAAATTCACAGAATTCTGCAATCTAACTGAAATAGAGAATTTCAAATGCTGCCAACAAGCTACAAGAAAACTCAGGCAGTTCAATGAGCTCAGGAATAAAATTAATGAACAGATGGAATGAATACTTTACCAGAATGACTGAACTAAGAAAGAACTAAACAGAAATTCTGGTGCTAAAGAACTCAATAAATGAGATGAAGAGTTCAATCGAAAACATTGGAAACAGAGCAGACCATATGGGATAAAGAATTAATGAGCTCAGAGATAGAAATCTAGAAACAATTCGGGTAGAAAGGGAGAGAGAACTTTTTTTTTTTTTAATGAAGAAATTCTACGAGAACTATCTGACTCCATCAGGAAAGGCAACATAAGGGCAATGGGTGTCCCTAAAGCAGAAGAGAGGGAGGAGGGAGCAGAGGGTTTACCTAAAGAAATAATAGCTGAGAACTTCCTGAATCTGAAGAAGAAACTGGATACACAAGTCCATGAACCTAAGAGAATACCTAATTATCTCCGTACAAAAAGATCTTCTCTAAGACATTATAAGAAAACCATCAAAAGTCAGTGATGAAGAATAAATTTTAAAGGCAAACAGGGAAAAAGATAGTAACCTACAAAGGAACCCCCATCAGGCTATTCAGCAGACTTCTCAGCAAAAAAACTCTATCGGTCAGAAAAAAGTGGAATGAAATACACAAAATATTAAAAGATAAAAACTGTCAGTTAAGACTACACTACCCAGCAAAGTTGTTTTTCAAATATTTGTTTTTCAAATATTTCTCAAAGGAGAAATAAACACATCCCCAGACAAAGGCTGAGGAAGTTTATCATCATTAGACATGCTTTGCAAGAAATGTTTAAAGGATTTCTTTTACCTTAAACAAAAAGGCAACAGCACACAAACCTTTAAGATGATAAATAGAATCAGAAAGTAGTTCCAACTACATATCAGAATAGGAGGTTAAACATGAAGTTATAGCATAAAGGTTAAAGGGGGAAAAAGCAGCAACTTGGTAACTAACTCACAACATAAAATGGATAATTTGAGATGACAAAAACATAAGAGGAAAAGAGGAAAAGGTGGGATCTGTATAAGTAAAGATAAGATTCTATCAGCAGAAAAAGGACTACCATGCTATCTATGTTTTATGCAAACCTTATATTAACCATATATTATTAATCTAGAATAGAGACACAAAACTTAAGAGAAAACTGAGAAAAACATCATTGAAAACCAAATTAAAACAGCGGACAGAAACACAAGAAAAGAGAAATAACAGAGATATGGAGCAACCAGAAAACAAAACAACAGTATTTGGTCCTTGTCGGTCCATAAACACCCTGGATGTCAATGAATTAAAATCACAAATCAAAAAAGACTGAATGGCTGAGTATATTTAGAAAACAAGACCCAACTATAGGCTGATTCCCGAAGACTCATTTAAGCTCTTAAGACAAACTCATTCCAGGTCAAAGTGAAGGAAATAAAGATGATTCTCTAAGCATATGGCAGCCCAAAAAAAGTAGGGGTAACCATATTCATATCATACAAAACAGATTTCAAGGAAAAAAGATAGTAAGAAACAAAAGTAGACACTACATAATGATAAAAAATGGACAATCCATCAAGAAGACATAATAATTATTATACATGCACCTAATATAGAGGCACCAAAATATATAAAGCAATTATTAATAGACATAAAGGAGAAATTGAAAGCAACAAAATAATTATAGACAACTTTAACATCCAACTTACATCAGTGGATAATTATCCAGACAGAAAGTCAACAAGGAAATATCAGCCCTAATTGAAACATTAGACCAGATGAACTCAGTAGATTTATATAGAACATTCTACCCAAGTGCAGAATATACATTCTTCTCAAGTGCACATGAAATACTTTCAGTGATGGACCATATGTTAAAACACAAAACAAGCCTCAATAAATTTAAGACAAATCATACTGAGCATTTTTTCTAACCATAATAATATGAAACAAGATGTCAACTAGAAGAAGCTAGAAAAAACACAAATATGTGGAGACTAAACAATGTGCTACTAAACAACTCTTAGATCAACAACAAGAAAAATCAAAGGACAAATAAAAAATACCCAAAGACAAATGAAAATAAGACATCCCAAAATCTATAGGATGTAGCAAAAGTGGTACTAAGAAGGAAGTTTATAGGAACATACTCCCTTAAGAAACAAGAAAAATCTCAATCTAACCTTACACTTAAAGGAACTAAAAAAATAAAATGAACAAAGCCCAAAGTCAGCAGAAGGAGAGAAGTAATAAGAATCATGTCAGAAATAAACAAAATAAAGACCACAGAGACAATAGAAAAGATTGGTGAAATTAAGAGCTGGATTCTTAAAAAGATAAAATTAACACACATTTAGCAGGACTCACTAAGAAAAAAAGAGAGAAGACCCAGATAAAAAAACAAGCAAAAAAAAAATTCCAGGACCAGACAGCTTCAAAGCTGAATTCTACTAAATTACTTGTCCTTCTCAAACTCTTCCAAAACATTAAAGAGGAGGGAATGCCTCCTAATTCATTCAATGAAGTCATCATTACCCAGATAACAAAACCAGACCAAGACAGCTACAAGAAAATTACAGGCCAACATCTCTGCTGAACTAGAACTAAATGCAAAAATTGTCAACAAAATCAGGCAAACTTAATCCAACAGTACATTAAAAGGATCACATACCACACTCAGCTGGGATTGATTCCAGGGATGCAAGGATGATTCAATATTCACAAACCAATGTGATATACCACATTAACAAAATGAAGAATAAAAATCATATGATCATCTCAACAGATGCAGAAAAAGAATTTGATAAGATTGAATACCCATTTATGACTTTTAAAAACTCGATAAAATATGTATAGAAGGGACACACTTAAAAATAATAAAGGCTATATATGACAAAACCACAGTTAACATCACACTCAATGATGAAAAAGTCAAAGTGATCCAAGGTCAGGAACAAGACAAAGGTGTCAATTCTTGCCATTCTTATTCAACATACTATCACAGTCCTAGCCAGAAGACTTAGCAAAGAGAAAGGTAATAAAAGACACCCAAATTGAAAACAAAGTCAAACTGTTACTATTTGTCAATAAAAGTTTTATACGTAGAAAACCCTAAAGACTCCATCAAAAACTATTAGAAATATTCATTGAATACAGTAAAGTTGCAGAGCACATGTCAACAGAAAAAAATTTATTGCATTTTTATACACTCACAATGAACTCACAAAAAGAGAATTCAAGAAAACAACCATGTTTACTACAACAGAAAAAATAAAATACCTAGGGGTAAGTTTAACCAAGGAGGTGAAAGACCTGTGTACTGAAAACTATAAGATGTTGAAAGAAATTGAAGACACAGAAAAATGGAAAGAATTTCTATATGAATGGAATGGATGAATCAATATTGTTTAATGTTCATATTACCTAAAACAATCTAAAGATTCAATGCAATCTCTATCAAAATCCCAATGATTTTTTAACAAAAATAAAACTAAAAATTATAAAATTTCTGTGGAATCACACACACACAAAAAAACAAATAGCCACAGCTGTTATTAGATGCTGAGAAGTTATTTGATAATATTTAGCAGACACACCTACTAAAAATCTAAACAGGAAAATGGAAAGTCACTCAGTTGTGTCCGACTCTTTGCAACCCCAGGGACTATACAGTCCATGGAATTCTCAGGCCAGGATACTAGAGTGGAGAGCCTTTCCCTTCTCCAGGGGTTCTTCTCAACCCAAGGATCGAACCAGGGTCTCCTGCATTACAGGTGGATTCTTTACCAACGCAGCTATCAGGGAAGCTCTTAAATAGGAAAAAAATCTATTTAAATATAAATAAATCTACTCAAAGTTCTATAGCAAATATCACACAGAGTTAAAACACAAAAATGATGATTTATAGTTCGGAACTCAGGTGTTCAATACTGTCATTATTTTTTATTCTCATTTTAGATGTTCCAGAAAATTTTATTTTAAAAAAGAAATAACTCCTATGTTAAAAGGGATAAAGCAGTCATTTGCTGATAATGCAGTTGTATACTCAGAATACCGAAGACATTCTAACTTACAAATTACTAAATTTTACAGAAGAGATTTATAATGTGAATGGGTAAAACAATATACAAGATCAACAGTTTTAACTTAGTATATGACTCTACATCAAGAAACATAAATGGAAAAAAAAATAGTAATGAAATAGATAGAACTGAACCTCCCAGGGGCCAAAAAGCACATGAAAAACTTTATAAAATTTAATTGACACTACACACATTTAAGAGTCGGACACGACTGAGCAACTGAACTGAACACACATTTAAGAATGTATGTTTACACACTGTTTTAAATTCCACTTTTAAAAACAAATAGCAACAACAGCAACAATGAAAAAAAACTCTAACAATGTTATATTCTGGCCAGGACATGGAGCCGCTGGAACTGATAGACTCCTGGTAGGATTCAAATAGTACAACCACTTTGGAAAAACAATATGCTGGCGTTCTTTAGATTAAACATAGCTTATCGCACAATCCAGCAATCTCCCTCTTAGTTATTTACACAAGAGAAATGAAGACATATGTTTCCACACTAAAAAGTGAAAGTGAAGTCGTTCAGTTGTTAATGACTCTTTGCTACCCCGAGGACTGTATGTAGCCCACCAGCCTCCTCCATCCATGGGATTCTCCAGGCAAGAATACTGAAGTGGGTTGCCATTCCCTTCTCCATCCACAGTAAAACCTATATCCACAATAAAACCCTATCCACCAGTGGCTCAGATGGTGAAGAATCTGCCTGCAATGTGGGAGACCCAGGTTCAATCCCTGGGTCAAGGACGATCCCCTGGAGAAGGGAATGGCTACCCACTCCAGTATTCTTGCCTGGAGAATGTCATGGATAGACAAGCCTGGAGGGCCACAACAGTCCATAGGGTCACAAAGAGTCAAGCAGCTTTATTAATAATCATCACAAAATGTCTATAACCTGGTAAATGGAAGAACTGTGACTATCCAATAGAATATTCACTCCATGATGAAAATTTGAACTACTAATACTTTCAACAATTTATATACATTTTAAATGTATTATGCTAAATGAAAAAAAGTTGACACCAAAGGCCACATTCTATAGGCTTTCACTTATATAATATTCTGGAAAAGGCAAAACGAACTGAAGAAGAGCTCAGTAGTTGCCGAGGTTGGAGGTAGGGAGACATAGTCAACAAGGGGCACAAAGAGGTGATGAAATGTCTTGTCTTGATTATAATGGTGGTTATATAACTGTATACTTTGTCCAACTCATCAGACAGCACATCTCCAAAAGAGGGATTTTATTGAATATGAATTATACAATCAACAACTCTAACTTAAAAAAATTAATTGAAAGCCTCAAACAAGGTGTGAATAAAAGGGAAAAAATAATATTCTTAGATCATGGCTTAAAAGCAGAAAATATTAATTATCTTTAAAAGTATCATGTAAACTGATGTGATTCCAATTAGAATCCCCAAAGTATGGTTCTAGAATTGAATAAAATGATCTTGAACTTTGTATGGAAAAATTGGTGTTCAAGGATAACTAAGAAAAAAGGAATGAGAGATAAGTAAGGAGACTCATACTAAATACCAAAATATACTCTAAAACCACTATGATCATATTAGTATCAGCATATGAATAAACAGACTAGAGTATGATTAAAGTATATAAAAACAGATTCCAGTATAATTTATTGTATGTTTAAAAAGAAATAGTTTTTGACTGCTGAACAGAAAGCATTCCTCTAAGTAAGAGAACACAATATTGAACCCCTATCTCATACCATAAACAACAACATATTACAGAAAGATAGAAGACCCAAATATCTTTTAAAATTACAAAGAAATTTTTTTAATTTAAGGGTGGAAACTTTTCTTAACAAGACAGGAAAGCCCTGAATCTATAAACAAGAAAGGATACCTATTTTGATAAAAATAATAAATGGTTTATATAAGAAAAATACTAAAAATATTTCAGTGCACATATGTGCAATAAAATACAAAGAGCTCTTTAAAATTCACAGTAAAAACAATTCAGTGGAAAAATGAACAAAGGATATAAGTAGTTCACTAATGAGCAAACTAAATGACAAAAACAAAATGAAAAGAGTTTAAACTTATAAATTCAGAAAATATAGATTAATATAACAATGAAATCACTGTATTTATTAGACTATCAAAAATGAAAACAAATGACATATGTTGCTGTTTAGGATGTTATCTAGTTATGATCAGACATTGCTGGTAGAAATGTAAATTATTGCAATCTTTTTGGAAAACAGTAACACAATATCTGCTTTTTTTGTCCTCTTAGCAATCCTGTTCCTGGGAATACATCACCAGTACAGAATGTTCCTTGTACTTTTGCTCATAAAGGCAAAAATGTTAGAAGAAAAATTAATACTCATTCATAAAGAGAAATGTCAGAATAATACTCATTATGAAATATTATACAACAATTAGAATGGAATGAATTATTAATAGTTTTATACCAGTTGACATGGTAACATTTCCATAAGGTATTACTGACTGAAGAAAAAGTCATTTAATATGATGATTAGATAGATATAGATAAAATCCTATATGTCTGTACAAAAGCCTATAAGTCTATAGAGGAAAACATAAGATAAAAGAAAGGTTATTAGATATCCAATAGAGTTGGAAGGAGGTAGGAAAGTGTGCAGATGACATAGAAAAAGAAAGGATGAGACCACTCAGAAAGGAAAGCTGCACTGATTTAAGTTAATATGTAAGAAACTTATCTCTTTTATGTACAATTACAGGTATAAATAAATATATATGATTCTATGGATGCATGAATTAATAATTTCAAAAAACAAAATTAGATTTACATCTGATATATGGGAACATCAAATGATAATTTTATGTGGAGAAAAACAAAATTTTGAGTGTATGGGTATTATTTTCATATGTTTTTGAATGAACAAAGAGAAGGATATAGAATGATGATACCAAGCTATGAATCTTAACCCCAGAGGCTTGAAAATGGGTGACAGAGAGGTGCATACAGTAAGGTGGGCATAATAAACCGGTTTGTAATAATAACCTTTCCTCTATTCATCCTCAGTATTTAATTGTTACAAAAATTATATCTAGCTATTGTTAATTTAAACAACATCAAATAAAGTGAAATATATTGCAATGAAGGAAGAAAATAAAATTACTGTTTAAGGTTAATGCTTTCAGAATAATTGGGGGAGTAACACAGATCTAAGGAAATGATTTTCTGTGAGTCCCTGGAGAAAGTTTCATTTACAAACATGCATTTTAATCCAAACCAAGCACTAATCATTTACTTTGGTAGAGCCCATAGACTAGCATTTCTGCAAATGTACGTTTTTAAGTGACCTCCTTTAGAATTACTTGGGGAACCTATAAGGGAAACATGCCTAAACTCCATTCCATATTTTCTGAATTAGCATCTCTAGTGTGAGACAGGAATCTACATTTTTAACTGCTCTCCCTCCCCAAGATGATTTTTAGGCAAAAAATAAGCTGAGAAACATAGCTTTAGACCAGTGATTCCAAGAGTTTACAGATAATGCAGGCGTGCTAAGTTGCCTCAGTCATGTCTGACTCTTTGCTACTCTAAGATAGTAGCTGGGGCTTCCCCAGTGGCTTAGAGGTAAAGAATCTGCCTACAACGCAGGGGACGCAGGCCACTACTTTACTGAAGCATAGCTATAATTTTCATCAATATTAATAGTGTTTATGCAACAGAAAAGGAAAACTGAGATCGCAGGTTGCCTTGGTGAGGTATTTATGCTAATATCTTCTCACATTTACAGTCTCCCTTTCCACACAGTCCACCTTAATTGTAACTAATAACTTCCTCCCAGTATGTGACTGATTCCCTGGCCCATTATTTTTGGGCTTTTGTCATTCAGTTCAGTTCAGTAGCTCAGTCGTGTCTGACTCTTTGCGATCCCATGAATTGCAGCCCGCCAGGCCTCCCTGTCCATCACCAACTCCCGGAGTTTATTCAAACTCATGTCCATTGAGTCGGTGATGCCATCCAGCCATCTCATCCTCTGTTGTCCCCTTCTCCTCCTGCCTCCAATCCCTCCCAGCATCAGGGTCTTTTCAAATGAGTCAGTTCTTGGCATCAGGTGGCCAAAGTACTGGAGTTTCAGCTTTAGCATCAGTCCTTCCAAAGAACACCCAGGGCTGATCTCCTTTAAAATGGACTGGTTGGATCTCCTTGCAGTCCAAGGGACTCTCAAGAGTCTTCTCTAGCACCACAGTTCAAAAGCATCAATTCTTCAGTGCTCAGCTTTCCTTATGGTCCAACTCTCATATCCATACATGATCACTGGAAAAACCATAGCCTTGACTAGACGGACCTTTGTTGACAAAGTGATGTCTCTGCTTTTTAATATGCTGTCTAGGTTGGTCATAACTTTCCTTCCAAGGAGTAAGCGTTTTTTAATTTCATGGCTACAGTCACCATCTGCAGTGATTTCAGAGTCCAAAAAAATAAAGTCTCTCACTGTTTCCACTGTTTTCTCATCTATTTGCCATGAAGTGATGGGACCAGATGCCATAATCTTAGTTTTCTGAATGTTGAGCTTTAAGCCAACTTTTTCACTCTCCTCTTCCACTTTCATCCAGAGGCTCTTTAGTTCTTCCTCAACAGGTAGACAATAAACTCCAACAGGTAGATGATAAACTACAAATCCATTCTAAATTCCATCTCAAATCAACTGTGCAGTTTTGGATTGCTCACTTCACTGTGTCTCAGCGTCTTTGTTATACAAAGGGAAGGGACTTTTTACAGATGCATGTAACATCCTTCTATAAATTTCAAGCTATTCAATGGAAAAGAACTTTGCAGTAAATGCAATGTTCTAAGAAAATTTAGGGGATTCCCATAATGCACTGATAAACCAATTTTAAATTAGCAAATAATCTGGATATTCTATGGCCTTCTCACCTTATTTGTGGGGAGGGGTGCCTTTCCGCCATCTTTTCAGCTTTTGTCAAGCTTAGCTTTTTAGGTATAATAAATTTAGCCAGCTTAGAGATTCATGTATAACAAGAAGAATAAAAGTTTTAGCTGGTATAAGAATTCTTCCTAGAAAGAGAGAAACTCTTTGTTAAAAAAATGCAGCAGTAATCTTATTTGGAGCAGAAGATGAGAAATAACGGGGCTTAAATATGGGTAAAACTGTTCTTCTTGAGACAAGACTACCGACTATTTGCTTTACAAAAAAACAAAAAGGAAAATAAAAGAAAAATGAAAGGAGAGATAGAAATAAATGAACAGTGGAGGTGAAGTGAGAGGAAAGGCTGTGAAATGTGTGATGGGATTTCTGCAGAGAGCACCCATGTCTGCAATGGAACCTACAAAAATCACAAACTGCTTGCTGCCAGTAGATTTTAAAAAACAACAATACAAAGCAAAGCAAAACAAAACAGAAAAGTTGAAGTTCTGCACATCAGCAACAAGGGGAGGAAATGAGGCAACATTCCCTGCTGAGAACTTGCAGAGATTATGGGAAGCATTTTGGTCATTCTTTCGGGCTTGAAACCAAGTTTACAGAAATTCTCAAGGGGCAGAGAAGCTCCTAAAGACATTTAACAAAATGACATCTGTATATTTTGGAGATCAACCGTTAGCACATTATTAAGAATCTGAGAATTTACATGTGGATCCAGAATGAAAAATAGCATATCTGGGTCAAATGAAGGCTTTGATACCAATAATGACATATGACTATCTCAAGAACAACATCATATACCTTAAAATGTTAACCCAAATTGGTTCCCTGACATCTGCACACAAACAAGCTTAAGCAGATATCAGTATGTTAGGTCTGTGACTGCTATATAGTGTTTTTGTTATGCAGGGAACATCGACTGGCAAAACCAGTTCTATTGTTTAGACAAACACCTTTTAAGTGGGAGTAATATAAAAACTATTCCATAATTGACGTCCAACATTCAGATATTTATTTACCAGCTATTTATTGAGTACCCCTTATATACATGCCACTAAAGAGTCCCTAAAGGGCTTCCCTGGTGGTTCAGATGGTAAAGCGTCTGCCCGCAATGCAAGAGACCCGGGGTTCGATCCCTGGGTTGGGAAAATCCCCTGGAGAAGGAAATGGCGACCCACTCCAGTATTCTTGCCTGGAAAATCCCATGGACAGAGAGGCCTGGTAGGCTACAGTCCATGGGGTTGCAAAGAGTCGGACACGATTGAGTGACTTAACTTTCACTTTCACTTTCAAAGAGTCCCTAGAGGAATTTAAAGATACGTAAGAATTGATTCTGGAAGAATCTCAATAACTAGGTAAACAGAGTTTTATTCATATAAAGTTAAAAAAAATTTTTTTAATTGACTAGAAAGGAATTTCAGAAGCTAAAGTGTTCTTGGTTATATTTTAGGAACTATGTTAATAAGTTGGGCTTCCCCAGTGGTAAAGAATCTACCTGCAATGCAGGAGACTTGGTTGGGTTCAATCCCTGGGTCAGGAAGATTCCCAGGAGAAGTATGTGGCAACCCACTCTGAGGCAGGAGATAGGTGGATCCCCGCAGGGTAAAGTGATTAGAGATTCCTTCTCTGTGGATCGAAACTTCAAGAAATGAGAATGGCAGGGCAATTAAGGCAAGGAGGTCGGGCCCGACCCAGACCATATATTTCTTGTTCTTGAAGTCAGGAGACCTTCCTGACCACACATGCACAGATAAGACTCCTTGAAGGTAAAAGGCAAGTGAGGCTAAATAATGCTAGGCTATCCAGATGCCTCTTTGGTAAAATCTATCTTGGCTAAGGGATGCGTGCACACACATGGGAGGATCCTGAGATATACTAAATATGAACCAGGCACTAAATGTGAACCAGACAGATCAAAATGACTGGCCAAAGAAAACCTGGGAGCAATGCCCCATAAAAGTAATTCAAACTGCCACAAGGGTGAAACTCAGTGACTCTCTCTCTTCCAAGTCCACTCTCATGTCTATCCACACGTACTATACTCTTTTCCTCTAATAAATGCTTTACTTGTTTCAGTACTTTCCTTCTTTATGGAAATTCTTTTCTGCAAAGCCAAAAGCCAGGGTCCTTGTCACTGACTACTAGTCTAGTGGCTAGAATCTGGTGCTTTCAACCCAGCCCAGCATCTGGCTGGAAACCCAAGCCCCGCTCCAAGCTTTTGCAGGCCAAGCCACCCAAGATCATATCCAGTATTCTTGCCTGGAAAATCCTATGGACAGAGAAGCCTGGTGGGATACAGTGCCGGGAGCCGGCGAGAGGCATTCCACTCGTGACAAAGGTCATGAGGAAGGAGACTCGGCATACGCAAGGGCGGGATCGAGCCTCAGGAGTCCCCATGGATATTTTCGAGCACCTACCCCCAAAAACCAGAGTCTGCCTACTTTATTGCTTTGTGCTCTCACCTCTGACTTTACTGGGGGCTGTCCCCCACCACCATCTCGCTCTCTCTGTCAAAGAGTTAACTTACTCCAATTAATAAAGTTCCTGGGCATTAGGAGTGTTTAAATCTAAACCCCTCAGATAGCTCTCTAACTCGCCTGACAAGTTTACCCGGACTCCTACAGCTATGCATACGACTGTTTACAGTCTCCCATCCTCAAGAGGCATGGGAAGCTTAAGATATTCAAATAGCTTAGAGCCTCTCAGAGAGTTAGAAACTGTCAGAATAAAGCTAGTAAAAGATTTCATTGATGAGCCAATGCTTGCTGCCAAGTTTCCACATCCCCTTGAATGTGTATTAATTAATATAGTTGGTATGTAGAAAAAATAAGTAGTGGCCTTAGTATTAGCAACTTTAGACCCTGAAGGTAATAAATTCTTTCCTTTGTTGTAAACCCATTGCACCTCTGCCCTATAGGAATGCAATTTTATCTAACACCTTCGGAAGATGGCGCCAAACCTTAAAATAATTACTCTTAGAGAAAATAAGTCTTACGGTTGACAAACCTTTGTCAAGAGTCATAAAATGTTCATAGGCCTTCTGGCCAGAAGATGATGTAAATCACCTAAACCATTTGTATACGATAAATTTGCAGGAAAGAAACCCTGATTTTTGATAAGGATCAAAGACTGCTGACTTTGCATCCCCTATTATCCTCTATGTGTAACTTAGGGTATAAAAGCCCCTGTTGAAAATAAAGCTACAGGTCTTGCTCACCAAAGCTTGGTCTCCCCATGTCATTCTTCTCCTTAACTTCCAGCTGAGTCTCCATCTGGAGCACGGAGGTCCTCTGCGACCATTTATTTGCCTGGGCTTCTAAGACCCACTCGAGAAGGTGTCTAAGGTGGGGCACCTTCCACTATTCTAGAGGGTGCCTGAGGCCTCCGTGGTCAGAGCTAACCTAGTGTCACAGGTTATATTGATTTTCCACGTAAACCAAGCTACTCAGCCTCTTTTCTCCACTGAATTTTCCTACTGAGCTATCCTCATTCTATTACTCTTTATATCTTTGATGAATATTTAAATAAATAGGTCGCTGATGCCATCTTTCCTTCAAATACCCTGGATCAGCCGGGGCTGGACCCCGGCAATACAGTCCCTGGGGTCAAAAGGGTCATGAGTCAGATAACAACTTAGCAACTAAACAACAACAATATTAATAATACACATTAACAAAAGCTATATTTCAGGTGACAGAAAGATCAAATTGGATTTAGTAACCAGTGATGCCTTCACATAATGGAGAAGATGGACTGGGTTAACATTCCAGCGTCAACAATGATATGGAAGCTAAAATGTTAGGACATGGTCAGATCTGCAGGGCTGAAATGTGGTCTGTAGGGAGGAATACTGAGGGATGGAGTGGAAGGAATGGAGAAGCATCAGCAGCCTAGGATCTATCCCTCTCTAGTTTATGAGATACATGGCAGACTGCTTAACATCTTTGAATGTCTGTTTTCAGATTATAAAATGGAAATTAATAACATCTACTCTGCCTTCCTCACTGCTGTGCTATAAAAATCAAGTACATTCAAGTATGTGGATGTAATACAAATGCATTAAAGTTTCATATGAATATAAGTTAGTTTTCATTTTTTTACTATCAGAGTCTGACCTACATTTTTAAGATGGGTAACCTCTTAGATTCTCAAGGAAGAGTTTTAATGGAGTTCATCTCAGCTATTCTGAGACCTAACACTGGTGATTTCTCTAACACCTATCTGTTTTCTCAGATTCACAGTTTAAGTTTTGCCCTGGCATTTTTTAAGTTTTTGATATCCAAATAAGACCCATTTCAAGGGTTTCTGCCTCCTGCTACCTCGCTATGATACTGCCTCCAGAATTAGGAAAAATTACTGTGCACCCGTGCTCAGTTGAGACTGGCGTGCCCATTATTGGACAACAAAATCTGCATAGCTCACCTCTGATGTGAAAATTAATATAGATGAACGTGGACTGTAATGCATATTCTCAACACTAAACTGGGTGTCTGGATTTATTTTGAGAGTAAAAGGAACCAAAGGGTTTTAAAGCACGTGTTGGGAGGGTGACAAATAAAACGGATATATGATTTCTTGGGAATATTAATCTCACAATTGGATTAAGGATAAATTGAATGGAAAGGCACCAATAATGTGCCAGTGTTTCATTATCAAGTTTATATATATATCATCTCATGAATATTCAAAATACTCAATAGATATTGACTTATGGCAGACCTTAATCTAAAAAGGAATTAAGACAGTTTACAAAAATACATACAAAATGATAAATTTAGATTGCAAAAACTCTAAGAGAAAAATAGATGAAATGTAAAATGAAGGTAGGAAAGATACGATAAACTGAACGATAATGTTATTGTATAAAAATCACTCTTCAGAGTTACTTATCTTTGTTAAAAGGATGCCAAAAATTCATCTGTGTATGTTTTTAGCATCCTAAAGAAAGAAGAAAACCCAATCGGTTTAAGAAATTAGAATTATAATTTTTAAAATAACACTTTCTCATTTATTCAAATATTTGTTGATGATCTATATAAGGTGAAAGCACAGTTCTATGAGCTACCAACAAGATGCCCAAAATATTTGCCTCTTAGAATTTGCATGTGAGAGACAGATAATACACAAATATATACTATAAGATCAGGTAGTGAAAAATTGAAGGATGGAAATTAAGGTATGAAATCAGTTCAGTTCAGTCACTCAATCGTGTCCAACTCTCTGCAACCCCACAAACCGCAGCACGCCAGGCCTCCCTGTCCATCACCAACTCCGGGAGTCCACCCAAACCCATGTCCATTGAGTTGGTGATGCCATCCAGCCATCTCATCCTCTGTTGTCCCTTTCTCCTCCTGCCCTCAAACCCTCCCAGCATCAGGGTCTTTTCCAATGAGTCAGCTCTTCACATCAAGTGGCCAAAGTATTAGAGCTTCAGCTTCAATATCAGTCCCTCCAATGAACACCCAGGACTGATCTCCTTTAGGATGGACTGGTTGGATCTCCTTGCAGTCCAAGGGACTCTCAAGAGTCTCCAACATCACAATTCAAAAGCATCAATTCTTTGGTTCTCAGCTTTCTTTATAGTCCAACTCTCACATCCATACATGACCACTGGAAAAACCATAGCCTTGACTAGACGGACCTCTGTTGACAAAGTAATATCTCTGCTTTTTAATATGCTGTCTAGGTTGGTCATAACTTTCCTTCCAAGGAGTAATCATCTTTTAATTTCATGGCTGCAGTCACCATCTTCAGTGATTTTGGGGTCCAGAAAAATAAAGTCTGACACTGTTTCCACTGTTTCCCCATCTATTTCCCATGAAGTGATGGGAGCAGGTGCCATGATCTTAGTTTTCTGAATGTTGAGCTTTAAGCCAACTTTTTCACTCTCCTCTTTCACCTTCATCAAGAGGCTCTTTAGTTCTTCTTCACTTTCTGCCATAAGGGTGGTGTCATCTGCATATCTGTGGTTATTGATATTTCTCCCGGCAATCTTGATTCCAGCTTTTGCTTCCTCTTGCCTAGCATTTCTCATGATGTACTCTGAATATAAGTTAAAGAGTGACTAAAACAGCAGGTATAGTTATTTTAGATTAAGTAGCCAAGAAAAGCATCTTTGAGGAGGTAATATTTGAGCAGACATGACGGAAGTTGATTTCATTCTGAATTTGGCAGGAAGCCACTGAAGATTTTAGGCAAGGAATGATATGATCTAATTTATATCCTTATAAAAGGATTTCTCTAGCTTTTGCATGAAGAACAGATTGTGGGCTGACAAGAGACAAAGTAGGGAGATAAGCTAGGAGGTTATTCCAACAGATAACATAATGGCCTAGATAAGAGTGGCAGCAGTGAAGGTGATGAATAGTTGGATTTGGAATGTATTGTGAAGGGAGCTTGCAATATGAACCTGACATGGAGTGTGCATAAAACAGCAACATCTACGAAGACCCCTAAGTTTTATATTGGCCAAATGAATGGTGGGCCTATTTACTGAAAGGAAGATACCTGGGTAGAGCAGGTTTAAGAAGCAAAATCAAGACATTAATTTTGATATGCCTATCAGATATCTAAAATGAAGATGCTTGAAAAGCACACATCTGAAGGAGTCAGGACTGATGACACAAGTGTTATGATAGAATTTAAATATTAATTTAAATTTTAGATAGGACTAGATAAGATTTCTAGGAAGAAGAGAATGTAAATAAAGAGGCCATACCTAAGTACTAAGTCCTACAGGCATTTCAACACTTGGAGGTTGGTGAGTTATTTTCTCTTTGCACACCATCCTTTCTAAGGTGATCAATCATTTCAGTTTGCTTAAGATTGAAGGCTTTCCAAGGTTGCAGGTTTCTGAGTGCCAAAGCCAGAAAGTCTCAGACAAATTAGATGAGATGGTCACCCTAAACCATCAATCCATCCATTTTCACTCTTTCTTCCCTGTGCTATGCCCCAGGAAGCTGACCTCAACAGACTGCCATCACCCCAGCTCCCTTCCCTCTGTCTTTCTAGGATTCAGCAAATGGGAGGCATAAGCAGATTTGAAGGTGGGATGAAAGGCATGGATATTTATTTCTGTTCACCTCCACCTCCCTGAAAAAAAAAAAAATGGTGGATTTCACTCCCATGGAGCATGCCTTTTTCAGGAACCCAAGGCCTTTTTCCAAGCTCCATTGCCATGCCCTATCCCCCTGTACATCTGGGCCTGAGGGTGGTAATAGCTTCCTGCCAATGCTAACCCCCAGGTGCTTCATAGTCTTTACACAGCGAAGTCCTGCTGCCACTAACCAGTACTAACCTGTCTAAATAGCCCCTAAGTTAAACTCTCCCAGGTCAAATATGATAAAGCTAACAATAGCTTGAGAAGAGCAGGAGGGTCCAAGGAAGGGCAGTGAGGTGGAAAGGAGCAAGGAAGTTCAGGAACTGGGAAGCCAGGGGAGTTGTGAATCATCAAAGTCAGTGATATTCAGTTTGGTAATACCTTCTCCTAAGAGGGGTTTTATAAACTTGTGGGGTGTTTTCTGCTCTCATAATAATTGTGAGGGTGCTACTGGTATTTAGTAGGCAGGAACTAGGGAGCTTGAGGTCCTCCTGTATTCTGGATGGTCCCAGTTATCAAACTTGAGGTACTCCTATATTCTGCATGGTCCCAACTATCAAACAATTGCCTCATGTCCTGGTAGGTTTTGAAATACCTGGTTGAACATTCTTAAAAGTTGGGGGGGAGGGGGGAGAAGGTTTGATCTGATCTTAGACTTTATTTCAACATAACATATTTTTGCAGAGTTTTAATACATATTTTACATTTTCAATAAATGCAAACACCATGTAAATCAAAGGGAGATTGTATGGATTTATTTGGAAATTTACAAAGTAATTCATCATTTCAGGAAAATTATGTTATGACAGCATGGTATTTAATTCTCCATCATAACAATCACTTCAGTTGGTAATTCTATATTTACTGCAAGCAGATTACTATTTATATATTCTAGTATAGTTGTGTTAGAGCAATCATATATTAAAGTGCATATGTTATTTTTCTCATATTACCATTAGGCAATTATATTGATTTTTAAATATTGTGTATATTGTCAGATGATAAAATCATTGAAATTTATTTCAAAATAGAAAAAAGGAGCATAACAATTTACATTGTAAAACATATAAATATTTGTTGTGAGGGAGGTAGTGGGTCTGATACAGTTAAGAATAACTGATAAACATGGACACTGAAATCAATGAGAATGATAACAGCTAAGTGGTAGAGAGAGTCTGGTGTGAAAAATGAGAAGGAATGACTAGGACCATGGCTCTGAAACTTTGCTGCACCTTCAGATCACCTGGGGAGCTTCTGTGAGTCCTAATACTCAGGGCTGGTTACATCAGATTTTCTGAGACCTAAGCATCACTATTTTTAAAAGTTCTCCAGTATGTCAAATCTGAAAATCTCTAAATGTAGAGATCAGGAGAACACTACAACAAGGAGGTTTTGAAGGAGATCAAATCTGATGGAATTTCATTTAAAGAATCAATGGTTTTCCAGGAGTGGAGAAAGGAAAAAAAAAGGCTAAAATTGAAAATGGGGAGCAAGAACCCCATTCTACCTCTGAGTCTAAAGAAAATAATAGTTCTCACTGGAAAGATTTTCAGGAATCTGGAACCCTCACAAGTGACAGATTTAATAATGAGGAATAACTGTAAATTAGAGGAATGCAGTAAAGGGAACATTTAAGAATGAGGTTGGGGATAAGAGGATGTTTGCTAAATTTCAGAGGTACAGTGGAAGGGCATAGAGTAGCTGAGAAAGGAGACAAATTAGAGTTATCTTCGGAGATTACAGAGAATACGCTGATGAAAAGAGTTCCAGGAATAACCTGTGAGAGACAGATGGAACACATGATGGGCTGTGTCTTGATGTCTTTAGAGGGAAATGGACAACCCTCCTTCAGGTGCTTGGGGAGTGCTCTGCCCAGGGCCTCTGGCATCCCTCCTCCTACTTCTAGTGTCCTACCCCAGCTTCTTCATGTTTTGCTTGTAATGCTTGGAACCTGCAACTCTCTTCAGAAGATTGCCCTTGAAATCTTCTGGAGCCACCTAGAAATACCTGCAAGCTTATATTCTCACAGAGACAGCTTTAGCCAATCCATGGCTGGTGCAAAAATATGAAGATCTCCCTCACCTCATTAGGAAAACTCTAGAGCTTAACTTATATGCCAGAGTTTTCCTGTGGGATCAAGCTGAAATGATCCTTCCTACTTTGCTGAAAATTGTCCCTTTGCTGGGCTTCCTTTCCTTTCTGGTCTTGCTTCTCCCACTTCCTCACCAGTTTCTCCTTGAAAACACCTTAGTAAATCACTTGCTCTTGAGTTCTTGACTTGGGGTAAACTTCTGGGACACTTGACCCAAGACAGCCTCCCCCTTATGGTGGATCAGTAGCAGCATGTGTTAGCAGGAGCAGGAGATGCAATGGAAGATTCCTAAGGTACCTGCTGAGGACTGAGCAAGTGGGGGACAGTTTTACCATGTGTAAGTCAAACTACTGAGATGACTAATTTTGACATATCAGAGTAGGTTTTTCCACATGTCCTTGTAAAGAAGACAAAATTCTCAATAACATCTTTCAAGAATTCCAACACCAATTTTCAGAAGGAAAATACATTATCTATCATTCAGTATAATTGAATACTGTCATTTTTTTGTGCATAAAAAGTCTTAATATATTGAAGAAAACTGACATTATACAGAATTTAGTTTGACCAAAATGGAAATGATATGGATCAAGCACAAAGAGATGTCTCTAGAAACTCCCAAATATTTGATACATATTTAAATCTCATAACTTTAAAACAAACCTCATCATTTAGAAACAAGCAGCAAGGTAGGTTGCCAAAACAACACGGCAGTATGTGTACTCAGGTTTTCTATAGTCTGGTTTCATCTTGGGATAGATTTTAGAGTATCTAAAAAAGAAGATAGACCCATTTCCTTCAGGTAACCTCCCCTAAAATATTGCTTAAATAGTAAGTTCAGTTCAGTTCAGTTCAGTTCAGTCGCTCAGTCATGTCCTACTATTTGCGACCCCATGAATCGCAGCACGCCAGGTCTCCCTGTCCATCACCAACTCCCGGAGTTCACTCAGACTCACGTCCATCGAGTCAGTGATGCCATCCAGCCATCTCATCCTCTGTCGTCCCCTTCTCCTCCTGCCCCCAATCTCTCCCAGCATCAGGGTCTTTTCCAATGAGTCAACTCTTCGCATGAGGTGGCCAAAGTATTGGAGTTTCAACTTCAGCATCATTCCTTCCAAAGAACACCCAAGACTGATCTCCTTTAGGATGGACTGGTTGGATCTTGCAGTCCAAGGGACTCTCAAGAGTCTTCTCCAACACCACAATGATTATGCATTGGTAGTAACAATGAATGCATCCACCTGACTGTGTCTTGTCCCCTCCAATATTCAATATTTCAGGGGCAGAGTTCAAAATGTACTTAAATCCAAGTCCCAGACCTAACACAACAGGAACAGAGATCTTCATAACCCACTGCTTCATATTAGGGAATATTGATTATACAGGCTTTGATTCCTCTCTCTAAAAGTACCCTTTAAGTTCCAAAGGGAAGGAAAAAAGAAGAGAATGTGCCCAAACAATGATTAATAAGTGGGTGAATTAGAGAGATAATGGGTACAAATGATTAACAAAACACTCTCATTTTAAGGAACATCTTGAAAAATCACATGATGGCTACAGTGTGGAATTTTCTATTAAATTCTTCCAAGGATAATACCAACATAATGCTTTTAATTACCAGCATGGTAATCTGAAAATGTGATTGTAACAATAACTGAAGTCATCAGGTTATTTCCCTCTCTGTTTTAATGGGGAGACTTTTCCAACATTCAAAGTAGCAAAACTAAGTTTATAGTTGTACCATGTATGACTGCCAAAGCATAAGCTCTCTTGAGACCTTTATTCAAAAGGGAGCTCACTGAAATGAGACCCCACCCCAAAGCAGAACAGTGAAGGGTAAATGGTTCTCTGTGGAGCTAGAGAGGAAAAAGCCTTACTGTGGAGTGGGAGGGCAGATGTCCCAGTTGAGCCGTTTACCCAGGAAACTGCACAGAGGGAAGTCCCCTGTGGAGACCCTGAGAACAATAAAGTTGCTATAGGAGAAAATCAGTGTTTGACAGTCGACTGCAGAGCCACTGCTTGATGAAGGAGCAATAATCCTCAGATGAGGAGGTCAACAAATTCACCACCACTTTCCAACAGGCAGAACCCCACCCCCTTCTGTACTCCTCACCACCCACCTCAACACACACACACACACACACATTTGGGATAAACAGGCCCAGCACGTGGAATATAAAAGTGGAGGAAGAAGAGGAAACACACTACATTCCCTTCAGCTGAAAAGAATTTTTACTCTCTTTGGAAGTCAAGTGTGAGCTGAATGCTGGGATTTTGAAGAATTTTCAACAACCATTGAAATAAATATAGCATTTGCTCCCCAAAGTAACCACAAATGATTATACCACTTGCTGTCAATTTTATATTATCTTCCTTATCCACTGGTATATGCCAGCCAGGATGAGTTATTAGTGACCATAGGGAAAAAAATCCCCTATTTTTACACTGCTGAGTTGGGATCTTGCATTTCTGTAAGGATCTGACCTCCATCAGTAACCTGAACTTCAACAGATTGACCTGTAAGCCATTAAAGAAAAAAGTGTGTAGTAGAAAAAACTATACTGATTTAGCTATCAGTGTGACTAGCTTATACCAACTGTATGATTTCAAGCAAGTTTCTCTCTTTCTTTTTGAACATCTGAGTCTTAATTTTCTAAACCTTAAAATGGGGTTCATAATGCTTATCTAAAAGTAAGCACTCAAGATCAAGAAATGTTTGTTTTCATATATGTATGACTGAGTCCCTTCACTGTTCACCGGAAATTACCACATTGTTAATCAGCTGTACCCCAATACAAAATAAAAAGTTTAAAGTTTGGAGGGAAAAATAAATGTTTGTTTTCATCTCACTCATATCCTCAACCTGCAGGTCAATTTTGAATGCTGGTTTGTTTTTTTTTTTTTTTTCAAACAATGGACATGCAATTCATTAATCCCTGTGAATTTATATTTTTAAATTGAATTCTTTTCTTTTTAAACCATGCTAAAGAAGTGAACAGATCGTTGCCCTCTAGGATTTTTTTTCTTTCATTTTGCATCTTTAAATGATACTTAACATTTAGACAGCTATTATACTAAAAATCTAGGATATGTGTGAATTTAGAGCCCCAATTCACCTTAGCTTGTTAAATCTGTGCCTTAACAGCTTTTACAAAGCAGGAATACCAACATGGCTGAGTTGTATGTCTTCCCTGTGTGCATATTTGTCTTCCTTCATTGTTATTTGAGTTAGTCTTTTTAATTTTTTTAAGACAAGAATATGTTTGCATTTGGCCTAGTTCAGTTATAATAAATTCTTACTCTATCCCATGACAGTTTTTCTTAGGCTGTCATATAAGTGTCCTGTATCCTGTCAAATTTGCAATTTAAATATTTGGATTTTTTTGTCTTACTTTCTTATGGCTTATCTTCTTCTAGTTTTTGGTGATGTTTGTACCCTGACCCTCAAAAGCTCTAATTTGCATGCCCCTAGTAATGGATTTCGGGGAAGGCGATGGCATCCCACTCCAGTACCTGGAAAATCCCATGGATGGAGCAGCCTTGGTGGGCTGCAGTACATGGGGTCATGAAGAGTCAGACACAACTGAGCGATTTCACTTTCCCTTTTCACTTTCATGCATTGGAGAAGGAAATGGCAACCCACTCCAGTGTTCTTGCCTGGGGAATCCCAGGGATGGGGGAGCCTGGTGGGCTGCTGTCTATGGGGTCGTAGAGTCGGACACAACTGAAGCGACTTAGCAGCAGCAGCAGCAGCAGCAGTAATGGATTTATAGGAGGCTGCTATAATTGTCCACAACAGTGCCTAGAGTCTTTAAAATAGTTCCCTTGGCAAATCCTATCTATAAACATTTTACAAGAAGGGTAAGTCAACATGTTTAAACAGGCTTCTTCAGAAAGAACCTGAGTAAATTATGGAGTAGAATAGAAATACTGCTACCCAAAGCATTTTTCATTCCCACAAAAACTATAGAGTGGTTTCAATGTTCAGTGACTGACTTTGTTTAGGGAAGAGACAGAGGAAAAGGAAACAAATTTTCAGGTAATCTTCTGGAATCTAAAGTCTTCCTCCAACTTTACATAAACATAGACAACTCTAGATCACATCTCTTGAAATTCCCTTTCAATATACCTTGACCTTGGGTAAGTTTCATTAGTAAGTTACCTCTGTGCCTCAGTTTCCTCATTTGCAAAGTGAAAATGATCACAGAAATCTCTTTCATAAGTTTCTTCTGAGGATTAAATGAGATTATACACTAAAAATGCTTAAAATAACCCCAGCTCTCAGTAGGCACTCAGCAAGTGTTACTTATAATTTTACTCCTCTGTCCCCAACTCAGTAGCTTCTTCATCACCTCCATACCCTATCTAGTGGGGCAAGGAACATAGAGAACCAAAGCCAAGGAGGGAAGACCAGTCCTGTTCTTGGGTTCACTCATATCTAGTTGAGCATCTCATCAATGAGAACTTCAGATCTTTTGTTCCAGTTCATATCCCTCTGTCCCCTACTATTGCATAGACTCCCCATATATCTCCTGAACCTTACTGTAGTGAACAAGATTATAAATGAAACATGCTAGTTTTAGTTTCCCATTTATTGTTACTGTCACAGGGAACAAGCCACAAATTAGGAAGAATCTGAGCTAAGAGAAAGCAAGCTATGGGTATGCAAGATTAATAGCAATTGAAAAAGCAGATTCCAATACAGGCCTTCCTCAAGTTTCCAGTGTTCTGTACTCTGTGACCCTCTTTTTGTAATAGCCATGGTAATATCTGAGAGATTTATCAGGAAGCCAAATAGATGCTCTGGTCATTAAAAGAGCAGCATACTATTCCCAGCTGTAACCACCATTAATTGAAAATGATTTCCCTACATCTAACCTGTTCAATGTGTCCACTGCTGTGCTCAGTTGCAGCTGTTTCTTGGTGACTCCAGGAACTGTAGCCCACCAGGCTCCTCTGTCCATGGAATTTTCTAGGCAAGAACATTGCAGGAATTGCCATTTCCTACTCCAGGGGAAATCTTCTCCAGGAAATCTCAATCCAGGGATCAAATCTGTGTCTTCTGCATCTCCTGCATTGGCAGGCAGATTCTTTATCTTCTGAGTAACCTAGAAAGCCCCTGTTCAATAAAAACATATTTAATAACTATTAAATGCACTGAGAAGGCAATGGCACCCCACTCCAGTGTTCTTGCCTGGAGAATCCCAGGGACGAGGGAGCCTGGTGGGCTGCCGTCTATGGGGTCGCACAGAGTCGGACACGACTGAAGTGACAGCAGCAAATGCACTGAAGTATGAAATAATATACAGTAATTTGCCTTCAAGTAGCTTATTATCTGAGCTTTCCTGGTGACTCAAATGGTAAAGAATCCACTTGCCATGCAAGAGACCTGAGTTCAACCCCTGGGTCAGAAAGATCCTCTGAAGAAGGGAATAGCAGCCCACTCCAGTGTTCTTGCCTGGAGAATCCCATGGATAGAGGGGTCTGGTGGGCTACAGTCCACAGGGTTGCAAAGAGTGAGCCATGAGTGAGCCACGAACACTTTCACTTTCAGCTTATTGTCTAATGGGGAAATAAGCTATGTGTACAAATAGACATTATATAAGACAGAAAATATTAAGTGCTGTGGCCAACACATAACTAAAAATCTCACAGGCAAAACTGAAAACTGTAGTCCATGAAATTCAATTTTTGCCTCAGAATGTCTACTAAAATAGCTACTCCATATTCAAGTAAAATTTGACTAAGCACGTGGTCTGAGCAAGGCCCTGTTCTGGTTTCTACATTAGGTTCAAAGGTCAGCAGGAACCTGTAATCTTATTGATCATGTAAGATGTGCAGACATGTGATCATGTAAGAGGCTGAATGGTAAAAGGAGCATGGGAACACACAGCAGAAAGTATTTTGGGGAGGGGGTTGTGGGTGACATGGATGAAGACAACACCTCCCTAGTCCAAGGTCACTCTTGGGGCTCAAGTGGTCTCCTGCCATTGAAGCAGAGCAAGACCCTATGGTCCTTCTGCCCATGTCATCTACCTGCCTTTTGTTTGTGGAAAAGTTTAGTTAAAGAGTAAGTTCAATCAGAGAAGTGAGAACATGCAGAAACAAAGAAAAAAGGTCAAGGGAGACCAAACAATAATAATGTACTCATTAAGCATAGGCAAGGACCTTTATAGTTCCTCCTAAGGGGCTATATTGGAGAAGGCGATGGCACCCCACTCTGGTACTCTTGCTTGGAAAATCCCATGGATATAGGAAGGCTGCAGTCCATGGGGTCGCTGAGGGTTGGATACGACTGAGAGTCTTCACTTTCACTTTTCACTTTCATGCACTGGAGAAGGAAATGACAACCCACTCCAGCGTTCTTGCCTGGAGAATCCCAGGGACGGGGGAGCCTGGGGGGCTGCCGTCTGTGGGGTCACACAGAGTCGGACACGACTGAAGGGACAGCAACAGCAGCAGCAAGGGGCTACATACATAATATTCAGAGCCATATCTTATGAGTTCTCTTATAGATACTGAAACTTTCACCAGGTAGAGAAGTTAACTACATGAGGACCAGACTGTAGCCATGACATGAGCTGCCACTGTTCTGAGAACTGGCCTCAAAGAAATGGAAACAAACTGACCCTGGACCTAAAGACGAACTGTACCCAAAACAACCAAGATGATGCTGGTCAGACCACTGATGACCAGTTTGGAGATGACTGTCAGAGCTGACTGTGCTGTTTCTGCATGTAGCCCCCTCTCCGTAAAACCCCTCACCTGCTGCTTGGGGCTGGGGGATGGAGAGGGAGTCAGCCTTTGGACAGATGTCCACCCTACACCCCACCCAGTTGCCCACATCTGAAATAAAGCAAGCTTTCCTTTCTACCAACTGGCCTGATTATTGGCTTTTGAACAGCAAGCAACCAGACCCCCCACCTTTTGGTAACAGCATCACTTTGCAATTGTCTTACTTTCTCGCTTTCCCCTGACAGCCTCTCCTAACTTACACTGTGGCCAGGCTGATTGTAAAATGTAAAATCAGATCATAGTTCTTCCTTTTCTTTGGCTCTTTGAAATCCTCTCACCCCACATCACCCTAGAGTCAGACACGGTGCCAGGACCTATAGACTCCCAGCAGATGCTAGGCCCACCTACTTCTGTAGGCTCAGTTCACACCACTTGTTGACTCCACTCTGTCTATACTGGCTCCTGGCTGGGCCTTGGCTATGTCAAGCGTGTTTTCTTCTCAGCATCTTTTACTTAGTTTCCTAGATCCCTCTTCTCCACACTCTGACCATTGGTCATACCCAGATTCCAGCCTCTTGAAAACTCCTCCTCTGCCCCAACCTGGTAGTATGTTGCTGCCAGAGTTATTCCTCCTATACCTGAGTGATAGCTTGGAACTCCACCTGCTTTTCTGGTGTTATCAGAACTGTGATCTACCTTTACTGTCCCTTAAATAGCTCTCAGAGTAGATTTCTTAAGGCTCTTCTTGGGGGCAAAGTGGCCCCATGTGCCCTTATTGAGGCGCTGGATTAGATAATGTCTTGGTCAAAGTGTGATGACAAAGTGGTGCGTGTGAAAACTTGCTCCACTTCCAATGCTTTCCATCCTTACATGTGTGATTTCAATCAAGTTGCTTAACTTCTTCTGAGTCTTCATTTGGAAGGATCTCTATTGTTACTCCTGGGTTTAACCTTTATTTCTCCATTTCTTCATCCCACACGTATTTATTGAGAGCCTATTTTATGCACGGTACTATGCTGGCCCCAAGGACTAAACTATGAATAAGACAGACCTTTATGCCTTTAGGAACTAAATCTGAGCACCAGGAAATAGACATTAAGTAGTTTATCTCCCATACTGATGGAATGTTCTCTCTCCCAGACCCTTGATCGGAGTATGTCCCAGATGGGGAAGAAGACAAATTGGGGGTTTTTCCAAATCCTATTAGAAACCAGAGAAAAAGAACATCTTTCCCAGGAATTTTAAATGGTTCAAGGTACAGTGAATATTGTCATTTCAAAGCATCCATTGTTAGTTGTTTTGCTTACTTGTTTGTTTTCCTAAAAAGTAGATGGCTTTGTTGTTTGAAAAGGCACAGTAATCAGTCCTGCTTCTTAAGTCTTCATTATGGACTAATAAGCTCTGACCACAGTCTATAAGCAGTAAAGCTCAACAAAACAAAATAAATTCTATCTGCACAAACTGTCATCTCTCATCTCCACTAAGGAGAGTATAAACTGTACAGATTAAGTTAGATTTAGAAGAAGTTTTCATTACTTAATAAGGATCTAAGCTAAGTCTATGAGAATTATTGTTTTCCCTGGAGGGTATGTATGTAAAATGTTTTAGCAATTTCTACTAAGAGATTTAAGAAAGAAAGATGAAACATACCTTCACTTCATAGGAGTAGAAAGTTTGCTAAGGTTAGCTACCTTGAAATTAAAAACCCTGTCTAGGTGGTCTTACAGAATGCCTTCATTGTTTTATCTTAGAACTCAGATTTTAAGAAATATTGCATTGTGGTAAATTTTAGGCCTTTGCTAAACCTTAAAAATACAGAGTATGAATTATAAGGCATGATCAACACTTCTGAGTAGGGAGCTGAACAAACAAATCACAATTTACCCCAGGTAGTCTGAAGAGAAGATCTTACTCTTTAAGATGTGAAAGAGGACATACCTAGAGACTGGGGAAAGTAGTTAGAAACTAAGATTGCCCGTAAGGAGAACCCATGTGAGATTCTTTCCGTTGAACTTTTGGATCAGTGGTATTTCACATAGTTTCAAGATGTTTTTCTCCTATACTATGATTTCCTCTGGTAATTTAACACTTCAGTCAAGTGTGCCATGCATGGAAAGCCTTTTGTTAGTTGGATTGTGGGTAATAGGTCAGGAAAGAGAACTGTGGCCTTTCCCACATCACCTCCTGCTGAGGCTGGAAGCAAATCCTGAAAAAGACAGTGGACCCAAATTCCCACAGAGGGAGGCAAAGCAAATAATATTTATAGCGTTGCTGAGAGGAGAAAGAGGAGCCCTTGATGTGGAAAAGTAGATGCCAAGTGAGTGAATTCAAAATGGCCAGGAGCCAAACACTCCTTTCCCCCAAACATATCAGAGGAAGGAGATTCTCAAAGGGATGAAAATGGCATTTAGAATACAAACACACACACAAAATTACAATTGTGGTGGGTGTTCCCAGAGAAAGCGGCAGAGACTAAGAAAACAAAGAATGGAGAAACTTAATTCCCAAGGGCTTTGAAGACTGAGTGGGGTTTATCAAGGTGAAGGGGAGCCCACCAAGTGCACCCCTGGCAAAAGCAGAGGGGTGTCCAAAGAATTGAAGGAAGGCCAGTGTGGCAGAATCACTCACCCTAAGACACAATGAGGCTGGTGAAGGACTTGAGGGCATTTTTTTTTTTAATATTGAATTTTATCCTAAAGCAAGAAGGTTGAACATTCCTCTAGGACCCTAAATCTAAGTGCCTGAACCAGAGGAAGTAATAAATTAGTGCCATAACTTGCAAGAGCAGGAAAACACAGTCCAAAAACAGTTTATTGGAGCAGGTATAGTCCAAGGATGATCATGAAGGACTAAAAGGACAGATCAAGAGAATGAAACAGGGTTTCTAGACAGGAAGAAAAGAATACTCAAAGTCCGGAAGTTGCGAATGATCCTTTATAATTACAGGAAGTAGCTAAACCTATCTGTAAGGACTAACTCAATTTTTTCTCTCCCATAGAAAAAATTGTTTCCACTTGCAAAATATCTCAATTTTAATTTTTTTCTTGCCAGTAACATGTGAAATTAAATATTTAAGACAAGATGAGCTTTACTTTTAATTGACAACTATACTGCAGGATAATTCTTATTGTTATCATTTAAATGCTAAAACTCCTTCATGCTAAAATTTTACTAATTTAATCTAAAATAATTTTTTCAAGGAATTAGATATTTTCCTTAACTACATCTACATCATATGTGTATACACACAACACACAAACCCTAATTCCTGATTACCTGCCTAGGTTAGTGGACCACTTGCAATGTGTATAAGCAATTGAAGTGATATTTGTCAAGTCAAAATGTTGTTCTAGATCACTTTTATTCAGAAAAACAATTCTCTTGGTTGGAATGCTTTGAGCTGCAAATGACATAAAAAGTAATCCTAAGCCATTTAATCAATAATGGGTGTACAATTGTACACAGCAAGGCAGGTAGTTCCAGAATTGAAAGTTTATAGGTACAGTAATCCTAGTAAGGGTCTGGGTGCTCCTCATCTTTCTGCCCAACCAGTCCATCCTAAAGGAAATCAGTCCTGAGTATTCATTGGAAGGACTGATGCTGAAGCCGAAACTCCAATACTTAGGCCACCTGATGCAAAGAACTGACTCATGGGTAAAGACCCTGATGCTGGGAAAGATTGAAGGCAGGAGGAGAAGGGGACGACAGAGGATGAGATGGCTGGATGGCATCACTGACTCGATGGACATGAGTTTTAGTAAACTCTGGGAGTTGGTGATGGACAGGGAGACCTGGCATGCTGCAGTCCATGGGGTCACAAAGAGTCAGACACGACTGAGTGACTGAACTGAAGTGAACTGAACACACAGGATGTCAGAGATGTCACCCTCCTGGTTGCAAGGTGTTGATAGCAGCTCTGAGTGTCAAAAACAGTCATATCAGTACCTATCTTAGGAGAGGAAGGCTTCTTTTATAAAGCCTCTCTTCATCAGAAAGGAAAAGTCTCCCCAGAACTCTCTGGTGGCAATCTTCCCCTCAGGCCTCACTGGCTACATCTAGGTCACAGGTACATGAATAAAGCAATCACTAGGAAGATGAATAGAATGAAAATGGTTTGCAAGACAAATTGTGATTTATGCCCCAAGGCATTATGAGTTGTACCTTTCCTAAGCAGAGAGGAAAGTGAATGCTGAAATAAACCTGGCGATCTCCTAGAAGGGATAAAGAGGGGAAGGCAAGAAAAGGTAAGACAAAGGGCAGAGAATGAATATTTCTGAAATCAGAGGGCCTGTTTTAAGAGAGGAAAGCATAGTCTAGAAAAACCACAGGAGGGTGCTTGGGCTTGAAGGGTGAGAGGAGAGAGTGGGTACCAAAAGCAGAAGGAAGAGGTTCTATTGATAGCCCCGCACCCCTTGAAGTCTTTAAAAGCTAGCCCGAGGCAATCCCACTATTAAGGAGCCAGAAAATCACCTTGACCTCATTCTTTTGTTGAAGTTTCCCATTGGCCAACCTTACCTGGAAGTCAGCAGGCAAACAGTTCACACAGCAGAGTCTCCTGTGGCAGAGGGAGGGGAATGGGGCAGAGCTGGTTTGCATGTGCAAATCTAGCACAATCAATACACTCACTGATTAAAACCATTTTCACTGTCATTTCATTACAAATAAAAACACATGCATTTTCAAGCAAAACAAAAGATTGCTACTTTTAATTCAGTAAAATAAAGAGTTGCTCTCTTTCCCTTTCTCTTCCTCTCAAAGCATATACAACATTGACTGTGTCCTTCAGGTAGTAACTTTTGTTTTTTCAGTCTGATCAGTTAGTGACATGTTAGTAACCATTGACAATGGTTAAGCACACAGATACGGGCTAAGAAAGGGAAACCCAGTGCCTTCACTGTACATGTTGGATAGAAAACCTCCATCGAGTTGAATTGTGAGAAATGCACAGTTTGGTGAAGGAACAAACAGCTTAGTTTGATTAAGCTATTCCAGAGAATTTATATTTTGAAATGGTTTTCAAAGCCCTTTAAAAAAATTAAATAATTCTAACCTACACAGACCAATATTCTCATTTTGCCTCCCTGGATTTTGTTCCAATTTCTTTATAAGATCCCCTAGCATTCTTTAGAATAATTCAGATTTTTCTAGCCTCTGATTCCTGCAGAATGAGGAGAGGAGGGGAAAAGGCAGAAAGGTATGTATAAATCACAGAAAAAACAAGTAAAATTTGAAGGTATAAAGCTTCAGATTTTTAGTTTCAAATCTGAAAGAAAAGTGAAATTCACTCAGTCATGTCCAACTCTTTGTGACCCCCATGGACTATACAGTCCATGGAATTCTCCAGGCCAGATTACTGGAGTGGGTAGCCTTTCCCTTACTTCTCCAGGGGATCTTCCCAACCCAGGGATTGAACCCAGGTCTCCCTCATTGCAGGCAGATTCTTTACCAGCTGAACCACAAGGGAAGCCCAGGGATACCGGAGTGGGTAGCCTATCCCTTCTCCAGCGGATCTTCCAGTCTCAGGAATTGAACTGGGGTTTCCTGCATTGTAGGCAGATTTTTTTTTTACCAACTGAGCTATCAGTGAAACCCCAGTTTCTAAGCTACACCCATCCAACTTTTCATTCTGTCCTTTGGTGCTCTGATAATAGAACAAGAAACCATCTGAAGTCCGTTAACTATTGCACTTGGCTTTCAAGAGCCTCATTTTGTCTTGTTCCTGGCTGAAGTACTAGAGCACATTCCAAATGCAGATATCAAGGTACGTATACCACGCTTAATCAATTAACTCTCTATTTTAAAACATGATGGTTTCAAGTGAAAGATCCAGAAACTGAATAAGATAGTTATGCAGGCCTTGTTATATGGTACTAATTGGTTTTTAGTACCTATTCTAAGCCAGAGAAATTTAAATGGGTTAATTTGGAATAGCTGTTAGTAACACTTAATCTTTTCATGCCTGAAATGCATACTTTATCTATGGCTAAAATTAAGAAATCCCTTTGAAATATTTATATCAAGAATAGAAAAGCTGGACTTTATTATAAGAAGCTAATTCCCTAATAGTTGAGTTTTGTTGCTAATAGCAAGGCAAGATAATTAGCTCAAAAATAGAGGTCCACACAAAAAAAATACTTTTATCTGTTCTATTCACTAATGTACTTTCAGTGCTGAAAACTGGCCCAATGTAAGTACTCAATTAATATATGCTGAATAATGAATGACCAGCTAAAGCAACAAAGGTCCATCTAGTCAAGGCTATGGTTTTTCCAGTAGTCATATATGGATGCGACAGTTGGACTATAAAGAAAGCTGAGCACCGAAGAATTGATGCTTTTGAACTGTGGTGTTGGGGAAGACTCTTGAGAGTCCCTTGGACTGCAAGGAGATCCAACCAATCCATCCTAAAGGAGATCAGTCCTGGGTGTTCATTGGAAGGACTGATGTTGAAGCTGAAACTCCAATACTTTGGCCACCTGATGCAAAGAGCTGACTCATTTGAAAATACCCTGATGCTGGGAAAGATTGAAGGCAGGAGGAGAAGGGGACGGCAGAGAATGAGATGGTTGGATGGCATCACCGACTCAACAGACATGAGTTTGGGTAAACTCTGGGAGTTGGTAATGGACTCCTTCATGGGGTCACAAAGAGTTGGACACGACTAAGCGACTGAACTGAACTGAGCTAAAGTACCAAATTAAGACTATCAAACAACCGAAGTATCAAAAAATGTAGTTAATGTATTCTAGGCATTAAATACAAAATAATATCAATAACAACATTTGTTAATTATTACCATTTGTAAATATTCACTTTTTGCCAGCCCAAGTTGAGTGTTTTATTCATAATACCTCATTGAATGCAGGTTTCCTGGTAGCTCAGCTGGTAAAGAATCTGCCTGCAATGCCAGAGACCTGGGTTTAATCCCTGGGTTGGGAGCCCCTGGAGAAGAGAACAGCTACCCACTCCAGTATTCTGGCTTGGGGAATTCCATGGACTACCCATGGGGTCACCTGAAGAATTCCATGGACTGTCCATGGGATTGCAAAGAGTTGGACACAACTGAGTGAGTTTCACTTTCACTTCATTTTTCACTTTCACCTCATTGAATCCTCAAAATAGGTAGTAAGAATTCAATTCTTTAGATGAAAAAGCTGACTCAGAGAGGCTTTTAGGGAACCTAGAATTCACATTCTGAATTGGCTCTAAAGTTCAATCTCTTAGGCACAAAGCTATATCTACAGCTTTTATCACCAAAGAGTAACACCTCAAACCTGGAAACCATGATTTGGTTCTTGAACCAGAAAACCTCACGTGACTTAGGTTCAGGCCATTCTAGATTTAAATGTCTATGAGACCACTTTCCTCCAAATGACTGTGGACAAATTATTTAATTTCCATGGGGCTCAGTTTTTTAATCTGCAAGATGTGTTCAATTATCCTACCACATGAACACTTTATTAGAACTAGAGGGAATATTCTCCCAAAGCTTTCTGAGTGTATAATCAGTGCTTACTTTTGTGATTTTCTGACTCTAACACACAAAGCACAATGAAGTAGATGAGTTAAATTATTATACTGTGAAACAAACATGTAGGAAAGTAATCTAAGTAATTTCAACACTAGAAACACTAGTCACACCTGTTTTGTTCCTTTTTTTGGGTGGTGATGGAAAAGATATTTCACTTCCAGGATCCTAGGATGAACCCTCCATTTCACTTTGGCAATACAGAAAGCTATTTCTATTAAATCTTCAGGCCCACTGTCAGGGAATACTAGCCACTGTTGATGACTAATCAAGGAAACACAAGAGGTCAGACTGACATTAAAATAAAATCATTCTTGTTTCATGTATTTATGGCTTTATTTTCAGAGCCCAAGGAGATCACAGAAAAGTAGAGAACATTGCCTATAATTACTTTTTACTAACTCCTAATTACTAGCTGTTTTTGTTTATTAAACTTTGTGTTTCCTTCATAAGATCAGACAAGTATTGCTTAATATTTCAAAATTACAGGTGAGCACAAGGCATCCTCTGGGACCCATCCTCCCTGCTCTATTTTTACTGAAGAGTATTTTTAATTACTTAAGCCTTACATTTTTTTCTGAGAATTATTACATACCAGAGTAGATCTTAAAATGAATATAATATCTAAGCAAATATTTGCCTGAGTTCCTCATTTCCTTGAGGGCTTTCACCTTGGGAGGGCAAACCATAATAAGAATATGTATTTTAAAAAAGGAAGAGCAAAAGGAAGGGAAAATAAAATTAGCATTTATTTTGTAGATTTTAGGAATTATTAGCTTCTTACAGATATCTGATAAACAGTAGACTAAAAAAAAAAAAAGAAGAAGTGAGGTCTTAATAGGATGGTTAAAAAATGAAGTACTAATAGGGAGAGGAGACAGTATCAGGTGATAAGAACTGTCAGGTGACAATTCATAAGTTTGGATATGAACCAGACTGGTGCAAAGCAGGATTTCAGTAAGACAAAGGAGGATGTTCTGGATTTAACTGAGAAAACAGTGTAGTTCTGAGAACAATTTCAGAGAGGTTGGACTAACACAGTCTCTCAGCTGAGGCTGCCTCTCCCATCATGGAAATCGGAATCTATCAGAGTGGGCTCTGGGCATCCATACTGTTTTAAGTTCTTGATGATTCCCACAACTAGCCAAGTCTGAGAGCCCCTGGGCTAAGCAGGGAGACTGAGTAAGTGATTCCTCCCATCACTTTGAATTACACAAAACTTTTAGTAGGCAATGTCATTCTTTTCCAAAGAGAAGTAATAGACGCAGCACATTTTCCTGTATGAATTCGCTGCCTGAGCTCCCTGACAGCTGGTGACAGCGCCGTGTGCTATCAATGAATTGCAGCTCAAGCCTGAGTGACAGACTTAGAAACAAGAGCCTGTTGCATCTCTACACTCCCCTATAGCTAGTGAACATCTAGCGCTCTGCAGCAGCTGAAGGTAGAGCCTGTCCTCTTTGCAGCCACCCAAGGAAACACTTGCCACCCCAAGCAGCTGTCCCAAGACATGAATTAATTAACCTCTGCCAAGATCATAACAGCTGCTGATATCAGCTGCCACCAGTGTGCAGTGAAGGGAGGAGCAGGGGAGTGCATCTATAGCAGGCCACTTGAGAGGCCCCAAGATCGCTCCCAGAATTAATACTGGTGGATGGAACGCAAAAGGGTTCATGTTTGTGAAACAACTGCAAATCCGTATCTGCACATGAAGTCACTAATTAAGGAGGACATGCTTTGACAAGAAGCTATTCACAATGTTCCATTTCCTTGGAAACAAATATCCAGCATTTTTTTTAATTGTATTGAAATACTATATTTCAGATCCACAGGCCTAGCTTATCCACTGTTCCTTCTTTAAAAAATACAATGTAGGCACTAATGAATTTTCTTCTCTGTACTCGTCAGGTTTTATAAACACCGAAGGGCTTTTTTTAAGCTACTTTACATGAATGAATTTTTTCCTTCATTTCAAACAGTAGCAGTTTACATATTTTTAAAATGCCTTTTTAGTGAATTGAAGTACATTTAAAGGTGTTAACAGATTCTGGGGTTTCAGACACATATTCCAATTTCTCTGGCACCTGAAGGAGAATGTTGCTAAGCTGTGGAAGGGAGTAAGCTTCACAATCCAGAAGGCACCACATCCTATGCTTATTTTAGCACTTAACTTTTATCTTTTGCCCTCATGATCACATCCTTACTTTCCTACTCTTAGGTTTTTATATTTTCAATGTCTTATCACCTGAGTTTATCACATTTTTACCTTAATATCTTTTTAGTTCAAGGCATGGTAGGTTAACCAAAGACTTGTAGTAAAAAGCATAAACAAAGGATAGTTTTGAAGTAATCTCACAATAATTTCATGTACTTTATGGTTCAAGGTCTATAGATTTAAAATGACATTGATTGAATCTTTTCTATCCTAAAGCCTTATTTGCAAATATAGTATTTTAATTCTACCAACAATGTCTTTTTGAGATCATTTTTCGCCCCCTCAGGGTAAAACATTTCTGATACACTTTTTATGAGATTGTCCAGGAGAGAATACATGCATACAAATATACCTTTGCAGAAGAGAAAGATTTAGGAGGAAACTAGAGAATTGATGCTTTTGAACTGCGGTGTTGGAGAAGACTCTTGAGAGTCCCTTGGACTGCAAGGAGATCCAACAAGTCCATCCTAAAGGAGATCAGTCCTGGGTGTTCTTTGGAAGGTCTGATGCTAAAGCTGAAACTCCAATACTTTGGCCACCTGATGCAAAGAGCTGACTCATTTGAAAAGACCCTGATGCTGGGAAAGATTGAGGGCAGGAGGAGAAGGGGATGACAGAGGGTGAGATGGTTGAATGGCATCACCGACTCAACAGACATGAGTTTGGGTATACTTCGGGAGTTGGTGATGGACAGGGAGGCCTGGCATGCTGCAGTTCATGGAGTAGCAAAGAGTCGGACACAACTGAGCGACTCAACTGAACTAAGAGAATTAGAGAAAGTTCAAAGAAACATTATGTAGGTAGACAAAAGGTAGAAATTGGAACTCACATGGAACAAGGGAGGAGTAAGGAATTTATCAGTCAAAACAATGTCAGAACAAATCGCAGAACTCAACTCAAAATGCTATAAGCAAAATAAATATTAATACTTGTAAGTAGCCACTTTCAATTGAATCCATGTTTTTGAAAAATGTCTTTAGGCATCTGTTTCTCTTTCTTTTTCCTCTCCATTTTCTTTTGTAGACCTTCATTCCTGGCCAAGACTGCTTAAGTGTTGATAGAGCACAAGAAGATCCGTGCTTTCAGAGTACTGGCTTAGCAATCACAGAAGAAAGAGAGCACCTCTTTCAAATGTATCCAGTGTAGGAGCTGTACTTCACTGAATCAAATAAGTTCAAATGCCCTCCTCTGAGCTGAAACATGGCCAGGGGATATACCAATATACCCAGGTAATTGATGACTACTGGATCTGAGAAGAGTACACTTGTTCCTATCTGAATCCAAAGGACTGAGGGTAGAAAGTCTGAAAGAAAGAAGTCTTTCTACTGAAAGTAGAAAGTAGAAAGTCTCAGATACACATACATGAAAATATGCTCACTAGTGTGCATACAGGATTACACACACATATTCCTATATCATTCAGAAACTCAGATGGAATATTCAAAATAACTCAAGGAAGGTTTGACAAAGAATATTAACTAAATAAAGATATGGGCATGGTATAGAAAAGAAAAAGAAAAAAACACAGGAAGTAGGAACAAGGGGACACAACAGTAACAGGATCTGGGAGAAGAGAAGCTTTCAGAGAAGACTTCTTTGAGAGAAGCAGGGGTCTTTGGTCAAGAACGGAGCCAGCAGAAGACAACTTGTCAGGGAAGAAGTCAGGGGAACATGTACCCCAGCTCTAGTCTCCTCTCTCTCTCTCTCTGATCTCTGCCAGAGATCCCTATTGGCCAAAGTGAACAGGAAGCCAGATGGTGCCCAAGGAGCTCCTGCTGCTGCTGCTGCTAAGTCGCTTCAGTCGTGTCTGACTCTGTGCAACCCCATAGATGGCAGCCCACCAGGCTCCACCGTCCCTGGGATTCTCCAGGCAAGAATACTGGAGTGGGTTGCCATTTCCTTCTCCAGTGCATGACAGTGAAAAGTGAAAGTGAAATCGCTCAGTCCTGCCTGACCCTCAGCGACCCCATGGACTGCAGCCTTCCAGGCTCCTCCATCCATGGGATTTTCCAGGCAAGAGTACTGGAGTGGGGTGCCACTAACTTCTCTGCAAGGAGCTCCTAGGGAAGCTCTGGAAGATCGAGATGATATCCAGCATATACAACCCCTACAGAAAGATAGATCATAATAGTTTTCAGTTGTAAATATGACAGAATAAATCCCATTACAGTAAATGGCGTGGAAATAAAGGTACCTGTATAACTTAAAGAAAATCTCCTCAAATCCATATTACCTCTAGTCCCAACATTTATCTCTACTTTTCTTCACAGCTAAGTGTCTTGAAGGAATAGTTAACATAGCCTGCTTCTACTCCCTCATAATCCATTCACCACACGCTTGCAATTTGGCTTTCATCCCCAACACTCTGCAACAGTGATTTTCCAGAGATGGTCCCCAGACCAGCAGCATCAGGAACATCTGGGAACTGGTTGGAGATGCAAATTCAATTGGCCTTATCCAAGACATGCTGAATCAAAAACTAAGCAATTAGGGCTTAGCAATCTGTGTTTTAGCAAGTCTTCTAGGTTGATTCTGAACCATAGTAAAGTTTGAGAATCACTGTAGTACAGAAATAGAAATGTCTAAGTTTACCAATGAAACTCACCATTCTAGATTCTGTGAACACTCTTCTGTCCTCATCTTTCTTGACCTTGAGATGTTTATATTCCTTTCGACATTTGTGATATTTTCCGCAAAGGGAATCAGCCTCTCTGTCCTCCCATACTCCTGTCTCAGGTCATAAAGCAAGAATAATCAATCCTTTTGAAAATATTAGGAAGGAAACTGCAGCCTGTGTCTCTACTCACCATATCCCAAACCTCCCCAATACTGGTGGGCACCTGAATGATAACAAGCAAAAAAACCAAAACTGTTCTTGTGTTCTATGCTTTATTTGTTTTCAAGTTGTCTGCTTGTAAGTTTTACTGTATGTCCCTCCTTTTTCCTCCTTCTTCTACGCACAGAATTGAGTAGGGCAGTGTGGGGAGGTGAAAACCTGCAGTCTTCTAGCTAGTTTGCCTGTTACTGGGAAGAATAGACTCATTCAAGTAGGAAAAAAGAAGGGGTCCATCTTGGCTTCAAATCTAAGCCAAATTTTCATCAACAAATAATGCAAATATCTTTATCTGGCTCTTACGGATATTTTTTCAATTCAGAATCCATGAAACCAGGTGAGAAGTGTGGCCAATTATCATCCTAAATCCCCAACACAAGATGTATTGGGTGAAAAACAGAGAATCGATATAGGACCAACAATTTTGGGTCAAAATCTGACATGGACAGATTGAACACTCTCATGTGGCCAAAATGAACATCTTTAACACAGGGAGGCTTCTCAGTTCTTTGAAGTCAGCAGAAGCCATCTGTGGCTGGAGTCTACCTGAGTGTGGCTAGTGTTAACAGGCTTTGGCTATGTGGCTAGACTTTAGTATAAGTGAGCAAACAACCAATTTGAGGTTCAAACAACACTTTAACTGGTGGGCTTGAGCTGAGACCCACACTTAGGCTTAAGCAGAAAAGAGATTCATCTTAGCAGTCATGATGGCATTTTAGAGACGTCAAACAGAACAAGCAGAATTCTGGTTATGAGTGCAAATACAGTGTTCTTTCCTGAGATCAGGAGATACTCTTTGGAATTTAAACTGGAGATGCACCATTGCTTCTCCTGGGACTGGATCTCACACAGAGTGAGTAAGAACCAGAATAGCCTCTTATGAAATGGGCAGACTTTCATGCACGTACTCAGCCTGGAATATGAAGTACAGGGCTGGAGTAAATTTCTCAATCTGGAGGAGTTGCGATTTTGAGAGTCTTGAACATTGGTAGAAGAAACCTAAATCTGTTTGCTCCCACCTCTATCCTGCTTCTTAGCTCTGTTAAATGAACCATAATGGGGGAAAAAACTCTAGTCCTGATAAAGATGAACTTAAGTGGTGGAGATGGGGCCCCTGGAATTGTAAACATTGTTTCAAAACAAGGGAATTAAAACTGAACAACAGAAAAGTTTTTTGGGGCTTCCCAGGTGGCGCTAGTGGTAAAGAACCTGTCTCCCAGTGAGAGGTAGGTTGGATCCTTGGGCTGGGAAGATCCCCTGGAGGTGGAAAGGGCAACCCACACTGTATCTTTGCCTGGAAAATCCCATGGACAGAGGAGCTTGGTAGACTATACTCCATGGAGTCACAAAGAGTCAGACACAACTAAAGTGTCTTAGCACTAGCAATAGAAAAGTTTATTTTGAAGAAGCATATAGCATCTGTTATAGGTTTTCATTGGACTTTTTTCTTAAAGCTATGAAAGCTTTGGACTTGCAGAAGTAGAAACTATTGATAACCAATTGACTGACCATGGAAAAGTTAAACCAAAAACATTTATACCATTTCCACCACTTTTTCCTTCTTCTCCAGATACCACTGAGTGTATGATTCTTGGCTGACTTCTGCAGTGAGAGTCTGGATGGTATTTTATTCTAAACTCTGGTTATATTATTTTGCTATATTGCTGCCATGGGCCTGCAGATTTATTCTTTCTCAATCATATGAGTAAGGAAGTAGTATCACAATGACCCAGTGTGTCCTGGGTTCTCAGGTTGCTTTAAAGGAAGCAGTGAAAACCACTACAGGTTACAGCTGAAGGAACCCTCACTGACTTAAAACCCCAACTCAGATGAAAAAAATCAGCAAAATAAAACATGAGAAGTATAGTGAAAGTGAAAGCCACTCAGTCATGTCCAACTCTTTGCAACCCCATCGACTATACAGTCCACGGAATTCTCCAGGCCAGAATACTGGAGTGGGTAGCTGTTCCCTTCTCCAGGGGATCTTCCCAACCCAGGGATGGAACCCAGGTCTCCCGCATTGCAGGCGGATTCTTTACCAGCTGAGCCAAATAAAACATAATGGAGAGTTAAATTTTGGATTTTAATTCTTTGGGAATTTAATTCAGAAGCAAATTCATTCTGGGCTTTAATTTTTCCTCAGCAATGTAATAATTAGAGGGTGTTCTGATTGTGTAAATTTGAGCCATGTTTCTACTGCTGGCATTGTGTTATCTGGAACAGTTTTATATTGTAATTTGGCTGAATATGTAACTCCTGGTGAATTATATAAATGAATACAATTTGAGATGGAGAAGAGAATAGGGAATATATTTATAATTCAGCATAGTAGATAGATTATTGAGTGTAATCTTTACCCATTTCAGGTGATTCCGGGTCAAAATCTGAATTGCCCACCATGGTTCAAAGGGGACAGCAAGGAGTGGTGAATGGTGACAGGAGCAACTTCACAAAGATGGGAGCAAGACTGACCTTAAACATTGCTGTTCTATCCTGAATATTAAATTTCTTAAAGGTTTGATTGTCAAGCCAAAGGATCAAGAATGTAAGTGTGGAATTTAAGAAAATCATTCTCTGATACTGATTATATTCCAGTTTTAACTCCTAACAATCTCTTCATTCACTCAGTTCAGTTCAGTTCGCTCAGTCATGTCCAACTCTTTGCAACCCCATGAATCACAGCAAGCCAGGCCTCCCTGTCCACTACCAACTCCCGGAGTTTACTCAAACTCATGTCCATCGAGTCAGTGATGCCATCCAGCCATCTCATCCTCTGTCGTCCCCTCCTCCTGCCCCCAATCCCTCCCAGCATCAGGGTCTTTTCCAATGAGTCAACTCTTCGCATGAGGTGGCCAAAGTATTTGAGTTTCAGCTTCACCATCAGTCCTTCCAATGAACACCCAGGACTGATCTCCTTTAGGATGGACTGGTTGGATCTCCTTGCAGTCCAAGAGACTCTCAAGAGTCTTCTCCAACACCACAGTTCAAAAGCATCAATTCTTCAGTGCTCAGCTTTCTTCACAGTCCAACTCTCACATCCATACATGACCACTGGAAAAACCATAGCCTTGACTAGGTGGACCTTTGTTGGCAAAGTAATGTCTCTGCTTTTCAATATGCTATCTAGGTTGGTCATAACTTTTATTCCAAGGAGTAAGCGTCTTTTAATTTCATGGCTGCAATCACCATCTGCAGTGATTTTGGAGCCCAGAAAAATAAAGTCTGACACTGTTTCCACTGTTTCCCCATCTTTTTGCCATAAAGTGATGGGACCAGATGCCATGATCTCAGTTTTCTGAATGTTGAGCTTTAAGCCAACTTTTTCACTCTCCTCTTTCACTTTCATCAAGAGGCTTTTTAGTTCCTCTTCACTTTCTGCCATAAGGGTGGTGTCATCTGCATATCTGAGGTTATTGATATTTCCCCCAGGCAATCTTGATTTCAGCTTGTGCTTCTTCCAGCCCAGCGTTTCTCATGATGTACTCTGCATATAGGTTAAATAAGCAGGGTGACAATATGCAGCCTTGACGTACGCCTTTTCCTATTTGGAACCAGTCTGTTGTTCCATGTCCAGTTCTAACTGTTGCTTCCTGACCTGCATACAGGTTTCTCAAGAGGCAGATCAGGTGGTCTGGGATTCCCATCTCTTTCAGAATTTTCCACAGTTGATTGTGATCCACACAGTCAAAGGCTTTGGCATAGTCAAGAAAGCAGAAATAGATGTTTTTCTGGAACTCTCTTGATTTTTCTATGATCCAGCGGATGTTGGCAATTTGATCTCTGGTTCCTCTGCCTTTTCTAAAACCAGTTTGAACATCTTAAAGTTCATAGTTCACGTATTGCTGAAGCCTGGCTTGGAGAATTTTGAGCACTGCTCCCAACTAAAAGAGTGACAAATATGGGCGAGAGTCTACCTTCTTTTGGGGAGAGTTAACATAAAAGTCTTTTTGTAAATTCCCTTTTTTGTAAAATACCATCTTTCCTTAGCTATTGTGATGCCATTCTCTTCAAATATCTCTCCCATCTCTCTGTCTACTCCTTACTGTCTTTCACCAGCTCCCTCCTTCCACACTTCCCTTCAGTGTGTTCTCCAGTGCATCATCTTTGGTGCTTTCAGAGTGATCTTTCTAAAATGCAAGTAAAGACATGTCACTCCAGCACTTAAAATTTTTTCAATGGATTCCTTTAACTTTCAGAGTTAAAAAACTACTTAGTTTGGTCTGTGAAACTCTTCATAATCTAGTTCCTGGTCAGTTCAGTTCAGTCACTCAGTCATGTCCAACTCTTTGTGACCCACAGACTGCAGCCCGCCAGGCTTTCCTGTCCATCACCAACTCCATAAATAAATGAGTGGAGACATGATCAAATTTACAGATTTGAAATAACACCTTGATAGCAATGTAGATGAATATAATGGGCACCCAGTACATATTGGTGAATGAAAGAGTGAAGGTGTGAGAATATGAACCCTGACTGAAGGATGTGTTGAGGAAAGTGAAGAAGGAAGACAGACTCAGAGATAATAAGTTGGTCAATCAGCAGGAAGGGTGAGTAATTAAACTGAGGTAGGAGATTGGAGGGGAGATGATAGCCAGATTCTTTTCTTTAGTTGGAGAGGATCACAAGGAAGAACAGTTTAAAGAGTTCACACTTCAATTTTAGAAATATTGCTTGCACATTTCCAACCACAGCCCAATATGAATTGTTTGTTCAATCCTTTTTAAATAGCTTACTTGAATGTGTGGGGACGCTAGTGGTAAAGAATCCACCTGTCAATGCAGGAGACTAAGAGACAGGGGTTGGATCCCTGGGTCAGAAAGATGCCCTGACATGACATGAGGAGGGCATTTACAACCCACTCCAGTATTCTTGCCAGAAGAATCCCATGGACAGAGGAGCCTGGTGGGCTATGGTCCATGGTGGGGAGGGGTGGGTCGCAGAGTAGGACATGACTGAAGCAACTTAGCATGCACACACGTAATTTTTATACTTTCTGTGTATTTCACACCTGTTCTGCCTGCAGTGTACTGTGCCTCTTTTGTTCCTGACACTTTCATTCCTTGAAAATCATTTTAAGCCTCCTCTATTGTAGGACACATGCCATGAGTCCTCTTTCAATTCATAGTCAAATTATAACCATGATTTTGGGGACCCATTCATCCATTAATCTATTCAATATAAGTATCTACTTAATAATTATTAATAATTTGTTAAATAATAAAATGTTTTAAATACTTACGTGCCATGCGCTGTCTCTGCTCTGTGCCCCTACTTCTAACATTTAACACATTGCACTGTAGTACTTGATTTATAATATATCCACTCTATTCATTATTAACACTTTGAACGTAAGCACGCTGCTTTAGTTGGTTTAATCTTCCAAGAACCTAGCCAATTATTAAGCACAGAAGTTGCTGAGAAAATGAATGTGAAGGAATAAATGTAAGAAACCGATGGTAGATATAGGTGTTAAGTTCTAGGCAATGGTCCCCTTGAAAATCTGATCACTGTAAATTCTACTCTGAGAAAAACCTCACATAATGCCATATGTCCAAAATCAAATTTTGCATCAGGCTGAATGAAGGAGGCATTAATGGGACAGAAAAGCTAACAAGGATTCAAAGAGAGAGGAGAAGCAGTTGCAACAGGGCATCTCTCAAGTCAAATTTGCAAGTGCTGAGAAGTAACTGGAGTCCTTTTATGTATCATTAAGAGTGAATTTCTCTGAGCCAGAGTGGGATTCATAAAGGAGTAAAACTCAAAGAAATACTGCTAGTATTATTATTCATAGGCCTTATGGAATTGTAAATGCATCTTCCATTATTTCAAAATATATCACAACCTTATAACTGTGATTCTGTAACTTTCTGTATTAAATATTACTATGTCTTAAAAATTCTTACAGGAGTACAGTTTTGAAATCAAGCTATAATCCCCTCCCCGATTTTCCAGATATAAACAGATTACACAATTACCATTCAATTTTATTGCTACACTTAATAAGTTGTCCAAGTTTGTTCAATAAAGATAAAAATCAGCTTATTAATGACTCTTAAATTTGTTTGCACTTTAAATTTTCTCTTTTAATAGATATATACTCAACTGTCAGCATTCATTCATAAAAATATTCTAAATCTGTCTTGTTTGTTCTTATATATAGCTATTAAAGAAAAGATTAGCATGCTGTGTTTGAGGGCAGAATGGCAAACATATACAGTATTACAATACAGAAGTAGCAATATTTAGCTTTAATTATGTTTCAATTAGATGTGTAAGTCAATAAAAATGCACAAATGTGTTAAAAGGCCATAGCATTTTCACTGGCCTACCTCTTGTTCAGAGAGATTTAAAGAATTAAAGATAAATGACAGAAACTTTATAGAATATGATTAGTTGATTATGAGAGGTCAAAAAAAGGTTTCAGGGTGGGGGAAGAATGGATTGGGAGTTTGGATTAGCAAATGCAAACTATTCTACATAGAATGGATAAACAGCAAGGTAGCTTGTTTGGCAAGGAAGTTATAATCAATATCCTGTAATAAGCCATAATGGAAAAGAATATGAAAAACAATATATATGCATAACTGAACCACACTGCTGTACAGCAGAAATAAACACAACACCATAAATCAACTATAATAAATTTTTTTAAAAGAAGGATTTCTAGCCTGATTGACTAGTCACATAGAGTAACTATAGATAAACAGGAAAATCAAAATGAGGAAGAAGAAAATTTATTAGAAATTAATGAGTTTGGCTTAAAGGTCCTGAATCAAATGTTTCAGTAGGATATCAAAATGACAATAAATATTTAAACACCACTTTTCTTCCTGGAGTCACATACACAATAAAGAGGTGACCCCTTTTACTTGATGGTAAAAGGGATGCCAAGATGTTGCTCCTTTCCCAAAACACTGCACCCCAAGTAAGCACACTGGCCACAGGGAGAGGTTTTCTTCCATTGAGGCCTCCTAACGACTGTCCACTTCAAAAAGCAAGAGTTCTTTTTATTGCCAAAATGCACCCTCTATCAACCTCCCGACAAGAACCATCTTGCTTTAAGGAAGGTGTGTATTACTCAACATAGGCTAGGCTGATGTAGCAACTCCCAAATCTAAATGAATTAATTAAAGTTTATCTTTCCCTTACAGTCTTTTGTCACTTGTGTGACTCCCTAGGGCACGTGTCCACTCTGCAGTCACTCAGCAATCCAAGCAGCTTTGATCTTATGATACCACTGTTTTAATATGTGGTCTGTATGCTCACCACTGGGGAAATGAAAAGCAGCTGACAGATTGCACAATGGGTATGGTGCTTTACTGTATGAATCTGGCCAACCTGAAACTATTTTTCCCAGAAGAGCCTTCCCTTTTAAGTTTCCCAATTAGAAGTGGCCAACATTAAGAATAGTCCAAAATTTGGAAGGTAGAAGTGAAATAGTAGTGGTTATACTCTGAAAGTCATCATGGGCCAGATACAGTGAGAGACAGACGGAGAGCTATCCGCAGATTTCACCTTGTCTTTGCTCTTTCCACAGTGACAGATTTCAGCTTCTTCTATCACCAGCCTCTCTCATCAACAGTAATTTCCATCTCCCCACCAGTCACAGAGGCAATAACCCTCTGTAGATTTCCTTAGTTGTTTTTCTTCGCAGTCCCACGCTAGCAGGTAGACGCATCTGATTCACAAATTCCCTGACAAGCACCAATTTATCCACCTGTGTCGGTGCTTCAGCAGTCCTGCTTTATGGTTTTTCAATGATCTGCAAATTGCCGTTTTACACTCTTATTTTTCCTTCTCCTACAATTTTGTAAATTCTTATCCAACAATAAAACCCTTGATCCACAATACTCATAGTGGTTCTACTTTCCTGACTTATTTACTGCTACATTGACCTGCTACAATGACTAGTACCAAGGCGGTTCCAGGGGAACAGAAATTTAAGGATGAAAAAGAGTTCACTGACTACAGAGTAATACAGGTGTTAATGATCCTGTTGCCAGCGGTAAAGGGAAGTCTGATGTTCTGCAACATACAGGGGCAAAAATGTCACTTAAATTGTTTCCTATACCCAGATAGAAGGCAGGGCTTTAGGTGATCATGCATTTGCTCTTATAAGAAATTTTAATATAAATAAAAGTATAACAGATTGGCTGTTTGTTCTAAGTACACTAGAAAACATGAATTTGATGGACTCAGGATGTTAAATTCCCAACTCAATGATGTTTAAACAAACAAAGTTTCTCTGCCTGCTCCAAAAAGTTACCATTTCTTTAGTTGTACCTCAAGATTTCTGAGAACAAAGCTTGAAGTCCAATGCCATGTTTGGCTGAATGCTGCTGCTGCTGCTAAGTCACTTCAGTCGTGTCCAACTCTGTGCGACCCCATAGACGGCAGCCCACCAGGCTCCCTTGTCCCTGGGATTCTCCAGGCAAGAACACTGGAGGCTTGGCTGAATAACAATCCCAATTCCCAACCTCATAGTGAAAGATAGTGAGAAAGAACAGGGCCCTAAAACATATTTTGGGGAGATTCCAGTAAAGTATAGAACCCTGACTCCCTAGAGCAGCCTTGTCCAAGTACAGAGATGGCCTCCTCTGAGGTAGTAATCTTGAAGGGATCTACCTGATCAATACCAGCTCCACTAACTCGCCTTGCTTCTAGACTTACAACCAGACTTAAGTCCTGGCAAGTTCCAAGTGGTCAGGTTCAAAATAAATACCATACTCCCAAAATATTTGCAAGGTTTTTTCACTTGTATGACAATGGCTTGAAAGAGTGTTGAATTGTGGAAGATGGAACATGACGTTGATTGTGCTAAATTTGTCGATATGGTGTCAATTGGGACTCATAGCTGCTACTGTCGGAGAAAGCAATGGCAACCCACTCCAGTACTCTTGCCTGGAAAATCTCATGGGTGGGGGAGCCTGGTGGGCTGCCGTCTATGGGGTGGCACAGAGTCGGACACGACTGAAGCGACTTAGCAGCAGCAGCAGCTGCTATTGTAATAGGCAGCAGTGATCCTTAGCATTTGACAATTTATCACAGTGTACCTAGGAAGGAGAACTAAACTCTTATTTAATTTGTGGAAGCAGAAATTACCTTGAAACAGAAGGAATGTCTAACTTGAATCATTAAAATAGTCATAATTCCTTAACCAATTTCAAGACGTGAACCAGTTCAAGCCAATACTCAGAGCCATGTGGATGAAAGGAAGGCTGAGTCCCTTGAGGAAGGATCATAATACATTACCAAATAATATATTATAAATATTTTTCTTATCCTTTCCTAAGGGACATGTGGCATTTTACCAGGTGACCATGCACTGGAGAGGAAAACATTACCCAATTTTAAGGGAATTATTGGACACTGGCTCTGGATTGAGATAATTTTTGAAAAACAAAACACCGCTGTGGACCACTAGCCAGTCCAGGCTTTTAGAAGTTAGGTAATTAATGAAGTGTTGACATGGTCTATCTCATAATAATTCCAATGTGTTCCCAAAATCAACTCATGGTTCTTTCCCCACTTTTAGAGAGCATTACTGGAAAAGATAAGATAGGAAGCCTGTAGCAACTCCACATCAGTTTTTTGACTAAGGGAGTAAAGGCTAGTATAGTGAGCAAGAGCAACTAGAAACCTCCAGAACCACTTTTACACACCAAAATAATATAGTAAAGTCAGTGCTTCATTCCTGGAGATACTGCACTCCTAAGTATCAATATTAATTACTTGAAAGATACAGATGTGGTGATTTCTACCCCATTTCTATTCGACTTGCCTATGTTTCCTGTGCAAAGGACAGATGGATCTGAAGATATTGATAGTGGATTACTGTAAACTTAAGCAGGTGGCAACTCCTATTGCAGCTGCAGTTCCAGATGTGATTTCTTTACTAAAGTAAATTAACATGCTTCCTGGTATATTACTACTAAGTATATGGATGCCTTGGTTTTTAGCCAAGGGCTGGTAATTTGTTTGCTGGATGGTCAGGGACTTGGGAAGGAACATGACTGGATTTGGTGAAGAGGCATTCTAGGAAAGTGTATGAGTGGATCTCTGAAAATAAGAACAGAATATGAAGATATCTGCATCCTATATCAATGCCCACCAAATAGCAACACCAGCAGAAGAGGTTTCAATAATCAGGTGTAAAAGATTACTCTCTATAGATGCCAGTCAGCCTCTCTTGACTTTGCTCCAACAGCTGGAATATCAAGTGGCTATAGTAGTAAGGGGGAAAATTACTTATGATCTGAGCAACATGGGCTTCCATTCTATCAACTGCTGAGTACTCAACCTGAGAACAACAGATTAACACTGAGTTCCAACATTGTACAAGATTTCCCAGGGAAACCAGACATCTTAAGGCAGGTTGATTACTTTTTGAGTCATTTCCTTCATGAAAGGGACATCAATTTTTTTCTCACTTGAGAAGACACTTATTTTGGATACAGATTTGCAATCCTAGCCCACAAGTCTTTAACCAAAACTACCAAGGATAAACTTATAGAATGCCTTATCTACCAGCATTGTGTTCCATACTGCATTGCTTCTGTTCCAGGAACTTATTTTACAGTAAGAGCAGCAATGGGCTTCTGCTCAGTGAATTCACCCATCTCTCCATATTCCCCAGAAGCAATGAAATGGTCTTTCAAAGACTCTGATACGGTGACAACTAGATGATCACTTTTGGGAGTTGATGTAATGTCCCTAAGCATTTAGTACATGCTCTGAATCAATGCCCAATATATGATTCTGGGTTTTTCTTCTCCACAGCCAAGCTTCATTGGTTGGAGAAACAAGAAATAGAATATGGAATAGCTCTTGCCCCTGTTAGTCCTAATGATCTGTTAGCAAATTTTGGCTTCCTGTCTCCACTAATTTAGGATCTACTATTATAGAGATCATTGCTCCAGAGGAAGGGATGCTTCTAATGGGGGAACACAACCATAGTTCCCAAAAACTGAAGTTGAAATTGCCACCTGGTCACTTCTCATAGCAATGACTCAGATGCCAGAGAAGGAACTAATTGTGGTGAAAAGAATAACCAATGACTACCAAGGGAAATTGTGTGATTGACAGAATTCTAAGATGGCTCCCCAAATTCCCACTCCCTAGCATATATGCTAATATAATTTCCTCCCCTGAATGTGCCCAAGACCTGTGAATATGGTCAGATAGACACTTCTTGATTAGATTACACTATCTAAGATTCAGTTTCTCCTGCTGGATTTGAAGAATGAAGCTGTCATGTGCTAAGGATCTAAAAGAGGCACTTAAGACCTGAAAGTGACTCTCTCCTCCCGCCAACACACAGAGAGTAACTGGGATCTCAGTCCTAAAAATCACTGGGAACGGAATTCTGCCAACTTAGTAAATAACCCCAAGTATCAGATGAGATCAAAGTTGCAACTGACCACTTGGTTTCAACCTGAGGAGACCCTGAGCAGAGGACCCAGTTAAACTATACCTATACTCCTGACTCAAAGAAATTCTGAGATAATAAATGTGTATTATATTAAATCGCTGAATTTATTATAACTTGGTTTGCAACAATAGAAATCTAATGCATTGGTGTTGCTTCCTTACAACAGGGGAAGAGGCAGTCTGTGACACAGATGATCCTCCACCTATGTCATAGGTGGTATAGGTTAACCTCTTGTGCTGCTGCTGCTGCTGCTAAGTCACTTCAGTCATGTCCGACTCTGTGCGACCCCATAGACGGCAGCCCACCAGGCTCCCCCGTCCCTGGGATTCTCCAGGCAAGAACACTGGAGTGGGTTGCCATTTCCTTCTCCAATGCATGAAAGTGAAAAGTGAAAGTCAAGTCGCTCAGTCATGTCTGACCTTCAGCAACCCCATGAACTGCAGCCTTCCCGGCTCCTCCATCCATGGGATTTTCTAGACAAGAGTACTGGAGTGGGGTGACATTGCCTTCTCCAAAGTCGCTTCAATTGTGATCACTTTGTGATCCTATAGACTGTAGACTGCCAGCCTCCTCTGTCCATGGGATTCCCCAAGCAAGAATACTGGAGTGGGATACCATTTCCTACTTCAGAAAATCTTCCTGACTCAGGGATCAAATGTCTCTTGCATCTCCTGCATTGGTGGGTTCTTTATCACTGAGCTATCTGGGAAGCCTAGGCCACCTTTTAGGACTCATATATTCTTCCAATAAAAACTTATTGAAAAAGTACAAATATTTAAAATAATCAGAACTGTTAATGGCATAGACCTTTCAGGAATACAGATTTGGGATATCCCACCAGTTAAAAAATACAAAAACTATGATCAGCTAAGCTGCTTGCTAAGGGCAAAGGGAATATGGAATGTGTATTAGAAGAAGGAAATTATAAATGCCAGCTGCAACCATGTACAAACTTAAGACTATAGTAGTTATGAGTATTTCCTCCTCTGATATGAATGTATTTGTGCATGTATATCCATAACCACCATTGTTCTAAACTGTTAGTTGCTCAGTCCTGTTGGACTCTTTGACACCCCATGGACCATAGCCTGCCAGGCTCCTATATCCATGGAATTCTCCAGGCTAAATGGGTAGCCATTCCCTTCTCCAGGGGATCTTACCAACCCAGGGATTTTACCCAGTCTCCTGCATTGCAGGCAGATTCTTTACTGTCTGAGTCACCAGGGAAGTCCCATGTATATACATGAAGTGAAGTGAAGTGAAAGTCACTCAGTCATGTCTGATTCTTTGCAACCCCATGGACTATATAGTCCATGGAATTCTCCAAGCTAGAATACTGGAGCAGGTAGTCGTTCCCTTCTCCAGGTGATTGAACCCAGGTCTCCAGCATTGCAGGTAGATTTCTTTACCAGCTGAGCCACCAAGGAAGCCCATATATATCCATATGTTTAGGTAAATAGATATGTTAATCAATCTTTTTATTTACTATTTTTCTATTTCCCTACTCTATAACATGTGTTAATAGCATTTAACATATCAAAGAGGAAGTATGACTCAGCTAGAAAAAGAGTAAACGTCACCCAGAGATAGAGTCTTAGTGTCCTCTTTGGGGAGAGGATACAGAGTTAGCATGTTTTCAGTTGCATGTAGCTGTGTTATGTTAGGAAACATGGTATGTTAGAAAACTTAGACAAGTAAGCAGTAGCGATGTTTACAGTTTCTTTTTTGTTTTTGCTTTTCACTTTGTAGTCAATATACTTTATTTCCCCAAACTTTAAACTCTTTATTTTGTACTAGGGTATAGCTGATAAACGATGTTATGACAGTTTCAGGTGAACAGCAAAGGGACTCGGCCACATATATACATGTATCCATTCTCCCCCAAACCCTCCCTCCTGTCTTTTTTGTTTTTAAATGTTAATTATTTTAAAGAAAGGATAATAGCCATGTGCTAGTTATTTTTAAAACTGCCAGGAATATAAAAGTTATCTCTTATAAAAGTCAAGATGTTCCCTTTTTCACTCTCCCAATAATCCTACTTAAAAGGAGTCCTTTATTTTATAACAAGGCACAGGACAAAAGGCTTGGATTGAAGTTACATTACCCTCCTCTACAGAGTCCATTTACGTTCTACACCTATCACTGGTCAGAGGAGAAAGCAAACTGCAAGAGGGAGTAAGAGGCCATAAAATGCTTCTTAAAATAAAAGGTCTAACATCCTTGTTAAAAACAACAACAAAAGAACAAAAGTGAAAATCAGGACTAGATGGTAAGAAAACAGAGCAAAGAGCATCCTAAGAAGTTAAACTGTAGATTGAGGAGAAGATAGGACAGCAATCTGAGAGCAATAAAGTTCTTAGAAGATTTTTCTGAAACGGAGGAATCTGAACACATTTACAGAACCCAAGAATGGTGTCAAATTGACAAAGGAGAAAAAAAAAACAAGATTGGTCAGTAAAGATGAAAGGCTGGAATAAAGAGCATGAGGATCAGTTCAGTTCAGTCACTCAGTCATATCCGACTCTGCAACCCCATGAATCGCAGTACGCCAGGCTTTCCTGTCCATCACCAACTCCCGGAGTTCACTCAGACTCACGTCTATCGAGTCAGTGATGCCATCCAGCCATCTCATCCTCTGTTGTCCCCTTCTCCTCCCGCCTTCAATCTTTCCCAGCATCAGGGTCTTTTCAAATGAGTCAGCTCTTCGCATGAGGTGGCCAAAGTATTGGAGTTTCAGCTTCAACATCAGTCCTTCCAATGAACACCCAGGACTGATCTCCTTTAGGATGGACTGCTTGGATCTCCTTGCAGTCCAAGGGACTCTCAAGAGTCTTCTCCAACACCACAGTTCAAAATCATAGAATGTACTTTAAAAATGAGAGGTCCCCGTATCCCCTGCCAATGGGGAGAGACAGAAGACCAAGAACAGAGATGTCAAAAAGTTCTGATAGAGAAAGAAGTATAGTTTCTTTTTCTCTCCTCTCCCAACATACACCTACCCCCACTGAAAGCTTTTTTCCAATGACCAAAGCTAATAAATAATCAATACAAAATCAAATATTATAAAGAAATATGCCTTACTTATATAGAGGTATGTCCCGGCTGAATCCAAATTAAGATTGTTACCGAAATGCAAGTCTATTTGTCCATTGCACAGTGAGGCCAAATGATACCAAAACTTCAGAGTTTGGAACAGAGAAAGGTTTACTGAGGGCCATGCAAGGAGATGGGGTGGATCATGCCTTAAAAATCCGAAACTCCCCAAAAGCTTTCAGCAAAGTCCTTTTCTAGGAAAGGTGAGTGAGGGGCTTGGTGAATTGTAAGCTTCTAGGTGTCAGACATCCTTTGTTCTTGAGGTCAGGTCACAGTCAGGTAATGATGGACCTATAAACCTCCACCAAAGGAGAGTTATTCTGTGTTCTGACAAGAAAGGGCCAGGTCCCCAAGCACAACTTTCCCCCTCTGAGGTTCAGTCCTGACTAAAAGGGCACAAACCTCAGCTGAGCTTGCTCAGGGTTGGGACCCCAGGCCCTGTCTAGCTGTCATCAATGAAGGAGCCAGGTACCCAGGACCTAACAGGCCCCCAGACTCCTCAGGCCACCCAAACACAGCAGATCAGATCCTGCGGACTGTGACCCAGGTGGACTGCCACTGCTACTAAGTCTCAGAGGCAGGGATGGGGGAAAGGGCTCACTCCTGCCTCATGTCCTGGGCCCCGCCAGTGGGCAACCTTGGCAAGGGCTCTGGAGCCTGAAGGACACAGCCCCCAGCATTTCCCTGGGGCCCTGGCTCACCCACTGGCCCGAAGCCAAGTGAACTTGAAGGGGTGGAAGGGGGCAGTCAGGGCAGGATCTGCCTCTTACCTCACTTTCTGCTTCACAGCACTGCTGCTCAGAGACCTTTGGCTGAATGTGCCGGAGAACGGGTTGCACGCTTGGGGAAGGGGCCCACTGTGGTGCTTACCAATGGCTGAGCAGGATCACTAATGGTTACTCATTGACAGTTGCCTGCTTGGGGGAGGGGTCCATGCAACCATTATTGGTCTCGACAAAACGTTGCCTGGTAGCGAGGTATGGGGAAAACATGGGCAGAAAAAGCTGAATGCTAAGGGCTGTGCACAGCTGCACTCTATTGCAAGATTAGAAGGATGATGCCGACAGAGATGCTCTCAGCCCTGCCGCCGCCATTATTCTCTGACTCACAGACACAAAGAAAGATGGAGGGAAAGAATTCTTGAGTAACTGCATGGAACAGAAAGTGACCCTTACAGAACTGGGGGGATGGAGAAAACAGTATATATAACATATCACGTCAATACATTAGTTGGGAAATTATCTAAATCCATCATTAATTTGATTATTTTTATAATGGCCAAACTGATTTCCAAAAAAAGAAAAGGAAAAAAAGTGTAATTAAGAAAAACATTAAAACATAATCTAATCTTTAATAGTCACACTACAATCTCATAGCTAAATGGTCCGTTGCCACGCTTCAACGAAAATGATGAAATCTGGCTTATACCTGAAAATATGTTACAAAAAAAAATAAAGCATACCTGTTTCAAGAAACATAATGTAATACAGTTCATCAACTTTACTTTTGGTCCTTAAAACCTCCATAACAGAAATCACAGTGTTAGACGCTATTTCCTGTAATGGTAGTAGCAGCAGCGGCAGTAGCAATAGCTAATATTACTAAGAGCTTACTCTGTGTTAGACACTTTGCTAAGTGCTACATTTACCTCATTTAACCCTCATAACCCTAGAAAAGAAAAACTATTACTACCTACATTTCACAGATGCAAGAAATTGGAGTTGAGACACTTAACTGATTCACTCAAGATCACACAGTAAGAAAGAAAGCTCAGTACTTAAGTCCTCAGCTCTCTGATATGCAGGTCAACCCTCTTACATTCACAAGCTTCCAAAAATATTCATCTAGCTATAAACACTATGCATCCCCCAGCAAAAAGTTCTTTCCTATAAATTCTATTAATTTTTCATGACTGCAAATCTTTTATGAACCTCTACATAAAAATAATTATTTTGGTTATTTTCTTGGCCTTATTGTCATCCAAAAGACCGTCTCTGCAAAGTCTAGGTTTAATTTAAATTCAACCTAAGCTGGAAAGGTTTGTCACTCTCCTGAGTACTACCATTTCTGGTGTGAAATTGCTGACCTAGTTCTAAAATAAGGGATAAATTCACATAGCTTAAATGAAATCTCTAAGGTTAGAGTTGAGTTATTGTTCATGTCCCATTTACACAGAATGTTGACCCATGAAAAAAATCCATTTCTTATCATAAATGTTTAAAAAGTAAAAATAATTGTGCTTATATTTTAATAACAATGATCCATGCTACTTTGGCTTTGGGTTTTATATCTTATGGTCAGAATACACCACTTGTGGTCAGCCTTAGTGTATATGACAGTATTTTCTGTTATGTATGGTAAAACAGCAGGCCTCCCAGGTGGCATTAGTGGTAAAGAAACCACCTGCCAATGCAGGAGACTCAAGGGACATGTGTTTGACCCCTGGGTCAGGAAGATTCCCTTGAGGAGGGCATGGCAACCCTCTCCAGTATTCTTGCCTGGAGAATCCCATGGACAGAGGAGCCTGGCAGATTACAGTCCATGGGGTCGCAAAGATTCAGACATAACTGAAGTGACTCAGCACACACAAGCATGCAAGACAAAAATCACATACTTAATTAACTCAATGCACCTTTAATCTACCACAGCGTTGTCTAACTCAATGAAACTATGAGCCATGCTGTGTAGGGCCACCCAAGACAGACGGGTCATGGTGGAGAGTTCTGACAAAATGTGGTCCACTGAAGAAGGGAATGGCAAACCACTTCAGTATTCTTGCCTTGAGAACTCCACGAACAGTAGGAAAGGCAAAAAGATAGGACACTGAAGGATGAACTCTGCAGGTTGGTAGGTGCCCAATACGCTACTAGAGATAAGTGAAGAAATAACTCCAGAAAGAATGAAGGGATGGAGCCAAAGCAAAAACAACTCCCACCTGTGGATGTGACTGATGACAGAAGCAAAGTCTGATGCTGTAAAGAGCAATATTGCATAGGAACCTGGACTGTTAGGTCCATGAATCAAGGCAAATTGGAAGTGGTCAAACAGGAGATGGTAAGAGTGAACGTCGACATTCTAGGAATCAGCGATCTAAAATGGACTGGAATGGGTGAATTTAACTCAGATGACCACTATATCCACTACTGTGGGCAAGAATGCCTTAGAAGTAACGGAGTAGCCATCATTGTCAACAAAAGAGTCCAAAATGCAGTACTTGGATGCAATCTCAAAAATGACAGAATGATCTCTGTTCGTTTCCAAGGCAAACCATTCAATACCACAGGAATCCAAGTCCGTGCCACAATCAATAATGCTGAAGAAGCTGAAGTTGAATGGTTCTATGAAGACCTACAAGACCTTTTAGAACTAACACCCAAAAAAGATGTCCTTTTCATTATAGGGGACTGGAATGCAAAAGTAGAAAGGCAAGAAACACCTGGCTGCTGCTGCTGCTGCTAAGTTGCTTCAGTCATGACCAACTCTGTGCGACCCCATAGACGGCAGCCCACCAGGCTACCCCATCCCTGGGATTCTCCAGGCAAGAACACTGGAGTGGGTTGCCATTTCCTTCTCTAATGCATGAAAGTGAAAAGTGAAAGTGAAGTCGCTCAGTCATGTCTGACTCTTCACGACCACATGGACTGCAGCCTACCAGGCTCCTCTGCCCATGGGATTTTCCAGGCAAGCGTACTGGAGTGGGGTGCCATTGCCTTCTCCAAGAAACACCTGGAGTAACAGGCAAATTTGGCCTTGGAGTACAGAATGAAGCAGGGCAAACGCTAATAGAGTTTTGCCAAGAGAATGCACTGGTCGTAGCAAACACCCTCTTCCAACAACACAAGAGAAGATTCTACACATGGCCATCGCCAGATGGTCAATACCAAAATCAGATTGATTATATCTTTGCAGCAAAAGATGGAGAAGCTCTATACAGTCAGCAAAAACAAGACAAGGAGCTGACTGTGGCTCAGAACATGAACTCCTTATTGCCAAATTCAGACTTAAATTGAAGAAAGTAGGGAAAACCACTAGACCATTCTGGTATGACCTAAACAAAATCCCTATGATTATACAGTGGAAGTGAAAAATAGAAAAAAAGAGACTAGATCTGACAGACAGAATGCCTGATGAACTATGGACAGAGGTTCATAACATTGTACAGTGATCAAGACCATCACCAAGAAAAAGAAATGCAAAAAAGCAAAATGGCTGTCTGAAGAGGCCTTATAAATATCTGAGGAAAGAATAGAAGTGAAAAGCAAAAGAGGAAAGAAAAGATATATCCATGTGAATGCAGAGTTCCAAAGAATAGCAAGGAGAGATAAGAAAGCCTTCTTCAGTGATCACTGCCAAGAAATAGAGGAAAACAATAGAAAGGGAAAGACTAGAGATCTCATCAAGAAAATCAGAGATACCAAGGGAATATTTCATGCAAAGATGGGCTCAGTAAATGACAGAAATGATATGGACCTAACAGAAGCAGAAGATATTAAGAGGTAGCAAGAATACACAGAAGAATTATACAAAAAAAGATCATCATGACCCAGATAACCATGAAGATGTGATCACTCACCTAGAGCCAGACATCCTGGAATGCAAAATCATGTAGACTTAGGAATCACCACAAACAAAGCTAGTGGAAGTGATGGAATTCCAGTTGACTATTTCAAATCCTGAAAAGTGATGTGAAATTTCAAAATGCTGTGAAAGTATTGCATTCAATATGCCAGCAAATTTGGAAAACTCAGCAGTGGCCACAGGACTGGAAAAGGTCAGTTTTCATTCCAATCCCCAAAAGAGGCAATGCCAAACAATGCTCAAACTACCACACAATTGCATTCATCTCACACGCTAGCAAAGTAATGCTCAAAATTCTCCAAGCCAGCCTTCAATAGTACATGAACTATGAAATTCCAGATGTTCAAGTTGGTTTTTAAAAAGGCAGAGGAACCAGAGATCAAATTGCCAGCATTTGTTGGATCATCGAAAAAGCAAGAGGGCTCCAGAAAAACATCTATTTCTGCTTTATTGACTATGCCAAAGCCTTTGACTGTGTGGATCACAACAAACTATGGAAAATTCTTAAAGAGATGGGAATACCAGACTTCATGACCTGCCTCCTGAGAAATCTGTATGCAGTTCAGAAAGCAACAGTTAGAACTGGACATGGAATGACAGACTGGTTCCATATGGAGAAAGGAGTATATCAAGGCTGTATATTGTCACCCTGCTTATTTAACTTATATGCAGAGTATATCATAAGAAACACTGGACTGGATGAAGCACAAGCTGGAATCAAGATTGCCAGGAGAAATATTAATAACCTCAGATATGCAGATGACACCACCCTTACGGCAGAAAGCGAAGAAGAACTAAAGAGCCTCTTAATGAAAGTGAAAGAGGAGAGTGAAAAGTTGGCTTAAAGCTCAACATTCAGAAAACTAAGATCATGACATCCGGTCCCATTATTTCATGGCAAATAGATGGGAGACAGTGGAAACAGTGGTTGACTTTATTTGGGGGGGGGGGCTCTAAAATCACTGCATCTGGTGACTGAAGCCATGAAATTAAAAGATACTTACTCTTTGGAAGAAAAGCTATGACTAACCTAGATAGCATATTAAAAAGCAGAGATATTACTTTGCCAACAAAGGTCCATCTAGTCAAGGCTATGGTTTTTTCAGTAGTTCATGTATAGACGTGAGACTTGGACTATAAAAAAAGCTGAGTGCCAAAGAATTGATGCTTTTGAAGTGTGGTGTTGGAGAAGACTCTTAGAGTCCCTTGGACTGCAAGGAGATCCAACCAGTCCATCCTAAAGGAGATCAGTCCTGGGTGTTCATTGGAAGGACTGATGTTTAAGCTGAAATTCCAAAACTGTGGCCACCTGATGCAAAGAACTGACTCATTTGAAAAGACCCTGATGCTGGGAAATATTGAAGGTGGGAGAAGGGGAAAACAGAGGATGAGATGGTTGGATGGCATCACCTACTCGACGGACGTGAGTTTGAGTAAACTCCGGGAGTTGGTGATGGACAGGGAGGCTTGACATGCTGCAGTCCATGGGGGCACAAAGAGTCAGGCATGACTGAGCAACTGAACTGAACTGAACCTTTAATCTGGAAGGTAATGGCTAAATAGAAAACAGCTATCTTTACCCTACACTAAATCGGGTAAAGAGGAGGAGAAAATGAATTAATTACATATCTGTATGACATGAAACTGCCAGTTGTTACTGATTGTTGCATTGATGGAATACAGACATTAATTCTGGCTCATATAATAAAGTGTCAGCAACACTAATTGCCCGGGTCCAGCCCCAGTGGATCCAGGGAATTTGAAGTGGGGATGGCGTCAGCAAACTGGATACAATAGCTTTAATTAAATATTAATTAGAGATATAAAGAGTAATAGAATAAGCATATCTCAGTAGGAAAATTCAGCAGAGAAAAGAGGCTGAATAACTTGGTTTACGTGGAAAGCCAATAAAATTCCAAGGCCAGGAATTTGCGCCACCTACGTAGGCCACAGGTGTCCTCCCGTTCTCCTGAAGGAGAGGAGACACTAAGGCCTCCCCAGTCAGATCTTAGAAGCCCAGGTATACCTGTGGCGGATTCATTTCGATATTTGGCAAAACTAATACAATATTGTAAAGTTTAAAATAAAATAAAATTAAAAAAAAAAGAAGAAGAAGAAGAAGCCCAGGTATACTTAGTAGGCTTGACGAGCCTCCACGCTCCAGATGGGAATTCAGCCAGAAGGTGAGAGAAAGAACGACATGGGGAGACCAAGCTTCAGTGAACAAGGCCCACACTTTATTTTCCAAAGTAGTTTTTATACCTTAAGTTATGCACAGAGGATAATGGGTGAAGGGGTAGAGTCATGCAGTAAGCCAGGCTTTCTTCCTGCAAACTTATCATATGCAAAAGTTTAGGTGATTTACATCATCTTCTAGCCAGGAGGCCTGTTAACATTTTATGATCCTTTCTTCAGAAAACTTATTTTTCTCTAAAGGTGATTATTCTAAATTCAGGCACCACCCTCTGAAAGCCTTAGATAAAGTTGCATTCCTATAGGGCAAAGGTGTGGTGGGCTATAACAAGAAAAGAATTAACTCAAGGGTCCAAGGTTACAAACATTAAAGCTACTACTTATATTCCTATACACCAATTATATTAATCAATACACTCCCAGGGACACAGTAGGTAAGGGATATGGAAACTTAGCAGCAAACATTGGCCCAACAAGTGAAAAACCCTTCACCAATACAATTTCTAATCAATCTTTTAGCTGCTCAAAGGAATCTATTTAGACAGTTTAGAACATCTCATGCCTCTCACGGTTGGGAGGCTGTGAACAATCACATGTGGCCGGAAGAACCTGTTCAGGCAGGCTAGAGGACTTCCAAAGAAGTTTGTAGGTTGAAACACTCTTGTCATGCCCAGGAACTTTATCAACTGGAGCTGTAATTTAACTCTTTTTCAGAGAGAGGTGGTGGGGGACAGCCCCCTGTAAAGTCAGAGGTATATGTGAGAGCACAAAGCAGTAAAGTAGGCAGACTCTGGGCTTGGGGGTAGGTGCTAGAGAACTTCCAGGGGGACTCCTGAGGCTCGATCTTGCCTTTGTGTATGCCAAGCCTCCTTCCTCATGACCTTTGCCACGGGCAGAGTTCCTCACACTGGCTCCCGGCATCTAATAAAACCTGCTGATTAGATTTATCAAAATTATGACCTGTGAGACTTAAAAGCTTCAGAATCAGAAAATGCCTTTGTTTCATATTGTTTTATATTATTCATACAGAAAAAGTATTTAAAAGAATATGATAGAATTTATATATTGTTTCAAAATATAGTTTAAAACCCCTAAGGTAACTACTAAATGATAAAGTTATAGTTGTATTAATTTTAATTTGGTATAAATTAATAAAAACAATAATATCCAACAGGATTAAGTAAGAATTGTAGGTTAAATAAAAGGAGATATGTTAAGAAAAATATTCAGGGAAGAATGTAAAAAACTATGTTTAGTAAGAGCATATTATATTTGGTTACAAGCAACAGAAGTTCTCTCAACCTAGCTTGATGAAAACAGGACTTAAAGGTAAATATGCATATTTCATGGGCATTCAAAGAGAGGAATAAAGAACAACTAGATGGAGAAGGCAATGGCACCCCACTCCAGTCCTCTTGCCTGGAAAATCCCATGGACGGAGGAGTCTGGTGGGCTGCAGTCCATGGGGTTGTGAAGAGTCTGACACGACTGCGCGACTTCACTTTCACTTTTCACTTTCCTGCATTGGAGAAGGAAATGGCAACCCACTCCAGTGTTCTTGCCCGGAGAATCCCAGGGACGGTGGAGCCTGGTGGGCTGCCGTCTATGGGGTCACACAGAGTCAGAAACGACTGAAGTGACACAGCAGCAGCAGCAGCAGACCACAACCATTTCAGAAATGGAACTAAAAATGTAGAATTAAGGTTTGTCTTATCATCTGTCACTCTCAGATATCACCCAGGTCTCTGCTCTCCCTGTGACCAGCTTCCTAGGCATGGGCATGACCAACTTGGCTGTGTTATCCCAGCTCCCATCTCAGGCTGTTCTTTTCTTTCTTTTTTTGGAGGCAGAATCTTTTAAAAAAAAAAAAGTTTTATTTTGTATTAGGGGTTGGGAAGATCCCCTGGAGAATGAAATGGCAACCCACTCCAATATTCTTGCCTAGGAAACCCCAAGGACAGAAGAGCCTGGCAGCTTGTTTGTGAGGTCTCAAAAGAGTTGGACAAGACTGAGCAACTAAACAACATAGCCAATTAACAACCTATCACTGAATGAATGTGAGTCCCAGTTGCATCAGCTGTGGATTGTTAGCTCTTGGTTCAGGTGTCCATCTCAAAGCACATCAACTGTGGCATGGGTCCACATGAAAGATAATTTTAAAGAAGACAAAGTTTGATAGAGAAAAAAAAACACCAAAACATACAGCTACCTCCCACTACAAAAAGGGCAACAGAAACAATAAAATACAGGCTTTAGTCTATATAATTAAAGTTCAAGTGAGAAAAAAGAGAACATTTTTATGGTGGCATATGAGATCTGCCCAAATACAAAAAATAAAGAGACTTCCCCAATTTACTTGGTCAATTTTTCTTCTACTTTTTAAATAGGAGAAAATAAAATAATTCATTTTAGATTATTGTAAGTTGAAGAAAAATGTTTAACAATGCTTTAGATTTGGGGATGTTGGTTTTTGAACACAACAATGGTTTTTTAAATAATACAACTAAACTTAGAACAGTTTTAACATACAGATTTTCAAAAGGAGAGGTGTCTGATAAGTACTTTCATGGTATCCTTACAGTAGGATTTCTATTGTGGTCAAACAAAAACACAACCTTATAGTTTAATATGATTTATTTTAAATTGAGTTTTATTAGATGTACTCATAATATATTCAGTTCAGTTCAGTCGCTCAGTTGTGTCCAACTCTTTGCGACCCCATGAATAGCAGCACGCCAGGCCTCCCTGTGCATCACCAACTCCCGGAGTTCACTCAAACTCACATCCATCGAGTCAGTGATGCCATCCAGCCATCTCATCCTCTGTTGTCCCCTTCTCCTCCTGCCCTCAATCCCTCCCAGCATCAGAGTCTTTACCAATGAGTCAATTCTTCGCATGAGGTGGCCAAAGTACTGGAGTTTCAGCTTCAACATCATTCCTTCCAAAGAAATCCCAGGGCTGATCTTCAGAATGGACTGGTTGGATCACCTTGCAGTCCAAGGGATTCTCAAGAGTCTTCTCCAACACCACAGTTCAAAAGCATCAATTCTTCAGCGCTCAGCTTTCTTCACAGTCCAACTCTCACACCCATACATAAACACTGGAAAAACCATAGCCTTGACTAGACAGATCTTTGTTGGCAAAGTATGTCTCATAAAATATTATTTATTAATTAAAAAATCAAAATTTCTAATATAAATATGCCTTTGGGATATATTTCTAATATTCAACTATAAAAACATATACATATATAATACTATGTAGACTATCTTACAAAATTATATGAAAATGTCATAGGCACTGTTTTTCATTCATGACAGATACACTTCTCATCACTTAGAATCTATGAATTATTTTCTCTTTTCTGTGGAATTCTTAGTAGTGTACTTTCCTCATAGAAGACCTTTTAAATTCACTGACTGATTTTAATTTGTGGTGTCCATCTTTCCTTTATCTGCAATTCGATGGTTTTATTAAGTGCCCATTTTGTGAAAAGGACCATATTTAGTGATGCAATTAAGTTTTAGACTGGTTTTAATCAGTGATTAAGCTTCCACTTTATTCTTTTTTCCTGCAATTCCCTAACAGATGAAGAAATACATAGACAAACTAGTAAATCCTTAGATACTTGAAGACTGATTAAATTTCCTAATAATTTACCAACCTTAATTTGTTCTCCTTTGCCTCTATCTTCACTTTATTGCAAAATTCCTCCCTTAGCAATCTTTCTCTGTGCATGAAAAGTTAACATCAAGGAAAAAAACTTAACATTTTTATACATAATTAATCACAAGTTATGTTTAATTGATCTTGTTTCTTTAAATGGCTTCCCTGGTGGCTCAGATGGTAAAGATTCTGTCTCCAATGCAGGAGACTAGGTTCAATCCCTGGGTTGCGAAGATCCTCTAGAGAAGGAAATGGCAACCCACTCCAGTATTCTGGCCTGTCATATTTCAAGTGCTCCAGTCCATGGAGTCTCAAACAGTTGGACACAACTGAGTGACTCACACACAGGAGGCTTTAAAAGGAGTTAATTGTAGAACTTTGAATTTAAAAATATATATATATGAAGCTGAATTTACTGCTTTTTAGTTAAGAAATGTTTCTGTGGATGGAAACACTACCAGTTAGCATTTAGGGCAATAGTGCAGAGCAGTTGATGGTTTCCAATTGCATGCATCATTGCTCTGGGCATAGTACAAATAGCTTCACAAATTTATCATCTATCTGGGATTTATGTTCCAACTTTCTTCCAAGTAACTGTTAGTGCAAGCCTCTGCTTCGATTTTCTCTCTTGCAATATCAAAAAATATTGTTCATTTAGCATTAACCACATTTTGAAAACTTTTTTCACAATAATGACTCTAAAATGAAGTCCTATTATAGCAGAGTAATAAAACATTACTACCTACAATTTCAGATTATGAAAGGTAAGAGCAGTACTCTGAGGATCAGTGAATTAAAGACAAAATAGGAAAGCTATGGACTAATATTCTAGGGTAACTTCACTCAGAGTGTTATTTTCTAGGAAACAAACTAGTTGCTAATGCGAAGTCAGGGGGTAACCTGAGCTAAGGCTCAGGTGTAAGCAGGTTGAGGTCACTATGTATTAAGTGATGAATCCCAAACCTAAATGTCAGAGGTCAATTCTTTGGTGAGGGTTGTCAGGAGTTATTCAACTAAGGCTGATGGCAGTATCAGTCAATAATCAAGGGTGAATGGGATGGATCTTCAGCATCAAATAGGAAAACTGTAAAATAAAAAATATTACATCCAAAAAGTCAAAGGCCTAGAAGGCAAGAAGAGAGCAGGAAGTAAAAAAAAATAGAATATTCTCTAGCCAGTGTCCAAAAGAATATTCTGCAGCAATGGAGACTTCCACCATTCACTACCCAAAAGGTAGCCTATCCACATGTGACTTTTGAGCACTTGAAATATGACAAGGACAACAAGGGAACTGAATTTTTAATTTTAAAATGAAAGAGAGACAAAGCCTGATCAGCTACAGACTTAAGGACTCAAAGAATATCATGGTGGTGAGTTCCCTGAGTTTTCTTTTTGCCTCCTATATCCCTGACTAGGAACTTAAGAAGTTTACAATCTAGAAACACCAGTGTGCACAGGAAAAAGGAAAGAAAAATCCTTAGTAGAAACTCCAGATCAGATCAGATCAGTTGCTCAGTCGTGTCCAACTCTTTGCGACCCCATGAATTGCAGCACGCCAGGCCTCCCTGTCCATCAACAACTCCCGGAGTTCACTCAGACTCATGTCCATCGAGTCAGTGACGCCATCCAGCCATTTCATCCTCTGTCGTCCCCTTCTCCTCTTGCCCCTAATCCTTCCCAGCATCAGAGTCTTTTCCAATGAGTCAACTCTTTGCATGAGGGGGCCAAAGTACTGGAGTTTCAGCTTTAGTATCATTCCTTCCAAAGAAATCCCAGGGCTGATCTCCTTCAGAATGGACTGGTTGGATCTCCTTGCAGTCCAAGGGACTCTCAAGACTCTTCTCCAACACCACAGTTCAAAAGCATCAATTCTTCGGCGCTCAGCCTTCTTCACAGTCCAACTCTCACATCCATACATGACCACTGGAAAAACCATAGACTTGACTAGACGAACCTTTGTTGGCAAAGTAATGTCTCTGCTTTTGAATATGCTATCTAGGTTGGTCATAACTTTCCTTCCAAGGAGTAAGCGTCTTTTAATTTTGTGGCTGCAGTCACCATCTGTAGTGACTTTGGAGCCCAGAAAAATAAAGTCTGACACTGTTTCCACTGTTTCCCCATCTATTTCCCATGAAGTGATGGGACCAGATGCCATGATCTTTGTTTTCTGAATCTTGAGCTTTAAGCCAACTTTTTCACTCTCCTCTTTCACTTTCATCAAGAGGCTTTTTAGTTCTTCTTCACTTTCTGCCATAAGGGTGGTGTCATCTGCATATCTGAGGTTACTGATATTTCTCCCGGCAATCTTGATTCCAGCTTGTGTTTCTTCCAGTCCAGCATTTCTCATGATGTACTCTGCATAGAAGTTAAATAAACAGGGTGACAATATACAGCCTTGACGTACTCCTTTTCCTATTTGGAACCAGTCTGTTGTTCCATGTCCAGTTCTAACTGTTGCTTCCTGACCTGCATACAAATTTCTCAAGAGGCAGGTCAGGTGGTCTGGTATTCCCATCCCTTTCAGAATTTTCCACAGTTTATTGTGATCCACACAGTCAAAGGCTTTGGCATAGTCAATAAAGCAGAAATAGATGTTTTTCTGGAACTCTCTTGCTTTTTCCATGATCCAGCAGATGTTGGCAATTTGATCTCTGGTTCCTTTGCCTTTTCTAAAACCAGCTTCAACATCAGGAAGTTCACGGTTCACATATTGCTGAAGCCTGGCTTGGAGAATTTTGAGCATTACTTTACTAGCATGTGAGATGAGTGCAATTGTGTGGTAGTTTGAACATTCTTTGGCATTGCCTTTCTTTGGGATTGGAATGAAAACTGACCTTTTCCAGTCCTGTGGCCACTGCTGAGTTTTCCAAATTTGCTGGCATATTGAGTGCAGCATTTTCACAGTATTATTTTTCAGGATTTGAAATAGCTCAACTGGAATTCCATCACCTCCACTAGCTTTGTTCGTAGTTGTGCTTTCTAAGGCCCACTTGACTTCACATTCCAGGGTATCTGGCTTTAGGTCAGTGATCACACCATCGTGATTATCTGGGTCGTGAAGATCTTTTTTGTACAGTTCTTCTGTGTATTCTTGCCATCTCTTCTTAATATCTTCTGCTTCTGTTAGGTCCATACCATTTCTGTCCTTTATCGAGCCCATCTTTGCATGAAATATTCCCTTGGTATCTCTGATTTTCTTGAAGAGATTCCTAGTCTTTCCCATCCTGTTGTTTTCCTCCATTTCTTTGCATTGATAGCTGAAGAAGGCTTTCTTATCTCTACTTGCTATTCTTTGGAACTCTGCATTCAGATGTTTATACCTTTCCTTTTCTCCTTTGCTTTTCACTTCTCTTCTTTTCACAGCTATTTGTAAGGCCTCCCCAGACAGCCATTTTGCTTTTTTGCATTTCTTTTCCATGGGGATGGTCTTGATCCCCGTCTCCTATACAATGTCACAAACCTCAGTCCATGGTTTATCAGGCACTGTATCTATCAGATCTAGGCCCTTAAATCTATTTCTCACTTCCACTGTATAATCATAAGGGATTTGATTTAGGTCATACCTGAATGGTCTAGTGGTTTTCCCTACTTTCTTCAATTTGAGTCTGAATTTAACAATAAGGATTTCATGATCTGAGCTACAGTCAGCTCCTGGTGTTGTTTTTGCTGACTGTATAGAGCTTCTCCATCTTTGGCTGCAAAGAATATAATAAATCTGATTTCGGTGTTGACCATCTGGTGATGTCCATGTGTAGAGTCTTCTCTATGTTGTTGGAAGAGGGTGTTTTCTATGATCAGTGTATTTTCTTGGCAAAACTCTATTAGTCTTTGCCCTGCTTCATTCCGTATTCCAAGGCCAAATTTGCCTGTTACTCCAGGTGTTTCTTGACTTCCTACTTTTGCATTCCAGTCCCCTATAATGAAAAGGACATCTTTTTTGGGTGTTAGTTCTAAAAGATCTTCTAGGTCTTCATAGAACCATTCAACTTCAGCTTCTTCAGCGTTACTGGTTGGGGCATAGACTTGGATTACTGTGATATTGAATGACTTGCCTTGGAAACAAAGATAGATCATTCTATCGTTTTTGAGATTGCATCCAAGTACTGCATTTTGGACTCTTGTTGACCATGATGGCTACTCCATTTCTTCTGAGGGATTCCTGCCCGCAGTAGTAGATATAATGGTCATGAGTTAAATTCACCCATTCCAGTCCATTTCAGTTCGCTGATTCCTAGAATGTCGACATTCACTCTTGTCATCTCTTGTCTGACCACTTCCAATTTGCCTTGATTCATGGACCTGACGTTCCAGGTTCCTATGCAAGATTGCTCTTTACAGCATTGGACCTTGCTTCTATCACTAGTCACATCCACAGCTGGGTATTCTTTTTGCTTTGGCTCCATCCCTTCATTCTTTCTGGAGTTATTTCTCCACTGATCTCCAGTAGCATATTGGGCACCTACTGACCTGGGGAGTTTCTCTTTCAGTATCCTATCATTTTGCCTGTTCATACTGTTCATGGGGTTCTCAAGGCAAGAATACTGAAGTGGTTTGCCATTCCCTTCTCCAGTGGACCCCATTCTGTCAGATCTGTCCACCATGACCCGCCCATCTTGGGTTGTCCCATGGGCATGGCTTAGTTTTACTGAGTTAGACAAGGCTGTGGTCCTCATGTGATTAAATTGACTAGTTTTCTGTGAGTATGGTTTCAGTGTGTTTGCCCTCTGATGCCCTCTTGCAACACCTGCCGTCTTATTTGGGTTTCTCTTACCTTGGACGTGGGGTATCTCTTCACAGCTGCTCCAGCAAAGCACAGCCATGGCTCCTTACCTTGGACAAGGGGTATCTCCTCACCACAGCCCTTCCTGACCTTCAACGTGGGATAGCTCCTCTAGGCCCTCCTGTGCCCACGCAGCCATGGCTCCTTGTAGAACCTCCTGTGTCTAGCCAAATAAAGGGCAAGTTTACCAAGCGAGAAGACTTTTAAACAATAACTAATCTAATCTGGACAAACACCACAGAAAAAAACTACACCCCTACCTTCATATCCAGAGCTCCAGAGGCCAAGTGGGAAGTTTAGACTTCTATCTTCATGAAACTATAATGAGGAGTCCCCAGACCCCTCTCTGTGTGGTGTAAGGAAGGCCAAACAGAGATCTGGGACCATTATTACCTCAAGCAGGTAACTTTCCCACAGTGCAGGTGGAGAGTCTATGAGAACCAGCACTTCCACCTCCATCTGGAAGTTCTGAGGTACCCTTCCACATTGCTTCCGGGGTGGTATCAACAGAGGCCTAGTAGAGAGTCAGGACATTCATGATTCCTCAGTGGTATCAAGGTCTCCACACAATACAGTGGAGACCGTGTGGGGACCAGAAATCCCCTCGACACCTAGAAGTAATTGGTAACCTTCACCTCAGTATCAACACAGACAAAATGGGGAATTGGACTCCTATCTCCTCTTGGCAGTAACGAAGCAGTGTCCTTTCCTCCCTTCCCAGCCAGAGAAATGTTAGAGAAATCCAGTAAAATTAGGTTCAAATAAGATCCAGAGTCTTGTAATATGAAAATATCCAAACCTCTAGCGGGACTAACAAAGAACAAAACGAGAAAGACATGACAGAAACAATCAGTATCAGGGATGAAATAGGAAGTCACTGCAGACTTTGTAGACAAAATGACCATAAGGATATAAAACAAACAACTTGATACCGTAGTTTGACAACTTAGATGAAATAGGCCAATTCCATTTGTGAAAAACACAAACTGCTACAACTTATCCAATATGAAAGAAATAATTTAAGTAGTCCTCTGCTTATTTAACTTATATGCAGAGTACATCATGAGAAACGCTGGGCTGGAAGAAGCACAAGCTGGAATCAAGATTGCCGGGAGAAATATCAATAACCTCAGATATGCAGATGACACCACCCTTACGGCAGAAAGTGAAGAGGAACTAAAAAGCCTCTTGATGAAAGTGAAAGAGGAGAGTGAAAAAGTTGGCTTAAAGCTCAACATCAGAAAACTGAGATCATGGGATCTGGTCCCATCACTTCATGGGAAATAGATGGGGAAACAGTGGAAACAGTGTCAGGCTTTATTTTGGGGGGGCTCCAAAATCACTGCAAAGCCATGAAATTAAAAGACACTTACTCCTTGGAAGGAAAGTTATGATCGACCTAGATAGCATATTGAAAAGCAGAGATATTACTTTGCCAACAAAGGTCCATCTAGTCAAGGCTATAGTTTTTCTGGTGGTCATGTATGGATGCGAGAGTTGGACTGTGAAGAAAGCTGAGCACTGTAGTATTGATGCCTTTGAACTATGGTGTTGGAGAAGACTCTTGAGAGTCCCTTGGACTGCAAGGAGATCCAACTAGTCCACCCTAAAGGAGACCAGTCTTGGGTGTTCATTGGAACGACTGATGCTGAGGCTGAAACTCCAATACTTTGGCCACCTCATGCAAAGAGTTGACTCATTGGAAAAGACTCTGATGCTGGGAGGGATTGGGGGCAGGAGGTGAAGGGAACGACAGAGGATGAGACGGCTGGATGGCATCACCGACTTGATGCACATGAGTTTGGGTAAACTCGGGGAGTGTGATGGACAGGGAGGCCTGGCACACTGCGATTCATGGGGTTGCAAAGAGTCGGACATGACTGAGTGACTGAACTGAACTGAACTGAACTGATATCAAGGAAATTGAATTTGTATTTTTAAAACTTCCAATAAAGGAATTTCTAGGCCCCACATTTTCTGAGGACATCATTGTCACAATTCTACAATATCTCTTTCAGGAAATAAGAGGTGGAAATAGTTCCCAATTCATTTTATGAAGCTGATACCAAAGACAAAAACAGTGCAAAAAAGAAAATAGGAAGAAATTAAAGAAGGAATATAAGAACAAAGCAAGGGGAGAGAGAAGAATGAAGGAAGAATAGAACAATTCTTAGCACATTGAATTCAGAAATATATTTTTAAAAAATTATACACCATGACCAATAGAGTTTATTTCAGGCTTGTAAAAGTTCAATCTTTGAAATGCAGTGTAATCCACCATGCTAGGGAGCTAAAGAATAAAAATCCCATGATCATATAAATGGTGCAGAAAAATCATTTGATAAAATTAAACACTCATTAACTATAAAAACTCTAAGAAAAATAGGAATAGAAAGAAACTTCCACACCTTGATAAAGATCTATCAAAAATCCCTCAGCTGACATTATAAGGAAGTGTTAGTCACTCAGTCATGTCCAGCTTTTTGTGACCCCCATGGACCATAGCCTGCCAGTCTCCTCTTTCGATGGAATTCTCCAGGTAAGAATACTGGAATGAGTAGCCATTCTCTTCTCCAAGGGATCTTCCTGACCCAGTAATCAAACCTGGATCTCCTACTTTACAGGCAGATTCTTTACCATCTGAACCACAGGGAAAGACATTATACTTGACTATGAAAAGCTGAATACTTCCCCCACAAGACTGGGGACAAGGTAAGGAAGTCAGCTCTCACAACTCTTATCAACATAGTGCTGGAAGTTTTTGCCAGTGCATTAAGGCAAAAAAAAAAAAAAAAAAAGTTAAAGGCACACAGATATGAAAGAAAAAAATACAACTGTCCCTAATTACAGATGGCCTTATTGACAACATGCAAAATCCCAAGGAATCAACAAAAAAGAAAAGAAGGAAGGAAGAAACACACAGAACTAAGTGAGTTCAGCAAGGTTGTAGAATTCAAGATAAACATACAAAAATCAATTATATATTTATGTACTAAAAATGGACACCAGAATGTAAAAGACAATACTCAAAAGGTAAAATACTTAACTGTAAATCTAACAAAACGTGTACAGAACGTACATGCTTTATCTACACAACACTAATGAAAAAATCAAAGAAGATATAAATAAATGAAAAGATGTACCATGTTTATGTCTTGAAAGATTCAGCATAGTAAATTTGTCTCTTTTCCCCAAATTGATTTACAAACTTGTCATAACATCTGTCAAAATCTCAAGAGGATTTTTTTGTAGATACTGACAAGATTATTCTAAAATTCATTTGTAAAAACAAAGGAACTGGATTAGCTACAATAATTTTGTAAAAGAAAGATGAAGCACCAGAAATTAGTTTATCCAGTGATCAAGACTAGGTGGTATAGGTGGAAGGATAGACAAAAGATCAATAAAACAAAGTAGAGAAGGCAGAAATATATCCCACACAAACATGCCCAACAGATTTATGGCAAATTTCATTGTTGTCTCATTTTAAAAAATTGTCACAGTCATCCCAACCTTCAGCAATCACCACCCTGATTAATTAGCAGCCATCAACATCAAGGCAAGGCCCTCCACCAGCAAAAAGATTACAACTCACCAAAGGTTCAGACGATGGTTAGCATTTTTAGCAATAAAGTACTTTTAATGAAGTTAAAAGTATTTTAAGATGTATTTTTAGACGTAATGCTTTTTACACCCTTCATAGACTACAGTATCATATGAACATTACTTTTATATGTACCACAAAACCAAACAAATTCATGTGACTAGCTTTATTGCAATATTTGCTTTCCTGCAGTGATCTGGAACCAAACCTGCAATATCTCCAAGTTATGCGTCCATCTAGAATATTTTTAACATCTCTCAAGTTTCAACAATAAAAAAGCAAACAATCCAATTAGAGAACATGCAAAAGACATTGAGACATTTCACCAAAGAATACATACAGTTGTCAGTAAACACATGAAAAAATGTTCAACATCATTACCCATTAGAGGGTTGCAAATTAAAACTGTAGTGAGATATCACTACACATATCAAAATAATTAAAATAAATAAACTGGCCAGTCAGTTCAGTTCAGTCGCTCAGTCGTGTCTGACTCTTTGCAACCCCATGAATCACAGCACGCCAGGCCTCCCTGTCTATCACCAACTCCCAGAGTTCACTCAGACTCACATCCATCGAGTCAGTGATGCCATCCAGCCATCTCATCCTCTGTCATCCCCTTCTCCTCCTGCCCCCAATCCCTCCCAGCATCAGAGTCTTTTCCAATGAGTCAACTCTTCGCATGAGGTGGCCAAAGGACTGGAGTTTCAGCTTTAGCATCATTCCTTCCAAAGAACACCCAGGGCTGATCTCCTTCAGAATGGACTGGTTGGATCTCCTTGCAATCCAAGGGACTCTCAAGAGTCTTCTCCAACACAACAGTTCAAAAGCATCAATTCTTCGGCACTCAGCCTTCTTCACAGTCCAACTCTCACATCCATATATGACCACAGGAAAAACCATAGCCTTGACTAGACCAAGAATAAGAAATATCTGGATCACTCACACATTGCTCATGGCAATGTAAATAACATAGTCACTCTGGTAAAGAACTTGGAAATTTCTTAAAAGGCTAAATATTGTATTACCATAGTATCAGCAGTTGCAGTCTAGGGCATTTATCCCAAAGAAATGAAGAGTTAAATTCACAGAGAAATCTGTACATGAATGTGTATAACTTTATTCACAGTAGTAAAAAAACTGGAAACAATCCAATGTCCTTCAATGGTAAATACTTAAAATCTCTGGTATATACATACCATAAAATACTACTCAATGATAATAAAGAATTATTAATACACATAACCACATAGATGAATCTCCAGATAATATGTTGAGTGAAAAATACAAATCCTAAAGGCTATATAATATATAATTCCATTTATGTGACATTCTTGAAATCACAAAAGTATAGAATTAGAAAATACACTAGAGAGCGACAAAAGAGGAAAGAAACAGGTATCAGTGTGATTATAAAAAGGAAATATGAGATATCCTTGTGCTCTGGAAATACTCTGTGTTTTGACAGTATTGATATCAATATCCTGGTTTTGATATCATACTGTGGTTTTATGAGATATTACCATTGAGGGAAACTGGGTCAGTGGTACATTGGGTCATTATGTTTTATTTCTGACAATTCCATGTGAATCTACAATCAGCTTAAAATAGTAAACTGAACTGAAAAGAATCATAGAACTTAAAAAAATAAAAAGAGTAGCATAAGGAATGTTTAGGGTCAGGGTGGACAACAAGGAATTTTCTTGAAATGGAGTTTCTTGGCATTGTTTGATAGTTATATGCATTTGAAGGTATATCCTATGAAGGAGGAAGAAAAGATGTTTGCTTTAAACTGGCAGTGGTCTCAAATCTTTTTGGTAGCAGGGACTGATTTGGTGGAAGACATTTTACATGCACCAGGGGTGGGGGATGGTTCCAGAAGGATACAAGTGCATTACATTTATTACACACTTTGTTTATAATCTAATGTTGCTGCTAATTTGACAGGAGGTACTAGTCCTCAGCCCGGAGGTTGGGACTCGTACTTTAAAGGATAAAACTAGGGGAAATTATAAGGGTTAGAAGAATACAGATTAAGGCTTAGTGCAGGGAGAGAGCTTTTCTGCAGTAAACAAATGGGTGTCCAATATTGGAATGGGTTGCCTGGAGAAGAAGTGAAATTAAAGGAGACACATTTAAGGAGGAAGAATGGCATGACCACATTTGGTGGAGGCTGGGCCTCATCAGGGAGTCACAAATTGAAATGCCAACAGGGAGCTACCTAGGTAACAAACATCAACTACTAAAGCACGGTAAGGGAAAAAATAAAGAAAGAACAATATGAAGGATGAGGCTATGGAAAACCAAAGGACTTCTGCCCCTCAGCTCTGGAAGATGGTTGCTTATGAGAATGCTGACCTGGAGGAGCTAGGTCTTCAGAAGTTTCAAAAGAAGCCGAGAATCTGGCTTTTTAAATGAAATCTCCCAAAAATCAAAATATCTTTACTAATTTGCTTCTGATGTACAAATACTATGAAGTTTAAAACTGTAGTCCAAATAAAACTTATCTAGAACTTATTCTATTTTCTTTTTAATTTTGGTACTTTAAAAATGAGTCATCAAAAAGAATTAATTCTATCACTACATCTCTGCATTTCAATTTCCAAAAGCCTTACATTTATATCTCATCATAGATTGCTGTTTCCATAAATATACCTTGAGCAAATACCTCATTTGCTACAGTTTGAGTTTGATATTAAGGTAGCCATTAGACCAGTGCCTTTCTGTTAAGTCCTGAATATGATGGTCCATTTCTGAGGGGAGGAGGACATTTATATAAGTTCTAGTTGTATTGCAGAATACATCGTCTTTACCACATATTCAGAGATACAATTACATGTCTCATTGTTTAAATTAATTTGTGAAAATATATCTTTTCTCTTGACCTGATAGGAACCTTCTTGAAAGAAAGCATCAAGTCTTAGATTTCCTGTTTCTGTCCTCTGTGTTGCTTGCCACAGTTTGGATCATACAATATGTGCTCAAAAATAGTTCACAAGGTCTTGTATCAAATAATATAACTGAACATATTCCTGGCCAAAAAGAAAAGTTAGAACAAGGGAGCCAGAAAATTTATTCAGTCCTACGCTCCATAGACTTACCATCAGCATTACCACAACCTCCCAGCCTCTCAGCTGACCTCTTCCTTTTCAATTTTTAATACCATTTCTATTTCCCCAAGTCTTCAGGAGCTCCCCAACAGGCAGTGATTGAACATTTCATTCACTGTTTTGAATGTCAAAAAGAAATAAAAAAAAACAAACAATCAGACAAAATCTTTCTGTGTTCCACACATCACATCTTATGTAACTGTGGCCTTGGTAGGAATGTGCATTGTAAGGAAACTTAGATGGGATTTATCAACCAACACATGTGGAAAATGCCTCGTACTTATTCCTTTCCTTTCTTTCAAATTCATGTAGATGTTATGGCATTAGTCAGTATCCACAATATCTACAGTAGGGGTCCTATGGCAGATGTTGGGTTTCTACAAATCATGTTGATTAACCAAAAACATGGCAAATGCATTTGACAACGGAGAAGAGTAAGCAATCCTCAAGCATATAGTCTTCAACTTTCCATTTACCCATCAGACACTGATACTTTGAGTTGTAAAAATAATCTTGTATTTAAAGAACATTAAATTACCAGAATTCAGACAACTTTATGCAATGAAGAACCTCTCCATACACATATATGACACATTGCTTGTATCAAATAAAAAAATTTAAGGAGCCATATATAAGGTTTTTGACAATCAGATATAGTACCTTTTAAAACAGGTGGTAAAAAACAAAGTTTAGCACAACTGGGGTCTAAAGAAGTTTCATTTTAAAAAAAAAATGCTTTTAAAAATGTCTAGTTCCACAGAAAGAAAGAGTCCCAGAATCAAAAACTAGTTTCAGAAATGCCCATGCACCAAGAGTGAAAGGTGCTAAGTTATGGTGCTGTGGGCATGTGCCCTGGGCAGGGCTCCTGATTTCTCAAGGCCTCCTGGTTTTCACTTTACTGTTTCCTGATCTGACCTAGATGTGTTCTACCTTCCCAGCCAGGAAGCTTTATTTCCTTTAACTTATTTCTTTACCTCCATCTAACTTCTGCACACTCAGTGCATTCTTTTGCCTGCCTATTCCTCCAAATGTGACACATCCCTTACTTTCTTCTCCATTGATGGAGGAGTTATTTGGCTTTCATGAAAGCATTTTTTTTTACAGAAAGACAAAAAAGGTCCGTGTCCTACTGGGTATGTCTGCTTCAAACATCACTTCTGAGGACACAACTTGCATAGAGAATGGTTGACCAGAATTCTGGGCATGACAGTACATAAACCTCAATGCTAGGACAGCCTTCATAGATCCTGAAATGCTGCAGAGCAGTACAAAGAAGAGAGACATGCTCTCTGCTATTTAATGTCACCTTCTAGTCCTGAAAGAACAAAGGTTACCAAACAGCAGACAATTTCTCTCAAAATGCAGCTCTTTTGCTGACTCTGAGTGTTAGATCTAAGTCCAGCTAAAGCAGTAGCAAGGTATTACTTGGCCTTTCTATTTTTTTCAATCTATAGCCAAAAGAAAGCAATGTCTTGTTTACCTGGATTACTGGACCAACCGCTTACTGGTTCCCAACTTCTGCCCTTGCTTCTCTCATCCCTTCCAGTTTATTCTCCAAGAGCAGCCAAAGTGGAGCTTTTAAAAAACATCAGAATCTTCCACTCCAAATTCAACAGTTCTGACCCTCAAATGGGATCAACATTGTGCTGACCTCATTTATTACCCCCTCAAAACTCCCCACCCTACTAAAGCCTCAACAGTCTCTCTGCTGTTCCTTGAAAACTCCAGGTAGTCTCTAGTACTGGGGCATCTGCAACAGAGGCTCCTCTGCCATAATCCCTTTCTCATAGACATCACTGCCTTCAAGATTGCTCATATATTAACATCTCAGAGAGACCTGCTTCAAGCAGGCTATAACAGATCAAAATTCTTTTTTCTACTGTGCCTCCAACTCCTTTAATCCTAATCTAATTTTCATTTGTCCATATCATTAATTATGTCATTTGGATACTATCTGTTTACAATGGAGGGCTACAAAGGCAGGGATCTTTGTTTTATTCACCCACTTAATTACCTAAGTTGGAAGGAAAGTTATGACCAATCTAGATAGCATATTGAAAAGCAGAGACATTACTTTGCCAACAAAGGTCCGTCTAGTCAAGGCTATGGTTTTTCCTGTGGTCATGTATGGATGTGAGTGTTGGACTGTGAAGAAAGCTGAGTGCCAAAGGATTGATGCTTTTAAACTGTGGTGTTGGAGAAGACTCTTGAGAGTCCCTTGGACTGCAAGGAGATCCAACCAGTCCATTCTGAAGGAGATCAGCCCTGGGATTTCTTTGGAAGGAATGACGCTAAAGCTGAAACTCCAGTCCTTTGGCCCCCTCATGCGAAGAGTTGACTCATTGGAAAAGACTCTGATGCTGGGAGGGATTGGGGGCAGGAGGAGAAGGGGACGACAGAGGATAAAATGGCTGGATGGCATCACTGACTCGATGGACGTGAGTCTAAGTGAACTCCGGGAGCTGGTGATGGACAGGGAGGCCCGGCGTGCTGCGATTCATGGGGTCACAAAGAGTCGGACATGACTGAGCGACTGAACTGAATTACCTAAGAGACTTATTATAAATGGCAGAGTATAAGGACATGCGCTCATTTTCTCCTGCGAGAAATCCAAAATTACAGCTCGCTGCTGAACAACCATTGACAGGAGAATGTTGGATCTCAACAAAAAAGATACCCCACATCCAAGGGCAAAGGAGAAGCCCCAGCAAGATGGCAAGAGGAGCAAAATCATGTTTAGAATCAAACACCATACCTGCCAGAGACACTCAGAGGGCTCAAACAAACCTTGTGTGTACCAAGACCCAGAGACCCCACAGAGACTGAGACACAACTGTGTGAGTGTCTCCTACAGAGGTATGGGTCAGCAGTGGCCTACCACAGGGACAGGGACTCTGGGTGCAGCAGACCAAGGTATGGCATAAGCCCTCTTGGAGGAGGTCACCATTAACCCCACCATAGAGCCACTAGAAAGTACACAGGATGCGGGAAACAGACTCTTGGAGGGCACAAACGAAACCTTGTGTTCACAAGGACCCAGGAGAAAGGAGCAGTGACCGCAAAAGAGACTGACCCAGACTTAACGTGAGTGTCCAGGAGTCTCTGGTGGAGGTGTGGGTCAGTAGTGGCCTGTTGCAGGGTCGGGGGCACTCAGTGCAGCAGTGTATGCATGGGGCGTTTTGAAGGAGGTCGCCATTATCTTCATTAACTCCACCATTGTTTGACCTCAGGTCAAACAACAGAGAGGAAACACAGCCCCACCCATCAACAGAAAATTGGATTAAAGATTTACTGAGCACAGCCCCGCCCATCAGAACAAGACCCAGTTTCTCCCTCAGTCAGTCTCTCCCATGAGGAATCTTCCATAAGCTTTTATCCTTATCCATCAGAGAGCCAACAGAATGAAAACCACAATCACAGAAAACTAATCAAATTGATTACATGGACCACAGCCTTGTCTACCTCAATGAAACTGCGAGCTATGCCATGCAGGGCCACCCAAGATGGACGGGTCATGGTGGAGAGTTCTGATGAAATGTGGTCCATTGAAGAAGGGAATGGCAAACCACTTCAATATTCTTGCCTTTAGAACCCCATAAACAGTATGAAAAGACAAAAAGATAGGACACTGAAAGATGGACTCACCAGGTCACTAGGTGTCCAATATGCTACTGGAGACCAGTGGAGAAATAACTCCAGAAAGAAGAGACAGAGCCAAAGCAAAAACAACACCCAGTTGTGGGTGTGACTGGTGATGGAAGTAAAGTCTGATACTATAAAGAACAATATTGCATAAGAACCTGGAATGCTAAGTTCATGAATCAAGGCAAATTGGAAGTGGTCAAACAGGAGATGGCAAGAGGTGGCCAAATGCAGGCTTGAAGCTCAACATTCAGAAAACTAAGATAATGGCATCTGGTCCCATCACTTCATGGGAAATAGATGGGGAAACAATGGAAACAGTGACAGACTTTATTTTCTTGGGCTTCAAAATCACTGCAGATGGTGACTGCAGCCATAAAATTAAAAGACACTTGCTCCTTGGAAGAAAAGTTTTGACCATCCTAAACAGCATATTTAAAAGCAGAGCCATTACTTTGCCAAAAAAGTTCTGTCTAGTCAAAGGTATGGTTTTTCCAGTAGTCATGTATAGATGTGAGAGTTAGACTATACAGAAAGCTGAGTGCCAAAGAATTGATTTTTTTGAACTGTGGTGTTGGAGAAGACTCTTGAGAGTCCCTTGGACAGCAAGGAGATCTAACCAGTCCATCTTAAAGGAAATCAGTTTTGAATATTCATTGGAAGGACTGATGCTGAAGCTGAAGCTCCAATACTTTGGCCACCTGATGCAAAGAACTGACTCATTTGAAAAAACCCTGATGCTGGGAAAGATTGAAGGTGGAAGGAGAAGGGGATGACAGAGGATGAGATGGTTGGATGGCATCACCGACTCAATGGACATGATTTTGAGTAAGATCCGGGAGTTGGTGATGGAGAGGGAAGCCTGGGGTGCTGCAGTCCATGGGGCTGCAAAAAGTTGGACACGACTGGGAAACTGAACTGAACTAATTACCTAAAACAGTTCCTGGCATATGTGTGGTAGACACTCCATTAAATTAGTTGAATAAATTGATTATAGTAAATTGGCTTTTTATTAAAGGAAAAAACATATTGTTAACAAAGTATTTGTAATTCACCATTATTGAATAATAAAAACTTCACGCTCTGATTTCAAACTCATTGAATTCTTTCCCCCACCCTCCTCCCCCAAAAGATTTATGGAAGACCTTCAATGCTCAAAGCTTAAAGGTAAGCTGTAAGGTTCCACTTGTAAGTTGGAGAGCATTTTTTAATTGCCTTCATCTAGGATAACAAACCCACTTTTGCTCTCAGACTAGTTGTCCACTCTCAGGTGCAAAGACATGGGAACCAGAATGTTCCTACAGTATCAAAATTGTCTCCAGAACTTGGTTCAGTATAAAAATTCTCTCCTGCTGTTTAGTGCATATGCCAGTTAGGCAAACTCATTCCTGGATCTGAAGCTTTTCCTGGCAACATGACCTTGACCATGGCCCATGACTCTGACTCAGACTCCCTGGTCTCCTAGTGATTCTTTTTAGTCCTTGCTTTCTAATATCCTTGCTCTCTAGGTTTTTTGACTGTGCTCACTCATCCTCTCAGTTTGTCCCTTGAATCTTAGCTGATTTTCCAAATACTGACCTACGTGATATAGATCCCCTCATGAGTCACCGCCTTGCTGTGGTGAAGGGGCTTGCATAACCCGATGAAGCTATGAGCCATGTCGTGTAGGGCCACCCAAAACAGATGGGTCATAGTGGAGAGTTCTAACAAAATGTGATCCACTGCAGGGGGGATGGAAAGCCACCCCAGTATATTTGCCCTGAGAACCTCATGAACTATATAAAAGGATAAAAATATATGACACCAAAAGATGAGTCTCCCAGGTCTGAAGGTGTCCGATATGCTACTGGGGAAGAGCAGAGAACTACTAATAGCCCCAGAAAGAATGAAGTTGCTAGGCCAAAGCAGAAATGACACTCGGTTGTGGATGTCTCTGGTGATGAAAGTAAAATCTGATGTTGCAAAGAACAGTATTGCATAGGAACCTGGAATGTTAGGTCCATGAATCCAGGTAAACTGGACATGGTCAAGCAGAAGATGGTAAGAATAAACATCGACATCTTGGGAATCAGTGAACTGAAATGGACTGAATGGGAGAATTTAATTCAGATGACCATTATATCTACTACTGTGGGCAAGAATCCCATAAAAGAAATGGAATAGCCCTCATAATCAACAAAAGAATCTGAAATGCAGTACTTGGGTGCAACTTCAACAACAACAGAATGATCTTGGTTCGTTTCCAAGGCAAGGCATTCAACATCACAGTAATCCAAGTCTATGCCCCTACCACTGATGCCAAACATACTGAAGTTGATCAGTTTTATGAAGACCTAAAAGACCTCTAGAACTAACACCAAATAAAGATGTTCTATTCATCATTGGGGATTGGAATGCAAAAGTAGGAAGTCAAGAGATACCTGGAATAATAGGCAAGTTTGACCTTGGAGAACAAAATGAAGCAGGACAAAGGCTAACTGAATTCTGCCAAGAGAATGCATTGGTTATAGCAAACACCCTTTTTCAACAACACAAGGGACAACATTACACATGGACATCACCAAATGACCAATACCAAAATCAAATTGATTACATTCTTTGTAGCAAAAGATGGAGAAGCTGTATGCAGTCAGAAAAAAAATGAGACCTGGAATTGACTGTGGCTCAGATCACCAGTTTCTCATAGCAAAATTCATGCTTAAGCTAAAGAAAGAAAGGAAAACCACTAGGCCAGCCAGGTACAACTCAGATGAGATTAGCTATGAATATGCAGTGGAGGTAACAAATAGATTCAAGGGATTAGATCTGGTAGGCAGAGTGCCTGAAGAACTATGGATAGAAGTCATAATATTCTACAGAAGGCAGTGAACAAAACCATCCTGAAGAAAAAGAAAAGCAAGAAGGCAAGGTGGTTATCAGAGGAGGCCTTACAAATAGCTAAAAAAGAAGAGAAGCAAAAAGTAAAGGAGAAATGGAAAGATAAATCCAACTAAATTCAGATTTCCAAAGAACATGGAAAGACAAGAAGGCCTTCTTCAATGAACAGTGTATAAAACAAGAAGAAAACAACAGAAGGGCAAAGACTAGAGATCTCTTCAGGAAAATTGGAAATATCAAGTGAACATTTTGCCCAAAGATGGCAATTAAAGGACAATAAATGGATATAAATGGTAGAGACCTCCAGTACTCTTGCCTGGAAAATCCCATGGATGGAAGAGCCTGGCGGGCTGTAGTCCATGGGATCACTAAGAGTCGGACATGACTGAGCGACTTCACTTTCACTTTTCACTTTTATGCATTGGAGAAGGAAATGGCAACCCACTCCAGTGTTCTTGCCTGGAGAATCCCAGGGACGGGGGATCCTCGTGGGCTGCCGTCTGTGGGGTCACACAGAGTCAGACATGACTGAAGCAACTTAGCAGCAGCAGCAGTCCCTGAAGAGATCAAGAAGAGATGGAAAGGATGCACAGAAGAACTGTATAAAAAAGATCCAAATGAATTGGATTGCTATGATGGTGTGGTCAGCCACCCAGAACCAAACATTCTGGAAAGCAAAGTGGGCCTTAGGAAGCACTGCTGTTAATACAAGCTAGTGGATGCAATGGAATTCCAATAGAACTATTCAAAACCCTAAACCCTAAAGGATGATGACCTCAAGATGTTGCATTCAATATATCAGCAAATCTGGAAGACCCAGCAGTGGTCACAGGACTGGAAAAGGTCAATCCTCATCCCAATCCCCAAGAAGGGTAGTACTAAAGAATGTGCTAACCATTGAACTCATCTCCTGTGCTAGTAGGGTCATGCTTAAAATCTTGCATGCTAAGCTTCAGCATTATGTGAATCAAGAACTTCCAGATGTCCAAGCTGGGCTTAGAAAAGAAAGAAGAACCAGAGATCAAATTGCCAATATTCGCTGGATCACAGAGAAAGCTAGGGAATTCTAGCAAAACATCTACCTCTGTTTCATTGACTATCGCAGTCTTTGACTGTGTGGATCATAATAAACTATGGAAAGCTCTTAAAGAGATGGAAATAACAGACCATCTTACCTGTATCCTGAGAAACCTGTATGTGGGTCAAAAAGCAACAGTCGAGAACCCTGTATGGAAAAACTGATTGGTTCAAGATTGAGAAAGGAGTATGACAAGGCTGTCTGTGTCATCCTGTTTGTTTAATCTATATACTGAGCACATTATGAGACATGCCAGGCTGGATGAGTTACAAGCTGGAATCAAGATAGGCAGGAGAAACATCAACAACCTCAGATATGTGGATGATTCCACCCTAATGGCAGAAAGTGAAGAGAAACTAAAGAGCCTCATAATGAGGGTGAAGGAGGAGAGTGAAAGAGCTGGCTTAAAACTAAATATTTAAAAAACCTAAGATCATGGTATCTGTCCCCATTCAGTTCAGTTCAGTTCAGTTCAGTCACTCAGTCGTGTCTGACTCTTTGCAACCCCATGAATTGCAGCACACCAGGCCTCCCTGTCCATCACCAACTCCAGGAGTTCACTCAAACTCACATCCATAGAGTTGGTGATGCCATACAGCCATCTCATCCTCTGACATCCCCTTCTCCTCCTGCCCCCAATCCCTCCCAGCATCAAAGTCTTTTCCAGTGAGTCAACTCTTTGCATGAGGTGGCCAAAGGACTGGAGTTTCAGCTTCAGCATCATTCCTTCCAAAGAACACCCAGGGCTGATCTCCTCTAGAATGGACTGGTTGGATCTCCTTGCAGTCCATGGGACTCTCAAGAGTCTTCTCCAACACCACAGTTCAAAAGCATCAATTCTTTAGTGCTCAGCTTTCTTCACTGTCCCCATTACTTCATGGCAAATAGAGGACAAAAAGGTGGAAGTATTAACAGATTTCCTCTTCTTGGGCTCTAAAATCACTGCAGATGGTGACTGCAGGCATGAAATCAGAAGACATTTGCTTCTTGGCAGGAAAGCTAGACAAACCTATGCAGTGTGTTGAAAAGCAGACATTACTCTGCTGAAAACATCCATATAGTCAAGGCTATGGTCTTCCCAGTGGTATCTGTGATTGTGAGAGCTGGACCATAAAGAAGGTGGAGGGCCAAAGAATTGGTGCCTTTGAATTATGGTGCTGCAGAAAACTCCCCAGAGTCCCTTGGACAGCAAGGAGATTAAACCAGTCAATCTCAAGGGAAATCAATCCTGAATACTTGTTGGAAGAACTGAAGCTGAAACTCCAGTATTTTGGTCATCTGATGCGAACACCTGACTGATTGGAAAAGTCCCTGATGCTGGAAAAGATTGCAAGCAGAAGAAGAGGGCGTCAGAGGATGAGATGGCTGATGGCATCACCGATGCAATGAACATGACCTTGGGCAAACTTCAGGAGATGGTGAGGGACAGAGAGGCCTGGTGTGCTGCAGTCTGTGGGGTCACAAAGAGTTGGACACGACTGGGAGACTGAACAGCATGATAAACATAGAGGTGTATCACACAGATCCCCCTTCTCAGAATACTTGTTGACCAGCTGTGACAAGTGCGGGCAATAGGCAGTCTCCACTCCCAACCCCATCAGGGACTGCTTCAGCTGCAAAGGACCATCAGTCCAGGGTAACAGGCTTACCTGAGACACCAGGTACTTCATGACGGCCCAGTGATGGACCCACTAAGGAGCAGTTCTTGCTCCAGACTCCCTGCAGATTGGCCAGGGTGTTGCCAGGCATATATCACAAGCCAAATTCTCCCTCTATCCAATTCTCCCTCCTCTTTGTTCTTCATCAGCATTGATCTCTAATAATTATCATGTGTCTCCACACATGATCTCAATATCTACTTCTGGAGAATCCAATAATAACAACCTCCAACATTCTCAGCTAATAGAAATGTCAAGATTAAGAAAGTTGAAGAGGTAGAAAGTGAAGTACAACATGTATGAGTGTTACTCAGAGACCAGTATATTATACATGAGAGACTTATCTACCACTGAAACCATGCTAGTAACACTTAAGAGTCCTCATTGTATTATGCATTCTCAACATCTGCTAATAATATAAGAAAGCTACTTTGCTTTCTTAAGACTTTGAGCCAAAACTTTCTTCTAACTCACACTTTGGAAAATCTTCCTTTCAGTTGATAATTCTTTTATGAAAAAAAAAAAAAAATAGGACTTCTCTGGTGGTCCTCTGGTTAAGAATCTGCCTGCCAATGCAGGTGACACTAGTTGGATCCCTAGTCTAGGAAGATTCCACATACAGCAAAGCAACTAAGCCTGTATGTCACAACTACCAAAGCCCGAGGACCCTACCGTGCGTGCTTTGCATCAAGAGAAGCCTCCACAAGGAGAAGCCCATGAATCGCAATCAGAGAGCAACCCTCCACAGCAACTACAGAAAGTTTACACAGCAACAAAGGCCTGGTGCAGTCAAAAATCAAATAAATAAACAAACCTTTTTTTTAAGTTCTAAAAAAGATGAAAACCCATCAGTTCTGGAGATGATCAAAATATGATTTAGGTTCTGAATCAGGACATAGGAAAACTAAACTTACTGTCTCATAGAATTTATAAGAACACCATCTGATATCCTTATATTAGCAACATTCATTTGTCAAAAATTTGCTTTCAACTAAATGCCTTTCAGTTTTAAAACAATTTTAGAATAGAGTGGGCCTTTTTTACTTCTAAGATACAATGAACTTGGTAATATTTCTGCCACTGGTTTGTACCACCTTCTGTTAGCAATCATTTATTTACACCCCTCATTGTGATATTTCCCTGTATTATTCAAGGTAAAACTTTCTTTGAGCCAATGTATCTAATATCTGGGAGACACCTTTACTCACTCACTCACTAAGTCACTTCAGTCGTGTCCGACTCTGTGTGACCCCATAGGCGGCAGCCCACCAGGCTCCCCCGTCCCTGGGATTCTCCAGGCAAGAACACTGGAGTGGGTTGCCATTTCCTTCTCCAATGCGTGAAAGTGAAAAGTGAAAGTGAAGTCGCTCAGTCGTGTCCGACCCTCAGCGACCCCATGGACTGCAGCACCTTATGTAGATCCAAAACCACGCACAGGCGCCGCCTCCCCTTTGCCTGAGGGTGAATATAGTTGACATTTTCCAAAACCCCTCTAGTCACCATGCAACCCTTCAGAGCGGCTGATTTCTGTGCCAAGCTCATTCGGCTTGGACCCTTATGAGAGGTTCTAAATTCCAAAGGCTGCTTGTTTGAAAATTCATGAGGTTCTCAATGATGCAGTTCCTCTTTTGGCTGCCCCATTGCTGGGTCGTTCAGACAACAAGCTGCTTAGGGCTGGATAATCTTCCTCTTTGCCAAAACCCACGGGCAAGAGGTTGGTATTTCACCGCTATTGTAGAATTTTCAGAAGTTTGGAAAACAGAGAATTTTATCTTTTGTTTTGTTTTGATATAGGACATTTTGACAATGGCTTTGGCAGCGATACAAAAATCTCCATGCTTGTTAACCAGAATAACATTTGCAGCCATCTGGCTTGCATGTAGCACCCTCTGAGTAGGATAGATATAAAAGCAACAAGCAATTAAGAGGTTTAAAATGGCTTTCCCATTAGTTTCTGAACTATCCCATGATAAAGATATATCAGGTAATGGAAGGATTGCTGATTCTTTGTCAGCGCATTTCCCATCATGATAAAAATTGTCTGATGCCTCGATTATTTCTTTATTTCTCAATCTCCCCTTACCAACATGATTCTTCCAGATTTCTGGACTTGGATTTTCCTTTTGTCCTAAACATAACATCCCCAGTCATTGCAAACCACAAAATCCATTAAAATCTACTACATGCCCAGTTATGTATATTATTCTCTTTTGAAAATGACTAAGGCTTGATTCCAAAGAATAGAGTAATACTTTTAAAACAACATAATATGAATCACTGGTGTTTAATTTTAAGTTTCTGGGCTTAATCTTTATATGATAAACTTTAGGTATTTTATTAGGATAGTTTTAAACAACAAAACACAGAAGAAAGTTTTGATTCTTGAAACTGAAATGACATAGCTCCTTTAGACCAGAAATTATACCTTTGATCTCTTTAAAATTATTCAAAGGTATTTATTATAATATCTACATTTGCCTGGATATATAAACAGTACCATTGACTAGGACTTCTGTCAATTTCCAGTTTAATAATAGATCAAAGCGCTTTTCCAAAGCGCTGGAAGCAAAGTCTGAGCAGTTGTACTGAAAGTAAGGAGTAAAGTGAGGTAGGATATGAGAAAAGATGCTTACTTTTCCCCTTCCAGCTTATTCCTTAAAGTCCTATCCTGCCTGCCTGGGAAACATGATCTGCTGGTAACCTGCAGAAGAGGCTTTGTGCTGCCACATATTTTGCACATTTTACATAAAGTAACATATTTTTATCCAAGGCTTTCAGAGACTTCTCACTTAGTTGTCAGGTTCAGAAAACCCAGAGCTGGAAGAGATCAGACAGGAATTTTCCCAAACAAATTAGCATGTTGGAGGATGATGTAAATGGCAGCATGAATCGCCCCTATGCTTGAGCACGTTTTGCAGCACAGCTAAGATATTAACAAGTGATGGTTTCATGCACTTGGTCTAGTGATTTACGAACTTGCTTCCTGATTTAATAGAGTGCTAGAAAGGATTGTTGTTATACCAACTAAAAGAATCATAAAATGGTAATGAATGTTATGAAACTTCATGAATATTTCATCTGAAGACAGGCTGTCAGATTTATCTTGAGGTTAAAGAGCACATAGGCCATAAATCAGGTTTGAGATGGAGCTGCTTGAAGTTCGTAGTTGGTGAAAACTGTTTACATGTTAGGCAAGGCTATCTGTGGGTGTTTATTCTTTTACTGACATATTAAACCCCAGTTAACCTAAGATAAAGAAAAAACTTCAGGTTTAAAATATAGCACTTTAAAAAGAATTAGCAAAGTTTCTAGGAAAGCACATGGATTTTTTTTGGAAGAAATTGACTTTATTGTAATTTTCCCATTGAATTTATTAGTATTCAAAACTATCATCAATATTCAATAAAAAAGGTATCATAAAGCTTCTAAATTGACACAATAATATGGAGTAATGAGCACAAGCATGTTCTTTAGCTATGAACTACACATATAGTCATCATTTATATTAAGCCTTTAATATATCATCAGTTTCAAGGCAATTTTTCATTTGAAATAGCTCAGAATTCACTACTTATTTCCTAGATAAATGTGTTTCATTTCTTCCAATAGAACAACAACAAAAAGAAATGCTTCTCTAGGCTACATTAATGACATACAAGTGAAATTTAGTTCAATGATTATGAAGTTCCCCTCTAGCTCTGTAACTAGCTGAGAGCAAGCCCCTCCTTTAAATTACCTCCTTTAAATTAAGTTTTTTTTCCTTTTTGTGTTTTTAAAAGCACAGGAAATGTGATTTAAATAGAGATGACCCTTCTGATAATCTTTTATTTATCTGGCAGTGGAAATAAAATCATTCATTAATATATTTGATGTGTCACTCAGCATAATTTTGAATGCTTACTATGTGACATGTACTTTGCTAGGTGATAGGGATGAAACTGTGGATGATTAAAACATGGTCCCTACCTGGAGAACATTTTGTTTCAAAAAATAGGTAAATAAGAAATTATAAAAAGTGTTATGGCTGACATAATAAGGGCTTTTATGAGAACGCATGAGAGGGGTATATGTCCTAGAGTTTAGGGATCAAAAATGGCACTTTGCAGAAAAGAATGTCTAAGGTCAGACCTCCAGGGAAGCAGAGAGGAATAGACCAGGAGGAAAGAAAAAACATGACCTATTAGAGAAACTGAGGAAAGCTTGTAATAGTTGAAGTGTATTAAATGTGTGTTTTTTGGGGAGAGGATGGAGAGGAAGGTGGGGAAGGAAGCAAAGGAAGGCACAGACCATGCCTACAAACCCTGTAAGACAGTTGACGGGGGAGGACTGGGGAATGAAATTATTTTTATTTTAAAAAGATGTTGAACATCACCAATGCTCTTGAATGGTGGAAAAGAAGATAAATAAATAAATACACTCTCTAAGAATAGAGTAAGATTGGGGCAAATACCCTGAAGAATTTCCTAATAGGAATGGAGTAGTTTTGAAAGGTAGATGAAAAGATCTCTTTATGAAGGTCTTGAAAATAAAAATTATCCTTCATTTTAAAGAAGGGAAGATAGCTTACATTCTAAAGAAATATTACTATGCATGTCTTCATCCTCATCCTACTCAATACCTAGAATACGTTGTATTAAAATAATAATTAATATTGATTAAGGAAATACAATCTATCATCCTTACATGTTTTATCTATTAGCTTATTTAATCCTCATTTTAACATCTGTGTAGTAAATACTATAATTATCTCCATTTTAAAGTTGATGCAATTAGGCACAGTCAGAGAATGTGTCTTTGTCATACAATAGTGAGTTGCAGAGCTGGGATTTGAACCTAGGCAGTCAGGCTCTGCCCATAATTGCAGGTCCCAGTTTTCCCAATTGTGACATATTACATAGTCACACAGTTATCATCTAAAAGATAAAAACTGCTCTCATTTACCCTTGAATATTCTTTTATGTCTATTTATGAGGGAGTTCACATTTTGAAGAAGAAAATTCTAATTTGATTTTGTGCAAGGCAAACACACATCTGCAGATTTGACACTTGTAGCAGTGTATTTGCCCACTGATTATTGATGAGTGAACTTTGTGTTCTTACTTTGGTGCTAGTGATCAGTAAATGCACTGTGCGTGACATCACTTATAAGGGAATAAATAATTTTAAAAACTTTCTTTCACAGAATATTATCACACTGAACTGTCATTCACATTACCCTAAACTGAGTTGTAATGTTATTACCTAGTAGGTGTCACATCCTTCATTCAAAATGGAAGCTGTGCTTTTCATTTCTAGAGGAAAACCATTCTACGTGCTTAAGCTGATCTATAGGGCATAAGACCACAGCCTCTCCAATACAAAGAGTCATTTGTCCAATTGTCTGACCTGCTCCAGCCTAGTAAATAAGGACAGCATAAGATGACAAAAGGTTTCCAACGGGAACGGATTTATAGTCAGAATCAGTTTCTTATGTTTTCATTCATTTTGAATGAATACAAAAAATAATCTTGCTGCTAATACAAATGCAGCAAACTGAGCCATTAAATTGACAGTGTGATCTATCCCACTTCACACTGCTTTATAAGAAAAATGTATCATTCTCGGGAGCTTTCTCCTGTTTAAATAATTGTAAGAAATATATTTCTTGCCTTTACTTTTATTGATAAAACACAGCATGTCATCTTAATTCATCCTTCCACTGCTGTATTTTATCATCTTCTCCAGAGTGATTGGAATTCTGATCACCCTGTGTTTTGCTCTCAGATTGAAAGCCTCTATCTATTCATCTGTTATTCTTCACGAAGCAAAGCTCTGGTATAACATCTGTTTTCTCACTGAATCTTCACCAGAGATTCAGATGCCAGCAAGCAATAACCTCTTGGAAATCCTCGAGGGTCCCTGCTATGTCTGGGCTTGAAGCTAACAAAATTAGTGGACAAAGTGCTGTTATTTGATTTTCATTCCTGAATTTGATTTGAGGTCCATGAGCTTAGTGGACTGCTGATGTTTTACCATTCTTTGAAGCTAGTCATCACTTGATGAAAGCTTTAGAACAGTGGAAGCATTAATTGCATATCTCAAATTTTACTCTTTCTCTTTTCCTCCATTGATGTTCAACTAAGCTCACATCTTAGTTTAATCTTAGAACACACTTCTAAAAACAAATGATGATTTAGAATTTCAAGTCTGAAATTGGCATCAGTTTGAATTTTTTTATTTCTTGATGGAATTTGCTGAAATTTTTATCCATATATTTCAAACTACTGAGAAAAAATTGTAGGCAAATTTAAATCAGAAGCATATTTTGGTCAACACATGCATGCATGCTAAGTCGCTCCAGTCGTATCCGATTCTGTGTGACTCCATGGACTGCAACCTGCCAGGCTCCTCTGTCCACAGGATCCTCCAGGCAAGAATGCTGAAGTGGGTGCCATGCCCTCCTCCAGGGGATCTTCCCTACCCAAGGATCAAACCCATGCCTCTTACATCTACCTGCGTTGGTGGGCGGGTTCTTTACCACTACTGCCACCTGATCATGATAAAAGTCAAAAGAAATACATAGCCTAGAAAATGTGTGGATATTGATCATTTTTATAATTAGTCGTAACTGATGCTAAAAGACAAACTGTGTACTTTAAACTGGTTTATCTGTGCATATTAACACATAAAGATTTATACGTGTAACTACTTGGGGCTTCCCTTGTGGCTCAGCTGGTAAAGACTCCGCTGGCAATGCAGGAGACCTGGGTTCAATCCCTAGGTTGGGCAGATCCCCTGGAGAAGGGAAAGGCTACCCACTCCAGTATGGGCCTGGAGAATTCCATGGACTGTATAGTCCACGGGGTCGCAAAGAGTCAGACACAACCGAGAGACTTTCACTACTGTAACTACTTAGATACAATATTCATATATATACACACTATGGTAATAGAATTTTTCCAGGTTTCCTTTTCTTCAGTTTTACTGAGGTTTGACAAATAAAATTGTAAGGTATTTAAAGTGTACATTATGGTGATTTACATATACATTAAGAAAAGATTCCTTCCACCTAGTAAATCAGCATATCCGTCACCGCACATGTTAATCTCCATGTGTGTGAGAGAATAAGTTCTACTCTCTTAGAAAATTTCAACTATAAAAAATAGAGTTTTAAAGTCAATATTAGGAGCAATGAGTCATCTACTGTTCTATTATCCATTAAAATAAAATAATCCATTCAAAACTTAGCAGTTTAAAACAACAGTTTATTATTTTTAAAGTCTCTCAATTGACCAGATGCAGCTGGGACATTCTTCTGCTTCGTGTAGCATTGGCTGGGTTCACTCATTCAGCTGCATTCAGCTGAGGACTGAGCTTGACTGAAAGATCCAAGAAAGATTTTACTCATAAGTCTGGCACTTTGATGCTCTCTACGTGGTTGTTCCACATGTCTAGCTTGGACTTCCTCGCAACACGGTGGTCTCAGGATAGACTTTTGCACAGCAGCTGGCTTCAAGAGGCATAAAGTGGAAGCTGCCAGTCTCCTTAAGTACTAGTCCTATCGTTGGCATAGCATCACTTGAGCTCCATTCTATTGGGCAAAGGAAGTCACAAGCCCAGCTCAAATTCAAGAGGAATAGACTCTACCTCTTGGTTGGCAGAACAACATGAATATAGAAGAAAGGCAGGGAGACTATCTAGCGCACCTACTGAAATTCAGATTTCAAGAGTCTATTTTAAAAATTAGACCAAAAGTACTCTCAGACTTCTTTATTATCATGGTGGCAGTGGGGTTAGCTGCTCAGTCATGTCCAACTCTTTGCGATCCCATAGACTGTCACCCACCAGGCTCCACTGTCCTTGAAATTCCCCAGGCAAGAATACTCGAGTGGGTAGGCATTCCCTTCTCCAGGAGATCTTCCCAACTCAGGATTTGAATCCAGGTCTCCCTCACTGCAGGCAGATTCTTTACCACCTGAGTCACTACTAGACAATAATTGGTTTTTCCAAAATACTCATCTGTCTAAAGCTCATGTAACACTATAAGTTAAAAATTCAAGTATTAATCTGCCTGTGATCTTTAATGGACATTTACTAATTTTAACACTGAAATGAATCCTCTTATTTCAAAATTATTGTCTTTCCCTCACTTTGCTTCCAATTTTCACTAACCTTTTCTTCTTCAGTTAACATTTTCCCCTGGAATACAATTTGAAACCAAGCAGAAAATGAAAATTGAAGGCAAATTTATAATTTGTTTACACGTATGATCTACTCAATCTAGTCAAAACCAATCAACCATCCAGAAGGTCAAAGCTCTGAGCTTTGCATAGCCTGAGAAGTTGCCAGGCAGTGTTTCTCTCTCTCCATCTCACTCAAAGTAGCTCCAGTTTTCAATTATCCACACCAATCATGTTCCCAATTGACAAGAGTAACGAAGAGGTAACTTTATATTTAATGTGTTTAATAAGTGTCAATCACAAAATATTTTTTACAAATAAATCAAAGAGAGTCGACCTAGTTCTTTTGTGTAAAAACACTGATCAAGGTCCTAAAATATGCTAGCCATTGGGAATATAAAAGCATATGATCTCCTTTTCAAGGTTTCAGAAAACCAGGAAAGCATAAAGTACTGCTTGAGGTCTCTGGTTTTGTTCTCTTGAATCTTTAGTAATATGAGCCAATATGACCTCTCATCAAAGTTTCCAATTATGCTCTCAGTATCCTCAAGTGAGATTAAACCAAATAAAACTGTTGGATGGACATAAGGATATTTAACAATAAAAGGTTTCTAAATTAAAGAATGATTTCAGGCACAGTTTTCTCATCTACAGATCAGAGATTTGAAAGACAAAAATTTCACACAGAAAAGTCCTCTGTAGGCTACTACAAAGTGAGGTGGTCAGCATCCATAAGAAATGAATGATACCTGGAGGGTTTGGTTTACTGATTAATTCAATACATATTTACTGAGCACTTCTGTGCCAGCTTTGGCTGGGTATGCAATGTAAAATGACTTCCCCCATGGCTCAGATGGTAAAGCGTCTGCCTATAATGTGGGAGACCTGGGTTCAATCCCCGGGTTGGGAAGATCTCCTGGAGAAGGAAATGGCAACCCACTCCAGTATTCTTGCCTGGAAAATCCCATGGATGGAGGAGCCTGGTGGGCTACAGTCCATGAGGTTGATAAGAGTCGGACATGACTGAGTGACTTCACAATGTAAAATAAAAAAGATGCAATCTCTGCTTTCACAGAGCCTCCTGTCTAATGGTAAATATGGACATGCAAGTAGTTACATTTAGTGTGATGTATTTTAGAAGCAATATGAAGTCCCATGGGAGCATACAATAGGGTTCTCTACTCCAGGGCTGGGGGATCAGAAAAGATGAGCATAGTGTGTTAAACAAAGGTTTTAGGGCTGGGAGAACAGTGTTTCAGGCAGAGGGAATAGAATTGTGCATAGACCCAGAGTTAAGAAAGGATGTTGTCTTCTGGAAACATAAGAGATTACGTCCAGCAGAAGCACTATTATGCTAGGAAATTGTTGAACGAGAGTGCAGTATGTGCGTGCTAAGTCTCTTCACTCGTGTCCAACTCTTTGCAACCCCATGGACTGTAGCCCTTCAGGCTCCTCTGTCCCTGAGATTCTCCAGGAAAGAGTACTAGAGTGGGTTGCTATGCCCTCCTCCAGGGAATCTTCCCAACCCAGGGATCAAAACCATGGTTCTTATGTCTCTTGCATTGGCCAGCGGGTTCTTTACCACTAGCACCACCTGAGAAGCCATGAGAGCACAGCTTCAGCAGCTATGCTGTTGAATCTTGATGAGTGGGAAAGGGGAATTTTAGTTATGTAGCCCCATTAACATCCCTATTCTAAAGATTTCCATTTATAGAATACACTGTGTATGTTTTTAGCTTTGCACAGCTTATGTATCTATATTTGAGCATAACACACACACAAGAAACAGGAAGAAAATATATCCACATTTTATCCATGCTGGATGGTGGGATTACAGATGATTTTTTTTCTAAATTTGCTACTTTTAATTTTTTTGTATTTCCAAAACTTTACACAATGAAAGAAAAGTGAAAGTGAAAGTCACTCAGTCATGTCCGACTCTTTGCCACCCCAGAATTATCCAGGCCAGAACACTGGAGTAGGTAGCCTTTCTGTTCTCCAGGGGATCTTCCCAAGCCAGGGATCAAACCCAGGTCTCCCGCATTGCAGGTGGATTCTTTACCAGCTGAGTCACAATACCGCACACAAATTGTATACATAACAGAAAAACATCATTGTATAAATGTAACATAACATGTGACTATAACTACAAATTATGTTTCTGAACTTTTATAAATCTATTTCTAAGGGACATTTTCTGTGCAAGTGTTCTTTATACTTTTTAATAAGAAATATTTTGTATTTGGAGGCAGTTGTATTGAGTGAATAACAGACTTTAGAACTGGATTCTTTAAAAGAACAAAAGCAGCATTAAGAAACAGAAAAGCATACATTTTAATGATGTTGCCTACTCACAGAACATAATCCTTAAATTCAGTAAGTATGTTTTATATGTATTTCATATATTTTTCACACATAATTTCATATATATGTGATTTGAATCCAACATAGCAGAAACTATTTTGTATACTCTGTGAATATCCTGAACACTGCCAGAATTCATCTCTTACACAAAGTACCTCTAAACTTCAGTAAGACATAATTAGAAGTTAGCATCTTTCTAACAGTTTTCTGTTCATTAGTCACCCCAATTTTTGCCCCATTATTTATTTGTAAATTCCACTTATCAAACTCAAATCCACAAGACCATCACATGGTTCAGAATTTAAACTCAGAGTAGACAGGGAAACAAACTCGTGTTTAACCTTGTGTGTCTGCCTGAGACCACAGAAGACGTACACGCAAAGAGTGCACCTGAAGACAACTGCAATAAAGTTGGCAAGAGTGATGCGCGCCCTCGAAAGGCAATAAAAATAAAGAGTGCTTTGTCCTCCGCGTTCCATCTCTCAGAGCTGCGTTTGTGCCATTTTCCATAATTCCAGGCATGACTGTCAACACAGAAAGGGAATGATCTAGTCTGAGCTCACACACACAGACCTTCCAAAACCCCTGGCATATTCAGAACATCAAAATTCATAGCTTAATTTGTTTACTTTAAGGAAACTCACTTGGTTATCAAATATGAAGTATCACAGCTAAGATTTTAAAAAGAAAGAAGGAAAACCTAACATGCCTGAATTATTAATTATCAGTTTACAGTTTAAGTCTTTACTTGGCAAAACAATTCACTTTTCAAAGATTGTTATAACAAGTCTTAGGCACAGCTAGAGCAAACATTTGTGCTAGTATTAAATCTGGCTATTTCCACATATGCTCACTGTGACTTCAGGCACAGAGCCGTAGGGAGAAAGGCCAGCAGTCACTCATTCACATTGTGCTGATAACAGCGATTTGCGTTGGTAGGCGAGCTGTGGCAAAAGAAACATGAATATTAATATTTATACCTTGCCTTTCTCCTGCCTTAAATCTACTGAAGACTTTGTCATATTTATCTTTAGGCTATTCTTGTAAGGAACACAAGTATCAATTTAAAAAGAAGAAGAAGAAAAAGTTAAGGTTTCTGTACTTCTGTTCAAGTAGTGTAGTTCCAATTAAGAAAAATATCTTTGGTATTTGAAGTCCCCAAACTGATATTCCCTGATTGGACAAGAAAAGGTGTTCCAGTTATTTACTTTCTGTGTAGCTGCTATCAAATCAACAGTGTGACTTACCCTTCTCCCTGAAGACAGGAAGAAGACTTATCAAATCCAAAAGAGATTGAATGGATTCTCCTACAATAGGAAACCTTGTTCCAGACCCTTAAAATCTAGGGGAGAAAAGAGAGCCATGACTTAATAACTGCATGGTAACTGGAGATGTTAAAGGGACCTGTGGGCTTATTTGCACTATTTCTCTTTCTTGAAGCAGACTACCACCCAAAACATGTTGGGAATATTATAAGCCACAAGTGGTGAGACAGGCAACTTTTAGTGATGGATTCTGATAAATCCAAACCCTTGTGTTCAACTAATGTGTCCTAATGCTTAAAATTATATTTTATGTCATTCTTAGAAACTGAGAAAAATGAATCTCTCTAAGATTTCCCTTCCTCCTTCCTTGTTTCCCTTTATCCTTCCTCCCTTTCTGATTTTCTGAACTAAATTAATTCATTTGAAAAATCTTCGGGACAGTTTACCAAACATTCGTATTTTATGTTCAACAACTTGGCTTACCCAATAAAATCTGCAAGTAGTAGAAGGAACACAAGGGAAACATGTAGGAAGTGAGTTCAGATGCTTTCAGATGGAGTGACCCAAGCTCCATCCAATCATGACAGCCACTTGTAAATAGAAAGAAACAGCCTAGAAATTGTAGAATAACAAACTATTTCAAGCAATAGATCAAAGAGAAATATATAAGGTACACATGAGACATAAGTTATAGGAATAAGAGAAAGTGCCTTGTAGAATAAATGGCTTAAAATAGGCACTACAAGATGGATAGGATCTAATAGATATCCTCTATGAACATAGTATGAGCACCAAGGGAGGGACCAAAATAGTCTGAAGAGAACTAATAATTTTGGAATTTTATGAAGCAACATTAGACAGGAAAAAATCAGCCCAGATAAGAGCAGAGTTTGAAATCCTTATCAATTGCAGCAATTACAATTTTATTTCAGATTAAAAGGAAGATTAAAACAGATGTTGCCAGCATTGGATTTGTAATTTCCATCATTATTCTGATACACTATAAATCCTGGAATAGAAGCTTGGAATCTTGAACAAAAAACTATTATGATCACCGGCCAACTTATTCCAAGTTGTTCTAGATCTCTATTTGGGTAATACAACATTCATTCTCCTATATATGGCCTAAATACAGGAAGGTAATTTTTCTGTTCAAAATAAACTAATAAAGTTTTCCATATATTAGAAGTATATTTGCCCCTACAAGTACATCTACTTATACATGAGGGGATTTGAAAAGTCAGTGAGCATATCCAACCATCTCTGACAGAAAAATTAAATAACTATGACATCTTGCATATAAATTCAAATACTTAATGCCAAGTCACTTGCATTTGAATTTCATGTGTTTGAAGAGATGACTACTATGTGTTCACAGATTCTTTTTATGTTTTTAGAGAATAAAATGGATCACAAATCTATCCTCATTCCTTAATTCTTACAAAAGAGATTCCTTGTAAAGATAAAGGCCTTAATTTTGTTTCACAAGTTACCCAGCAAAGATTTTCATTTGATTGTAAAATATTACCAAATGTTTCCAGGTAGTTTATAAATATACGGCCCTAAGAGATACAAAATGAAGGGAAATAAGGGGAGAGATGTAAACAGTCATGCATGGACCTATCCTAAAAGAATCTATAGCCTACAAGCAGAAATAAGATATGCACGCACACTCATGCATACTATAAAGTTAAAGATGATGAATGTAAAAAGATGAAGCAGGATGATATACAAAAGAAGTATTGCCATTAAAGTCAACCAACACTGGATCTGATTTTCAGCTCTGCCAATGTGACTCTTGACAAGTTACTTAAACAATTTAGTTTAATTTCCTTTTTGCTATAGAATGAGTGTAACAATGTGCACCATTTATAAATGTTATGGTGCTAAATGAAGTAACGTGTACATGATGTGACTCAGTGTCAAGGTCCAAGAATCTGCTCTGTAATAGTGACTATGATCATTACAGGAAGGGAACTAATAAAGCACCATCGAATTGCAGAGGAAGGAGAAATAATTTTAAGAAACATTACAGAAATAAAATGTATAAAACTTGTGGGAGGTTAAAATTTATTAGAGGTAAGGGGGAAAGGAGACAAGGTTGAAAGTTTTGAAGACAAGTATATTAAACGGTGGTGGTGGTGGAGCCATTAACAAAAATAAAAACGAGGAGGTGGGAGGATGAGGAGATTAACCAATGATAGGAACTGCTGTTTACAGAAAAGGACATCACTAGTTTTTACCCATCTTGCATTTAACCAAGTGTTTTTCAGATGTTTAGAAATAGGAAGAACATAAAAGTCCTTATCCCGTGGGTCTATTTTAAGCAAATTAAATTACAAGCTCAACAAAAGTGATACTATATGAGATGCACTTTTTCAAAACTTCACCTGCGCAGGCCCCCTTGGACCCTGCAGCTGGTTCAGAATTACCTGACTGTGCAAGAAAATGACTTTGACAGATTTGAAAAACTTGGCTGCTTAAGGAACAAATCGTATTGTACCCACCTAACCAAAAATGAATCAAAAACTTTCAAATTCTCCATGCTAAAAGAAAACATGAATCTTAAATATAACATGATGTAAGCTTAGATTGGGAGAAGGCAATGGCACCCCACTCCAGTACTCTTGCCTGGAAAATCCCATGGACAGAGGAGCCTAATAGGCTGCAGTCCATGGGGTAGCACAGAGTCAAACACAACTGAGGGACTTCACTCTCACTTTTCACTTTCATGCATTGGAGAAGGAAATGGCAACCCACTCCAGTGTTCTTGCCTGGAGAATCCCAGGGATGGGGGAGCCTGGTGGGCTGCCGTCTATGGGGTCAAACAGAGTCGGACACGACTGAAGTGACTTAACAGCAGCAGCAAGCTTAGGTTGGAAGCTATCTGAATGATGAAATCCTCTATTACATGAAGAGACCTACGACAAACAGAAACCCCCCAGGTGATTTCACAAAGTGCCAGTGATTTTCAACGTGGTAACCTCCAGGAATGCTGGTAAAGGCAAATTACTGGGCAAAAGGGTTTTTCTGTTCCTTGCAGATAGGCTCTTGGCCTACTTCCAAACACTTCATATATTTTGCATTCTTTAATTTTAATTCAGACGAGCTTGGCACAGTTATCTTAAAATTATTCAAAATGTAAAGCTACTTTAAAATACTTCCTCCAGTGTATTAATAGAGAAAACACTTGTGTCTGAACTAGCCTTAGTAACATATCCAGGAAATAAATGAACTGACTGATTGTATGAACAGTTTTTCCCACAAGAAGTTGACTAAATGGGTTGTCTCTGCCAGGTCACAGCAAATAAAAGCAGATCCTACAACAGGCTATATAACCTCTGGAAAAAGAAAGCACCTTTTAAAAAAAATTACTGCAGTTGTTTAGTCTTTGGACATCATACTAAAACAAATGCGATTGTCTTCTTGTTTTTCAGCTTCCCTAAAAGTAATATGTATTGCTTTTTCTAACTGTAGTTTTCTGGATAGAGTTCTGAAGGTGTCTAGAATCCTACCTCTTCCATACTTAAAAATGAAGTAATATAGTCATGGAGCCACACATCCATAAACAATGGGATATAACTCTCCAGGAAGTGTTAAACTTTCTTTGGGACTGTGGCTCCATAGAAAATTCTCCCCAAGGAAAAAAATCTCTCATGTGGTATGTTGAGCGGAGTCCTTTATATTTTGATTTAACATTCATTAGTTCCTTTTGGAATTTTCAGTCTGTTCTAATGAAGTGGATGAACCTAGAGCCTAATATACAGAGTGAAGTAAGTCAGCAGAAAGAGAAAAATGAATATCATATATTAATGCATATATATGGAATCTAGAAAGATGGTACTGATGAACCTATTTGCAGGGTAGCAAGCAATGGAGATGCAGATACAGAGAATAGACTTATGGACTTAGTATAGGAAAGAGACGATGAGATGAATTGAGAGAATAGCATATAAACATATACATTACCAAATGTAAAATAGATAACCAGTAGGAATTTGCTGTATGATGGCAGGGACCTCAACCCAGTGCTCTGTAACAACCTAGGGAGGTGGGAAGGAGGTTCAAGAGGGAGGGGACATATGTATACCTATGGCTGATTCATATTGATGCATAGCAGAAGCCAGCACCATATTGTAAAGCAATTATCCTCCAATTAAAACTTAATTAATTTAAAAATGAATAAGTAAATAGAAATTTTAAAATAATTTCCATTAATTCCTTTTTAATACAGAAAATATGAAAAGAAAAATAAAAGTGTTCACAATCCCATAACACACATAAACTCTGGTGATATTTAAAACAGAAAAAAAAAAGATGAATAATACATGCAAATAGGAAGAAATTTCAAATACCACTGAAAGGTATAAAACTAAAAGTCTCCTCATTCCCATCTCTAAACTCTTTTTGCAGAGGTGAACAGTGTTAACATTTTCCTGCCCATCCTCTAAAATAATCGACATATCAGCTACACCAATCTTTAAAAATGTTTCAACTGAAGAATTATACAAAACAATTATCTTGTGCTTTGTATTTTTACTTAATATATCTTGATTGTTGTTGTTGTTCAATCACTAAGTCATCTCTGATGGGACCCCATGAACTGCAGCACAACAGGCTTCCCTATTATTCACTTTCTTCCAGAGTCTGTTCAAACTCATGTCCATTGTGTCAATGACGCCATCTGACCATCTCATTCTCTGTCATCCCCTTCTCCTCCTGCTCTCAATTTTTCCCAGCATCAGGGTCATTTCCAGAGTTGGGTCTTTGCATCACGTGGCCAAAGTATTGGAACTTCAGCATCAGTCCTTCCAATGAATATTCAGAGTTGATTCCCTATTGACTGGTTTGATCTCCTTGCTTTTCAAGGAACTCGCAGCAGTCTTCTCCAGCTCCACAGTTCGCAGCATAAATTCTTTGGCACTCAGCTTTTTTATGGTCCAACTCTCACATCCATACATGACTACTGGAAAAAGGGCCTTTGTTGGCAAAGTGATGTCTCTCTTTTTTAATACACTGTCTAGGTTGGTCATAGCTTTCCTTCCAAGGAGCAAGTGTCTTTTGATCTCTTCAGCGCTGTCACCATCCACGGTAATTTTGGAGCCCAAGAAAATAAGACCTGTCGCCCTTTCCACTTTTACCCCATCTATTTGCCATGAAGTGACGGGACCGGATGCCATGATCTTTGTTTTTTGAATGTTGAGGTTTTTTGTTTTGTTTTGTTTTGTTTGAATGATAATGGCTTTTATTTTATATATTATTTTTTAAATTATTTACTTATTTATTTTAATTGGAGGCTAATTACTTTACAATATTGTAGTGGTTTTTGCCATGAATCAGCCATGGGTGTACATGTGTTCCCCATCCTGAACCCCCCTCCCACCTCCCTCCCCATCCCATCCCTCTGCGTCATCCCAGTGCACCAGCTCTGAGCACCTTGTCTCATGCATCGAACCTGGACTGGCGATCTGTTTCACATATGATAATATACATGTTTCAATGCTATTCTCTCAAATCATCCCACCCTCTCCTTCTCCCACAGAGTCCAATAGACTGTTCTATACACCTGTGACTCCTTTGCTGTGCTGCATATAGGGTTATCATTACATCTTTCTAAATTCCATATATATGTATTAGTATATTGTATTGGTGTTTTTCTTTCTGACTTACTTCACTCTGTGTAATAGGCTCCAGTTTCATCCACCTCATTAGAACTGATTCAAATGTACTATTTTTAATGGTTGAGTAATATTGCATTGTGTATATGTACCCCAGCTTTCTTATCCATTCGTCTGCTGATGGACATCTAGGTTGCTTCCATGTCCTGGCTATTATAAACAATGCAACAATGAGCATTGGGGTACACGTGTCTCTCAGTTCTGGTTTCCTCAGTGTGTATGCCCAGCAGTGGGATTGCTGAGTCATATGTCAGTTCTATTTCCAGTTTTTTAAGGAATCTTCACACTGTTCTCCATAGTGGCTGTACTAGTTTGCATTCCCACCAACAGTGTAAGAGGGTTCCCTTTTCTCCACACCCTCTCCAGCATTTATTGCTTGTAGACTTTTGGATTGCAGCCATTCTGACCAGTGTGAGATGGTACCTCATTGTGGTTTTGATTTTCATTTCTCTGATAATGAGTGATGTTGAGCATCTTTTCATGTGTTTGTTAGCCATCTGTATGTCTTCATTAGAGAAATGTCTATTTAGTTCTTTGGCCCATTTTTTGATTGGGTCATTTATTTTTCTGGAATTGAGCTGCAGGAGTTGCTTGTATATTTTTGAGATTAATTCTTTGTCAGTTGCTTCATTTGCTATTATTTTCTCCCATTCTGAAGGCTGTCTTTTCACCTTGCTTATAGTTTCCTTTGTTGTGCAAAAGCTTTTAAGTTTAATTAGATCCCATTTGTTTATTTTTGCTTTTATTTCCATTACTCTGGGAGATGGGTCATAGAGGATCCTGCTGTGATTTATGTCGGAGAGTGTTTGCCTATGTTTTCCTCTAGGAGTTTTATAGTTTCTGCTCTTATGTTTAGATCTTTAATCCATTTTGAGTTTATTTTTGTGTATGGTGTTAGAAAGTGTTCTAGTTTCATTCTTTTACAAGTGGTTGACCAGTTTTCCCAGCACCAGTTGTTAAAGAGATTGTCTTTTCTCCATTGTATATTCTTGTCTCCTTTGTCAAAGATAAGGTGGATTTATCTCTGGGCTTTCTATTTTGTTCCATTGATCTATATTCCTGTCTTTGTGCCAGTACCATACTGTCTTGATGACTGTAGCTTTGCAGTAGAGCCTGAAGTCAGGCAGGTTGATTCCTCCAGTTCCATTCTTCTTTCTCAAGATTGCTTTGGGTATTAGAAGTTTTTTGTCTTTCCATACAAATTATGAAATTATTTGTTCTAGTTCTGTGAAAAATATCATTGGTAACTTGATAGGGATTGTATTGAATCTATATATTGCTTTGGGTAGTATATTCATTTTCACTATATTGATTCTTCCAATTCATGAACATGGAATATTTCTCCATCTATTTGTGTCCTCTTCGATTTCTTTCATCAGTGTTTTATAGTTTTCCATATATAGGTCTTTTGTTTCTTTAGGTAGATATATTCCTAAGTATTTTATTCTTTTTGTCACAATGGTGAATGGAATTGTTTCCTTAATTTCTCCTTCTGTTTTCTCATTGTTAATGTATAGGAATGCAAGGGATTTCTGTGTGTTAATTTTATATGCTGCAACTTTACTATTGCATGTTGACTTTTAAGCCAGCATTTTCACTCTCCTTTGTCACCCTCATCAAAAGGCTCTCTATTTCCTCTTCAGAGGAGTGCTATCATCTGCATATCTTAGGTTGTTGATATTTCTCCCATCAATCTTGATTGATCTGGCCTGGCATTTTCATAATACTTCATATACTCTGCATAGAAGTTAAATAACAAGGTGACAATATACAGCCTTGATGTACTCCTTTCCCAATTTTGAACCAGTCTGTTGTTCCATGTCTGATTCTAACTGTTGCTTCTTGTCCTTCATAGAAGTTTCTCAGGAGACAGGTAAGGTGGTCTGGGTCTAATTTTTTATTTGCCCTTAATTTACACTTTCTCTTCACTTACCCTCAAGCTTTTCTATTTTTATGTCTCTCCCAACACCCTAGTGTAGTATTTTGCATGCAAAAAGTGTTGATAATAATTTGCTTGAATAATTATATGCTATAAAAGGTAGACTAGCAAAAGGACAAAAATTTATAGGTGGTATAGTCGGTTATTGTTTTGATTGACATTGTTTTATGAGTGAACTTAAGCATCTGATTATATCATTACTAGTCCTTCATAATTTTCCTTTTTTTTTTTGCCTAAGCTTCAATAGGCATAGAATTTCTTCATATTTTATGCCCATTTTTGTACTGAATTATGCATTTTTATCATTGATTTGTACACACTGTTGTAAACAAAAGAAGAAATTGTCAGTTTGTTATATATGTTGCAAATATATTCCCAGATTCTAATTTGTCTTTTAATTTCATGAAAGCTCTTTATACTAATCCTTTTATATCGTTATAATATTTTATGTAATTACATAGCCAAATTAGTCAAACCTTTCCTATAAGGCTTTTGGAGTCTGTGTCTTATTTGGAGATGTCTTTGTACTTTTAAATTGAAAGTAAACACAAACATCTTTTACAGTTCTAGTTTTTACATTTAAATTTTGATTTATATATTCAGTGAAACCATTTTATCAAAAAGTGTTTCATAATGTAAGTGAAGTATCAGATCTGTTTACTTCTGCTTAATGGTTATCCAGATCTCAATACTATTTGATGTATAAACTATTGTTTCTCTAATGATTTTTAAACAAAACCAAATATGATGAATATTTGGGTCAATTTCTGCTTTTTTTTTATTTGAATCTGTCTATTAGACCACCTGACCTGCCTCTTGAGAAACCTATATGCAGGTCAGGAAGCAACAGTTAGAACCGGACATGGAACAACAGACTGGTTCCAAATAGGAAAAGGAGTACATCAAGGCTGTATATTGTCACCCTGCTTATTTAACTTCTATGCAGAGTACATCATGAGAAACTCTGGGCTGGAAGAAGCACAAGCTGGAATCAAGATTGCCAGGAGAAATATCAATAACCTCAGATACGCAGATGATACCACCCTTATGGCAGAAAGTGAAGAGGAAATAAAGAGCCTCTTGATGAAAGTGAAAGAGGAGAGTGAAAAAGTTGGCTTAAAGCTCAACATTCAGAAAACGAAGACCATGGCACCTGCTCCCATCACTTCATGGGAAATAGATGGGGAAACAGTGGAAACTGTCAGACTTTATTTTTCTGAAAATATTTTTTGTCAATTTGTTCTTATTAAAGTTAGTTGATTGAACATTTATTGATTTGAAAATACTGATTTTGTGAGTGACCACTTGGCTGAATTTTGTATTTTATAATACTTTCTATGGCTATTCTCTTAAGTGATTCAAGCCACAATCACATTATCCACAAATAATAATATTTGTCTCCTTTTCAGTATTTACTTTATTTTCCTGTTTAATTGCATTACTTTGTGCTTCTATAAAACACTAAATAAAATCCTAACTCCAGGAAGGAAAAGGAGAATGGGTAAATTCTAACTTTTGATTCTCAAATTCTATAAGCTTAAAATTAATTTTAAAACACTTCCCTCATATAGTTGTCCTGAGATTAAAAGTATGATACAGTTAACAGGCCTAGGCTACAGTATGGATTTAATAAATGTTATACACTTCTCTCTCCTGGAAAATTTTAGATGCTTTCAATAGTTTTAGGTATCCATTAAAGGAGAATATTATTTTTATTTGAGTAAAAATTATTTGCTCCCAAAATATTCAGTAATAATTAAATCATCACATATTTATTATGCTGCTTTTATGAGTAAGATATCATGAAAATTCTGGCCTTGGCACTTCCACAAAGACTTTCTAAGCCCATCTCTTGCCTACACTGCAGCTACCCTGGTTCAGGCTCTCACTACCCCAACTACTAAGTGGCCTCCTATTTCAGTCCACATTGCAATAATAGCGCACACATTTACAGAGCTTAACATATGCCAGGTATTGTTCTGAGTATTTTACAGATATTAGCGTTAAATTCTCATACTTTTATTTCCATTAAACAAATGAAGAAAATGAAACAGAATTTAAGAAACTTCCCTATGTCTTTCAGCCTGAAAATGGTCAATATGTAAACCCAAGCTGATTCAAGGCTCATACTCATAATAAGCATTTAATACCCATCAAAGTATAGCATCCATACGTCTGTTCTTCCCTTTATTCAGTGTTTGATTTGATTCTGCCTCTTTCATATTTGTTCTTTCATTTCACATCTCTATTTTCCTTTATATACCTTTACTGAGTATCCTAAAATCAGCCCTAATTAAATTCCTTTAATTGATTGCCATTGTCTCCTAATCAGTCTACTCAACTCCACTCTGCACACCATCCTCCTTGTTTTATCTGAAGTTCTTCTACTGGTTTAGTGTTTTTGAAATAGAATTCAAGTGCAGATTTCTTAATTTGGTAATACCTTGTAAGTCAGATTCCAATCTACCACGTACCCCAAAATATTTCTATATGTATTTTATGCTTTGTCCAAGTTGAAGTTTTCATTATTCCTTGAAGATACTCTATGTTTTCCAAACTTTGATTCATTTTTTATACTATTTCCTCTACCAAGGGTGACCTCACCTTATCTCCTGGGAAATTCTAAGCCATTTTTCAAGGACTCTTTCAATGTTAATTCCTTCAGGGAATCCTTTCTCCAACCCCAGGCTGAAAGTGCTTTCTGGTGGCATAAAATGTGGAATCACTTTCTTTTTTACAGATAGTTATGTGTATACATATGGTCACAGTTTGGGCCAGTGTGCTAATAAAATATTTTATAGAGATGACTGTATTAAAGTAGATTTAGAAAGGATGTTAACAGTGGGTTGAGTTTGGGTAGGCAAAGTAGATTATGAGAATATTAATAGTAAGAGAAAAAATAGAAGAATAAGGAGGTAAGACAACTAAAGGGAAAATTTGTATAAAGGAGAAGTTGAAAATAAGCTGAAAGGTAAAATGGGGTCAGACTATGGAAGACATTTAATTATGTGCTAAATAATTTAATCCTACACACAATGGAAGACTTCTAAAAGTTGTACATTTAGGAATAGAGTGCTTGTAAGTGGTGTCCTGAGAAGGTTAATACAGTGCAGAGTATAGGATGGATTTGCAAATGGCAAGACCGGAGGCAAAGGAATAACCAACAGTGGAGCTAAGATGAAAATTCAATTATCTTTCTGGTTAAACTTGAGTCAATTTATAGATGTGATTGGCCAGAGCATATTACTGTATCAAAGAAATTGTCCCAAATCGGCTACTTAACCGCAAAATCTTTCAGGTCAAAAGGACAATATTCCTCTTGGCAAACTATTTTATAATCAAATATTCTGTAATAGCAAGAAGAGAGTTTCCAGGCTAGTATCTATCGTTAATAAAGGCCTGCACTTGTACAGCTCTCTCTTTTCGTTCCAATCCCTGGAAACCCATTTCTGTATCTTCTTAATGGGAAAATGGAACCAATATTTGTAGAAGGATTATTAGGTTTCACATTTAATCTTCACAACAAGGCTACAGTTTAGATTTTTCCCCCCATTTTACAGCTGTGGCACAGGAGTCTCAAAAGTTTAGGTAAATTACACAAGAAAACATAACTGGTATGGAGTACTGACAAAAATTTGGCTACTAAAAGTCTCATCCACTTTCAAGTCTTCTATGCCCTTCTCTAAAATGTGGGTCAATCTTAGTTAGACACACTGCATAGTATGTTTGATAGAACTTTCACAAGAAGTTTTAAATGACACTAACTCTAGGGAAATAGGCCAATCATTAACAATTTAACAAAAGCCCTTACTCACTACATATATAATTAAAAAGAGTGAGTAGATTAATTTGTTCTGCAGTAGTTTACTTCCCTATGAATAGAGAAGAGGGGGGGAAAGTGACACAACTGATCTTTTAAAAATCCCTTTGAGCAATTCACCTTCAAAACCCCAAATTATTTATTTTCAGCTAACTTTTACATCCCAACTTTCCCTTACATTTTTGTTTAGTTAGTTATTGGCTGCACTGCTTGGCTTGCAAGACTTTAGCTCATTTCCGAGACCAGGGACCAAACTCCAGCAGTGAGAGCACGAGTCCTAACCACTGGCCTGCCAGGGGATTTCGTACATGCCCCAACTTTTAAAGATGAAGTTTTGCACAGGGGGTAGCACAATGTTTTGGAGATCTCCACAGGGACTGAGAGTGTTCTGTTACAGTGTGACCTCCACAGTAGCCAGTCTCCGAGACGGCCCCCAGTGAGCCTCCCCTCCTGGCACTCTTGCCTCCGTGTAGTCTCTGCTCTTACTGTATGAGGATTGCTCTGTGTGACCAACAGGATACAACAGGTATGTACCTCCCAGATTAGGTCATAGGAATATTGTGGATCTCCCTGTCTGTCTGGGATCACTTGCTCTGGAGAAGCTGCCAGGTCATGAGACGTCCACCTGGCAAAGAGCTGAGGTTTTCTGCTAACAACCACATGAGTGACCTCACAACTAAATCCTTCAGCCCAAGCAGAATTCAAATGATTGACAGCCCTGCTGACATTTGGACTGTAACCCCATTAGAGACACCAAGCCAATCCACCCCAGGTAAGCCATTTCATAATTGTTGACTTATAAAATTTTTTATAAATTTCATAATATTTATAAATTTTTATATTAATTTTATAAATTTATAATTTTTAATAAAAAAATTCTCCAAGCCAGGCCTCAACAGTGTGTGAAACACAATCTTCCAGAGGTTCAAGCTGGATTTAGAAAAGGCAGAGAAACCAGAGATCAAATTGCCAACATCCACTGGATCATTGAAAAAGCAAGAGAGTTCCAGAAAAACATCTACTTCTGCTTTACTGACTATGCCAAAGCCTTTGACTGTGTGGATCACTACAAACTGTGGAAAATTCTCAAAGAGAATACCAGACCACCTGACCTGCCTCTTGAGAAATCTATATCCAGGTCAAAAAACAACAGTTAGAACTGGACATGGAACAACAGACTAGTTCAAAATCAGGAAAGAAGTACATCAAGGCAGTATATTGTCACCCTGTTTATTTAACTGATATGCAGAGTACATCATGAGAAATGCTGGACTGGAAGAAGCACAAGCTGGAATCAGGATTGCTGGGAGAAATATAAATAACTTCAGATATGCAGATGACACCACCCTTATAGCAGAAAGTGAAGAGGAACTCAAAAGCCTCTTGATGAAAGTGAAAGAGGAGAGTAAAAAAGTTGGCTTAAAGCTCAACATTCAGAAAACTAAGATCATGGCATCCAGTCCCATCACTTCATGGCAAATAGATGGGGAAACAGTGGAAACAGTGGCTGACTTTATTTTTCTGGGCTCCAAAATCACTGCAGATGGTGATTGCAGCCATGAAATTAGAAGACGCTTACTCCTTGGAAGGAAAGTTATGACCAACCTAGAAAGCATATTGAAAAGCAGAGACATTACTTTGCCAACAAAGGTCCATCTAGTCAAGGCTATGGTTTTTCCAGTGGTCATGTATGGATGTGAGAGTTGGACTGTGAAGAAAGCTGAGCGCCAAAGAATTGATGCCTTTGAACTGTGGTGTTGGAGAAGACTCTTGCGAGTCCCTTGGACTGCAAGGAGATCCAACCAGTCCATCCTGAAGGAGATCAGTCCTGGGTGTTCATTGGAAGGACTGATGGTGAAGCTAAAACTCCAATACTTTGGCCACCTGATACAAAGAGCTAACTCATTTGAAAAGACCCTGATGCCGGGAAAGATTGAGGGCAGGAGGAGAAGGGGAGGACAGAGGATGAGATGGTTGGATGGCATCACCAATTTGATGGACATGGGTTTGGGTGAACTCCGGGTGTTGGTGATGGACAGGGAGGCCTGGTGTGCTGTGGTTCATGGGGTCGCAAAGAGTCGGACAAGACTGAGCGACTGAACTGAACTGAACTGAACTTATGTGCATGCATGTAGAAAACTTTTATCATGGAGGACACAATTTAACCTTTAGTCAAATCTTTATAATCAACATTGAAATATAAAATCAGTAACAGTAAAATTTGCATTAGTATAGAGATTAGTGACAATTACTACATTTACTTATCTTTTTTATTTTTTTTATGCTAGCAGGTTGTATTTGTGTTTCTGAGGGGAAATGAATATCTTGATGAGTTGTCATTTACAATTTTGTACCCAATTCCACTTTGTTTTTTTCCAGATACCACTAAGCAAGTGAAATGATAGGACAGGAGCTGGGTGTTCTACAATTCAACTAATCTGACACTATCTACCTAGAGATAGCATCATTTCCCACAGATTAAGGATTCACTTCTACAAGCCTGTGCTTCTCCAATCCACACCCTCACCCCCAACGCACTTCAGATGCCAGTCTCAAGTCCAAGTTTTCACCTGAGCTTCTGACCTACTGGCTATAGATCAGAGGTTCCAATGATTTCCTCCTCAGATTTGATTAATTTGCTACTGCTGCTGCTGCTGCTGCTAAGTCGCTTCAGTGGTGTCCGATTCTGTGCGACCCCATAGACGGCAGCCCACCAGGCTCCCTGTCCCTGGGATTCTCCAGGCAAGAATACTGGAGTGGGTTGCCGTTTCCTTCTCCAATGCATGAAAGTGAAAAGTGAAAGTGAAGTCACTCAGTCAAGTGTTTGACTCTTCGTGACCCCATGGACTGCAACCCACCAGGCTCCTCCGTCCGTGGGATTTTCCAGGCAAGAGTACTGGAGTGGGCTGCCATTGCCTTCTCCCTTTTGCTTCCTAGATTACCTTTAATTGTAAAAGAATGTGATGCCAGAACAGCTGGGTAGAAGAGACATACATAGGGCAAGGTATGGGGAGAGGCTCAGAGCTTCCATGCCCTCTCCTTGAGTGCCACTCTCCCCAAATCTCCATGTGCTCTCTGGATGCTCTCTGAACCCTGACCTTTTGGGATTGTTATGGAGGCTTCGTTACATTAGCCACTGACGATTAATTCAATCCCCAGTCCCTCTTGGCTCCCAGGAGTGAGGGGGTGGCACTGCAGGTCATAAGCCTGTAGTTATGTGGTTGGTTTCCCCGGCAATCAGCCCACATCATTAGGTTACCTAGGGGCTTCCAAAAGTCACCTCATCAACTTTAAAAAAGACAACTCTTGACATGTAAGAAATTCCATAGGAGCTATGTGCCAGGGAACAAAGGAAGACTAACCACACATTTGCTACTGTAAATCATGATATTAATTGCTCAACATTGTATATCTCTGTGAGAAAAAGAAGGGAGGGAAAGAAAAGTGAGGAGAGAAATATGTAAAGATTAAAATGATTTGGTCCAAGAGTTGGCAAACTATACAGACCGAATCAGTCTGCCTGTTTTTATATTTTTGTATGGCCTGTGAGCTAAGAATGATTTTTGCATTTTAAAATATTTTTTGAAAATATAAAGATAACGTTTAATGACCTGTTAAAGAAATTAAAATTTTAATGTTTACAAATAAAGTTTTATTGAAGCACAGCCAAGTTCATTCATTTACGACTTGCCTATGGCTGCTTTAGTGCTACAACAGCAAAGTCAAGCAGTTGTGTCAAAAACCATGTGACCCAAACCACTTAGAATATTTACTATCTGACTTCTTACAGAAGTTTACCAGCCCTGATTGAGACTAAATGAGAATCAGAGTAAGAGTATGGGGATGATAGGTGCAGTTTTTATTCTTAGTATAAAACACAAAGGGTCACTCAGAATCCATTATAATGCTGATGAAGATGTTTGTCAACGTTTTAGTAAACTAATGGACGTTGTGAAAGGAAAATCAAAATGGAATTGATATTGCTAACAGAATGTCCTTGGATGGCATCAGGAGGCCATTTAGGAAGTGTGACTTCTGCACAGAGCCTAGATGGAATTTGACCTTTTGACTACTGTTGTTCAAATGAAGCATCCAGAACTGACAGAAACTTGAGATAATTATCAGACCCTTAGCCTAAAACAACTCATGATAACCATCACTTAAGCACAAACATTTCTCTTCTTGTTTCAGAGAACAAGCTCATGGTTTTGCCTTTACAAGTCACTGACTCTTTCTTTCTCAGGACATTTTCAGTTTTACTTGAATCTGTGTCTTTTGAATTGCAGTTCTTAAGACTAAATGAAACTCTTTTTCTTATTTGCAGTCTTCTGCATTTTTTTTTTTTGGTTGACAGAATATAAAAGTTTTCTTTCCTGATTTTATAGCTATGATGCTGAAATATTTGCCTGCACATCTATGACAGTCTGCTAATATAAAGCTGCAAACGCCAACATACATCTTCAATAACTATAAGTCAGTTTTCCATGGTTACGAATCAGAGGCCATAATAAGATTTTTCGTGAATGTGTGTGTGCCACAGATATGAAAGTTCAGAGAGAATAAAACTGAGGATGTTTTTTCCATTTTACTCTTTTATTTATTTAATACCACACTGTAAATTATTCAAAAGGCATGTGCTCCTTGCAGCATAGCTTCTATTGTTCTTTAGGCTATTACTAGCAGAGGATCAACGTGCTGACAGGTAGCTCAACCACAAACTATAGTTTTAACCAGGGACTAATGAAGCTGCAACATGGGACTGTATACATTTCTCTTTAACTATAAAAATAGATGCCAGCAAGAAACTTTAGCCTGCATTCCCCATCTAAAAGGCATATCTAATCATAAAGGTAAACGACACAAGCACAGCAGCTTAGACACAAAAAATGCAGTCTTTCATCTCTAAACTAGACTGAATTTAATCTATCCTGAATGACATTCTGATTTTATCTTCTATAGAAAATCAATCATTCAACAACTTTTCAGAGTTGGCTATTGAGTGCCTAAGAGTGGATGTGATTACCCAAGAAGAGTGACAGGCCGGGGATAGAACGTGATTGTCTCATGGGATCACACCTGGGTCTGAGCTCCAGTAGCTGGGCCTGGACAGGGATAAGCAGAAGTGACCCCAAGCTACAGAACGCGAACTACAGAAAATCTCCAGGAGTCAAGAGATTTCAAGAAAACAATGCCCAGGTGGGATAACCACGTGTCAAGTGCCTCCTGATACGATGCACTTACCACGGCCAAAATGTTTAAACTAACCCTAAGCAAACTTTTAACATCTAATTTTCAGTTATGAAGAAACACAGGAAAGAGAGAATACTGAAGAGAAAAAGTCTGACAAAATCAGAATATAAAGTTTTCTATAAGAAATTGGACTCTCATGGAAAAGACAATATTGGGGCAGGGTGGAGGGAAGGAAGAGAACGATTTTAGAATAAAAGGAGTTGAAGAGATATAATTTAAGAGATTTACAGGCAATGTTTAGTCCTTAATTATATCTTGATTTTTAAGATACAACTAGATACTCTGGGAGAAAATGAGGGAAATTTGAATATGTGGTTATGTATGAGAATGTGCTTTATTTAAATTTAGAAACATATACTACAATGTTTAGGTAAATTCTTCCAGATCTATAATTTACTTTAAACCAGTTTAGCCCTTGCTTTATATAAGAGAGGAAACAATATTATATTTATATGCAAGTAGTAGTTATATGTGTATTAATTCAACTTTTCTGTATTATTGAAAAATTTACCACAAAATGCTTTTTGAAAAGAACAAACAAAAAAGTCTTTCTGGGCAAAGGAGGGGAAAGCCATATAGCAGCTTTACCAGAGCACTGACATAAGTGTTTAGACTAGAAGGACAGAATCCAACTAAGCCACAAAAAATAGGCAGAGAAAACAGATTCAGAAAAGAAAGCGCAAGACCTAGAGTGATGCCCCGAGATGCTTGCACATAACCCAGTGGTCTTTACATTCTTTGGACAGCTCTCATCCATGGCACAGGAGCTGACAACATACTGGGCATGTTTACAAAGAAAACTGAGCTGTTGACCCTTTGCCCTCTGACCCTCTTTCCCCTGTTTGCAAATTTCAGCTACTAGCCTTCCTAATCATTTTCTAATGGGACCATACTGATTTTTATATTAGTCTTTAGTTATGTATCTCTCTCGTTTTATACCTATTTCAAATCTCATCAGAAGGTTCTGAAAACAGCAGCATCATTTGTTTCCATCTTTTTTAACTTGCATGAATCTTTTTCTTTCATATTTTGAAAGTTGTTTTTGATAGCACTCAAGCTTTGAAGACTTTTTGCTTTCTATATTTTCAGGCTATAAGAGTATGTTCATCATTATCTCTTGTTTGGAATCTGTCCCCCTAAAACCAACAAGACACATGCTTCGGTCCACAGTGCCCTTTCCAGGACTGCACAAGGACTTGGATGGCAGCAGTCCTTCTGCCCCAAGACCTAGAACAATCCAATCCAACAGCCAATTCTTCTTCATGGCCTAGAATTAGTCTCAGAGTAGTAGCTTCCAAGTTTCTAACTCTGACTTCTGAAAAATTATACAATCGAAAAAAGAAGTAAAGAATTTAGCACTGGGTGCTATTTAACTGAGGTGATTAAACAGAAATCCAAATACTTGAATTCCCTAAAATTAATATTGAATTTGTGATCTGTGGAAAGACTAAGACTTCCTTTCCTCCACTTGGCCACTTACATTTATCCTTTTATACTCATTTAAATGCTCAATTATTATGTCCTTGATTTCCCCAGGTATTCCTCTATAACATATTTCATTAGTCCATCTTCTCTTCTGCTGGCTTTTGTCAAAGGTTGACAAAATATGAGAAGTAGAGTTGGAATTAGAAAATGAAAGTTGACTTCCTGTGAGATCTGACTCTATCTCAGTGCTTTCTCACCAACAGGAAAGAACAAGCTGGTGAGAGAAGAGACTTTCATTAGAAAGCAACTATTAGCTCCTATCAGTGAGGGAGAGGAAAGCTAGACATAAGTAACCATATCTCCTAAGGAATTAGGTATAGGAATGATGAAATAAATCCAAGATTTTAGCAGAGCAATATTGGTGCAAATAAACCAATGAAGAGAACTTGTGGAGCAGAGGGATGGCGTGGGCAAAACTGAAAGAGAACTAAACCCTAATCATAGGTGTGACTGTTACAATGTTGAAGAACCCAATGGATGTTTTGGGCTTCTTCTGAGACTGGGTCTCAAGCAAACCATTATCCAAAGAGAGTCACCGCTATCTCATTTAATGCTGGCTACGTCCATGCGGAGGAGAATGCCCAGCACAAAAGAATATCATGCCCTGGGACCAGTATTGATTCTACTAGTTATTTATTTATCAGTTGTACCCACAATACACAGAAATCATTTTTAAAAGCCCATGTATTAGGACTGTTTATATTAGATTAACCCTTATGTGTAGGTTAAGGGAGATTCTCCATAGACGCCCTTTTTCATATAAGGAGAACTTCATATGCTTCAGCCTCTAGAACAGAAGGGTAGGACAAGTAATTTAGAAAGAATACAGAAACATGTCAGGTGAAACTGTAGTAGAAGGGAACATGTAGCTACCCTACATGAGCATAAAATAGCAGATTCATAATAATTCTTGAGGTACTAAGAAATGTTAAAAATTGTCTCAGAGCCAGGTTAGTGATTTAAGGAAATCTTGAAAGAGAAAGAATCCAGGTGGCTAGAAATGGTAATGTTCAATCAGAGAAAAAGGAAAAAATACAGAAGCTACAGATGTGGATATTTAGCAGAATCTAAATACTCAATAACTGATTATTATAAAGTTAGTTTGTGAACACTATAAACAATGCAGTGACTGCTAAAGCAATTGTAATATTTTGAACCAACAGCCAAATCATACCTAACAGTGAAACAAGACAGAAGAGATAATTTAGAAATAATAAAACTGGAAAATTGAATATAAATTTTTCATTATTTCCAGATGATATAATTGTGTAATCAGATAGTTATAATCAATTGAAACTCATTTTAATTAATAAAGCAGTTCAGTAAATTAGCTAAATAAAAGATAAATAAAAACCAATAGCTTTTTTATATTTTGTCAGCCACCATTAGACATTTTAATAGAAGCAAAATCAGAGAGATGACACCTGGCTAATAACACATGAATCAGCCTTGTGCAGCTTCCAAAGGAAACAGATAACAAAAATTCAGAAAAAGATGAACAGTCTTAACAATGCTGAAAATTAAGACTATAGGCCAAACTACTGTAGGAATTGAAAAAATTTGGCACTAATTACAAGAACTATTGAGATCAAATGGCCAAGTCTTGTGGCCAAGTCATATGCATATGTTCATTATTCATAGCAGTCAAGCAACAGTGCTTCATTTTTTTTACTTTAAACCATTATAAAAATATAGGGTCAGGCATATTTTAAAATTAAAGGTTAAAAACTAGTAAAGTGTAAGACAATGCAAAGTATGAAAATAATTCAAAGAGAACAAAAATAGCAACAACAAAAAAGTTGTCCACGCAGCAAAAGGTAGTTGGAAAAGGAGAGAAAGAAGGAGAAAGAGGAGTGGTGGGATGGAGAGAAAAAGTGAACCAAAAACAGAAAATGTAAAGCAATATGGGAAGAACAGGCAAGTAAAAAACTCAATTATGGCAATAAATAAATATGGGTTAAAAACGAAGTCTCCAGTAATGAACCTTAAACAAAATACAACTACACATTGCTTATAAGAATCACACTTAAGAAAATGTGACATAAAAATTTTAGACATATATGGAAATGTTTATCAAACACAAAAGGATACAAAATTAATATCAAAGTGATACAAATACAAAGATCATCAGCAAATGAAATGATATATTAAGAAACAAGAAAAAATTATATCATGAACCATTATGCATTGTTAAAATGCAAGAAAAAGTACAAGTGTAACTGAGCAAGACCCTATGTGGCCTTCCCAGGACAGACCCCTACCCCAAGTTTTCTGCCTACCTTTTTTTGGTAGAAAAACTTGTCTCTCAGGCCTCCCCTGAATCACAAATTTTGACTCAGGAATTAATTACTAAAAAGATGTGAACAAAAGTAACAGTGGGGAGAACTGGTAACAATTTAAGTAGTAAATCAGCCATACAGCAGTCATAGAATCTTTAATTTCTCCTTGAAATACACAAATAACAGTGTCTGACACACATTCCTGAGTGATTTTACAAGTGGAAGAAGTTAACCATATGGTGACCATGAACACATAGACCCCAGATCAGCTGAAGCCTGAGGACTGATAAAGTTAACACATGACACTTACCATCAGCCTGTTACCTTACCATCAGCCAAGCAGAGAATTTTGAGCAAGGCTGATCACATACCCCATGGTCTCCTCCCTCATCTTGCCCTTAAAAACTTCCCCGAAACCCACTGCAGAGCATTCGTGCCTGCATTCCTTGTTTGACACCTACAATAAATGCTGCATTTTCCTTCATAACACATGTTAATAGATTGGCGTTACTCTGAATGGGAGACGGGACCCAAGTTTGGTTCAGTAACACAAGAGTAATTTTTTTTTTTTTTTTTTAGAAAATACAAGGAGAAATTGACAAAATCACAATCAAATGGGAGGTGGTATAAGATTCTTGGCTTCCCAGGTGGCTCAGTGGTAAAGAATCTGCCTGTCAATGCAGGAGATGCAAGAGACCATGTTCTATCCCTGGGCTGGGAAGATCCCCAGGAGGAGGAAATGGCAATCCACTCCAGTATTCTTGCCTGGAGAATTCCATGGACAGAGGAGTCTGGAGGGCTACAGTCCATAGGGTCACAAAAAGTCAGACACAACTGAGCACACATGCACGAAACATACCATTAGTTGTTCAACCATCAATCAAACTTAGTCTTCAATTGATCAATTAGAAAAAAATAAATCTGAATAGAATAATAATATATATCAAACTTTGGATCTACAAATAGTTTTTTTAGCTATATAGTTAACATTTACCAGCAGAAAAAGATTTTTTATTCATTCAACAAGTACTAATTATAATCTATGTGCAAGATAACCCTGGTACCCTGAGCCAAAGATAATACCATTGTGTTGGTCATAAAAAGGACTCCAGGACTCCCCCAAAGCAACAGTTGTTCTTACTACACTCTCTGATCACAATGTAACAAAACTATAATTAAATACATACACACACACACACACACACACACCATTTTTTAAATACTTCTGAGAAGAACTGAAATCAAAACTGTAATCAATAATATTTATAAATTAGTGGCAATGAAAGCATTGCATATAAAAAACATACAGGGTATACAAAATTTTAACTCAGATGTCAATCTGTGGTCTTAAATGATTTCATTATTAAATAGGAAATATTAAAACTTAATAACCAAAGTATTCAATTCCAGATAGAAAGATGAAAGAGAACATAAGTAAAATAGGTCTGGTTAGATTATAGAAAGTTGAAAGAGTCCATCCTCTCACCCTAACAACCAAAACAAACCACATAAGTTAAAAAAATCAAAAATTTTAAGCCAATCAGAAATCTAAGGATATAAAGACACCTAAATAAGTTAAGAAATGAAAAAGCTCTGCATAGGAGAAAGGAGATCACAGCTGCTTTTATCTCACGCATAGTGGCAAGAATGAGGACAGACGTGCCACTGATGTGTAAGGAGGAATTTCACATAGAATACACCAGAATTCAAAGGAACCTCTGCCACAGGGTCTCTCCAAACCCATATGCCAACCTTTTCCCACAGTTCTTCTCTTGATACAAAATCAATTCCCCAGCAACTCAGAAAGCTGGTACTCAGAATATAAAGGAGAGAATAATCATCAAGAATTTGGAACACAGGTGTCTCACCCATAAAGCACTAAATTTCTTGCCAGTGCTTCATCTCCAAACATTTTTGAAAGGAAAGTTTTGATCCTACTCTAAGATGTTGAAGCCACTGGTGAACTGAATCAATCAAAAACTAAAAAATTAATTAGTAACAGATCAGCTCAACAACAACGAAAGACCACACTTACTTTGATGCCACTCTAGCAATATGGCCAAAGAAATAGCATGCTCATTTAGGAGGTAATATTAACTTCAGTGTCTGCTGCTGCTGCCCCTGCTGCTAAGTCGCTTCGGTCATGTCCAACTCTGTGTGACCCCATAGACGGAAGCCCACCAGGCTCCCCCGTCCCTGGGATTCTCCAGGCAAGAACACTAGAGTGGGTAACTTCAGTGTCTAGTATCCTTTTATGCACAATGCCTTCTATGCAATTAAACATTTAGAGACACACAAAAAAAAGCATGAAAATGTGGCTTGAGATCAAGATATAGAAAAGATCTACAGGAGACCCAGAGACTGCTCAAAGGTTGGAATTATTAGACAGAGACTTTCATATCTAATAAAAATATTAATATATCCAAGGGAAATGTGGACAACATGCACGAAGACAGAGAATTTCAGCCTTGAGTTGCAAGCCAAAAGGGGTGCTAGAAATGTAAAATACAGTAGCAGAAAGTTTGACTAGATATATATCACAGTAAACATCCTCATTTTATTCTTGATCTTAGAGGAAGAACATTCATGAAGTTAATGAAGTAACCATTAGGCATGGCAACCCACCCCAGTATTCTTGCCTGGAGAATCCCCATGGACAAAGGAGTCTGGTGGGCTACAGTCCTCGGGGTCACAAAGAGTCGACACAACTGAGTGACTAAGCACACACACACATTAATTGGGGCTTCTCTGGTGGCTCAACAGTAAAGAGTCTGCTTGCCAATGCAAGAGACATGAGTCCATTCCCTAGTCAGAAGATCCCCTGGAGAAGGAATACTCCAGTATTCTTGCCTGGGAAATTCCATGGACAGAGGATCCTAGTGGACTATAGTCCATGGGGTCACAAAGAGTCGGACATGACTTAGGGACTAAACAACAACAACACGAAGCTAATTGCAAGGTTGGAGGAGAGGAAGGACAAGGTTTGTTTTTTTTTTCCTTTTTTTTAGATGTCTTAACATTGAAGAAATATCCTTTTGGGTTTGTTGGGGGTTCATTTTATTATACGGAGGAGGCAATGGCACCCCACTCCAGTACTCTTGCCTGGAAAATCCCATGGACAGAGGAGCCTGGTAGGCTGCAGTCCATGAGTTGCTAAGAGTCAGACACGACTAAGCGACTTCACTTTCACTTTTCACTTTCATGCGTTGGAGAAGGAAATGGCAACCCACTCCAGTGTTCTTGCCTGGAGAATCCCAGAGGTTGTGGAGCCTGGTGGGCTGCCGTCTATGGGGTCGCTCAGAGTCGAACACGACTGAAGCGACTTAGCAGCAGCAGCATTTTATTATAAACGGAGGTTGAATTTTGTCACATTTTTTTGCATCAATTTAGGTAATTTAATTGGCATCAGAAGTGGGATTCTCTAGAACAATCCTGAAAAGGGTGAGGGGACAAGGACTGATGAACCTTTAACACTGAGTTAGCTAACAAGTTACCTGTAACATGAGACAGCAGTCGCACCACCGGTTACTGGAGGTAAAGAATTCCATTCAGAAATAGCAGACCCCATACACAAGGACTTGGCTCCCTAAATACATTAAAAAAATGCAAAGTCATGACAAGCTAAATATACAATCCTTTTGGTTATCTTTGTCTGCAATAGATAAAATCAAAGTAAAGCAAAGTATTGAGGTAAATTCTGGTGCAACAGATTTTAGTCTCTAGCCTTAGGGCCATGATCAAAAGGAAAAATTTGTGCTGGAAAAGCAAATAGAGCTTCTACAACATCTAGTTGGACTTTCCAGGTGGCTCTAGTGGTAAAGAATCTGCCTGCCCAAGCAGGAGATGCAAAAGGCACTGGTTTGATCCCTGGAAGATCCCCTGGAGAAGGAAATGGCAACCCACTCCAGTATTTTTGCCTGGAAAATTCCATGGACAGAGGAGCCAGGTGGGCTACAGTCCATGGGGCCTCAAGAATCGAACATGACTGAGCACACACACACACACACACACACACACACACAACCTCTGGTTACCAAAAAGATAGTTGGGGGAGATGGACAAAAGACTACTGAAATCAGGAAGTGTAATATGAAGGAGTTATTGTCTCATTTTATGAATCAATGTCATCAGCTTCCTGAAAAAATTTACTAAATTGATAATGAGAGTGAGAAACTTAGGGGCAGTTTTTTGGTTTTGTATGTTGCAGAATGGAGGAGCATGTTTGAACTGATGCAAGACCCATCTCTCTCCTGAACAATCACAGACAACTGTAGAATTTCTCTGGGAGGAAAGACCCTGAATAGAGCTGACAAGAAGACCACGTGAAACTGCTACTGGTGATGCTGAGAGGCTATGAATTGGGTCCTACAGGAATGGACAGTTACTCTAGACAGAGATTTCATAGCTGGTGGTAGAAGCAAATACTCAAAACTCTATGAAAGGACTGGGACAGAGCTTACTATACCAATTTGGATCACCAAATGACATTCCTTTAGACCAAGCAGCACAGTTTACAGCCAATAGTCTGAGAATATTTTAATGATAATTCATAAAATGTAGCAGAGGTTTTTAAATTTGCATTTTCAGTGTTTGAAACTTGAGTTGAACTCAGGCACAACTATGATAAAGGAACAACATACTATTTTATTTACTGGAAGACCTGCTTCATTTTAATATAATTCTTTGTTTATTTGTTCTCTATATTCATCTTAAAATACTCATAAGTTACATCTTCTCCATAAACTATTTGGTGTCTACAAGAATAGCACACGGCAAATGCACAAAAATCTGTAAAGGTAATGGAAATGATAGTGTTGATGACAATGAATGATATGTAGATAAAAAGTATACATAGCTAAGTGAAAAAAATTTCCATTTCATTATTAAAGACTATCTAGGAACAAGGAGAACAAAAGAAGAATAGCTAACAGAAAAAAAAAATTATCAGATTTTTAAAAGCAAAACCCAAAAGGAAGGTGGAAAAGGAAGCAAAGAAAGAAATCACTTAACAAAACCATTCAGTAAAACATGTAATAAGAACCAGGAAATGCCTAAGGCACTGATACAACAGCAATTAGATCCACATTTTCCATTAACATTCTATCTGATGCCTCAGGGAGCCTCAGCTCATATTCCTGGGAGACATAATTCTTGAAGGTTGGTTTGCCTCTTGTCTTGTCCTTTTTTCTTTCAGAATTATTAAACTCTATCAATGGTATTAAAACAAATGTCTATCATGGGCAAGAAATTGCTTGTAATAAGAATTTGATTGTTTTGCGAATGGATTACTTGATTACTTTGATTTTGATTGAGTACAGGGCATGATGAATGGGCATTGCCATTTTACATTAATTCATTAATAGTAGATAATCATTCCTTTATATTCAGTAAATGCCATTTTGTACATTTTTCCCCATAATTCTTAATACCATGGTAGTGATGAAAGAAGTATCAGAGAAACTATAGGCTTCTCTAAGGCCAAGATCATACAGGATGTAGTCATCAATATTAAAACTGGAAAGGATGCAAGAGTTTATCTATTTGAACCTTCTCATTTTGATAGAGGAAAAGCTTTAAGTTCATGAGACTCATCCAGAATCACACAGGTGGGTTAGCTGCAGATCTAAAGTAAAGCCACAATCTCCTTACTGCATTTTTGCTACTGCCCACTTTGTACATTTCATAATCCATCATATTCTGTAGTCAAACCGGGAATCAATTTGTCTTAATTGGGGTTTTCCCAAGAAACAGAATCAATAGGATGTATTCATATATAGAAAGAAATTTATTATTAGGAATTGGCTCAGATCTTTGTGGATGCTGGCAAGTCCAAAATCTGCAGTGTGGGCACAGTTAAGGGAAATTCACATAAAGATCATAAAGACATGTCTACCTTAAGTCACAAAGGAAGCTTTCATTCAAGTCTCAAAGTTTATGGATAGGAGATGAATTTACAGATATCAAAATTCCACCACTATAATTTTGACCAGGTTTTGATATTTCAGAAAAATGAAATCATTTAAATGTAAAAGAACTATTTATTATCTTCCATTCCTATCTTCTGATGCATTTGGATTTCTGATCTATACTCACAAGCAGTAAGTTTACTTTGAGTACAATTCAAGGCAGTTGCTATTGCAAAATGACTTGAATATGAAACTAGTCTTTTTAGGGTCACCATCTGTTGTTCATGACACTTAAAGGAGATTTCAGTTGCTAAATATTCCACAGAAACATATGAAGAGAATTCAAAAGGTTTGGGTTTCTAAGAAAATATAATATCCTGTAAGCACAATGAAACCCTTTCTTCAAAGTATTTATAACAAAGAAGTGCTTAATTATCTTTGATAGACATAGATCTTTTCTAAAAAAAAAAATAATACATGAATTAGATCAAGCCTTCTGTTAAACAAGTGGAATGATGAAAATCAGTGATATTCTTACTTATAATCATGTAAGGAGAGAAACTAATGAAGGTAGCTTCACAAAGTAAATGGCTCTGGGAAAAGGCTAACTGATGTGTTCCCCTTATTTTAGACATAAATATGCATCAATTGTGCAATAACAGAGTTGAGCTTTGAAGGCCAAGTGTTCTAACAGTGTTTCTCTAGAGGGGTTAATCAGAGGTCCTAGGCCTTAGAGACTCATTTTTAAATGATCTGAATATGCTAGAATGTCTCATAGGAATAACTGATGAATACTAATTAAGATTCCAAATTCCTCGCAAATAAAAAGTTAAAAGACAAATGTTTAGACATAAGAGTACCTTCTAGGAATGTTTTGAGCTCCTTGGATGAAGGGTTTTCAAGAACAGCTCAGTTGGACTATTACAGAAGAATAGGAGCTTCCATCTTTTGTGAACCACTCTAATCTATAATAATCTACCCTGTCAATAAACCAGTTAAACTGTGGCTTTGTCAGAGAGCCGGGGTCAGAAAGTATTATCGTAGATTGTCATTTTGCTCTCTACATGGTGCACTACACGTCATTTTAAAATGATATGCTGTGTTCAATATTTTATTTGACTGAAGGATAACTCTAGACTTGAATTTATTGCCACACATACCGGCAGCTAAATCATATAATATTACTTTAAACACTATTTTCAAGATATCAGCTAACATAACTGATGATAAACTATTTTATATATAAATTCATTTTGTCTCATTTTTCATTTTCCACTTTACCGCTTTATAGCTATATAAAATATCTTACACCTGGAAAATTCTTTGACATCTTTACATATAATCTAATTCTGTTGGAGTTGGATACCTAAAAAAGAAAACTTGTTCCCTTGATGAAAAATACTTTAAGGTTTTTTTTTTTCTTTTTTATCTTGGAGTTGCTGTGATTTGGGGAAGAGCTCTTTGGGGACAAAAATCAATGCCATCCTATTGCAAATGCTTGTTTTCAGTATGACTGAAGAAAAAAATCAAGATACAAATGTTTTGTTACATTTTTCTCTGAATTACTGATATCTTGGGCAAATATCAATTCATCCTGAATTTCAATTGCAATTTTATTTAATTGTCCTCAACTTGTCTCACAGTGACTATTCCAACATGTAAGCATTAGCAATCATCTTACATTCCAAAGTTTAAACCAGCAACCTCATTCAACAAAAATCAATGAGGCGCTTTCCAAGACATTGTATCATTTAGTATATAGAAAACTCAATAAAACAAGAGTGTTCTTACTTAAAAGAAATAAGAAACTTGTTTAATATGGGCAGAGATCACACAATGATTACAGAGAGCATTTATCCCTTTGAAATAAAAATATTGACCAACAACCTGAAGACAGATTTGCTCACAAAGTTTTTTTTTCTTTTCTGAAAATGTTACGACAGCCTAGCCATATAATTAAGTGAAGAGAGACCAGGATTTCTAAGTACAGAGACTGACATTGTATTTGTTTTTCACAGTGTTAATAGAACCTCTTAATGAGATGTGAGGCCCACAAACTAATAACTACAGCTCCTAATTTTCTTTTTTTGTTATTAAAAATATTTTTTTTCAAACTTTAAACTTTATTTGTATTGGGGTTTAGCCAATTAACAATGTGTGGTAGTTTCAGGTAAACAGCAAAGGGACTCAGCCATGCATATACATGTGTCCACTCTCCCCAAGTCTCCCCTCCCATCCAGGCTGCCACACAACATTGAGTAGAGTTCCATGTGCTATACTGCTGGTTATCCATTTTGAATATAGTGTGTGTACATGACCTTCTCAAACTCCCTAACGATCCCTTTCTCCTAGCAGCCAGAAGTTCATTTTCTAAGTCTGTGAGTCTCTCTGTTTTGTAAGTTCATTTGTATCATTTCTTTTTAGATTCCACATATAAGAGATGACATATGATATTTCTTCTTCTCTATCTGACTTACTTCACTCAATATGGCACTCTCTAGGTCCATCCATGTTGCAGCAAATGGCAGTATTTCATTCTTTTTAATGGCTGAGCAATATTCCATTGTATATAAGTACCATATCTTCTTGATCCATTCCTCCGTCCACGGGCACTTAGGTTGCTTCCACGTCTTGGCTATTGTAAACAGTACTGCAATGAACATTGGAGGGTACAGCTCCTAATTCTCTTAAACTCAAGGCCATTTAGGCACAGTGGTTGCAGTGTTAAAGCAGAAGCCGTTAGCCAAAGGAATTCTGCACAATTACTTTGTACAATGTACACTCAGTCTATAAGGCATTATATCTTGATATCCAGGATCACATGCCAGTAGATTGTGCTTAATAAAATAGCATAAGATTTTATAAAAAATAATCTACACAGATCAAACACAGGACTGTGTAATGGGCACTTACCTATAACCAACCTCTGAAGGTCCTGGATGTACTATTATATCTCGAGTCGAGATAAATCAAGAAGATGATACAGGGAGCAGAAGAGCCAGGTATTTGTGCGTCTCTCACTCAAGTATAGATAAAGTCCATGTAACTTCAGGTAAATTAATTGGCATCTAGTTCTCAACCCCCTTTCCCACCTCCATAAAATAAAAATGATGATAGTTGCCAAGTTTTATGGGAATGTCAAGATATGAAAAGATTATCTTTTCCATCTACACTCTAAATTCTGAGATGAAATACTCCATGTAAATTGTATTAAGATAGCATTATTTTCCAGTGTCAATTTTATATGTATTTATAGTTACTCTATGGAGATAATAGATCTCTAATAAATTGGCTGATATGAAGTACCCATAAACTTACTGAAGACGACAGTGGAGAAGTGGTGGTAAGAATGCAGGTCACATTGTGCACCTTAGTTTACCCAATGTCATTTGTCAATTATATTTCAATAAACCTGAGAGATTAAAGGAGAAAAAAAAACAAGAAGGCTAAATGCTAAAGGCAGTGGCCGCAGGACTGGAAAATGTCAGTTTTCATTCCAATCCCTAAGAAAGGAAATGCCAAACAATGCTCAAACTACCACACAATTGCACTCATCTCACACGCTAGTAAAGTAATGCTCAAAATTCTCCAAGCCAGGCTTCAGCAGTACGTGAACCGTGAACTTCCAGACATTCAAGCTGGTTTTAGAAAAGGCAGAGGAACCAGAGATCAAATTTCCAACAATCTGCTGGATCATGGAAAAAGCAAGAGAGTTCCAGAAAAACATCTATTTCTGCTTTATTGACTATGCCAAAGCTTTTGACTGTGTGGATCACAGTAAACTGTGGAAAATTCTGAAAGAGAGGGGAATACCAGACCACCTGACTTGCCTCTTGAGAAACCTGTATGCAGGTCAGGAAGCAACAGTTAGAACTGGACATGGAACAACAGACTGGTTCCAAATAGGAAAAAGAGTACATCAAGGCTGTATATTGTCACCCTGCTTATTTAACTTATATGCAGAGTACATCATGAGAAACGCTGGGCTGGAAGAAGCACAAGCTGGAATCAAGATTGCCGGGAGAAACATTAATAACCTTCAGATATGCAGATGACACCACCCTTATGGCAGAAAGTGAAGAGGAACTCAAAAGCCTCTTGATGAAAGTGAAAGTGGAGAGTGAAAAAGTTGGCTTAAAGCTCAACATTCAGAAAACGAAGATCATGGCCTCTGGTCCCATCACTTCATGGCAAATAGATGGGGAAACAGTGGAAACAGTGTCAGAGTTTATTTGGGGGGGCTCCAAAATCACTGCAGATGGTGATTGCAGCCATGAATTAAAAGACGCTTACTCCTTGGAAGGAAAGTTATAACCAACCTAGAAAGCATATTCAAAAGCAGAGACATTACTTTGCCAACAAAGGTCCGTCTAGTTAAGGCTATGGTTTTTCCTGTGGTCATATATGGATGTGAGAGTTGGACTGTGAAGAAAGCTGAGCACTGAAGAATTGATGCTTTTGAACTGTGGTGTTGGAGAAGACTCTTGAGAGTCCCTTGGACTGCAAGAAGATCCAACCAGTCCATCCTAAAGGAGATCAGTCCTGGGTGTTCTTTGGAAGGACTGATGCTGAAGCTGAAACTCCAGTACTTTGGCCACCTCATGCAAAGAGTTTGACTCATTGGAAAAGACTCTGATGCTGGGAGGGATTGGAGGCAGGAGGAGGAGGGGACGACAGAGGATGAGATGGCTGGATGGCATCATCAACTTGATGGACATGAGTCTGGGTGAACTCCGGGAGTTGGTGATGGACAGGGAGGCCTGGCGTGCTGCAGTTCATGGGGTCGCAAAGAGTCAGACACAACTGAGCAACTGAACTGAACTGAAAGGCAAATAAAAGTCCAGGCCTGCCACATTTATATAGTTTTAATGGTTTGAATGTAAAGAGTAATGCAATGGGAATTATATAAAAGAACAGAACATGGGTGGATCATCAGAAAGAGGCACTAAGGGTTTCCAGAAACATATGTTAAACTGTGGTAACAGTGACAATGATGATTAAAATGAAATAAAGTATTTAAATATAAATAAACATTACATCTTCAGGTAAAAACATAACATCTTTGCAACTGAAAAATCTTTGACCAAGATTTTCAAGAGAGTTTCAATTCTTATTAATAGGTTTATAGCATACTTTTACAGTCATAACTAATTTCCACATACAATAGCTAAGTGATAGTGAAAGTCGCTCAGTCATTTCTGACTCTTTGCAACACTATGGACTGTAGTCTGCCAGTCTCCTTTGCCCATGGAATTCTCCAGGCCAGAATACTGGAGTTAAGTAGCCATTCCCTTCTCTAGGGGATCCTCCCAACCCAGGGGTTGAACCCAGGTCTCCCACATTGCAGGCAGATTCTTTACCAGCTGAGCCACCAGGGAATAGCTAAACCATCTATCAAATAACCTATCAACCCTTCATGAATGTATCTGTGTTTCTGTCCAATGGGACATGTCTTATTCCGGTGTGTACATATTCAGAATCTCTACTAGAAGTCTGTTGATCATGTAAGATCAGTTCTCCTAAGGAAACAGTTATTAGCAGAAGATAGGAATGCTAGACATTAAGTAGGTATCTTATTGGTTTACTATGAAGCTTTAAATAAGTCTACAAATGCAAAGTATTTAGCACAGTACCTGGTACATAAGAAGTGGTCATTTTTAACATTAGTTATTAAGATGGGGACTCTCTCTCCCACTCCAAATGTTCCCACTTTTGCCTGTGAAGTAAGAATACTTCTTTTTGCCCATGCCATGCAGCATGTGGGATCTTAGTTCCACAGCCAGGGATGAACCCATGCCCCTTGCAGTGGAAACACGGAATCTGAAGCACCAGATCACCACGGAATTTCCAAGAATGACTACCTTTTGAGTTCAGAAATAATGAGAAGGCATTTTCCTCTCTCAGCCTTTCTTTTCCTTTCTCTTCCCTCGCCTCATCTCCTCACTTCCTTCCATTCAATGAAAAGAGTGATTTATCTCATTGGTAAAGTTTGGAAAATCAGTAGTCAAGAAGGACTCACTCTCTCAAGATTTCCCTTTTGCAATACCCTGTCATCAGGAAGGAGAAATACATTCTTTCCCCTGCTCTATAAAAAGTACAGTGAGATCATAGCTCATGGTTTGCTTTCTAGAAATTAAACCAGAAGCCTACCTCTTCCTTTGGAAAATAAGGTATGTTGATTCCCCGTGCATTTAGCCAAATGTCTGCTTTAAGTCTCTTCTTAAATGGCCACCCCAAATATGCTAGAAGGGCAAGTCTCAAGAAATCTGATTATAGTAGCAGGTCTACAGTCCAGCTTTACCAGAAAAAAATCAAACTAGTATCATGCTTCTGTATACAAATCATATATACTGTTTTTTACTGAATCCAAACTCAGAGGGAGAAAAGTGGGATTCATCATCATGTGTTTGACAGATATATTCAAGAGCAGCAGCTTTAGCTGTTACTATTGCTATTGATATTGGCACAGCATTAAACAAGAAAGAGATTTACAGTGGCTGTTCAATGCAATTTTAGGTTTAGGCATAGTCATCCATAATGCTTTACTAGAAGCTGTCTGATAGACACAACAGCACGTAGCCAAGGAGGTGGCATGGAAACCTATTAAACACAACAGCTAAGATTGGGTGGATTATAGCCTCTGTGTGTGTGTGTGTGTGTGTGTGTGTTTATGTGTCTATGCTCAGTTGCTTCAATCATGTCTGACTCTACGATCCCATGGACTACAGACCACCAGCCTCCTCTGTCCATGAGGATTCTCCAGGCAAGAATACTGGAGTGGGTTGCAATGCCCTCCTCCAGAGGATCTTCCTGACCCAGGGATCAAACCCATATCTCTTATGTCTCCAGCATTGGCGGGCAACTTCTTCACCACTAGAACTATCTGAGAAGCCCCAGATAATAGCATACAAACCTTAAATTTCTGTGATACAAAGACATTTCTTAACCAAAGAATACATATATAAATAAATAAGCAAACCAAACTTTGGAACCTTGACATTCCCAATTTGAGAAAAAAGATTAAACAAAACTTGTATATAGGAATGATATCAAAGTGTCTTAACATTGGCTTAAATAAATATCCAGGTTAACTGAGCCTGAACATATAGGCACATATTCTTTGGAGAAGAAAGCCAAGAAGGCAGGACAGGGGTAAAAATCAGAGAGGATCAGAAAGGAATAAAGCATGGGAGAAAGAGACTTTGCCTTCAAAGGAAAAGCAGTATTAAAATTTCTTAGTACCTCTTTAATAAAATGGAAGAGGTTCGAAGAGCATTAATTTGATCATCGTTTTAAAACTCTTAAGCTTAAACTACAACTCTTTATAATTTCATTAAGTCCTATAGAATTTCAAAAAATTTATATATTTCTTTAAATTATATACTGTTATAAAGTTTTCCTTCCTTAGAAAAACTTATCAGACTGTAGCAGGAAATCTGAATCCACAAGAGAAATAAACAGGCCTTCACTACCATCAAGATAAAAACTTATCCTATTTTTACTGCTCCATTAAAACACTGAAATTTGGAATTTCTAGAAGTAAAAACTAGAGAATGATACTCCTTGGCTATGAAATTCTACATTCAAATGTAATCTAAAGTACATTTGAATAGGACAATCCCATGACACCAAAGTGATATTTATATACAGATGAAAATAGTTTGAATTTGCACAGATAGCATTGACTACTCTTGAATAATATATAAATAACAGATACAAGAATAATTATTAACAAAGAATGGTCAGGCATACACACAAAATTCTTCCGATGAACTGCCAAGAACACACCAAAAATAAAGTTGTTTCTCTGATGTCATGGGTCACTGCCAAGTAATTCCATAACTTTCATTTTTACTTATGTATAATAGAGAGGGGGGAAAAGGGGGAAATGCTTAGATTTTTCTTTGGTTAGTGAGAGATCAAGGACTGCCTAAGAATTTGAACTAGAATATGGTGATGAAATATAATTTTGAATCTTATTTTAAGACCTTTGCAAAATTTTGAATGTGATTGGAAGGAATGGTTTTGAGAGTAAGGGAGATTCTGTTAATACTTCCAGGTCAAGGAAAGACATAAACAAGGAATCCCCAAGGTAGAGATGGCAAGGAGTTGTAAGAACAGTGGTTTTAGATTATTCTCTGTTGTCTGCTATGCTATAGACAGCCACCATGATTTCAAATCTTCAATTAAAGTGTACCTTATATAAGTGAAGTATTGGGGAATATAAGAGAATCACAGTAACTCTTTGGCAAAGTCAGGCAGAAGTCAAACAGCAAGCTTCGGGAGTGATGTAACAAGAAAGGAAAAAGAAATTCAGCATGAAATCACACAACAGGGTGCTGGGAGATAGGAAAGACCTCCCCTGCCTATCCTACATCTGTAACTTCATAGCTGCCAGGCAATGGCCAAACTCAATTTTCTGATATGCTTGCATACAAATATATGGCTGGACTGCCCACTATTTTCAGATAGATTATCTTTTCCATGCATCATTCATTTTAATTCACTTAAGATTTTTAGTCACTGTCATTCCTGCTTCTTAATTTGAAATTAGTGTTAGCCTATCTTCAATTAACTTTGTCTAGAGTTATTCAGTTCAGTTCAGTTCAGTTCAGTCGCTCAGTCATGTCCGACTCTTTGCGACCCCATGAATCACAGCACGCCAGGCCTCCCTGTCCATCACCAACTCCCGGAGTTCACTCAGACTCACGTCCATCGAGTCACTGATGCCATCCAGCCATCTCATCCTCTGTTGTCCCCTTCTCCTCCTATCCCCAATCCCTCCCAGCGTCAGAGTCTTTTCCAATGAGTCAACTCTTCGCATGAGGTGGCCAAAGGACTGGAGTTTCAGCTTTAGCATCATTCCTTCCAAAGAACACCCAGGGCTGATCTCCTTCAGAATGGACTGGTTGGATCTCCTTGCAGTCCAAGGGACTCTCAAGAGTCTTCTCCAACACCACAGTTCAAAAGCATCAATTCTTCGGCGCTCAGCCTTCTTCACAGTCCAACTCTCGCATCCATACATGACCACTGGAAAAACCATAGCCTTGATTAGACGGACCTTTGTTGCGAAAGTGATGTCTCTGCTTTTGAATATGCTATCTAGTTTGGTCATAACTTTCCTTCCAAGGAGTAAGCGTCTTTTAATTTCATGGCTGCAGTCACCATCTGCAGTGATTTTGGAGCCCAGAAAAATAAAGTCCGACACTGTTTCCACTGTTTCCCCATCTATTTCCCATGAAGTGATGGGACCGGATGCCATGATCTTCGATTTCTAAAAGTTGAGCTTTAAGCCAACATTTTCACTCTCCACTTTCACTAACCCCATGTTAATGGTACTTATGAGCTATACCTTTCCAATCAATAGATCTTAGAGTTTAAGATTAATAGGTGTTACAGCTCAAATACAGAATTATCCATCTTTCTGGCTCTAAAGCAGATAAAAACCTAGTACATGAAAGGAAGCACACGCATGCTTTGAAACTACAAAGCGTTTTTGGTTTTCCCTACCAAAAGTATGGACATATAGAGTAGGTAGGTCACAGGCTTACTTGTCCAACCTAAGAACTCTGCAAAAAAATTGGGGAACCATTGACCTATAAAATAACTTCAAACTTGCTCTCTCAACTGAGAGTAAAGCTATTATTTTTTTCTGAATCATCAAGAAGTCACAGTAAGTCATGACTAGATTTGAACCATCATGTTCTAAATGGGTCATTCACAACATCAGGCAAATTTTATAAATGATATAGATTGAAAAGGGACCAGAATTACATTGTCATTCTATTGAAACAATAGATCCATTGCCTGAATGCTTCTATAATGAATTAGTTATAGGTGCAGATTAGATGCATTTTAAAATTATCTTTCATGATCCCAATTGGAATAACAAGAGAAGGCAACAAGAACCATTTACACTGTACAATTGATGATCCTCATATAACTTCTGTGTAAAATTACATTTCACTCAGAGATAAGTTATTGAGAACGAAAGAGTGATTTCTTGCTTCAAAATTCCCTTTGTTCTTCAAACTACCTTCACATAGTTTCTTGGTAACCAAGGAACCAGATGGAAAAAGGTGGAAAATCTACTTAATTTCTCAAATACACGTGTTTAATATTAAATAACAGAGAGTCTGTAATCTGGCCTTATACTTCCACAATTGATCAACCAGACAGTGATATAGTAGCAAAGGAGCTAAAATATATCTTCTTAATTTGTATTATTTTCAGGTTAACATTTAGAGCATATGGCTACCATGGCAATAAGCTAAAATAGTCAAAAGAGGTGGTGAAGAGTTTTGAATAACAAATTTAAGTCCCTAAATTATGGATACGGAATTTTAAAGGTTTCTATTCACAGACTATAAGAGAAACACAACCTAGGATTACATGAGGGTATGTGTTTATGTGTGTACAAATTCAGAAAGCACAATTGTGAACAGTTAATGAAAGGAAAGTAAATTTAAACATGTTATCTTTCCTCCCAAGGCAAAACATAAATATTCAATTATTATTATTATTCCCCCAGAGAAAAAAGCTAAAATAGAAGAATAATTCAGTGTTGGTAACCTTGATCTGGAGAAGCAGTCCACTTCTCAAAGACAAGCCCCTGGGCTGACATAATGGCAGAGCAGGTGATTCCCATCAGTGAACAGATTGTATTGTCTTACTTTAGATGAGTATTACCTCTAGGGAAAAGAGTGCATGAGAAACTCTTGGCCTTCATAAGAAAATTTAGTTTCTATTAAAAAAGCAAACAAGTTGATTTTAAAAATGGGCAGAAGAATTGAACAGACGTTTTTCCAAAGAAGATATACAGATACCCAATAGGCATGTGAAAAGACGCTTAACATGGCAAATTGTCAGAGAGAATGGCTATAGTTAGTTCAGTTCAGTTCAGTCGCTCAGTCGTGTCCGACTCTTTGCGACCCCATGAATTGCAGCACGCCAGGCCTCCCTGTCCATCACCAACTCCCGGAGTTCACTCAGACTCACGTCCATCGAGTCACTGATGCCATCCAGCCATCTCATCCTCTGTCGTCCCCTTCTCCTCCTGCCCTCAATACCTCCCAGCATCAGAGTCTGTTCCAATGAGTCAACTCTTCGCATGAGGTGGCCAAAGGACTGGAGTTTCAGCTTTAGCATCATTCCTTCCAAAGAAATCCCAGGGCTGATCTCCTTCAGAATGAACTGGTTGGATCTCCTTGCAGTCCAAGGGACTCTCAAGAGTCTTCTCCAACACCACAGTTCAAAAGCATCAATTCTTTGGCCCTCAGCCTTCTTCATAGTCCAACTCTCACATCCATACATGACCACTGTAAAAACCATAGCCTTGACTAGACGGACCTTTGTTGGCAAAGTAATTTCTCTGCTTTTCAATATGCTGTCTAGGTTGGTTTCCTTCCAAGGAGTAAGTGTCTTTTAATTTCATGGCTGCAGTCACCATCTGCAGTGATTTTTGCTATAGTTAAAAAGTCTACAAATAACAAATGCTGGCAAGGATATGGAGCAAAAAGAACACTAGTGTGCTGTTGGTGGGCATGCAAATTGGAAAACAGTATGGAGGTTTCTCAAAAGGCTAAAATAGGAGTATCATATGATCCAACAATTTCACTCCTGGGTATACATCCACAAGTGGGGAAAAAAAAAAAAAAAAACCTGAAAAACGCTACTTCAAAAAGATACATGCACCCCGGTGTTCATAGTAGCAATATTTATAATAGTCAAGATATGGAAGCACCCATCAACAGATGAATGGATAAAGAAGATGTGGTATATACTTATACAGTGAAATATTACTTAACCATAAAAAAGAATGAAATTATGTCATTTGCAACAATATGGGTCAATCTAGAGATTATTACTAAGTGAAGTCAGGAGGAGAAAGACAAAAACTCTGCTATCACTTGTATCAGAAATCTAAAAAATAAAACAAACATATGAATATAATAAAACAGAAACAGAATCATAGATACAGAGAAGAAACTTGTGGTTACCAGTGGTGAGCAGGGAAAGCAGAGGGGCAAGAGAGGAATGGGGGATTAAGAGATACAAGCTACAATATATCAAATAAATAAGTTTCAAGGACATATTTTACAGCACTGGGAATGCAGCCAATAGTTAAAAATAACTTTAGATGTAGTATAATCTATAAAAATATTAAATCACTATATTGTACACCTGAAAGAAATGCAACATTGTAAATCAACTATAATTTTTTTTTAAAAAGAAAATTTAGTTTGGCTTATCAATTAAGGGGGTTATGAAACATGGAATTACCCTAATAAGGGTATGCTTTCAAACCACTTTACTTGAAAAATATAGTATTTTATGATTTCTGGCTGATTACCTGATTATACACAGGTCAAGGGCTTGGGGCTGGTGCACTGGGACGACCCAGAGGGATGGAATGGGGAGGGAGGAGGGTTCAGGATGGGGAACACATGTATACCTGTGGCGGATTCATTTTGATATTTGGCAAAACTAATACAATTATGTAAAGTTTAAAAATAAAATAAAATTTAAAAAATAAATAAATAAAAATAAAAATACTAATGTTTTCTGGCAACCTCACCTTCTCAAGGTCCAGGTTGTCATGTGTCGTGTGTCATAACAGTTAAACCTCTGCTTCATCAGCTTCCTAATCTTACCTGTGCCTGCTGCTCTTTATTGTCTAAGGCAATGAATGTCTGGGTCAATGTCCTGCTATCTCACATACGCAGGATTTGCTTAATCCATCTAAATAGTTCTCCATCCTGGCCCCCCAGGGAGTAGTTCTAACTTGAACAATTTATCTGTCACTTTGATTTTCTGATTAATAATTCAATGACTAGAGCTAAATTTTTTATGCAATTAATGAAGTTTTGATGGTTCAGCCTTTATTCCTAACGAATGACAAAGTGAGAGTAACGAACATGTGAAATATTGAAGGTTTAGTGTGAGTGTTTGGAGGGTAGGATTTAAAATATCCAGTATAGGCAATCAGAAAATGAGCAACTACTATTCTTGATTGTCAGAAAACTGGAAAAGACTAAATCAATAAAAAATATGTTTTTCCAAAATATGTTTTTCGGTTAGCAAAAATTCACTGAGCTGTGTGAGATTCCACTTCTATAATATCCCTGGATATTTCCTGAATGTTTAATGTGGCTAATAATAAATTTATACCATTCTAAGATTGCCAAAGAAAGATGGAAAGATTTTATTTCTTAGTTTTTGTTTGGTTTTATAACAACTTTTTTTTATAACTTTAAATCATTTCACAGAACTTCAATCCCATTTTGAAGGAAAAGAAATAGCTGTTGACAGTGCTTTAGAAATTAGGATTAAGCTGCCAGTAACCTTGATGTCAGGCAGTGGAGCAAGCAATAAAATAATGACATGTGAAAAGATAGCCTTATCCTGGACAAGGTCAGACCTGGTCCTCCACCAGAATCCATTAAAAGAGTATTTCGCTTATTGATTTGTTTGTTTACTTGTATAAAAATAAGAATGGGTCTCTTTCACTCTAAATCTGACTCAAAAATTACATACTTTTGGTCTGCTGATACTTTCCTTAACTTAGTTAAGAAGAGCCATCTTGAGTTATCACTACTAATAAAAACTATTCAAGACATGGAATTGGCCCTGGGATATTTCTGTTATTTTTGGCTCAATGGGAATTCTAGAAAGAACTGTCTCATACCTGTTAACTGCCAATTATGGGTAATCATAAATTTTAATTTCTCTATATCTTCACTGAAAATATCCTGATAAATCTAGATGCAATTAATTTGTCATCCTCTGGAAATGTTATTTTCCATATTTTTCTATTAAAAATTGAAATTTTAACTGAAATTTCTAATAAATGAAATATTCCCTTCATTTTTATCAACAAGAATTGCTTGGTGTCTCACATTGTTTTTCAAAATTTTGTTTATCTTTTGTACATAGTTTGCTAGCCTTATCTAAAGCACAGTGTCTTTTATTGTATTAAGAAGACTCCATTTGAGATCTAATTAAGGGAACAGTATATTACTGTTGACTAACAGTACAATTAGTTGTATAGAGGACTCTAGAGCTTATTCATCTTGCTTAGCTGAATCTTTATGCCTATTGCTTAGGAACTCCCTATAAAATAACAATTGATGTCAAGTACCTGCAAGAATTCTAACTAAAATTGTGTTGATCAAATTCATATCCCCATATTTTTTATCACATTCTTACGATTATATATTTTATGTGTATTTTTTGTAAATACCTATTTAATATCCAAATTCTAACCAAAGTTTCAGAATTTAATGTGGCTGTCATCTCAAAATGGCCTTATTTTTATAGTACTTTTATTCCATTAATTGAAGGTAACTCTCTATAGTGTTTCTTATGATGGTGTGTCAATCAATAACTATCTCAAATTTTTTAAATGCATCTAAAACGCTGTCCTAATCTACCTTTGTTCTTCCCTAGAAGTTGGCAAACATGGAGAATATCTAACTCAGAAACTGTTCCAAGTCCAGTTTTCTCCAGAATAAATGTCTGTCCTCAATTTTCTGTTGCAATTTTGGCCCAGAAGTCTTGAATTCTACTCTCAACTTTGCCAAAAAATAAATAATCTAAGCCTTCCTTCTTTGGGCCTCAATTTTCTCATAGAAATGAGGAATTGAGTTAGACAACTTTTAAGTTTCTTTCTAACCCTAAAATATAATTATTGGTACAATAAACCAGTGCTAAGTATTTCTAATCAAATTATAGTAACAGACACATTATCAAAAGTGAGTCCTCAAGTAGTGTACCTAACAGCAAGGTCAATACCGTGGACTCCTCCAGCTTCCATCTCTTGATCAGCACTGGAAAGCTTTGGAGTAGAAGGAAAGAGCACTTTAGGGCTCTGAACAACTCAGCTTCCAGCAGTCAACCGCTTTTCCCATACACCTCCCATTATGTAACAACCTCTCTGACCCTCAAAGGGCTTCCTTGGTGGCTCAGACATTAAAGAATCTGCCTTTCAATGACCCTCAGCTCAACATTAATACTTTTCCAATGTTCATATCAACACTACATCTTGAGTAAACATTTTGAACCAGAATGTCCTTAAGTGGGAGTCCTGCGATAACTGAGTGTCATTACCTTGCCCTCTTTCCCCCTAAATACTCCTCACAATGAAATATAATTTGAACTAGTCATTCTTAACCTCATAACAGAGTCAAATTAAATTCAGACTCAGTTATGAAAATATATTCATGCAGTTACTCTACTGTTTCGCTCTTGGTTTCTCTTGAAGATTAAATAAACCAAAGACCAGGTGAAAAACATTACTGAATATTCTTTAAAAACATTTATACAGAGATTGTCTTATATTGTTTAGGGCCCTCTGAAAAAGGATTCATGCTGATTCATCATGGATGGAGATATATCCTTTCAAAATTCAGAATCAGAAAGAAGTTTATTTCTCCTAAAGAATTTATGAATTCAGTTTTTGTTACATAGTTATGATTTCTATTTTATAATATTTTCCTCATAGTCAGTGCAGCCTATAAGCTTAGATCTTAATTTAAACCTCAAACTTGTACTTTTAGACTAGTGGTATTAAACAGATCTTATCTCAAAAGTTAAACAAAGAATAAAAATTTCTGGATCTACACCAAGAGCTCCTTAGTAAGTAGGTCTGGGATAAGGGCCTCAAATCTGCCTATTTAATGAGTATCCAAAATAATTATGATGCAAATGGCTCACAGAACTCACATTGAGAAATATTAGTTCAGTTTTAAATTGCCTCACCTCTTTTTGATACTTCAAATGTATCTATTTTATAGCTGTAGATTTATTATAAAATTATTTTATTATAGATTATCTTAATTATTTTCTTGACTAAGCAGAATAAAAATAAAAATTTGTCCATCTCTGCATAAATACAAGCATATAGAGATGGTAATTAGTGAGAGTGAAGTTGCTCAGTCATGTCCAACTCTGTGATCCCATGGCCTGCCAGGCTCCTCCATCCATGTGATTTTCAAGGCAAGAATACTGGAGTAGGTTGCCATTTCCTTCTCCAGGGGATCTTCCTCACCCAGGGATGAAGCTGGGTCTCTGCAATGCAGGCAGCCTCTTTATCATCTGAGCCACCAGCAAAGCTCAGAGGGTAATTAACTTGTAACCAATAGGAAAAGTATGGGCAAACATCTTCGTATCCTAAGCAAGATAGGTTTGCTTAAACAAAATCATAAAGACAAAAAAAAAAGAAAAAGGAATGAACTTAGTTGCATCCAAATTAAAGAAGTCTATTTGATGAAGGATACCTGACTCAAAATTAATAGACAATTGACAGAATGGGAGAATATATGTATTATTTCTGAAGCATCTAAAAATTATATACTATTCAACCTAATACACATAAATATATACTAAAATCTGCCCCAGAACCTATGCAAATCAACAGAGAAAAAAATAGCAACGCCAATGGAAAAATGGACAAAAAATATGAATAAGTAATGTAAAGAAAAAATACCAAAATGTAACAGCATTTAATGAGATGTATAGGTTCACTGGTTATCAGAAAAATGCAAATTAAAACAAAAATAAGATATCCCCTTACCTTTAATAAACTGGCAAACATTAGGAAGCCAGGCACTGCCAAGAACTGGCAGGAATATGATAACTTAAGAATGCAGCTATTCTGAGAGCAACCTAGCTGTCAAAGAAGCCTGACAGCCCTTTTCTTCCCATAAGACTTTCCAGGTAGGAAATACACATCCATCATTACATTCACCAAACCACCTGGAGCCCAAATTAAGTCATCGCTTTCTCTTTAAACCACTTCCCGTTTGACTTGAAGGAAGACAGAAACAGTGTGAGAGAGTGAGAGCCACAGGACACCTATATCCTGCTGAGAAGCCCATCTTCAAACTCCAACGTGTGACCCATTTGCAGCCTCCATGTCAGGGAAGGTCACACAATCATTGCCATGCAGCCTCCTACCATCTCCTTTGAAAATCACACATCAGGGACCCATACCCTAGGAATGTGGCATCTGTGGAATCAGTGATTCAATCAAATTTACCACTTTACTAAATATTGCAAATGCTTATATAAGTCCCATTGAATGAGCAGATATAACTAAGTAAAAAAGATTTGTGCTGATTTCTAACTCAGAAGAAGAAGAGATTCATGCTGCCAGAGTGGGTTAATTTTTGTATCATACCAGGCATCCTAATATTCTTACAGTCCTTTCTAGTTCTAAAAGTACAAGATTCTAAGTAGACTAGACCCAGTTACCTAAAACCTACTCAAATCTGACCATCCAACTCAAGAGAAAGATAAAGAATGTGTTAATTTTTTTTTATCATTATAGTTACTCTTCTGACAGTATGGTTTAAAAATAATTATGCCTAAAATTTTGTTAACTGATTTTTAAATAAAACTTATGAATAACACATACTAATTTCACTTATGGATTTACCCTTCAAATTGAGAGAAATGTTATATTTCGAGTTTTTATGTAAAACAGAACATTTTTCTCCAAAGAAATTAGATTCTTTTAATTTCAGAAAACTGGGTCAATTTCTGTATACCAGTATACCACTCGAGGCACATAGAGCAGTGTCTCAAAGTGTGGGCAAGAACACAGGTCTCAGAATCACCTGAGTTATATTTTAAACATGCAAATTACTAAGCCCCATCCCAGTTCTATGAAAGCAAAACGTCTGGGGACAGAACTCAGATTTAGCATTTTAAAAGCTCAGCACTATTCTTAACCAATAAACTCACAAGCTAATGTACTTAGGCACTGAAAGTAAAATGGGAAAACCACTGTTTTGGAATCTGCATTTGTGAAAAATTTATTTTTTCAAGATGCATTAAATAGGACCTCTTCCCTATATAACGTTGCTTCTATAGGAAATCAGCTTGGCTTAATGATTAGGGCTATGCATTAGAACTCAGTACATGCTTTATTCCCTCTGCCACCATTTCCCCCTCTGAATGCTATCAGTAAATTATTTAAATTCACTGTGATAAATAGGATACACAGTAATTCCTTTTTCCTGACTCACAGGCATAGTGTGAGGTTAATTAAATAACAGCTGCAAAACACTTTTGGCTCTGTAGAAAAAGACATTATATAAGACATTATATTATATATGCAGAATCTTTTTTCTCTCTATGAAAATAGGGTTAATTGTTCTTGAGAACTCAGCCTGTGGTAGAGAAAACAACCATGACATGGCTTTCACAGGTATTAATTCACAAGGGCAAAATTTTGTGACAGTCCAGTGAATGCTATGCTTCTGTTCTTTGCACAAAGACCACCTCCATCTTGTGGAAAACAGCCATTGTCCTTACCTTGGGCTTCTATCCTACTTGTGTGACATGGTGACAAGATAATTTGGGCTTTCTACTATCAAGCATTTGTGACATATATAGTCTTAGTCATCCTAAGGCCTATTATCTGTGGAGGGCTATGTGAGACCACTCTGAAGGTCAGGTAGTGTTAATGGAAGAAAGAGCTTTATAAACAAGACATTTCCCTGGGGCTTTGAAACCATACCTATCCTTCAATAGGGCTTGCCACATAAACTTGCTTTTGTGTTCCATTATTGTCTGGAATTAGAGCTAAAGAAGAGAAAAAAAGTCATCACTGGTGATCATGAAATCCAGTGATGACTGCTCAGGGAAAAATATGTTGGACTGTAAATGTTGTTTGTATTCATTTGTCAAAAGAAGAAGAGGGATTGCTTACAGAAAATAAAGAAATAAGTTCATCAAACAGCCCTGAAGACTACCAAGTTTGATAAATAATTGTCATATTTTGACAAACATGATGAATTTTTAAATCCCATCCTACAAAAATAGGTTTTCATGGAAAGAAGATTCCTTTCTAGCTTTTCTCGTGTTTGTTTAAAGGCTTAGACGTATACCTAGAGAAAACACAGTCAAATATCTTTTTTTTATTCCAGAGAAAACTCTGCCTTAAGAAGTAATACTACATGGGAAAAAAAAAAAAAAAAAAGGGTCTTTCTGGTCAGAAATGTTGCTTTTTACTTCTATAAAGCAGGAATTCCTTAAGAAATACACATTTTTATTTACATTTTTAAATTTATGTGGCTGAGTCAGCCTTAGGCAAAAAAATTAGTAGATGAAATTTGGCTTTTCCTACTTCAAAACTTTTACTCCACTTCAAATATCTTCCCCCAGCTAGGCATTTTCTCCTCTCTGTCTTGAGGTCCTAACTTCTCCAGTCATCAGACAACTGAAATTTAAATAAATATACACTAAAATGTTAGAGGTGAAATAACTCACTCCACTGAGGAACAGGTACATCTTTGGAGAATAATGAATCACCATTTAATACAAAAGGTAGAATATAAAAACAGATTTTAGGAAACTGGGCAAAGGAAAGAGTTTGGTGAATTTTTTTTTTTTTTTTTTTTTTTTTCCTAGAACCCAAGGTTTCATTATATGGGCAGCCAGCTACTCAGCTTATTGATTTTTAAAAGGTAAAAGAACAGTTGCACATGAGTAAAATCCTAAGTCCTTTAAATAAAGTGGGATCTTCTTATGCTGGTCTCAAATCTTATCTCAGTAGAGTTGTTTAATCCAAAAGAAATAAAAGTCAGATGACCCAAAGTACCAAAGAATAATACATGAGTTTACTGAAATGTCTTGAAGAGGCCGCAAAAAGGGGGACCAGGAGTATGACACACACTACAAAGAAATGCTTTCAATAATCTTTTTTGGATAGATTTTTCTCTTAACTCTCATGAACAGAAGCAATCAATCCACTAAATTTTCCATCTTTGTGTTTCCAAAAGCACCCCCAGCCTTCTGTTCCATTATTGACCTCCAAGTGAAGCATTTTCTGACATGAGCAGAATTCTTTATGCTGCATTTCTACCTACTGTCCTAATTTGGTATATCAGAAGCCCAATAACTTGGCCATAATAACAAAAATTCTGCTTAAAGAAGAGATATGGGCTCAAAGACTATGCATATGTATCCTGCAATAGTTTTTCTCCTTCAGTGAAGAGTAATATTACATTTACCAAAAAGAGGAAGAGTCTCTGTTTCAGTACTATTTTGTCCCAATCAGGGCTGGTTCATATTCAGCCATCTGAAAGGGCCCAAGTGTACAAATAACTGGTACTAGGAATGCTGGTATGCTCAAATCTGGTATGCTCAGATCTAGGTACATGGTGATTTAATCAATCATTAGGAGCACCATTTCGCATACAGTTGGCCTGGCCAACTCCCACTCACTCTTGGAGCTTTCTGTTAACTCACACACCGAAGTGGGTTCTCTGGCAGAAATTGCTGGTTACCCTCTCCTAAGGCCATGATTTGCTTGTTTCTAAAGCAATAAAGCTCTCAATTTTAAGTTGAAGGCATGGCCACCCCCAAGATAGAATACATTTCCACTTTTGACTTCCCTTTAAGTTAAATATGAGCATAAAATTAATTTCTGGCTAGTGATAGGTGAGCTGAAAGGATATGTTCCTCATCTGAGCTGTGCCCTTAAGAGAATTCTCAGTGACTTCAACTCCTCCTCTTTCCCTTTCCTGATGGGGACCATAGTGGGGACTATATGTGGACCATGTGGATGAAGCAACACATTGAAGATGGCAAAGCAACCAGATAGAAGGAATCTAGAGCTTTGATATTATGGAACCACTATACCAGCCCTGCAATTCTGTTCCCAGAATGTCAGGTATGAGGAAAATTATTTCATTCATTTTGGGTCTCAGTATACAAACTCAGGAGCCCTTTGTGATTTCCCATAGCACCCTGTGGGGGCTTCTCTTAAGACACTTACTTCCCTGCTTTAAATAATTGTGATTTTCTTACCCACAAATTGTAACCCCTGGGCAGGCAGGATATCTTGCTAATACCTGTATCTCAGTGTCAGGTACACTGTATGTTTACAATAACTATTTGCTGACTGGGTAAATGGATGGATGGATGGATGAATGGATGAATGGAATAGACAACTGATAATGTGATCAGCTGGAATTCATTCACATTTGGTTATTTTTGCCTGATAATTTAGTGGACTTTTCCAACTTGGGATTTGGGGCATAAATTAAAATTGTAACAGAAAAGAAATAATACACTTTGAGAGAAAAAAATATATAAAGGGTAAAATATGTGGGAATTTTCTAAAATGATCCATGTAGGCATGTACATAATTAATGAAAACACATTTCTCAAGTGGTATTCTCTTTTAATCAACAGTCTCTCTCCATACAAAGTCCTAGTACTAGTACTAGTTCTGTTTTTATCTTTCTTACTCTTATAAAAAACAAAGACATCACTTTGCTGACAAAGATACATGTAGTCAAAGCTATGGTCTTTCCAGTAGTCATGTATGGATATGAGAGTTGAACCATAAAGAAGACTGAGAGCCAAAGAATTGATGCTTTTGAATTGTGGTGTTAGAGAAGACCCTTGAGAGTCCCTTGGAGTCCAAGGAAATCAAATCAGTCAATCCTAAAGGAAACCTACCCTGAATATTCATTGGAAGGACTGATGCTAATGCTGAAGCTCAAATACTTTGGCCACCTGATGCAAACAGCTGACTCATTGGAAAAGACCCTGATGCTGGGAAAGATTGAAGGCAAAAGAAGAGAGCAGCAGAGGATGAGATGGTTGGATACCATCATCGACTCAATGGACATGAACTTGGGCAAACTCTGGGAAATAGTGGGGGACCAGGGCAGCCTGGCATACTGCAGTCCATAGGGCTGCAAAGAGTTAGACACAAGTTAGCAACTGAACAACTTTTATCAAGGTGGTCTTCTACTGAGAGAGGTGAAAACTCTAAATAAAACAAGCTGTAAATTTTCTTGGATTCTATCTGTACTTACATAAATACAGTTTCTAGTGAACAAGGCCTCAACTGCTGCTAATCCTACCTTATCGTTCATCTGTCTGCATATCCATGCATTATTCTGCACTGCTGTACAAGAGAAACTGTCTGACCAGTCACAAAAAACAAACTCTGCATTTATACATTACAATTTGCACTTGGTACAGAGTATCCAACTGGGCTGAGAGGACTGTTTGACCCATTCTTTACTCCCTCTAGGTCTCTTCAGTTGCTGTCTGCAGACACTTCTATGGATTGCACTTTAAATTGATCCAAGAAGTAGCTCTCCTGTCTCAAGAGGGCATTTGTCTCCATAGCATGAGACTGGCCATATTTTCCTGAACTTTGGGACCACCAGTAGCTATATCTCCCGCTCAAGCTTCACAGTTTGCTGGTCTGCTCATGCTTTTGAGTTTGTTTTTCCCTTTGGAGGGGGTTTCTTGACCTTCAGTTTCCACAGATCTCTCTGTTCCTTCTCTTTTCAGCAAGCTGGAGGTTATTTAGCCTGCCTGAAGAATCTAGACATAAAGCATAGCAGTCAAGGGAAGTACCTCTGAAAGTATTTCTTCTACTCCCTATCTTCCTAGTTTCCACCCTTCACAAGATACACACTCAAGTATTCACACACACACACACACATCCTCTATTCATCACCTTTTCCTGTCCTCCTTTCAAAATTGTTTCTTCCACAACTACTATGGGACAAAGGTCAAATGCTCCTGCTTATTTTGCTAAAGCTGCAGCTGGTGTTCAAACTGCTGCTGTACTTGCAGAAAAATTATTTTCAATATTTGTTTTTCTTTTAAATCTTTCACAATCTGTTTTATGTGGTTTACTCTAATGACTGAACAAGACATAAAACATGATCTTGTCCTTCAGAGGTTTTATTCTAAGAACAACAAAATCAAAATGTTCTATGTCCATGTAGTTGTTTTTTTTTTTTTAATGGTATGCTTATATTTCTCTGTCTACAACATGACATAATATTGTGCTATGCATTTTAACTTTTTTCACTCAACTGTCTTGGGAGCTTGAAGCCAAAGCCCTGGTAATGTTGAGTAAAAGGGAATCAGAATAAATTATTTTGCTTTCTATCTTAAAAAGATAATCCATTTCAGATTTGACTTCTTTTATGTACAAACTCACAACTCTCTGCAGCTACGCAGTGCTTATTTTACCATCTGATGAGTTGCTTTGAATTTTTGCATTAGTGCCAGTAGAATTTAATTATGTGCCTATAATGCACTGGATCAGTTATTAAAATACCTTATACCCAACCTAGAGAAACACTAGGAAAATCATACACAAAAATGTACTCATTTTTTTTTCTTCAGCTGCTTCACATGTTATCAGCACCAAATTCTGCTAACTCAGCATTTTTATTACCTTTTATATAGTAATTTGTTCAGGCTTACAGCTTCTTGTTCCATTGTCTATTAGCTTAGTTCAAATATTATCGTTTAGTAGACTTTACTCGATATAATCCTCTCAATTTTCCCTACTGAATTTTAGGTCTCATTTCTCAAATATCCTCTAAACCTCATTTCATGTGATACTGCCAATACATTTCAAATTGATAGGTTTCAAACTAGGCAAAGAAACGGCAGGAGGTTGAAACATAACTTGAGAAACTGTATTTGCCAAAACCATTTATCAGAACCCTTGAAAAATAAACCACAGGCTTCATCATTTTCAATTTTCTTTACCATGAACCCAAGACAAATTTCTCAGATACATGTGCTATGATACAGCATCTTCTGAGGGTTGGAATCATTAAATTATTTCTGTTTAATAAATGGGTATGCTAAGTGTCTCCAGCATGTTTTTTAAAGGCATATACAAATGATGCAAGCTTTCTGACATTAAAACGCTTAGGCGCATGACAAAGGCACAGGTATGAATAACTGCTCTGTATGCTGATTATATGAGTTACAGTGCTGTTACTTTCACTCTTTTTAAAGCTGGTTAAAGTCAATGAAGGAATAAAATCAGCCCGTATCATGGGCACTTTGAGTTACAAGCCAGAGGGGGCAACTTTGAGTGTAGAGAAACAGGTTAAAAATGGTGGAATGGAAGTTGTGAGAGAATATTTGAAAATTGATGAAACGGTTGATTTTAACCTGCTTTGAACGTATCTATTTTAATGCCAAAATTAAATCATGTCATGTAATTATTTCAGATACACTTCCATCTCAAAATGGAAACAAATGAAGTGGAAATGATGGGGGAAGGGTAATGCTTTTTCTTCCTAAATTGGGTAATTTTTTAAAGCAGCAGGCCTCTCGCAGGTGTGAAAAGGGAGAAGAGACCAGGAGCTCTAGAGAGACCCCCAACAGGCTGACTGTATGATGGGATGGTCAGATTGAGGGCCAGACTGAGACCAACTGCTTGAATAATTGATAAGAGTATCAAGTGAGTTAAGCAGCGGTTCAGAAGACACATGACTCTAAGTGAGAAAGACACGTTCTGAATGATAAATCTGCCTCATTTGTTTCTCACCACAGCTACCTGTCATTTTTGTTTAGAATTTTTAGAAAGCTTTAAATCAGTAGGTTAAATTAGAGATATTTTCTTCATCGATTATCACTCTCATAGCCCCAGATATATGCTGATCGATGCTGAGCACTTGTCCTACTGAGAATAAAGCTCAGTAAAATCACAAGGGAATTTCAAAGTTTCCTTGTAGGCAGTACATTCTGAGAACTAAAAGGGAAATTCCATTTTGTTATTTAATACATTCATTTACTCATCAATAAGTATTTAATATATAATTGATTAGTCCTTTAACATAAAAATTTTATATTTATTTCTCATTGTTTAGCTAAATCATAATGCTTGCTTTGATATTATCATTGGTTACAGTAAAGATGAGATTGTAACATCTAATAAACCTTTCTGAGTCAAGAGTGCATGTGTGATTTTTAATTGTTTTGGAGAAAGAAGTCTATTTTGGATCCTCTGTACTTCCTTTTTTCAGAAGTCTTCAGAGAACTCTGAAAACATATCTGGAACCTGTACTGATTCTTCCCTTTAGTTGAATTTACATAAGTGTGATTTCTAGCCTCCTACAAAATTCTTTTACTTTAAGATAAATATGCCTTTTAAAAATTCATCTGGCATAGGAGACAAATTTATGGTTACAAAAGGGAAAGGCGGGGATGGTGAATTTGAGGATTAAGAGCCACACAGTACTGTAGATAAAATAGATAAACAACAAGAACCTACTGTATAACATAGGAGACTATATTCAATATCTTATAACAATGTATAAAGGAAAAGAATCTAAAAAATAATACATTTGTATGTATTAATATGTATAACTAAATCACTTTGCTGTATAACTGAGACACTATAAATCAGTTATACTACAATAAAAAATGTATTTAAAAAATTCATTGGCAGCTGATCCTATTTATCTTAGCAGCAGTATTCCAAGGGCAGAGGTGTCCTACTGAAGTCTTGCCAAAAAGTACACACATTCAATAAGCATTTATTGACCACCGTCTCTGTTCCCAGAAATGGCTAGACAACGGGTATATAAATAAGACACCAATTAGCCTATTCCTGTGAAGAACATGCTTTTATCATAATTTTTATATATTGCATATTCATACACATATTCAATTATTCATTTAAGAGTTACCTAATGATATAGTAGGAGAAGGCAATGGCACCCCACTCCAGTACTCTTGCCTGGAAAATCCCATGGACAGAGGAGCCTGGTAGGCTGCAGTCCATGGGGTTGCTAGGAGTCAGACACGACTGAGCGACTCACTTTCACTTTTCACTTTCATGCATTGGAGAAGGAAATGGCAACCCACTCCAGTGTTCTTGCCTGGAGAATCCCAGAGGTGGTGGAGCCTGGTGGGTTGCCGTCTATGGGGTCGCACAGAGTCAGACACGACTGAAGTGACTTGGCAGCAGCAACAGCAATGATATAGTATGGGCTTCCTTGGTGGCTCAGAGATGTGGGTTTGATCCCTGGGTCAGGAAGATCCCTGGAGAAGGAAATGGCTACCCACTCCAGTAGTCTTGCCTGGGAAATCCTATGGACAAAGAAACCTGGCGGGCTATATAGTCCATAGGGTCACAGAGTTAGACATGACTTACCAACTAAACCTCAATAATGATATAAGGTGCCAGGAACTGTGATAGAAATATGAACATATATTCCAGAGTTAGAAATATAAATACAAAATATTTTCAGCCTCCTTGGTACTCATAGACTAGTAGAAGGGATAGAAAATGCATAATGGGAAATCTCTATAATAACCGTATTGGGGGAAATATGACAAAAGCACTCTGATAGCACAGAGTAAGATAACTAGCTTTACCTAGAGCCATCAAGGAAATCTGTACAACCATTGTGCATGCTTGAGTCAATACTGCTAGACAAAAAAGGAAAGGGAGTCCTTGATTTTCTCTTTCACTTGGGCAGCAAGTTTCCTACCAACATGTCTCAATTCATTCGAAAAGAATACCACCTTCAGACCACCCACCAAATGGCTCTGTATCCGGGCATGGTTACCACTTGGCATCTGCTGAGATGTACAGCAAGGGTATTAATTACTGCTCACCATGTGATTAATGTGGCTGATAGTCCTTGATGAGGTCAGTGTGTTTTGTGGATCTTAGATTAATGATTCCAATTTGACAGACAGCAAGCCACTAAATGGTTACCAGGTGGCAAAAATATTGTGTTACCCTAGGCAGAACTGAAGACAGTAACAGAGCTAAGAAATCAATTCAGAGCAGGGTTAATTGCCTGAAAACAAGTTTTCCCATTGTTTTCTAAATAATCCTCATGCAGAAACTCTAATGGTTCCCATTTTTATTTTTAGGAAACAAACTGATTTCTCAGTCAACTCTACCAAAAATCAAAGAAATTATTTGAAGATAAAACACTATACTTCACTGGGGTACAGTGAGGGATATCAGTCTCAGACTGCACAGCAAATGTCTAGCCTTCCTAGGGAATGTCGTTCTTGTTCAGTCACTAAGTCCTGTCTGACGTTTTGCAACCCCATGGACTGCGGAACACCAGGCTTCCCTGTCCTTCACTGTCTCCCGGAGTTCGCTCAGTCTCAGGTCCATTGAGTCGATGATGCCATCCAACCATCTCATCCTCTGTACCCTCTTCTCCTCCTGCCCTCAATCTTTCCCAGCATCAGAGTCTTTTCCAATGAGTTGGTTCTTTGCATCAGGCAGCCCAAAGTACTGGAGCTTCAGTTTCAACCTCAGTTCTTCCAATGAATATTCAGGGTTGATTTCATTTATCATTGACTGACTTGATCTCCTTGCTGTTGAAGGGACTCTTGAGAGTCTTCTCCAGCACCACATTTTGAAAGCTTCAGTTCTTCAGCACTCAGCCTTCCTTATGCTCCAACTCTCACATCTGAACATGACTACTGGAAAGACCAGAGCTTTGACTATATGGAGACTTGTCAGCAAAGTGATGTCTCTGCTTTTTAATAAGCTGTCTAGGTTTGTCATAGGTTTTCTTCCAAGGAGCACGTGTCTTTTAATTTCATGGCTGCAGTCACCATTCACAGTGATTTTGGAGCCCAGGAGAATAAAATCTGTCACTGTTTCCATTTTTTTCTCCTTCTATTTGCCATAAAGTGGTGGAATGGGGCCATGTAAATATTAAATAACTTAACTTTACTATTTACACATTTAGCCATTTAGATAGATGGAGCATATTTATGAGAAGACTTTCAGCAGAAGACACTTCCTGATTTCCTTCAGGAAAATTCTATTAGTATTTTGTCTTAAATGAAATACCCACTTAAAAAGATAAAAAGAAACAGAAGTCAAGAGAAAAAAAGATTCTGAAGAAAATTTAATAGAGCAAAGTTTTATTTCTGTTCCCTATCTAGCAAGAACAGCAAAAATCCCAACATAGAACCCTCTGACATCATCCTCAGGTCATGAGCTCATTGATGAAGAAGTCATTCATTTTTATATTCCCATCCCTGAGCAGTGGATCCAATATAGGCGTTGAATAATTTTGCTGAGTTATTTAGCAACCAAATTTGAGAGCAGATTTGGCCTTGACACATATGCCGCTGTGCACACAGGACCTTGGCTTATCTTCAGTTCAGTTCAGTTCAGCCACTCAGTCGTGTCCAACTCTTTGTGACCCCATGAATCGCAGCATGCCGGACCTCCCTGTCCATCACCAACTCCCGGAGTTCACTCAGACTCACGTCCATCGAGTCAGTGATGCCATCCAGCCATCTCATCCTCTGTCGTCCCCTTCTCCTCCTGCCCCCAATCCCGCCCAGCGCTGAAGAGTTGATGCTTTTGAACTGTGGTGTTGGAGAAGACTCTTGAGAGTCCCTTGGACTGCAAGGAGATCCAACCAGTCCATTCTGAAGGAGATCAGCCCTGGGATTTCTTTGGAAGGAATGATGCTAAAGCTGAAACTCCAGTATTTTGGCCACCTCATGCAAAGAGTTGGTTTATCTTCGCCAGAGTGAATCTGCAAAGAGGCACACGGTGCCTGTCACTGAGCACACGCAGGCATGATGTGTAAGGCTACAATAAAAAATGAACTCACAGTCACTCTCCTAAGGAGATTAATATATTTCTTGAAGCAGGATGGCTGTCAGTGGGTAAAAATATTTTGTGTACCAAAGATCAGAACATTTCATCCCACAATGCTTTGTGTGTGTTTCATTAAACAATGCTGACCTAACTTATGACCCCTCTACTAATGCAATATTTATTTGTCATAAATAATACTGCTAAAATGACAAAAAAAAATCTCATGTTCTCAGCTACAGCTAGAGTGATGCTTTTCAAAGGTCAGTTGATCATGTAATTCCTCAGCTAAAATCCTACAGGGCCCCCTCAATTTTCTTCAGGATAAAAGCCAATGTCCATGTAAAGTCTGGTATCTTTTACCTCCCTGGCCCCCTATGCCCCTCTTTGAGTACTTGCAGCCCTCTCTTGCCTTGGCTTTCATACCACACTCACTGCTCCTTTGTCATGAAACCCTCACTCAGGGTTCAAGTCTTTTTGCTGGAAGCCTCCAGTTTCAGTAAGGTCTACCCACCGATCCCATTTACATTTAGACCCTTTATCACCCAACACTTCCTGTCCCTCTTATGCTCTTTTGCTTTCTGCACAGTACTTATAACACACACACACACACACACACACACACACACACACACATTCAACTTAGGGTTGACCTCATTCTACTAGAAGGTAAGTTCCAAAGGACAAAGATTTTTTCTGTTTTTCTCTGCTGTATCCTCACTCCCAAAGAAATGCCTGACACCTAGGATGCATTCAGTATTATTGAACAAATGGATCAATCAAACAATTATAACCATCATGACCTTTGCACATAGAAGCTGCTCATAAGAAGCTCATAGAGATCAGAAACAAATTTAGATTTTAATTTCTTATTGGGATGAAAGGGTAAGGAAGTACTGAAGAAATCAAGCTACAAATGCTCCTTCCCCATCATTTATAATAAAAGATTTGCACAGGTATCTAATAAAAATTATTAGAAAAAAATGGAAAAGAAATGATCCTCATTTCAAAAGCAGTTTAGAGGTATTTGGAACAATGATGAATGCCTATGTATACTACAAGGAAAAGAAGATTTAGTCTGGACTTCACTTTGCCAAAGCTTCAGGCAATCTGCCCTTACAGAAAAATTCCCCTTCAATGGCATATGTATGTACATATGTGTGCATGCTGAAGGAATATCATGTTTCAGTTACCATTCTAGCCCTATGTTAAGTAACTAGCCCAAAGTCATTTATAAAATAGATTTAATACTCAATACAAATCTGTAAGAGCCTACATATATATATGAAAAATTTCTTCATGTATTTCATAATCATTTTTAATGGTTTAAAAAATAGATCTCCAGGAATAGAACACCAAATTATAACCTCATGGTTATAGAAAATTAAGGTTCAAATAACAGAAAGTAACTTGAGAACCTTGTTCGAAACAAATTAGGTGAGAGCCAAAAAGAGTCAATATCTGCAGCAGTTCACCTAGATTGGTTCAAACTATTATGAAATTCTACTATACAGTTCTATTTCCTCAAGCTTGGAATTTTGGGGGCTTTTGGTGTGTAAAAAATGACATAAGAATCTTGGCTGCACAATAAAACTTAAAAGCAAAAGCTTTAAAATCCCCTTGGAAACATTAAACTGTTAAATCACTGTCAATTCTAAATTTAATTTAACTCTATGTAATTTAAATCTATGATGCTATCGGTTGTGTAATGCAATGTTATCCTATGTCACTAAGAAAGAACAAAATGTTTCTAATTATAACTGTAAGAAGTATTTGATTATTAATATATATCCCAATTTCAGAGATTTTAAAGTGGAGGAATTATCAGTCTGAATCCATGAACATTTACTAGTATTCAGGGTTTCCTTGGTAGCTCAGCTGGTAAAGAATCCACCTGCAATGTGGGAGACCCCAGTTTGATTCCTGGATCAGGAAGATCCCCTGGAGAAGGGATAGGCTACTCACTCCAGTATTCTTGGACTTCCCTGGTGGCTCAGCTGGTAAATAATCTGCCTTCAATGCAGGAGGCCTGGTTTTGATCCCTGGGTTGGGAAGATCCCCTGGAGAAGGGAATGGCCACCCACTCCAGTATTCTGGCCTGGAGAATGCCATGGACTCTGTAGTCCATGGGTCACAAAGAGACACAGCTGAGTGACTTTCACTTTCAGGAGGGTTATAACAAAGTTGGTCAAATCTTCTCTTTTTCTACCAAGGAAATAATAAGAGTAAATGCAATATCTAGTAAACCACTATTTAGCAAGAATGTTCTTGTAACACTATGGATTATCAAAGACTACACCAGTGTCAAGAAAAATTGTTGAATATCCTAGAATGAAATAATTCTGACTTGCATGAGTCATATATTAATCATTACCCGCAAGATCTAAAAGAAATTAGCCTGGATAAACAAGAAATTACACTTTAGATATAGTCTTTCTGAAGCAAATAATATGCTTCCAAATAGTAATATCTTAGACTAATATTTGTTCTTCTTAAATTCATGAAGTAACTGATTTTCTCAAATTGTTTTTGTTGAAATTCTAAATTTTCTCAAAAAACATGACTTTGGTTGAAAATATTCACCAATATGGTATTTTATATCCAATTCTTCCTCATGCTGTGCTCTAATGGGAAACTAGAAAATATCATTCTAAAAACTGTTTTGACAAATAGCAGGTAAATCAGAAAACACAAGCAAGATAATGCTTAAAAATGGGAGAGGATTTGGCAGCCAAATAGCCAGGAAAGAAAAATGAAAACTACGAGTATGAAGATTGAAAGCTTTTATAGAATTTCAAGGATGCATGACTCAATCTTTCTAAATGGGAATTATAAACAATAAGAAATGTCATGCAGCAATTTCATTTTATGTAGAACTATGTAAGTAAATGTACCATTTGATTTAATAATGAAGGTATGAAAAAGATAAACTGTTAACAAAATATAGTCTGTGGTAGCTTCTTCAGTAACGGTGTACACATTTGAAGAGGAGAAAGTCAATAGACGTAAGATTAAAAAACATTATTCATCTCCTTCTCACAGCAGGGTGACTAAGCCTGCTGTCACCAAACATGTTACCTCATTGTTCCCTGATGGAGTTCCTTTAATAGGATGAGATGAATGCAAGTGTTTAACTATTTTAACATATCAACAACAGAAAATAAAAGCAGCTATTGAAACAAATGATCTGGCTCTCCGTTAATTGAATATGTTTATGTCCTTAGACAGAAAAGCGCTGATGCCTAAAATTTGTGTAGTACCAGAGGAATAGAAGTTTTCCAATTAAACAGCAAAATAGGTTCAAAACCAAAGAGTCTCCCAATCCCTCATAGACAAAAGTGCTTAACGTCCATCTGTCAGAGAGCCCGTGTGTGTTAATTTTAAATGTAAACTGAATCTAAATAATGATTTCAAATGCTCATCATTTCCTAACTTATGTTGATCCAAATGCAGAGACTGCTTAAATTATTAATAAGTCACATTGCCTATGGGAGAGGTGTCTAGATCGAGAAAGCCTCCATCTGGAATGCAAGACACCTTACTATAAAGGCCATAGAATTATTTGTTCTCTAAGGTACACATAAACCAAAGAACTATCACTTGGGAAAAGTCACTTTGAAAAGTTAGAGCGTTAGTCCTGCAATGAACCACTTCAAAATTTCCATAGTGTTGGTCTGACCTTTTCTCAAGTCAAAACGGAAAATAAACCCCCTCACTCCTCATCCTTTAATTTGTCCTGCTTTCTTCCCAACCTGTTCTTCTGTTTCATTAAGTTCCCCTTTTCTGAGCCTCCCAACATCCTCATTTAATCTCCATTCATAGAGAACAACTCGATAAGCCTGTGCCAAGGAAGAACCTAACAAGCTATTTCTTCTGGTAAACGTGTATATTTCTAAAGGTGATGCCCAGGGAATCACAGTGTATCATTAACAGTGGAATTTCTGGAGATGCTTTTTAGGTCCCCTTTGGGACAAACAGCTTAGCTTTCTTTACACTTTCATACCAAGTTAAACCGTATTTCCTAGTTCACAGGCCACAACTTTCAAATTTTCTTCTATCTATTAATATTAAGAGTTTTGAATGGGAACACACAAGATTTTCCAGCATAAATAGTGAGAAATGAAATATTTCCTGCCATATCAGTAAACAAGGATGTCTCAGTCATCAGCCACTGCAGCCCTCCAATGTGAACTGGTGACCCCTAAGGACACTCAGGAAGGAGAAAAATACCTGCAATCTAGCAGATATCAGACTGCACCCACTCCCTTCAGTGAGCCCCAAGGGAGCTCAATGTCGTGGTCCAGGAACAGGTTGGAAAAGAATTTCCAGACATGAGACAGAATGAGAGGGAAATAAAGGTTATTAGAATGGGAGACACTGTTAGAACAGTGGGCCAGCTCAAGGGAGAATCGATGTTGAACAGGGGTCCTTAGTCCACTTTTATAGCCAGGGTACAAGGAACGGGATGGGGTCTTGCTGGTCACTTGCTGATTGGATGAGTCACGTATACTGGATGGGGAAGAGTAAGGCAAATACCTTCTCCCTGTGTAAGGTAGGAGGGGAGACAGGTTATACTGCTCAGGAGGACCTGAAATCCATTAATAGCTACAACATGGGGGAGGAAAGGATGATAAGGGTCTGGTTTTTCTGTTCCTGCATTCCAAGACCCTCCTTGGTTTTATCTCCTCTTTCGTCCTTGGGTTACCACACTCAGGATGTAAAAAACACAGGATACAGGCCCCAGATAGCTGAGATATATTTAAAAGGAATGATTTCAGTGAGACCAGACTCTTGCATCTTCCCATACATAATAAAGTCCTTAACTTGCAAAATACGGCTTGATTTGTGGCTGCTGTTTGCTGTTCAGTCCAATTCTTTGCGACTCCATGGACTGTAGCATGCCAGTCTTCTCTGTCCTTCACTGTCTCATGGAATCTGCTCAAATTCATGTCCGCTGAGTCAGTGAAGCTATCTAACCATCTCACTTTCTGCCCACCCCCTTCTTTTTGCCTTCAGTCTTTCCCAGCATCAGAGTCTTATTCAATGAGTTTGCTCTTCGCAGCAGGTGGCAAAAGTATTGGAGCTTCAGCTTCAGTCCTTCCAATGAATATTCAGGGTTGATTCCCTTTAGGATTGACTGGTAATTAACAATAATCTTTTGATGGTCAGATTACCTGCCCTTTGTTGTAAAATTTCTATATAACCTGGCCTTTCCCCTCTCCTCTTCAGAGCAGTTCTCTTGGGGTCACTTAAGATACTGCCTGCAGGGTTTGAAGTCCAAAAAATTCCCACCGAATAAAACAGAATTCTCAAATGTTAGGTTGTGAATATTTTTTAAGTCAACAATAGAGTAGAAATATTCACACAGTTTCACAAAGCTCACCTTGTTCAGAACGAGAGGCGTTTGATATTCGAGTAGTTCTACAGAGTTTTGCAAGCAATTATTATAGGATAGCTTCATTCCATCTATTCAGTACTAGCTAATGAGATAAAAATAGCAGCCTTTAATCAAGTCTGATGTAAATTATTTTTTTTTTTTTACTCTCATTGGCTTTAAAATAAGGACTGTAGCCTGAGGGCACCTAAGAACTGTGGCCAACAGCAAAAGGAAATGAGAGTATTTTAAACTCAGAACACTGGTTATAGAACTTTGGTAAAAATTTTCCTTTTACGTAGCGGTAATAGGCCCTAACTTGTAGCCACAAGCATGGATTTTCAGGAGAAGGAAGGCGAAAGGGAATAGAAATTGGGGCCGGGGTGGGGGTGGGGCACGGAGTGATGCCTTTCTGTTGTATAACAAGATCTCTCTATTTGAATAACAAAGCATCAAGACAAAATAACCCTCCACTGTTAAATTCATACTAGGACAGGAGACAACAACCAAGGTTTCTCCGTTTAAACAACTTTGCCACAAATTTAAGCTCAGTGTCTTTAATATAGTGATCCCAAGCCTAGATACACATTGAATCATCCGGGAAGGTTTAAACTGTACTGAAGGCAGGGAGCTACCCCGAGCTTGGGACAGGACTGGTCTGGGGTGCAGCCTGGGCATCAATCTATGTAAAAGCTCCCCCTGGGTCCTTTGGATATGCAGGTACCCAGCGTTCGTCAAAGGACAGAAGACAGTGCTGTTCCAGACACCCGTCTGAGCTGACTGCGCTCGTCTGAGACCCAGCTTCACCCGACGGTTCACCTCCTGCGGAACCTTCACAGCCTTCCCCGCATTTACTCAGTGAAATGGGGACAATGGTGGATCGCAGTCTCACGTCGTAGCTCCGTGACACGCTACACAATTCCTCTCCACCCTCCTACCGCCCGCTCCGCCCCGCCCCGCGGGCTCTGACTTCAGCTGCAATAGAGAGAGACAAACAGCCTCGCCAATAAACGACCGCTGCCACCGTATCGCCTTTCTTTGACTAAAGAGCCGGAGCCTGCCTTTCGGAAACACAGACAGAGTAGGAACGAGGCTGCCATCTGGCGGTCATCCTGGGCTTAGTACGGCGTCTCTCAAAAATACGAATCCTACTTTCTCACATCAATGACAAGCTAGACACAGGCTTAAATATTACTGCGGTGGAAGGGCTCTGTAGTGACAGGCAAAACCCGAAGCGACGGCAGAACTAACCCTTTTTGTAAGCCAAATGAAACACAGGCTCGCCTTCAAAATTTCCCTTCATCCACCTGTCTGCCTTCAAAAGTTCTTTATGGACTTTCAGGAAAGAGGTTAGCCCAAATGGAGAAAGAGTTTTCTTACCAAGAAGAATCTAGCCCAGTGTTTCTCAAGCTCAGTGTGCATTAGAATTACCTGCAGGGCTTGTAAAAGTCCAAACCTTTGGGCCCTGCTGTCTGAGTATCCCATTCAGCAGATTTGGCTTTGGCCTTGAGAATCTCTGCTTCCCAGGTGGTGCTAGTGGTAAAGAACCCACCTGCCAATACAGGAGACCTAAGAGACTCAGATTTGATCCCTGTGTTGGGAACATCCCCTGGAGAAGGGAACAGCAACCTATTCCAGCATTCCTGCCTGGAGCATCCGATGGACAGAGAAGCCTGACTGGCTTCAGTCCATAGAGTTGCAAAGAGCCGGACAGGACTGAAGCAATTTAGCACACAGCACACTGAGATTCTGCCTTCCTAACAAATTCCCAAGTGATACTGTTGGTCCGGTGATCATCCTTGAAGAAGCATTGGACAAACTGGTAAAGATCTCTTAATTCTTAATAGTTCATAATCTAATAAAACCATCAGTCCTCTGAGGAGACAAAACTGGGTGAAGTATCCATAACCTAGAGCAGCGACCAGGGTCAAAAGAGGGTGTCACTAACAGACTGTTCCTAAATATCAGTGGCATACCGTAAGTAACCAAAAATACCTGCAAAGAAGTGATCTAAATGAGAATTGGACAAAAAATGTCTCTCCATTGTTTTTGCCCACTGTCCCGTGGGGGTCTCTGAAAATATTTGTGGTCTACTACCTAGATACCAAATCGTACCAATCCATTTAGTTCAGGGGGGAGCAGATCTGATTTGAAAGCCAGATTGACAAGCTACGATAGACTTCAAACTGAGGATTTTATACAGACATAAGATGACCAGACGTATTAGACTGCATTCCAATACCGCCATCTAGTGGATTTTTCTTTTATGCTGCTGCTGCTACTGCTGCTAAGTCTTTTCAGTCGTGTCCGACTCTGTGCGACCCCATAGACGGCAGCCCACCAGGCTCTCCTGTCCCTGGGATTCTCCAGGCAAGAACACTGGAGTGGGTTGCCATTTCCTTCTCCAACGCATGAAAGTGAAAAGTGAAAGGGAAGTCGCTCAGTCGTGTCTGTCTCTTAGCGACCATCTTTTATATCTAACACTAAAAGGGAGGTTCAGTTCAGTTCAGTCCAACTCTGCGACCCCATGGACTGCAGCACGCCAGGCTTCCCCGTCCATCACCAACTTCCGGAGCTTATTCAAACTCCTGTGCATCGAGTCAGTGATGCCATCCAATCATCTCATCCTCTGTCCTCCCCTTCTCCTCCAGCCTTCAGTCTTTCCCAGCTTCAAGGTCTTTTCCGATGAGTCAGTTCTTCGCATTAGGTGGCCAAAGGACTGGAGTTTCAGCTTCAGCATCAGTCCCTCTAATGAATATTCAGGACTGATTTCCTTTAGGATATACTGGTTGGATCTCCTTGCAATCCAAGAGACTCTCAAGAATCTTCTCCAATACCACAGTACCAAAGCATCAATTCTTCAGTGCTCAGCTTTCTTTATAGTCCAACTCTCACATCCATACATGACTACTGGAAAAACCATAACTTTGACTAGACGGACCTTTGTTGGCAATAGCTTTGACTAGATGGACCTTTGTTGGAAAAGTAATGTCTCGGCTTTTTAATATGCTGTCTAGGTTGGTCATGGCTTTTCTTCCAAGTAGCAAGCGTCTTTTAAGTTCTTGGCTGCGGTCACCATCTACAGTGATTTTGAAGCCCAAGAAAATAAAGTTTCTCACTGTTACCACTGTATCCCCATCAATTTGCCATGAAGTGATGGGACTGGATGCCATGACCTTAGTTTTCTGAATGTTGAGTTTTAAGCCAACTTTTTCACTCTCCTCTTTCACTTTCATCAAAAGGCTCTTTAGTTCTTCACTTTCTGCCATAAAGGTGGTTTCATCTGCATATCTGAAGTTATTGATATTTCTCCCAGGGATCTTAATACCAGCTTGTGCTTCATCCAGCCCGGCATTTCACGTGATGTACTCTGCATATAAGTTAAATAAGCAGGGTGACAATATACAGCCTTGACATACTCCTTTCCTGATTTGGAACCAGTCTTTTGTTTCATGTACAGTTGTAACTCTTGCTTCTTGATCTACATAAGATTTCTCGGGAGGTAGGTCAGGTGGTCTGGTATTCCCATCTCTTTCAGAATTTTCCATAGTTTGTTGTGATCCACACAGTCAAAGGCTTTGGCATAGTCAATAAAGCAGAAATAGATGTTTTTCTGGAACTTTCTTGCTTTTTTGATGATCCAGCGGATGTTGGCGATTTGATCTCTGGCTCCTCTGCCTTTTTGAAAACCAACTTCAACATGTGGAAGTTCACGGTTTATGTACTGTTGAAGCCTGGCTTGGAGAATTTTGAGCATTACTTTGCTAGTGTGTGAGATGAGTGCAATTGTGTGGTAGTTTGAACATTCTTTGGCATTGCCTTTCTTTGGGATTGGAATGAAAACTGACCTTTTCCAGTCCTGTGGCCACTGCTGAGTTTTCCAAATATGTTGGCATATTGAGTTCAGCACTTTTGCAGCAGCATCTTTCAGGATTTGAACTAGCTCAACTGGAATTCCATCACCCCACTAGCTTTGTTCACAGTGATGCTTCCTAAGGCCCACTTGACTTCGCATTCTAGGATGTCTGGCTCTAGGTGAATGATCATACCATCATGGTTATCTGGGTCATGAAGATCTCTTTTGCAAAGTTCTTCTGTGTATTCTTGCCACCTCTTCTTAATATCTTCTGCTTCTGTTAGGTCCATACCATTTCTGTCCTTTATTGTGCCCATCTTTGCATGAAATGTTCCCTTGGTATCTCTAATTTCTTGAAGAGATCTTTAGTCATTCCCACTCTATTATTTTCCTCTATTTCTTTGCATTGATGGCTGAAGAAGGCTTTCTTATCTCTGTTGCTATCCTTTGGAACTCTGCATTCAGATGGGTATATCTTTCCTTTACTCCTTGCCTTTCACTTCTCTTCTTTTCAAAGATATTCGTAAGGCCTCCTAAGACAACCATTTTGCCTTTTTGCACTTCTTTTTCTTGGGTATGGTCTTGATCACTGCCTCTTATACAATGTCACAAACCTCCGTCCACGGTTCTTCAGGCACTCTGTCTATCAGATCTAATCCCTTGAATCTATTTATCACTTCCACTGTATAATTGTAAGGGATTTGATTTAGGTCATACCTGAATGGTCTAATGGTTTTCCCTACTTTCTTCAATTTAAATCTGAATTTGCCAATAAGGAGTTCATGATCTGAGCCACAGTCAGCTCCCAGTCTTGCTTTTGCTGACTGTATAGAGCTTCTCCATCTTTTGCTGCAAAGAATATAATCAATCTGATTTCAGTGTTGACCATCTGGTGATGTCCATGTGTAGAGTCTTCTCTTGTAGGGAAAAGACTAAGGGAGGTAGTGATTTGCTTTTTACAGAAGAGGGCCGCATCATTTGCTAATTGTGATACAATCCAAAAGGGCAAGTAAACAAAAACAGTAAATTGTGGCTTCGGCAAAGACATTATTGCAATCATACATAATATATTGTTTGAAAATAGAGCAAAGCTATTAGCTGAGGTACTGCATACACAGAGAAGTATGTACAAATAGCCTCCTCAGAGTAGTCTGGTAAGAATAGGTACTGAAAATGAGAAATGAGAGCAAAGTATTATCAAACCTCCTCATGATAACTGATAAATAATTATATGAAAAGGAAAAAGCTCATGTTCTGTATAAATGTACAATGAGCCATATAACTACACGTCCTTATAAACAAAACAGTATAATAAGTTGAATTCTCTCTTCCCTAACATGGACCTCAAGGAAAGACAGAGTAAGGAAGAAACTAGAGGTACAAAATCACTGCTACCAGCCCTGAGAATGGGTCAGAAAGGAAGCAATTCAAAATTTTAAAAAACTGTTTCACTTTCCACAAACTGTTATGTGCAAACTCAGTTCTAGGTGAGCTGATAGTTTAAAGATAACCATTTGCTGAACATTTGCAAGAAGCAATTTTATTTTTCTAAGCACTGTTCCAAACCTGACTGATGGACTGCCTCTTTACTGCTTGCAATATCTCAGGCAGACTCTATTGATGTCTGATGATCATGATTCATAAAAATCATAAAGTTTCACCAAGCCCAGGCTACTGAAACTAGTGACTCACAGGGGTCTAGCCTGACCCTCCTCCTCTGACTCCAACATCATGAGGCCAACCTTGGAACTTGTCTAAAATGCAACTTCTCAGGCCCCAGTCTAGAGGAAAAGTCACTCTGAACAGCTGTCATTTGGGATGAAACGCAGGGTCTCTCATTCTGTTATTCGATTGTGGTATCAGTGCAGTTGACTTGATACTGCACATCGCTCAGCCTCACACTGTTCCTCAGATATTTTTATAAATATTGTTGAGAAAACTTAACCTAGTCTGTAGTTCCTATCCTAGGTGAGATTTCAATATGTCCAGGATTTTTAAATTACATATAAGAAAGTATTTCTAATTCTACAGAGAAATCCTGAATATATTACATTTCAGTACCTTCAACTAAGTTTTTATTAAATTGTATTTCTATTTCTCATATCAAGAATCCCTCATCTAATAAATCTTCATTGAATTTTATATGTCCTCAGCACTCTGCTTTGAAAGAAGGATAAGTATCTTAGGCTGGGTTCCCAAGAGGCAGCCTCTGAGATGAGGATTCATGAGCAAGTGATTTATTAAGAAGCTGCTCCCAGGAGAAATCAGCAAGGGAGTGGGGAAAGCAGAACATGGAGGAAACCTATGCAAGAATGTGTTTCAGACTAAGTCCCACAGAAAGTGGACTTGATCTCACGCTACAGGGAACTCTGATATTTATCCTAACTGGAAGCAAGGGAACTGGGCTTTCATACTCCCAAGCACATTGCTCATGAGATAAGGAGCCTGAGACTGGCCTGTTGATGAAGGTTCACAAGTGCTGGCCACTGGAATCAAAACCATGCCAAAACTACAGGAGGGACAGACAGATGAGTGAAGGGGATACAGGGGATCTGGTCGGAGCTCCAGTGCTTCCAACTTGGTTTTCTTACATTCTAGGTAAGTAACAGAAAGATAATTAGAGACCAATATTAGATCAAAGATAGCCAAGCGTGAAGTTACAGTAAGCCTACACACATTATAGTAAACCAAAAGCAGCAGCTTCCACAACTTTACTGCACATCCAAATACCCTGAGGATCAAAACTATATCGCTGCCGACCCTGGGCATTCTGACTTACTTGATTTGGAGTATAACCCGAGCACTGGAATGTTTTAAAGCCACGCCCACCTCCAGGTGATTCTAATATTCAGGAAAGTTTGGAAACCACCGATCCAAGGGAAGAAAGACCAGTGTGAATTGTTTTCAATGATGAAGAGACATCAGGAAGAGGGGTGAGGCTGAACTGGCCTTGCTAGATGGTTAAAATCGAAGTAACAAAAAATAAGAGACAGACATCGCTGTCAAGAAACGCAACATAAATTCAAAGTCAAAAATTTGCACGACTAATAAAGGAAAATAAAGAAACCAACTTGAAAAGGTCTTGCTGAGTGAAAAATATGGTTTTATAGAAAAAATGAATTCTTATTACAGTCAGTCCAGAAGTCAAGCAAAATTTTTGAACTTGACCCAGTGGGCAACCACTGTAGATTTTTGAATAGAGGCGTGAAATGATAAAAGTAGTGCTTAAAGAAAAGTATTCCAGCAACAATAAAGAAGACAGATTCAAATTGTAAGAGACTGGAGTCACAGAGCTCTGCCAAGAGGCCATTTCAGTAATCCTGGTATTTGATAAGGTCTTCACTAGAGCAGTATCTGTCAGAATTGAAAGGAAGGCACAAATAAGTAAAGGTATTTTAAAGAAAGAAAGGTCTGGGGTCTTGGATATAGAAGTCAAAAAGAGGAAGGTGTTAAAGATAACTCCAAACTTAATAGGCAATAGGAAGTATTAACTGATGTGTTTTCTCCACACGTGTGTTAACCCCCTGACCCACCTTCAGCTGGGCTAGAGGACACAAAGCAGCTTTTGCTCTATATGGGATGTCAAAGAGGGATAAAAGAAAAATGACATTAAGGTGTTTGCTTTAAATTAATATTTAATTAAAAATAATAATCCTACATTATGTATATAGCACAGACTATTTCAAAGGAAAATTGTATAAAAAGCTTTTTCTCTGCCCTCCCTCCATGCAAACACTCCCTGGAAAGGAAGACTATAATTAGATGGGAAGAAGAGAGCTTAGACACTTAGAGTAAGAACTTTGAACACTGTCATCTCACATTCCTCTGCCTCTTCCACATTTCTGTCTTATGGATCAAAAAGAATCAGAAGAATCACAACCTTCCTTTATCCTTGAGGATCTAAAGATATCGTGGAAGACTATCCTCCTTTTTTCCCCACCACAATGATATTGGGCTTGGGATGTCTCAGGTGTGCACGTCTTAATGATTGGCCCTATATCTCTGGAGAGCAGACCTGAAGAGCAAGTCAAGTTACCTGAAAGTCGTTGGCCTGAAGAGATGTCAGATGTGATGACGAAGAATTATAGCAACAGAAAAGTGAAAGTGAATGTCGCTCAGTTGTGTCCAACCCTTTGTGACCCCATGGACTATACAGTTGATGGAATTCTCTAGGCCAGAATATTGGAGTAGGTAGCCTTTCCCTTCTCCAGGGGATCTTCCCAACCCAGGGATCAAACCCAGGTCTCCCACATTGCAGGAAGATTCTTTACCAGCTGAACCCGATACCTAAATTCGTACACCATGGTGGTGACCAAAGATATCTCAGCAAAAGTAAGAATTGATATTGATGCCCACTGATGATGGCAGGAGGATTATCCATGTCAGCTAATGGCAGTAGGGGACAGAGTAAGACTGAGACAGAGATCCCTCCCACCAACAATACACCTCTGCAGAAAGAGAAAAATAAGAAAATATCAAGGATATAATACAATAAATAAATGTATATATAATGTAAATATGAATGCATGCTAAGTCATTTCAGTCATGTCTGTCTCTGCAACCCCATGGACTATAGCCCACCAGGCTTCTCTGCCTATGGGATTTTCCAGGCAAGAATATTGGAGCGGGTAGTCATTCCCTTCTCCAGAGGATCTTCCAGACCCAAGGATGGAACCCACGTCTTTTATGTCTCCTGCATTGGCAGGTAGTTTCTTTACCACTAGAACCATATATATATACTAAATATAAATGGGAAAGCACTGATTTTTATGTAATTTAATAATTAAATCATCAAAGTAATTGAGTTTTCCTAAAAGTTATTGGGTTGTTTTATTACTTTGAGGAAGAATGATGCTTGAGTTGAAAATATGATTACATTTTCATTATAGTAAAATAAAGAAAATCTGGAAACCCCTAGGGATAGACTACCCACTCCAATATTCTTGGGTTTCCCTGGTAGCTCAGATGGTAAAGAATCTGCCTGCAATGAGGGAAACCTGGGTTTGATCCTTAGGTTGCGAGGATCCCCTGGAGGAGAGCATGGCCAACCACTCCAGTATTCATGCCTGGAGAATCCCCATGGACAGAGGATCCTGGCAGGCTACAGTCCTTGGGATCACAAAGAGTCGGAAACAACTGAGCGACAAAGCACAGCACAGGACATAGATTCGTTCAGTAGTCACTAGAATGAAGGTGATCATTTAAGCTAAGAGTGAATGTGAAGAGAAAAGCACATAGGTAAATGCTCTGAATTACTTCTATAGAACATAAAAGTAAGCTTAGTATTTAAAATATTAAAGAGATTATGATGCTAATTGTGTTTTTCATTATTTGATTAAGTTAAATAAATTATTAAAATGTAGTATGCCAATACTTTTTCAGCTATTATATGTGAAGTGAAGTGAAGTTGCTCAGTCGTGTCTGACACTTTGCGACCCCATGGACTGTAGCCTACCAGGTTCCACCATCCGTAGGATTTTCCAGGCAAGAATACTGGAATTGGTTGCCATTTCCTTCTCCAGGAGATCCTCCTGACCCAGGGATTGAACCCAGGTCTCCCACATGGTAGGCATTGTAGGCAGAGGCTTTTATCATCTGAGCAACCAGGGAAGATCAGAGGTACATGGAATAAAGAGGTCTCAAAAATGAAAATGTGAGGGCTTTCCTGGTGGCTCAGTGGTAAAGAAACCACTTGCCAATGCAGGAGAGAGGAGTCACTTCCTGATCCAGGAAGATCCACATGCCTCAGAGCAACTAAGCCCATGTGCCACAACTATTGAGCCTGTGCTCTGGAGCCCAGGAGCCTCACCTACTGAGCCTGCATGCTGCAACAACTGAAGCTCACATAGAGTCCATGCTCCACAACAAGAAAAGCCACTGCAGTGAGAAGCCCATGCACCTCAGCTAGAGAGTAGCCCCCTCTCTCTGCAACTAGAGAAAAGCCTGAATGGTAACAAAGACCCAAGACAGCCAAAAATAAATAACTAAGATTACTTTTTTAAAAGAAATGAAAATGTGGATTGCTGAAATATGTGGCAAAGGCTTAAAGATAAGATTGAAAAAAAATTTTTCCCAGAATAAAAAAAAAAAAAAAAAAAAAAACAGAAAAATCCCAATCTTTAACATATATAAATCTTTATCTATCTCTATTTTAACTTTGAATATCAATTCTTGTTTTCTTTTCTTTCTTTCCTTTCCTCTCAACATATTTGTTAGTTTTGTTTTCACTACTTTATTCCCCACTTGGTACCTTGCTTTAGTTTTGTTTTCTGCTTTGTGCTTTAGATAGTTTTGTTCTTAACTGGTAAATATAATTTTTTATTTCCTTTGTTTGCCAGGTCAATCTACTGTACTTTATTTTTGTTGGACTGTTGTGACTTTGCTTATGGATGTATATGTATATGTGTATATTCCATTATTTTAATTATTATTTGCCTGATTTTGTAACTGCCATTTGTCTGAGGTTCATCTTTGGTTCTTGTTTTTGGGTATTTGTTTTAATCTCACTTAATGCCATAACAAACCACTTTCGGAATCATTGTTCCTGACCAGCGATCAAGCCCTGAACCTTTAGAGTGGGAGCACTGACTCCAAAACCCTAGACTACTGAAGAACTAACCCTAGGGAGTATCAAATAGTGAGAACTCACACAAGGAAAACACTTGAATACAAGACCCAGCATCACCCAACCACCAGTAGCACCCTGTGCAGGATGCCTCATCTAAACAACAAACAAAACAACAAAAATACAAACCCAATCATTAGCAGAGAAGATTACCACCTCACTCAGCCTTGCCCATCAGAGGAAAAACAAATAAACAAACAAAAAAACTCAGCACAAATTTTGTCCTATACAAAGCTTACACAAACCACTGGACCAACCTTAGGAGGACAGAAACCCAAAGGAGGAAAGAATTCAACCCTGAAGCCTGGGAAAAGGAGACTTCAAACACAATAAGTTAAAAAAATAATAATGAAAAGGCAGAGAAATACTACACAAATGAAGGAACAAATTAAAAACACAGAAGTCCAAATAAATGAAGAGGAAATAGGCAAACTGCCTGAAAAAGAATTCAGAATAATGATAGTAAAGATGATCAAAAACCTTGAAAACAAAATGGAGAAAATGCAAGAATCAATTAACAAAGATCAAGAAGAATTAAAGAATAAACATACAGAGACAACCAACACAATTACTGAAATTAAAAATATTCTGCAAAGAATCAATAGCAGAATATCTGAGGCAGAAGAACAAATCAGTGAACTGTAAGATTAAATGGTGGAAATAACGTCTCAAGAGCAGGATAAACTAAAAGAATGAAAAGAACTGAAGATATTCTCAGAGACCTCTGGGACAATATCAAATGCACCAACATTCAAATTATAGGGGTCCCAGAAGAAAAAGAGAAAAAGAAAGAGTATGAGAAGATTTTTTAAGAGTTTTGAAGAGAACTATAAAGTTGAAAATTTTCCCAACATGGAAAAGGAAATAGTCAAGCCCAAGAGGTGAAAAGAGTCCAATACTGGATAAACCTAAGGAGAAACACACTAAGACACATACTAATCAAACTAACAAAGACCAAACACAAAGAAAGAATATTAAAAGCAGCAAGCGAGAAGCAACAAGTAACATACAAAGGAAACCCCATACATTTAACAGCTGATCTTTCAGCAGAAACTCTGCAGGCCAGAAGGGAATGGCAAGATATATTTAAAGTACTGAAAGGGAAAAATATACAACCAAGATCATTGGATCCAGCAAGGATCTCATTCAAAATTGATGGAGAAATCAAAAACTTTTCAGACAAGCAAAAGTTAAGAGAATTCAGTACAACCAAACAAGCTTTACAACAAATGTTAAAGGAACTTATATAGTCAAGAAATACAAGAGAAAAATATCTAAAAAATCAACCCCAAACAATTAAGAAAATGGCAATAGGAACATGCTGCTGCTACTGCTAAGTTGCTTCAGTCGTGTCCGACTCTGTGTGACCCCATAGACAGCAGCCCACCAGCCTCCCGCGTCCCTGGGATTCTCCAGGCAAGAACACTGGAGTGGGTTGCCATTTCCTTCTCCAATGCATGAAAGTGAAAAGTGAAAGTGAAGTCACTCAGTCGTGTCTGACTCTAGCGACCCCATGGACTGCAGCCTACCAGGCTCCTCCGTCCATGGGATTTTCCAGGCAAGAGTACTGGAGTGGGGTGCCATTGCCTTCTCCGAAGACAAACACTAACAGACATAAAAGGAGAAATTGACAGTCACACAATAATAGTAGGAGACTTTAACACCCCAATCACACCAATGGACAGATCATCAAAACAGAAAATTAATAAGGAAACACAAATCTTAGATGATACATTAGATGAGATGGATCTCATTGATATCTTCAGGACATTCCATCCAAATGCAGAATACACCTTCTTCTCAAGTGCACATGGAACATTCTCCAGGATAGACCACATCTTGGGTCACAGAAAAAAAAAAAATGTAGGCAATAAGAGAGAAATGATGGGAGATAGGGAGATATAAAGGAGTCCCAGGAGATCCAACATCCAACTATTAGGTTGGTGCAAAAGTAATTGCGATTTTTTGCATTTGTTGACATGTGCTGTTTGATATTGGAACATTCTAAATAAATGTGGTTATGTTGTACATAATTTTAATACAAATTTCTCATTTTATGTTTTTTTTTTTGCTAATGACATTACTTGGTGTTTATTTTATTTTTATTTTAGAATAGGGAAATGATATTAAAAATTTGAGCAACTTTCTTGAGTTCAGAGTGGGTCATAAAGCATCAGAGACAACTCTCAACATCAACAATGCATTTGGTCTAGGAACTGCTAATGAATGTACAGTGCAGCAGTTCAAGAAGTTTTGCAAAGGAGACTGAGAGCCTTGACCAACTGAGTGTCATCATCAAAGCTGATCCTCTTAGAACTACATGAGAAGTTGCTGAAGAATTCGGCTTTGACCACTCAATGGTCAACAAGCATTTGAAGCAAATTGGAAAGGTGAAAAAACTTAATAAGTGGGTGCCTCATGAGCTTACCAGATATCCAAAAAAAAAAAAAAAATGTCACTTTGAAGTGTTGTCTTCCCTTATTCTATACAACTGTCTGCAATGTGGGAGATCAGGGTTCCATCCCTGGGTTGGGAAGATCCTCTGAAGGAGGGCATGGCAACCCACTCCAGTATTCTTGCCTGAAGAATCCCCATGGACAGAGAATCCTGGCAGGCTGCAGTCCATGGGGTCGCAAAGAGTCAGACACAACTAAGCAACTAAGCATAGCATAGCATATTCAATGCAACAACAATGAACCATTGCTCGATCAGATTGTGACCTGAGATGAAAAGTGGATTTTATACAACATCTGGTAATGACAAGTTCAGTGGCTGGACCAAGAAGAAGCTCCAAAACACTTCCCAAAGCCAAACTTGCACCAAAAAACAGGTCATGGTCACTGTTTGGTGGTCCACTGCTCATCTGATCCACTATAGCTTTCTGAATCCCAGAAAAACCATTACATCTGAGATGTATGCTCAGGAAGTCAATGAGATGCACCAAAAACTGCAATGCCTGCAGCCAGCATTGGTCAACAGAAAGAGACCAATTCTCCTCCAGAACAGCACCCAAGCACACATCACACAACCCTCACCAACCTCTACCACTTCTTCAAGCATGTCAACAGCTTTTTGCAGGGAAAACGCTTCCATAACCACCTGGGGGCAGAAAATAAATGCTTTTCAAGAGTTTGTCAAATCCCAAAGCAAAGATTTTTATGCTACAGGAATAAACAGACTTATTTCTTGTTGGTAAAAATGTGACTTGTTGACTGTAATGGTTCCTATTTTGACTACTAATGATGTGTTTGAGCCTAGCTATAGTGTTCTTGCCTGGAGAATCCCAGGGATGGGGGAGCCTGGTGTGCTGCCATCTATGGGGTCACACAGAGTCGGACACGACTAAAGTGACTTAGTAGCATAATGATTTAAAATTCATGGTCTGAAATGATAATTACATTTGCACCAACCTAATAATAAGAGAGAGAGAGACAGGAAGACAGAGCAAGAAGACAAGGAAAGGGGAAGGAAGAGAACAGAACAGAAGAGAATAGAATAGGAGAAAAAATAGAGGAATAAAATATATCAAAGAAATAGTAAAATTCCCCAAGATAGTTTCTGCAGTGAATAACATTTACATATTTATTTTATGATAGGTAATCTGTTTCAGTTCAGTTCAGTTCAATCGCTCAGTCATGTCCAACTCTTTATGACCCCATGAATCGCAGCACGCCAGGCCTCCCTGTCCATCACCAACTGCCAGAGTTCACCCAAACTCATGTTCATCAAGTCGGTGATGCCATCCAACCATCTCATCCTCTGTCGTCCCCTTCTTCTCCTGCTCCCAATCCCTCCCAGCATCAGAGTCTTTTCCAATGAGTCAACTCTTCACATGAGGTGGCCAAAGTATTGGAGTTTCAGCTTTAGCATCAGTCCTTCCAGTGAACATCCAGGACTGATCTCTTTAAAATGGACTGGTTGGATCTCCTTGCAGTCCAAGGGACTCTCAAGTTTATTGGTTCTTATTTCACAGAATCAACCCATGGACAGTATCAGAAGATACCATTTTAATTATAGAATTGAGCATAGATCTTATGAACCTTGACAATATGTACATTGGGATTTAATGCTGATGGTTTGGGAGGTGAAAACAGGAAAAGAGATCTGATGAAAGTATGAAAACCCTGCTGTCTTCACACTAAATGGCATAGACGGAAGATAAACTGTTTTAGGATAATAAATTTTGAGAATATTATTTAAAGTAGTTAATAGTAACCAAGAGAAACCCTAGAAATAAGTTTATGTCTGACTAAATTGAAAGGCAGAAAAGACAGGGGCAGGATAATACTGTGTGCCTGACAAAATTACTGAGGCAGACAGCCTCCAAGATGGCCCCCACTGATCCCTGCCTCCCACTACTACAATCCTCTGTATAATCCCATCCCAAGATGTAGGCTGGGCCTAGTGATTCACTTCTAACAAATTAGAACACAACAAAGTGATATTACTTCTTAGATTTGGTTACAAGAGACTTTGGCTCCATTGAGGGGACCCACTTTCACTTGTTCTGAGGAAAAACAGTTGCCACTTGGTGGTTGCTGACATTACAAGGAAAGTATGGTGGCCTCTAGCTGAGGAACTGAATCCTATCAACAACAAAGTGAGGGAGCTTGGAAACAGATCATCCTTCAGTTGAGAGTTCAGGTTCCACCTGACACCTTGATTGCAATTGCATAAGAAGTCCTCCTGCTCCTTGGAAGAAAAGCTGACTAACCCAGAGAGTGTAGTAAAAAGCTGAGACATCACTTTGCCAGCAAACTGATGATCCATGTTGTCAAAGCTATGGTTTTTCCAGTAGTCATGTACAGATGTGAGAATTGGACCATAAAAAAGCTGAGCACCAAACAATCGATGCTCTGATTTGTGGTTCTAGAGTAGACTCTTGAGAGTCACTTGGACAACAAGGAGATCAAAGCAGTCAATCCTAAAGTAAATCAACCCTGAATATTCATTGGAAGGACTGAGGCTGAAGCTGAAGCTCCAATATTTTGGCCACCTGATGTGAAGAGCTGACTCATTAGAAAAGACCTCGATGCTAGGAAAGATTGAGGGCAGGGGGAAAAGGGGGTGGCAGAGAATGAGATGGTTGGATGGCATCAGTGACTCAATGGACATAGTTTTAGCAAACTCCAGGAGATGGTGAAGTACAGGGAAGCTCGGCATGCAGTAGTCCTTGGGGTCGCAAACAGTTGGACAAACTTAGTAACTGAACAACAAGTCTCTGAGATGGAGGACTTAGATAAGCCATGCCTGAATTTCTGACCCACTGTAAGATTGTTGTTGTTTTTGTTCAGTCACCCAGTCATGTTTGACACTTTGTGACCCCATGGACTGCAGCATGCCAGTCCTCTCTGTCCATCACTATCTCCTGAAGTTTGCCCAAGTTTGCGTCCATTGCATCAGTGATGCCATCCAGCCATCTCATTCTCTAACACCCTCTTCTCCTTCTGCCCTCAGTCCTTCCCAGTATCAGGGACTTTTCCATTGAGTCAGTTGTTTGCATCAGATGACCAATAAACTGGAGTTTCAACTTCATCATCAGTCCTTCCAAAGAGTATTCAGAGTTGATTTCCCTTAAGATTGACTGGTTTGATCTCCTTGCTGTCCAAGGGACTCTCAGGAGTCTTCTTCAGCACCATAGATCGAAGACATCAATTCTTCAGTCCTCTGCCTTCTTTACAGTCCAGCTCTCACAGCCATACATGACCAATGGGAATACAATAGCCTTGACTATTCAGACCTTTGTCGGCAGAGTAATGTCTCTACTTTTCAACGCACTGGCTGCCTCTTGAGAAATCAGGAAGGAAGCAACAGTTAGAACTGGACATGGAACAACAGACTAGTTCCAAATCGAGAAAGGAGTATGTCAAGGCTGTATGTTGTCACCCTGCTTATTTAACATATATACAGGGTACATCATGAGAAATTCTGGGCTGGATGAAGCACAAGCTGGAATCAAGATTCCCAGGAAAAATATCAATAAACTCAGATATGCAGGTGACACCAGCCTTATGGCAGAAAGCAAAGAAGAACTAAAGAGCCTCTTGGTGAAAGTGAAAAAGTTGGCTTAAAGCTCAACATTCAGAAAACTAAGATCATGGCATCTGGTCCCATCACTTTATGGCAAAGAGAATAGGGAAACAGTGGAAGCAGTGACAGACTTTATTTTGGGGGGCTCCAAAGTCACTGCAGATGGTGACTGCAGCCATGAAATTAAAAGATGTTTACTCCTTGAAAGAAAAGTTATGACCAAACTAGACAGCATATTAAAAAGCAGAGACATTACTTTGCCAACAAAGGTCCATCTAGTCAAAGCTATGGTTTTTCCAGTAGTCATGTATGGATGTGAGAGTTGGAGTGTAAAGAAAGCTGAGCTCTGAAGAATTGATGCTTTTGCACTGTGGTGTTGGAGAAAACTCTTGAGAGTCCCTTGGACTGCAAACAGATCCAACCAATCCATCCTAAAGGAAATCAGACCTGAATATTCATTGGAAGGACTGATGCTGAAGCTGAAATTCCAGTACTTTGGCCACCTGAAGTGAAGAACTGACTCATTTGAAAAGACCCTGATGTTGGGAAAGATTGAAGGTGGAAAGAGAAGGGGATGACAGAGGATGAGATGGTTGGATGGCATCACCGACTCAATGGACATGAGTTTGAGTAAACTCCGGGAGTTGGTGATGGACAGGGAGGTCTGGCATGCTGTAGTCCATGGGTCACAAAGAGTCAGACATAATTGAGCGACTGAAATGAACTGTCTAGTTTTGTCATAGCTTTTCTGTCAAGAAGCAAATGTCTTCTGATTTCACGACTGCAGACACCATCTGCTGTTATTTTAGAGCCCAAGAAGAGGAAATCTGTCACTACTTCATGTATCACTGCCTTGTCCTGATGAAGGGGCTTGCATAACTCAATGATGCTATGAGCCAAGCCATGTAGGGCCACCCAAGATGGGTGCATCATAGCAGAGAGTTCTGATAAAATGTGATTCACTGGAGGAGGAAATGGCAAACTACCCCAGTACACTTGCTGTGAGAACCTCATGACCTCTTTAAAAGGACAAAAAGATATGACACCAAAGTTAAGTCCCCCAGGTCTGAAGGTGTCCAATATGCTACTGGGGAAGAGCAGAGAACTACTAATAGCCACAGAAAGAAGGAAGCAGCTAGGCCAAAGCAGAAATGACACTTAGCTGTGGATGTGTCTGATGATGAAAGTAAAATCCAATGCTGCAAAGAATCCGATGCTGCAAAGAATAGTATTGTGTAGGAATCTAGAATGTTTAGTCCATGAATCAAGGTAAATTGGACGTGGTCAAGTAGAAAATGGTAAGAATAAACATTGACATCTTAAGAATCAGTGAACTAAAATGGGTACGAATGGGCAAATTTAATTCAGATGACCATTATATCTACTACTGTGGGCAAGAATACCATAGAAGAAATGGAGTAGCCCTCATTATCAACAAAAGAATCCAAAGTGCAGTACTCGTGTGCAACCTCAAAAATGACAGAATGATCTCGGTTCATTTTCAAGGCAAGCCATTCAACATCACAGTAATCCAAGTCTATGCCTCTACCAGCAATGCCAAGAAGATGAAGTTGATCAGTTCTATGAAGACCTAAAAGACCTCTTAGAACCAACACCAAAAAAGATATTTTATTAATCATTGGGGATTGGAACACAAAAAATAGGAAGTCAAGAGATACCTGGAGTAACAGATAAGTTTGACCTTGGAGAACAAAATAAAACAGGGCAAAGGCTAACTGAATTCTTCCAAGAGAATGCATTGGTCATAACAAATACCCTTTTACAACAATACAAGAGATAACTTTACACCTGGACATCACCAAATGATTGTAAGATCAATGTACTAAAAATTAACTCATTGATTTAGAATGAAAACCAAAGATGCCCAGGAATGAAAAGAACATGTGCAAAAGTAAGGAAAATATTATTGCAAACACAATAGACCCCAAAAAAAAGTCCAAGTTAAGGAAATAGGTATCTTTCAGGACAAATGAGAACAAATGAAGTCAAAGTAACAATTAACAAAGAGAATAACATTTTCCCAAACTATAAAAAGGGCTCAGTGTGTTGCATACAACATTGATGAATAGAGCCTCATGCTTAGCAATCACCTGGAAAAATAATTTCAGGGAGGCAGAGGGGCAAAAGTTTTCCAATGTTTGAGGAAAGCTTATAAACTCGCTCTCCTCCAAGACACTGGCCACCAGAAGCGTGAAGCTGTCTATAAAGTTTTGAAGAAAACTGATTGTGTTCTAAGGTTGTTTGTGTGCAAAAGACACTGAAAGGCATCCTGAAGCATTAAAAAGCTATCACAATAACCCATCAGCTTTTCTTAAAAGCCAATATGCAGAGATAAACTCTACACAATTGAATGATCAATAAAAATACTTGTTAAGAAAACTAGGATACAAGAGGTCTATGGGAAAACAGTGATATCAGTTAAATATGTGGAATAAAATCTAAATAAAAGCATGATAATATGTATCTGATACTTTATTATTCATAGTAAGGTTCAAAAGTGATTTAAATTTTAATAAATTAGATGAATACATGATATAGTTTAGAACCTTTTAGGAAAGTGAAAAGCAACCAATAGAAGAGTTTATCAATTAAATTTTACTGTATAACAAACCACCGTAATGCTTACTGGCTAAAGCCCCCTCCATTTATTTAGCTCATGATTCTGTGGGTAAGCAGTTTAGGTTGTGTTCAGCCAGGCAGTTGTTCTGTTCTCAACTGGCCTCACTGATGCTCCAAGTTAAGCTGCCAGGTGGACTGGAAACTAACTAGTTTAGGACAGTCTCTGGTCTCTGCTGGGACAGCTCATCTTTTCTCCATGTCATCATGCTTGTGCCAGCATGAAAGCCTAGGGTTTTTCACGTGGAAACAAGAGGAAGTTTCTAAGAGAACAATTCCAAGTATGAAAGGCCCCTTGAGGTCCAGTCCCAGAACATGATTACACTTCCACTGCATTTTTTTTTTAGTCAAAGAAAATTACAAGTTCAGCCTAGACTTGAGGGATGGAAAATTTGACTCTAACTCCTAATGGGAAATTTTGCAAAATTACTCTGCTAAGAGAATGGAGATGGGAGAGAAATAATTATGACCAATTCTGCAACAGTCTACCATAGCCTGATATCTGGCCATACTTATTAACAACCCTCTCACAGGCAAAATATACTCACTTTTCCTGAGACATCCCAAAGTCTAATTACTGCATAATGCTCTAAGTTCAGAATCTTGACATAGCCATCTGATCTGAATGCCATTCCTTTTGACCTAGAGATCTCCAATCTAAAAAGCTAAATTATCTATCTCCAAAAACCTGATCACAATAGTGAAACATACCAGGGTAACCACAACAGACATTCCCACTCAAAAAAAGAGAAAGATAAAAGGTGCATACCATAGTCGTGGTCCACAGAAATTCTGAAATGCAGCAAAGCAAATATTTCTAGGTCCCCCCACTCAGAGATAGCTTCCTTGATTAAGGCACAAGTCTGATCCTTAAAAGTAGTTTCTCAATAAATGACCCATGACTCTAGCCTCTAGATGTCTTTTCTTCTTTTTTTTTAATCATTTTTTAAATTTTATTTTATTTTTAAACTTTACATAATTGTATTAGTTTTGCCAAATATCAAAATGAATCTGCCACAGGTATACATGTGTTCCCCATCCTGAACCTGTCTTTTCTTCTTAATCCTGCCACATCACCATGAGTATAAGCTTCCTTGATGACATTTGGCCTAGAAGTCTCTTGTCCCCACAGGTGACAGCCAGACAATCCCCAGAAGAAGAGCTATCTTATGAGTATGTGAAGGAGTCCTGTGGAGCCACTGAAGTTCACTCTACATTGATGTCTCACTGACTATGAGTTAAATAAATGTTGTTTGGGGCCATTTAATTTTAAGCTGGCTTGTTACACAAAAACTGTAGCCCTCCAGGCTCCTCTGTGCATGGGATTTCCCAGGCAGGAATACTGGAGTGGTTGCCATTTCCTTCTCCAAGGGATCTTCCTGATCCAACCCACATCTCTTGCATTGCAGGTGGATCCTTTACCACTCAGCTGCCAGAGAAGTCCCTTATATAGGTTATTGTATCCTAAATAAATCAGTTTTATTCATAGTTCAATAATTTATAAATATCTGTTCTTTTATTTTCGTGTATTTGTAATACTACTGTTATACTGTTATATATTGTATATCGTAATACTATTGTCCTAATGCTAAAAAAATATAACAGTATACCTACTTCAGGAGATAAAGGAAAGAATATCATAGTCATTATAAAGAGAGTAAATAAAGTCAAAAAGAAGACAAAAACAAGATGACAGAGGATCAAGCATATCATTCATTACATAAAAAATAAATGAGTTAAATCCCTCAGGTAAAAGACAAATACTCTCATTAGGCTCAAAACAAAATTTAACTGTATGTGGCTAATAAGAAACATATCTAAAATGACACAATAGAGAATTGTCCAAAATAAAATAGTCAAAAAATTACTAGGTAAGTAGAAACAAAAAGAAATCAGGGATTGCATTATTATTATGTAACTAAAGACCCAAACTTTAAGTAGTCTCTTTATTTTTTAGAGAAGATAAGTCAATAATAAATATAAAACTGTTGTGAATACTTATTAACATCATCAAAATATATAAATAGTATTACAAATACACAAAAATAAAAGAACAGATATTTATAAATTATTGAACTATGAATAAAACTGATTTATTTAGAATACAATAACCTATATAAGGGACTTCTCTGGCAGCTGAGTGGTAAAGAATGCACCTGCAATGCAGGAGATGTGGGCTGGATCCCTGGGTCAGGAAGATCCCCTGGAGAAGGAAATGGCAACCACTCCAGTATTCCTGCCTGGGAAATCCCATGCACAGAGGCACCTGGAGGGCTTCAGTCAGTTCATGGGGTCCCAAAAAAGTCAGACGTGACTTAGCAACTTAAGAAGAAAAAAAAAATAATCTCATACAAAGAAAACAATGTTATTCTCAAGCATCCTTTGAACATACTAAAATTTGATCATATAGAAGATAACAAAGAAAACTTCAAGAAAGTCCCAGAAATAAAAAAGTCAAGGGCTCATTTTCTGACCGTAAGGCTGAAGGCCTTAATTCAGGAATCTATGTATGGGCTTCGGAAAATCTATGCATCTCTTAACACTGTATCATGTGTTTATGAGCATTTTTCTCAGTAGTGAGTGCATAGTTCTCATCAATTTTTCACAAGACTGACAAATGATCCCAATCTCTCATAAACAATGACATTGGGAACTAATAAATACAATCTGAAATGAAAAATTAAAATCCCAGGCACACAAAATCAGTTCATTTTTAAAAAGAATAAGCATTAGTATTAAATTTAATATGACACAGATACTGTTAAAACTATTGCTTCCATTTAATTAACAGGTGTGTGTAAATGGAATTGCTTTGGGTTTGAAATTAGACATAAAGTTTCATATTTATTAATCAGTAATCCATAAATGAAAGCATAGTGAGCCCACAATGCATTTCACAATATGTTCTTGTTCTTTGAGTACATTTTTCGTTGAGGTCCTTTAATGGACTGGAACCTGGTGGTCCGGAGCCGACCAATAAGAAAGTAAAGGAGAGAGAAAGAGGCTGATATTCCTTGGTTTACACAGAAAGCCAATAAAGCCCCTGCAAGGGGCTTGCTCTGTTCACGAAGGCCTCAGTTGCCCTCTCGATGGGATGAAGGTGCAGAGTGCCTTCTCAAGAGGGTCTTAGAAGCCTGGGCAGGAAAGTGCACTCAGAGGCCCTCTGCGCTCCAAAAAAATAGCCTGAGAGAGAGAGAGAAAGAAAGAGAAAGAAAGACACGTGGACAGGAGCTCTGATGGAGCAAAGGTGTTTTAATCAACATGGTGTGGGTGTATATACTGTCTTACAAAGTAGTTAATTCTCAGCAAACACAAAGATTAAAATTCCAGACTTACAAAACATAGGCGATCCATATTAAAGACAGAGATTTGTAAACAATCACTTTTACCGTGTGGTTCACAAGAAGGAAGAGGGTACTTAAACGTATAGAAAAACTAATGAAGGAAATGCCTGGATTCCTCAGCCCCTGGGAGAGGCTTGCCTCTCCTCTTAATTCCTGAGTATTCAGGAATTAATAAGGAACAGAGAATTCCTGACATATCTAAAACAGCACACAGGAAGCCTCCTGTTAAATGCTTCCTGACAATTTTTTATCAGTGAGAACTTTTTCCTGGCAAGGAAAAGAAAACCTAATTCAAAAGGCCTTAAGCAAAAGAGAGTTTAATGATAATGAAATTGGACCTTGTAGGGATAGGTTTATCTTGATGCAGAAGCTCAAAGCATGTCACCAAGACCTCGGAAATTTCCATCTCTACTTCCTAGTCTATCTGCAGACAAGTTCCTCTGTTATAAAAGCTAGAGCATGGAGGATACCAGAAATTTACATAATCTTAGCTCTATTCCTCTATCTCAAGAGTCTCCAGAAATTCTCAAGAATTTGGCCCTGATGGCATCACCTGGGCATCCCTGAACTAATCAGTGAGGGAAGGGAAAAGTGGGACCTGATCAGCCACACCTGACTCACAGCTTACCCCTAACCCTCCACCAACCCCATTTCCTGAGAATGAGTGATGTGTGGCTCCCAAGTTTAAAAATAAGAGTATTACCTAAAACAGCTGAATAAATGGCAAAAAAAAAAAAAAGAATAAATGGTGCTAGGAATATCATATGTGTATTTTACTGAATATAAGAACTTCACATTTACATGTTTAATGTCCATCCTTTTAATTCTTCCTTTTTTTTAATAAAACAGGGCTATTAAAATTGATAGAACTTGCTGTCAAAATCAAATACTGGTAACATGCCTTTCCTTTTTCTCAAGTCTCTGTATTTTAAACATTAATAAAAATGATACAGTTACTGGAAACTGGTAGTTTCAGGTTATTAGGATTCATCATAAAGTAAAACTATATGCACACATCACTAATCATCAGGGAAATGAAACTCAAAACTACAGTGAGTATTACCTCGTACTTGTTGTAATGGCTATTATCAAAAAGACAAGAAACAAGTGCTGGCAAGGATAGAGAGAAAAGGGAACTTCACTGTTGATGGAAATGTAATTTGGTGCAGCTACCATGGAAAACAGTATGGAGGCTCCACAAAAATTGGAACTCAAACTATCCTATCATCCAGCTATTCCACTTCTGGGTATATATCCAAAGAAAATGAAAACACTGATTCAGGAAGATATATGCACGTCCATGTTCGCTGCAGCATTATTTAGAATAGCCAAGACATGGAAAGTGTCTACCAGTGGATGAATGGATAAAGAAACCATCACACACACACACACACACACATGTATACACTCACAAGAAAATACTATTCAGCCATTAAAAACAATGAAATGTTTTGTGATAACATGGATGGATCTTGACAGTGTTATGCTAAGTAAAATAAGTTAGTAAGTCAAACAGATAAAGACAAATACCATATGATCTCACTTGTATGTAGAATCTTAGAAAGATAAAAAATGAAGAAACAAATAAAAACAAGCTCATAGATATAGAGAACAGATTAGGGCTGTCAGTGGTGGGGGTGGGAAGTAGACAAAATGGATGAAGGGGATCAAAAGATAAACTTATAGCTAAAAAATAAATAAGTCTTAAGGATATAATGTACAGCATGTTGACTACAGTTAATAATACAGTGCTGCATATTTGAAAGTTGTTAAGAGAGTAGATAGGGCTTCCCTGGTGGCTCAGATGGTAAAAGAATCCATCTGGAATGCGGGAGACTTGGGTTTGATCCCTGGGATGGGAAGATCCTTCGAATGAAGGCATGGCAAACCACTCCAGTATTCTTGCCCGGAGAATTCCCAAGGACAGAGGAGCCCAGTAGGCTACAGTCCATGGAGTCACAAAGAGTCGGACATGACTGAGTGAATAAGTGTATCACAGCACAAGAGAGATCAATCTTAAAGGCTCTTATCACAAGAAAAAAATGCAACCATCTATGGTGACAGATGTTAACTAGACTTATTGTGCTAATCATTTTGCAATATATACAAATATCAAATCATTATGTTACACACTTGAAACTAATATAATGTTATATGTCAATTATTCCTTAATAAAAATTAGAATTTAAGAAAATACAGTCTGCCTCAGCAGTTCCATTTATATGAGTATACCTAAGAGAATTGCTAATAATAAATAAGGATGCCCATGGTTTTTTTAGGCAAAAAATTGAAAACAGTATAAATATCCACTAACCACAGAATACACAGATTGTGGCATATTCATTACATAGATTTTGAAATTAAAAAAGAATCTATTTGTATATCATGAATAAATCTTGAAAACACTGTTGAATGAAGATATCAAAAAAAAACACAAGAGCTATCTATATTTGCATTATCTCATACTTAACATGTTGAAAATAGATTCAAATAAATGCCCTATTTGTAGGGATTTAACTAAACCCTGAACTCTTTTGATGTTTATCATTAATGTTTCATACATTTCAGTAAAATCAAATCAGATTAATGCACTGTTCATACTCTCAGAACATACTGGGATTTAAAACTAATTGAATTCTTTGCTTGCAAAGATATTCTCTTATTTATAACTAGAATTACAATGTATAGAAACTCAGTATGGGTAATTAATGGGAGATAAAAGACTCTTTTTTAAAAAAAGTTCAATGAAGTGGAAATGTCATATAAAAGAAAGGCAAGATATGAAAATAAAAAAAGAAATCTAGCACACTGAGAGAAGACAAGGGACCAAAAATTGTTCAAAGAATGTCTAAGCGCTTAACCTCCCTGACCTCAGCATAGCAGAGAAGAAAATAAAACTTATTTAACATTTCTTGAGCTTCAGGATGTATTGTAGGTTGAAGGAACACAAGATAAATTATTTAGACTGTTTCAACAGAGATTGGCAAAAATCCCAACCTGTCATAAACAGGGTTTAAAAAGCTTGATATGCCATAAATAATTTATAGTTTCTAAACCAGAAAAGTTCTAAATTTGAAGCCCTGCATTGAATAGAAGACTCTATATAACCACAGTGCATTCATCTCCTTTCAGGAGCTGACTGAAACACTTTACAAAAAGGTCACTATCATAAAGAAAAGCATGATATCCTATCTCTTGTTTCCTATTTCGAAATGCAAACCAAATACAGAATATTTAGGATGTATATCATAGCAATTTTTAAATAAACAAGAACAGCAATCTCTTTATTTTTATAGGAAGACCAGATAAATTCCACATTTACCCCAGTTCCATATCATAAAATATACCACAATACAATGTCTTTAAAGTAAACCAAGAATTATAAACCTCTTGGGAAGAAATGTGAGTGTAGAATAATTTTAAGTTTTTATAAGATTTTTTTTTATTTTTTACACTTGCTTGCCCACAACTAATTTGACACAATTTTTAACAACTTGCCTTTATCAAATGTACCCAAAGCATTCAATTAGATTTGTGCAGAAGTTTCTCTTTCTTTCCACATTCATGGTTCATTGGTTTACAAAATAATTCACTTAGATTACATGATAATAATTACAAATATAACTGAGAAACAGGTTTGAAAACAAGACATTTCATCTTTTAGAAGCATGCAACACATCAGGACCCCTGGTGAGAGCTGATCTGATTTGGCATAGCCATGGAATCTCATGATCATCAGTCAAAATGTTCTGCAAAGGAAATAGAGGGCATTGGTCAATCTGACAAATTTATTAAATGTAAGTCAGATAAGAACACTTCCACAGTACAATGAGCAAAACAGTTACTATCTGTGGAGTGTGCGCTAAGGACCTTGGCTCTATGCCAAATACTTTACCCACCATCTATCTGATTTAAATATTTTATCAGACAGAAGTCAAAAATAGTCAACAGGGACAAAGTATTTCTTTATAATTAACACTGCTTTTTATCAACTATCTCATTAAATCTCCAGAAAACGATGAAGAGTGACTATTATTATCCTTTTTTTCCATATGAAGAAAGTGAAGCTTAGAGCACTTAGTAATTTGCCCAAATTCATACAGCTGGTGTCTATGGAATCAGAATTTTAACTCAATCTGATGTCAAAGTTTTAAACGTATGTGCTATGCTGCCAGAATTCACTGTTGAAGATCAAAAGAGGCAAGGGCTCACAAAGTGAGATCAGAGACCTTCTATATTGAGATTTAAGGTTGCAAGTCCTACTGATAACGGTCCCTCCATCCCTAGTCCGAGTGTGCTTGTCAGCGTTATGGGTGATTCTGTGGTGTACTGGGAGGTAAAAGGACCTGTGAGTACTTGGGAAGTAATTGAAATTTGTGATTTGCACAATCCTTGGGAATGTTTTTCTCTCTGAGAGAGATCTTTTTAAGACAATGCTTGATTCTTACGGCTTGAGGAATGCTAAGAACCATAAAAATTTCCTAATATTCTGCCAGCAAATATCCTGTATGGTAGGATATAGGGTTAGGGACAAGGATAGGAAATGGGTCCTAATTAGCTAACAATTATTAAGTTTTGATTACAATTATTACTGTGGTTTTATTATTACTATGGGCTTCCCTTGTGGCTCAGCTGGTAAAGCATCCACCTGCAATGCGGGAGACCTGGCTTCAACCCCTGTGTTGGGAAGATCCCCTGGAGAAGGGAAAGGCCACCCACTCCAGTATTCTGGCTTGGAGAATTCCATGGACTGGATAATTCATGGGATCGCAAAGAGTCAGACATGACTGAGCAACTTTCACTTCACTTCACTTATTACCACTGCTATTGTTCCCATTACCACTCTGGGGTCTTTATTCATGCCACCTCTTCCTTACTCTCAATCCCTGAAATTTCCTATTACTTAGGGTATAGCCTGTTCCAACCCAGGGCAATTTTCCTGACCGTGCTAACTCATCACAATTGTTCCTGGATGTGAACTCTTATAGCAGTTACTGTCCCATCACTTTCTACATTGCTGGCTGTTTTTTATGCACACTTGACTTATCTTTACTTATACAAAGATTATAAATTTATCCGAGAACTACACTATGTCTACATGTCTCATCAACCTCAGTATCTTCCTTGAGAGAGACATTCAACCAAAATATATTGATTTTCTTCTTAAAGAAAACACAACCACCGCCCAGCGGAACTGAGAAATCGATTGGCTTCAGATTCCTTCTTACTCACTATTGTGACCCGCATACCAACTCGTGGCAAACAGGTAAGGAATGGGGGTCAGCTTGTTCACTGCAATGACAGGATTTCACTCTGAAGTCCTGAGAGAACACATGTCAGTTTCCCCATTCTTAAACACAAACAACTAATCCCAAAATGAATAAACAGAAGAAACTTAGCCTTGACTGTTTTCTAATTTATTAGTGCTGGAGACCTTTCAACAAGTATGGATTAGGAAGTCCATAGCCTGCTTATGAGACAGCCTTCTTATTACTGAAGTGCCCCTGTCTGCAAAACACAGTATCAATATACCAAGCTTCAAACATGTTTGCTTAATTTTCTGGTTAGTATCAGAATATGGGCCTCATTTCTTGCATTCACTTTCATTGAACAACGTATAAAAGATTACCAAAAAAGAAAGGTTCTATTTTTATTGTATAAAATTTGACTCATTATGACACTAAAAAAAATTTTTAGAGCACTGTTAAAGCCAATTTCAAATTATTTAAAATAGAATTAAGCTAATAAGTTTCTGCTATATATCCCTTTTCCCCTTACCTAGGACCTTGATATTTAAATGAAAGAGTTTTAAGAATTACCTTTTTAAAATAAATATTTTACTACTTTGTTCTTATTCTAAAGATTAGAATAAGATGGCAAAAGATTGCTAGGATATCTTAGTTTTTGTATAATGGCAAATAAGTTTCCCCTTCTTTTAAAAACTCCAAGATACATTGAAGTTTTCTGAATAATTGGCTAAGCAAAGAAATATGGAGGAAAAAGAAAACAAGAATTACACCATGGAAAGTGTAATTACCAAGAGGAAGAATGGATAAGAGCAACCCATTTTCATGCATACAAACGATACAAATGTTTAAGACAGCCATTTTGGTGGTAAACCTGTCTTCAAAACAAATTTATTTTTAACTATTATCCTTAATTAAGAAAAATTAAACTTTTCATTGAAGAATATGCACGGAGAATACTCTTGAGTTAATTTCTGAGAGGTGCTGAGTGAAGACTCACACAGCTCATCTTTGAGTCAATCTCAATAACCTCCTCACACACCTATCAGCCAATCATCAGCAAGCCTGCTCTCTGCCTATATCCATATCACCTGTACCCATTTCTCCCCATCTCCACTGCCTCTTCCCTGTTTCCAGTTACTATCATCCCTTATACTGGACTAATAACAGTGCTTCTTTTCACATTTTTTTTCTCCTTATTTGTTGGTGTTTATATTTTCTTTTTTATATTTAAATGAACTCTATTTTTAAAATTTATATCATGAAATATATTATTTAATAGACTTTATATTTATTATCTAAATCTACTATACATTATGAAATATAGATTTAGCACTGGATGAGCACTTTTATATCACCTTCACTTAACCACTTCACCAATATTGCCAAATCCAGTGGTCAATGCTCAGGTTTCATCTTACATGATCTACTGTTAGCATTTGACCCTCATTCTTCCTTGAAATATTTTTCTTCATTTGATTTCCACCAAAGTCTTCCTGATTTTCCTCTTACTTCCCTGGCTGCCTTGTCTCATACTCCTTTACTGTGCCCTCCTCTGCTTCCTAACCTTCACAGTACCCCAGGACTAAATCCTTGACTGCTTCCTAACTCCCTAAGTCTCATAGTTTTAACACCTGATGCCTCCTAAATGTAAATCTCCTGTCCAGACCTCTCCCCTGAAAATGCCCCTCATATAGCCATCTCTCTACCCAGCCTCCACACTTAGAAGTTCAGGCACCCCAAACTCTCCACATTCAATACTGAATTCCTACTCCCTTGAAAACTAGCTCCTCTCCTTAACTCTTTGCCATCCAAACTGACAGTAAACTGTTATTTACTTTCAAAATATATCCAGAATCTGGGACATGCTTTTTTTTTTTTTACTACCTTGATTATTATCATTCCAATCCAAGCCAATATCTTTTCTTGATTGCTGATGATCCTCCTAATAGTACACATTTTTAAATGTTAGGTTAGACTCACAATAAAAACTAGAAATCTATTATTCCAATTATTAACTGCCATACCAGAGAGGCAATTGCTTTTGGTCCTTCCAATTTTTCCTTCTGGTATTTGTTGCCACATTTGAAAACAATGTACTTCTTCTTTGTCAGCTTTAGATATCTACTTGCTAGAAGAAAATTATTTTAATCCTTTATAATACCATATATTTCTATTCCCCATGCCACATTATATATACATTTATATATATGTATGTGTATATAATTTGGGGTACAAACAAATACTGTGTTTGTGCTACTGTGATTTAATAAACCTTATCCATACTTGGCAATATTGTAAATTATGATGATGTGTCTTTTCATGAATACTTTGTTTATCCTGAACCAGTTTACTCATCTTCATCAGTGGATATCTGCACTAATTAATCTCTAAACTCACAACCCAAAATGTGACTTTCCCTTCAACAAATTCAAATGTGGTGATCAGGCGATCTCTGCATTTCCTCTTGTCTTTCTTGGAGAGATTACTCCTGAAGCCTTTTGCTTAGCACTTACCCAGATCGGTTGTTCTCTAGGCTGGCAGCACCGGTTTTCTATCACTTTCATTCAGGGTATTCTTTTAGCCTCTTATCAATGTTGGAACCCTTGTTTCCAGGACCCATGTCAACTTTCTGGTTTACACCTTTCTTTGTTTGGGTGAAATTTTCCTTGCAAATTTCTAAGAAAGACTGCATCAGAGGCATTTTTTTTTTTTTTTTTTTGAGATCCTGCTGCTGCTGCTGCTGCTAAGTCGCTTCAGTCGTGTCCGACTCTGTGCGACCCCATAGACGGCAGCCCACCAGGCTCCCCCGTCCCTGGGATTCTCCAGGCAAGAACACTGGAGTGGGTTGCCATTTCCTTCTCCAATGCATGAAAGTGAAAAGTGAAAGTGAAGTTACTCAGTCGTCTCCGACTCTTAGCGACCCCATGGACTGCAGCCCACCAGGCTCCTCCGTGCATGGATTTTCCAGGCAAGAGTACTGGAGTGGAGTGCCATTGCCTTCTCTGTTTTGAGATCCTACCTTCAGAAATATCTTTATTCTACCTTCACAGTTGATTGATAGTTTAACTGAACAGAGAATTCCAAGAAACGTCCTGTCTCTGTTTTTGCTCTACTTTTCAGAAATTTCTCAATCTAACACTCATAATAATTTTTATTTATTTATTTATTTTTTAATTTTATTTTATTTAAATTTACAATATTGTATTGGTTTTGCCATATATCAAAATGAATCTGCCACAGGTATACATGTGTTCCCCATCCTGAACCCTCCTCCCTCCTCCCTCCCCATACCATCCCTCTGGGTCATCCCAGTGCACCAGCCCCAAGCATCCAGTATCGTGCATCGAACCTGGACTGGCGACTCATTTCATATATATTATACATATTTCAATGCCATTCTCCCAAATCATCCCACCCTCTCCCTCTCCCACAGAGTCCAAAAGACTGTTCTATACATCAGTGTCTCTTTTGCTGTCTCGTACACAGGGTTATTGTTACCATCTTTCTAAATTCCATATATATGCGTTAGTATACTGTATTGGTGTTTTTCTTTCTGGCTTACTTCACTCTGTATAATAGGCTCCAGTTTCATCCACCTCATTAGAACTGATTCAAATGTATTCTTTTTCATGGCTGAGTAATACTCCATTGTGTATATGTACCACAGCTTTATTATCCATTCATCTGCTGATGGACATCTAGGTTGCTTCCATGTCCTGGCTATTATAAACAGTGCTGTGATGAACATTGGGGTACACGTGTCTCTTTCAATTCTGGTTTCCTCAGTGTGTATGCCCAGCAGTGGGATTGCTGGGTCATAAGGCAGTTCTATTTCCAGTTTTTTAAGGAATCTCCACACTGTTCTCCATAGTGGCTGTACTAGTTTGCATTCCCACCAACAGTGTAAGAGGGTTCCCTTTTCTCCACACCCTCTCCAGCATTTATTGCTTGTAGACTTTTGGATCGCAGCCATTCTGACTGGCGTGAAATGTTACCTCATAGTGGTTTTGATTTGCATTTCTCTGATAATGAGTGATGTGGGGCATCTTTTCATGTGTTTGTTAGCCATCTGGATGTCTTCTTTGGAGAAATGTCTATTTAGTTCTTTGGCCCATTTTTTGATTGGGTCATTTATTTTTCTGGAATTGAGCTGGAGGAGTTGCTTGTATATTTTTGAGATTAGTTGTTTGTCTGTTGCTTCATTTGCTATTATTTTCTCCCATTCTGAAGGCTGTATTTTCACCTTTCTTATAGTTTCCTTTGTTGTGCAGAAGCTTTTAAGTTTAATTAGGTCCCATTTGTTTATTTTTGCTTTTATTTCCAATATTCTGGGAGGTGGGTCATAGAGGATCCGGCTGTGATGTATGTCGGAGAGTGTTTTGCCTATGTTCTCCTCTAGGAGTTTTATAGTTTCTGGTCTTACGTTTAGATCTTTAATCCATTTTGAGTTTATTTTTGTGTATGGTGTTAGAAAGTGCTCTAGCATAATAATTTTTAAAATCTTCTGTCCCAACTTCTTTTCCAAGGTCTCTTTTTTATTCTCCAAAAATACTTTTATTTCTAGTCTCCCTTTCTTTTTGAAGAGATGAAATATCTTTTGTGGCATTCATTACTAGTTGAGTGATACTTGATTCCTCCCTTGTTGCAGGCACAAGACTGCTCTTTCCTGCCCCTTGAAGTTAGCAAGCTGTAGGTCTTACTTTGACAAATAACTTGGGAGAAAATGACTCATCATTTCTAGAGGAAAGTATTTAAATAACATGATCAAATCTCCAGCCTCTCTTCCTTATTATGGTAGAATGTGTATTGGTAGTGGAAACAAGGACTGATATGAAGACCAAAGCAGCTTGAAATAGTAGGCCAATAAATAGAAAATAGCTACCCTGGAGAAAAGTGTGGGCCTGTGGCAGGTATTACATGAGCATGAAAAAAAGCTTAGTTGTATTTAGGCACCCAGATTTGGGGATTGGTTGTTACCACAATGCATATATTTGGTACCACAAGTGGGGCACTGCTATAACAATGAACATCTAATATGGTACGTTGGCTTAGTGGTTGGATAGCAGGTGGAGAAGAAGTTGATCTCAGAGGCAATAAAGATGATTCTTGCCATGTAGTTGCAAATATTTGTACAACTACGAACTGGGAGACAGATTGTGTTATCACTGATAATATTTTTCCTACCTCTGCCTGTAGTTCCAAAGGCAGCAGTAGAAAAAAGAGAATTGAATTTTGTGATAGACTTCTGTGAGCAGTATTTGACAAGTTATTGCATGAAATAGTTGAGATCAGAAGAGAACTGTCCAGCTTTCAAGTAGGAATGAAACAGATAAAAGAAAATGAGTCCAGAAATGTGAAGACATGTTACATTAGGAGAGATAACTGATTGTCAAACATAGACAAATATAAAGTTGAGAAAGTCTTAAAATAAGGAAAGCTCATTGAAATTCAATTTAAGCAAGGATCAAAGTTAAGAATATAGTTGTAATAACCATTAGCAAAGCCTCTGAGTAGTTTAAATGTTCTCAGGTCACCCAGTAAATTCTTTCAATTAGATAAAAAGTGTAAGAAGATGCTAAATGGTGCCTCTCACTAAAATCTAATCAACACAAAATTTTGAGCTGCTAAATTTCCTGAGAGATGAATGCTCCAATTTCCTGCCTGGAAAGAATAAGCCTGTCTACGAGTAATCTCAGATGAGGGAGGAAGGGAGAGAGCTGGAAGCTTTACCATTCAAAAAAAAAAAAAAAATTTTCATTTAGTCTCACTGTTTTTCAAGATGACACTCAAAGCTCCGGAGAATAAGTGTCCATTCTCCTGCTCAATACTTATAGTGTAGCTATCGTCCTCTCTTATTCCATGATTGCTGTTATTGTTGTTTTTCTGAATTCACTGCTTTTCGTTCCTTCTCTATCATTTTAACGGAGTTACAGGAGGGAAAAAAGGTAAACATAAGTGTAAAATCTATGATATTTAGCTGGAAAGTAATACTACAATCCCCCTTACTTTATCTCCCTACTTCTCTCCAGTGTTCTGTAAATCATTCTCAATACTACAGCCAGAATGACCTTTTAAAACATAATATGTGTTTCCTTATATTAAACCCTCTAATGGATTTCTATTGCATTAGAATAAAATTCAACCCCCTAATCATAGTCCACAAGTCCACACATGATCTGAGCCATATCTCTTGGCCCCTAATTCTCTATGTTTAAGTCACTCTAGATTTTTGTATGTTCCTTGAATATACCAAGATAATTTCTATCTTAGGGCCTTTCATTTTGCTGATCTTATAGGAATTTTCTGTTTCTAAGTTTGTAGAAGGCCAGTTATTTTCATTTATTTTTCAGCTCAAATATGACCTTTGCAGAAATGTTCCTAACTATATAGTACTCAGTCTACAACTGCCTGACTCGTCCCAGTCCCAGTCTCTAGGTATCCCATCCCCTTCTTTTGTTTTTTCATAGTATTTATAATTCTGTTAATGATCCCATTAATATATGTTACACATACACTACTTGTGTCTGTCTCTAGTCAAACCATTTCCAAAAGAATATGAATTTAAGAAACCTCATTTGTCTCATTCGTCATTAACTTACCTAATAAGGAATATTATCTTGCAAGATTAAGCAGCCAGTGCATTTTTAAATAAACAAATACATGACTGAGCACATCATTTCTACTTCTTCTTCTTGTTGCTCAATCGTGAAGTCATGTCCAACTCTCTTGCAACCCATGGACTGTAGCACACCAGGCTCTTCTGTCCTTCCCTATCTCCAGGAGTTTGCTCAAATTCATGTCCATTGAGTCAATGATACTATCTAATCATTTCTTCCTCTGCCACCCTCTTCTCCGTTTGTTTCAGTCTTTCCCAGCATCAAGGTCTTTTCCAACGAGTCAGCTTTTAGTATCACGTGGCCAAAATGTTGGCCCTTCAGCTTTAGCAACAGTCCTTCCAGTGAATATTCAGGGTTGATTTCCTTTAGGATTGACTAGTTTGATCTCCTTGCAGTCCAAGGGACTCTCAAGGGTCTTCTCTAACACCACAATTTGAAGACATCAATTCTTTGGTGCTCAGCCTTTGTTATGGTCCAACTCTCACATTCATACATAACTCCTGGAAAAACCATAGCTTTAACTGCATGGACCTGTATCAGCAAAGTGATATCTTCCAACAGTTAAAAAAAAGGAAACACTTCTCAACTCATTTCTTTAGGTCACTCACTATAAAGCAAAATTTACTGGGCAATACAAGTTAGGAAAGCTAATCTCTACTGAGCTTCAATGCAAGTTCCATAAGCAAAATACTGTCAAATCTAACTTAGCAATAAATAAAGGATAATATATAATATTATATAAAGTATATATTTATATAAATTATAAATATTATTATAAATTATGTATTATATAAATATACATAAAGGATAATACATATCATGACTCTCATCAAAAAGATGAGATTGATTTAACATTTGAAAATCAATCAGTATAATTTTCCACAATAACAAAATAAAGAAGAATCATACAAGTGGTTCAATAATACATAAAGGTTTTCCTCAGTGCCTCAGTGGCAAAAGAATCACCTGCCAATGCAGGAGATGCATGTTCAGTCCCTGGGTTGGAAAGATCCCCTGGAGAAGAGAATGGCAACACACTCTAGTATTCTTGTTTGGAGAATCCCATGAGCAGAGAAGCCTGGAGGGCTACACTGCACAGGGTTGTAAGGAGTCAGACATGGCTTAGTCACTAAACAGCATCATCAAATGCAATGTTTTCACTGCAATCATCAATAAAAATACAACAAATTAAACAAAAAAATACAAAAATTAAACAAAATAAATGTATAAAAATGTGTTATAGGAGAGAAGCTCTTTAATCTGTTAATAAGACTCTTCAAAAACTCTACAACAAACCTTGCTTTTGTTGGTGAATTATTGAAAAATTTTTCTCTAAGATCAAGAATGAGAGGTAGGCAGTCCTATCCCTATTTCTCCTAACTTTTATCCTAGAGGTTCTAAAAAATTCAATAGAAGATAAATAACGTTTGAAAATGAAGAAAAATAATTGTCATTTGAAAATGTTATCATTGTGCACTTTAAAAATCCATAAATTTCTACCAACTTTGAGAATTGAATAAATCAATTTTTCAAGTCCAAGAATATAAGGTCACTGTTTAAAACAACTGTATTTTTATATATGCCAACAACAACATAAAAAAGGTAAAACTTTGAAATTATGCTATAAGAATTGCATCAAAAATGATACTAGGACAATTTTACATCTGTACTTCCAAAAAAAAGGAATTTGATATCTTGCTCACACCACATCCAAAAATCTAAAGATGAATTCTAGATTTAAATGTGAAAGGTAAGCTATAAAACTTCTGGAATAAAGTCTAGAAGAAATTCTTCATAAACTTAGAGTGGGCAAAAACTTCTTAAACAGGTCCCCAAAATGATAACTATAGAGTGAAAAAATGATACAGTTCTATACATTAAAATGTAAATCTTCCATTCCACTTAGGACACCAAAAAGAGAATGAAAGGGCAAATCACAGAAGGGTGAATTAATTGCCATACATATTTCTAACGAAGAAACTGTTTCCAAAGTGTCAATCTATATCAGTATCCATACTTAAATCTGTATCTCTTCATTTAAATCAATAATACAAAGGCACAACTCATTACGAGAAAATGGACCCCAAAACTTTATAAAATAGCTAGCTATGGAATTCCCTAGCAGTCCAGTGGTTAGGGCTCTGTGCTTCCACTGCAGGGGGCACAGATTTCATCCCTGATTCCTGGTGTGGGAACTAAAATCCAACGTGCCATGCAGTGTGGCCAAAAAAACGGGGAGGGGGGGAGAAGGTGATGACTTTTAAAATGTTTATATCAGAAAAATCACATTTTGTTAAAAATTACCCTTAAAAATCCTTTAAAATAGTGAAACATTGAAGACTCATATGCCTTCTCTAAATCTGACAGTCAGGGTTTTTTTCCTAGTATTGGAACATATTGTTCTTTCTTCAACTGAGCACCTGATGAATGTATTGGCCACTATGTGAAGAATTATGGTATATGAAAAATTCATAATTTTAGATATTAGAATGATGCTGTCGAGGCAAGATGCCTGGAGAAACTGGATTAGAAGGAAGGAACAGCAGATTAGCAGTTCACATAAAGTACTCACTCTGGAATAATCTCCAGCTTAGCGCATATGGTTTGTACACATGCTCAGTTGTTGTGTCCAACTCCTTGGACTCCATGAACTGTAGCCTGCCAGGCTTCTCTGTTCATGGGATTTTCAGGGCAAGAATACTGGAGTAGGTTGCCATTCCCTTCTCCAGGGGATCTTCCTGACCCAAGGATGGTACCTGAGTCTCCTGAGTTGGCAAGTGAATTCTTTACCACTGAGCCACCTGGGAAGTCCGTCACACATGGTTTTAGTTAACATTAACTAAATATTTGAACTACAATATTTGAACATGGAGTAAAATCCTCTTCTCAAGGACATCCTGAGAATTTTTCAAGATAGGTGGGAATACGTTATTATAGGAAAGATTCTCTGTCCTTTCTCTTAAGCACAGTTATTCTAATTCTATACAATGTTTTTTCATTTGGTTTGTGAGATACAAGTGCTAAGTGTGACCTTGGCAAGATACTTCATCAACTGTATAGCATGGATTATAGCTCTTGCTTCATAGGATTGCTATAGCTTAAAAAGGCACCTAGCAAAGAGTAAGTGCTATATAAGTACAATATATATAAAATAAGTAAATAAAACTGCTGATCCCTTTGCTGTGACTACTTTAATAAAGCATGTAAATTGAGAATAAGACATTCACAATAAAAGTTTTAAAACCTCCTCTATATTAATGTCTTCTTACTACTTCACGTCATAACAAATCTAATACAATAAGATTTCTTTCCAAACAGTCTACTTTTCATTCATAGTTAGCAAATATCCTAAACTACTTTAAGCATTTCCCTCTGAAACACAGGGCTTAGCACAACTCTAAGAAATTCATCTAGTCCAAGCCCTCAAGTTGGGGACAAAGGACTTTTTCAAGATTCATCACAATGGAGTATCCTGCTGAATTAATTGCTCCCGCTGATCATCTCTACATGGAACCATAAGGCAACAGCCACCTTATTTGTAAAGCACCACCTACCAGGCCCTTCAAAGTCTGGGGAAAATCCATGATAAATAATAAAACACACAAACAGAGTAAGCCAAAACTACCTCTCAACAGTATACATTCCCTGCTGATCTGAATAACAAAGGAGAGAAGAAAGCATCTTACAGTATTCACCAATATAGAATTTTCATTTAAAAATACATGTATTGTTTTACCAAAATTGATGACTTGCATTTTATAAATGCAAAGCAAACAGAATTATTCTAAAATAGTTTAAAGGCTAGATAGTATTCTATAGTTGCTTATGATTATTTTTTTTCCCTTTTGTTTATTCTACTTTTGTGCTTTAGACTGAATTGTGTCCCCACCCTCCACCCAAACACACACACACACACAAATTCATATGTTGAAACCCTAACACTCAGTATAATGGTTGCGAATGGAGTCTTTGGGAAGTAGATTTAGACAGAGTCATAAGGGTGGGGCTCTCATGATGAGATTAGTGCCCCTATAAGAAAAAGACACCAAGTAGCCTGCTCACATGCACTCTCTGTCTTTCTCTCCCTTTGCCAACCCCGTATGTGAGAATTAGTTTCAAGGCAGCCATCTGCAAACCAGGAAGGGTCCTCACAAGAACTTGACCATGCTGGCACTCTAATCTTGTATGTTTGGCCTCCAAAACTGTGATAAAAGACATTTCTGTTGTTTAAGTCACCCAGTCTATGGTATTATGTATGATAGCCTGAACTAAGACGTATTTGTATATTGTACTGTTTCAAAACATTCCCCTTTGAGTCTCAGCTCTTTTGTCTCCTGGTTTTAGGACCATGAATGAGTCATCTTAAATTTTCCCAGATTCAATTTTTTTATCTGTTTAAAACTGAGAATGCTTGTTCTGTCTTCCCCACAGACTATTTAGAAGGAAATGAAGCATAAGAAAACCCTTATGAAAATTGAAAAGAATGTCTTCTAAAGCTATTGTCAACTCAGAATCAATGCAAATAGGAGTAATGTTAAAATGATTTGACTTTTAAAATTTCATTACATTTGCAGCATTTATTCTGATGTTAAATTATGTATTTAAATATTTTATAATTGATATTTTATATGTAATCCAAATAACCTTAGAGCACATCCATTGCAGATGCTGAGAAGGGTCATTTTCACAGTTTGCCTCCAAGTTGTTGGGTCATTTTTTCTATCTGTCTCAAAGCAGAACTATAGCTCTCCCTCCTGTGTCTTCCTAGGAGAGCTGAAAGAGAGTTATCAACTCTTCCTGCTTCTGCAGTACTATTCATACTGCCATTCTAAACCTCTGGCTACATACGGTTGCTGATGTCATACCAAGGTCGCTGTCATGTGCTGAATTGCATCCCTCTCAAATTCATGAGTTAAGGTCCTAACCAAGGGTACCTCAGAATGCGACTGTTTTGAAAACAGAGCCTTTAAAGAGGTAATTAAGCTAAAATGAGGTCATATGAGCAAACCCTAATATGACTGGTGTCATAAAAAAGTAGAGATTAGGATACAGACACTGAAGGCACAAAGAGGAAAGACCACATGAAGACACAGGGAGAAGACAATCATCTGTGAGCCAGGAGACAAGTCAGCTCACACCTTGGTCTTGGATGCCCAACCTCCAGAATCATGAGAAATACAGTTCAGTTGTTTATGTCAACCAGTCCATGGGTTTTTGTTACGGCAGCCTTGTGGACTAACAGATACCCTCAGTATGGTCCTAACCCAAGCTTGGTCTCAAGGGTCCCCTCCGCATTTTCCCTTCTACATTTCTGCTGATCTAAACCCCCACCTTCTGGAACTTCCTTGGCAGTCCAGCAGTTAAGACTCCACACTTCCACTGCGGGGCAGCGTGGGTTCAATCCCTGGTAGGGGAACTATGATCCCACATGCCAAAAAAACAACAAAAAAGACCCACCTTCTGCAGCACAGAAGGTGATCCCTCTCCAACCCTCCCTTCCTAAAGTCCAGCTCTTGCAGGGTGCCTCTAAGAACACACTTCCCCCTTTGTGTCATCCAGCACATTCCATAGGATACTCAGAGGCTTTCAGTAGGCAATCACGGGGGCTGGAGTCAGAGAAACCGCAAGAGCAGCTTCACAATTTACCCTGAATTAGAGCTGCCTCTTAACCCTCAGAACTTATAAAGCTTGAGCAGGCTCCTTAGACCCAGGTGTAAGATTTTTCTTTCAGAGTTTCCTTTGCCCTTCCCTGCAATCTGCTTTCTGTTCTCTTAGCCTCTTTCATGGGACATGTCTGTGGGTTACTGGATCTCTTTCTTGACCAGGATCCAGGTTTGTTCATATAAAGCTCCTGAACCCCTATGAAAATCAGGAATGAGACTAGTTGTCTATTTCAGGGTCTTCAAACATCCTCATATTCAAGATTTCTGGTCCAGAAAATCCTGAAAACCTCTGGGATACAATCCTCATAAGGCTCTATGAGAGACGCAGCTTGGTCTCAGCTGGTAAATCCTATCACATAAATATTCCATAGTAGTGTTTTATTATTTGTCATAAGAATTATATGTATATATGGAAGGAGACAGAAAAATAAATCTAGAAAATTACTAGTAAAGCTTGAAATTTCATAGAACTATATTTTATATCTTTTGTGTTTGTGTGTATGAAAGTCTGGTTATAGGAAAGATTACAAAAAAAAGTGTATTGACAGTTAATGCTATTTGAAGAGAACTACCATTGTGAAAATAAAAAATTTACCTCACAAGTTCTAATTTACAGTTACCTTGCAAGCCTTTTAAAATGTATCTAACATCTCCCAGTAAAAATCTCACAGGGAACAAACATACTGTTCAAGGAAACTATATTTTTAAAATAATTCAAAACATTCTTTGTAATATAAGAGCTCATTCTATCCTCTCATGGAAACTGAGCACCCACAGGATTTATTTTAAGGGAACAGCAAACTTAAGACTTGAACTTTATAGAGAGGCATCCAGAGCAGTGATGGTTTTACACCTCCCATGCTGCTGCTGCTGCTAAGTCGCTTCAGTCATGTCCAACTCTGTGTGACCCCATAGACAGCAGCCCACCAGGCTTCCCCATCCCTGGGATTCTCCAGGCAAGAACACTGGAGTGGGTTGCCATTTCCTTCTCCAATGCATCAAAGTGAAAAGTGAGAGTGAAGTCGCTCAGTCGTCCCCAACTCTTAGCGACCCCATGGACTGCAGCCTACCAGGCTCCTCTGTCCATGGTAGGAGCCAATCTTCTGGGGATGTAGGATCCATAGTCATCTGTTAATCAGAAGGGAATCTTGTATGCAGAGGTTAACATCTTTACCCCAGGCTTTATGAATTAATTCTACATCAGCACAAAACTTCCTTTTAATTTCTTCTTTGGCAGCATCATTCCAGCACGGCCCACTGAGGATGACAGGGAGCTGAGAGACCAATGGAAAGAAAGAAAATTGAGGCCCCTGGGTTCATTTTATTCACAAACAAAATTTTCCTCAAAAACAATGATATAGAAGAAAGAGCACCAGGTTGTGCAAGAATGAGAGTTGGGATGGGGGGAGGAAAAGAGGGGCAAAGGAAGAAGAGGAGAGGTGACTCCTTAAGAATGTTTGACCCAATGTCTTAGGGAAATTTTAATGTAGGTAGTGCAATACATCCCACAGTTACCAGACGTTATATATATATATATATAACACGTGCCTTGAGGAATATTATCAGACCATGAAAATGTCCAAAGTAACCTCTTACTTGAGCCTTTCCCTTTCTGCTTAACATGGCCCATTTCCAGAAATTAAAGTCATGTACAAAAGTTCACATATATCCAATAATAAGTTATACACTTCCAGCTTTTTACCCTTGACATGTCAATTAATAATGCCTTTAGAAGATCAGCTAATTGCCATTAGTTGCCAGTGAAAGCACCTACTCTTAGCTGAACTACAAAATAAATCTATAATTAAAGTATATGCTTAACCAAAACACAGAACTCCAGAGAAAGGGACTTGTTACACAAAAGTCTTGGGTTGTCCAAAGATTACCACTGATCTGTATGGGCTATAAGTGGCAGGTCCCAGAAAGGACCTAAAACAAAGACTAAGGACCGATAACCTGGAAAGAAGGAGGAGGAAGGGATAGAGAATGAGGGTGTGCACACACAAGCATGTAAAAGGGTGACAGAAATGGAGAGACAGAGGGATAAGATCCGTGTTTGCCTGCAACAAAGGCAGCAAAAGACGAATGTCTGTTTTACAGAGGGGTAGCCCTGATTCTTAATTTCAGAAATAATTTATTCTGTGCATCTGTCATGAATATTCTGGAGAAAAGCCCTAAGCCATAATTTTTACAGAGTTAAATTCCAGTGGTTGGAGATATTTGTGAAAACTAAAAGAGCATCACATTAATCAATGAAAGGAAAGAGGGAATTTCACATAATTTTTTTTAAAGATGATTCATGTTGATGTATGGCAAAACCAATACAATATTGTAAAGTAAAAAAAAATAATAATCTAAAAAAATAATAATAATAAAAATAAAAATTTTTCAACTTATGTTCCATGGAAAGCCATGAAACATAAAACTTGACATGAAAAAAAATAATAATAATCTTTTATTTTTTAGCATCTTGGGTGGAAGCCTGAACAGAAAGAAGACATGGAGAAAAAATACAAGAAGCCTGAGTAAAGTATCAGTTCAGTTCAGTTCAGTCGCTCAGTCGTGTCTGACTCTTTGCGACCCCATGAATTGCAGCACGCCAGGCCTCCCTGTCATTCACCAACTCCCGGAGTTCACTCAGACTCACGTCCATCGAGTCGGTGATGCCATCCAGCCATCTCATCCTCTGTCGTCACCTTCTCCTCCTGCCCCAATCCCTCCCAGCATCAGAGTCTTTTCCAATGAGTCAACTCTTCGCATGAGGTGGCCAAAGTACTGGAGTTTCAGCTTTAGCATCATTCCTTCCAAAGAAATCCCAGGGCTGATCTCCTTTAGAATGGACTGGTTGGATCTCCTTGCAGTCCAAGGGACTCTCAAGAGTCTTCTCCAACACCACAGTTCAAAAGCATCAACTCTTTGGTGCTCAGCTTTCTTCACAGTCCAACTCTCACATCCATACATGACCACTGGAAAAACCATATCCTTGACCAGACGGACCTTAGACTTATGTTAATGACAATGTATCAGTGCTGGTTCCTTAGCTGTGATGAAAGGACCATGTTAGTAAGATCTTAACAATAGTGGATATATGGGGATTCTCTGTATTATCCTTGCAACTTTATGTCTAAAAACTCTCCTGAAATAAAAAGCACATTGACAAACAAACAAAATAAATAAAAGATGGTTCTTTTTGTTAAATTCTCTGTACTGGTAATGCAGCATGAATTTGTCCTTGGCATTAGAATACATTACAGCTCATCTCTTCCTAGGAGAACTGTATTCCTGTCCACTGTGCTCAGCGAGGGTAAACTGGGAGCAGCTTATCAGATTACACAGTATTACGAACTGCATACTGCTCTCATCTGATTGCTTTTCAATCAGAATCTCACATCTTTGCCAGATATAAATTATCTTACATAAAAGCTTTTGAATACAAAGTGAATGAGTTTCTCCGCCCCCACCCCCCGGAGGTCTTAATGCAATCCTTATTTGCTTATGAGACCCAACTTGCTCACTGTAGTCTTCACGGATGCCATGTTTCTGTAATACAAACGACGCAACTACAAAATATATGACCTTCCCACTAAACTGCAAAATAATCCAATGCACTTTCACCATAAATTAGAAAAATAAGCAATAGTATACTTTTTTTGCGTATTCTAAATCATAGTGTAATTACAAATATAGTTTCTATTCCCCAAGAGTGATGAAGAAAATATAATGTAGATAGGTGTATGAGTACATGCAGGGAGAATTGTGCTGAGGAGAGAAAAGGAGAGAGAATGGCTAATGGACAACAGAAAATAAAACTTTGCTTCTCTAGTCTCTAAGCTGTGGTTGGGAAATATACCTAAGAGTTTTGAAGTTGACTCAACAGTCAACTAGCCTCAGTTCAAAATCATCTCTAGGGCTAATTCACTCTGAGGTCTCTGGAAAAATAATTTCACATCTTTGAGACACAAGGTTCTCAGCTATAAAAAATAATAATATGGTTGAGTTTTGTCATATCCAGGAATTTTATTATTATTTTCAGATAAACTGAATATATTGTGTACGAGGCACAATTGTGATCTCTACTTGTTTGACATATTTTTAAATACTGGAAAAAATGTAAATTACAATGAAAAGGACAAATTTAATAAAATTAGATGCCTCAAATCATTTTTTTAAAGTTTCTTATTAAACAACATTCATGGGGTACCTACCATATGTCAAGTACAGTCCATGGCACTAAATTGTAAATAAATGGAGAAATGGATGGTCAAATGAACAGTAAGAGGGAAAGAAGGGAGGAAGTCAGCTAGTTGCTTGGTTGAATCCTCAAGCCTATGACAAATCACAGAATAGAGAGTGTGTGCATTGCACTCATTAGAACAGAACTTTCTCAAATAAGTATTGTTATTGTTGTTTAATCACTAAGTCTGTTCCAGTCTTTGAGACCCCATGGACTGTAGCCATGGGGTCTACAGGGGACAGGCTTCCCTGTCCATGGGATTTTCCAGGCAAGAGTACTGGAGTGGGTAACCATTTCCTTCTCCAGGGGATTTTCCCGACCCAGGGATCTTCATGATCCAAGGATCAAACCCATGCCTCCTGCATTGGCAGGTGGATTCTTTACTGTTAAGCTACCAGTTCAGTTCAGTCACTCAGTCATGCCTGACTCTGCAACCCCTTGTTCTGCTGCATGCCAGGCTTCCCTGTCAATCACCAACTCCAGAAGCTTGCTCAAACTCATGTCCATTCAGTTAGTGATGCCATCCAACCATCTCATCCTGTCTTCCCCTACTCCTCCTGCCTTCAGTCTCCTGCTGAGCTACCAGGGAAGCCCCAAATAAGTATAGTGCTGATCAAACATGCTGCAGTGTGATTTTAGTTGATATACAAAGGAATCATTTATTGACAATTATAATATATAGCAGTTATTAAAATAAAAAGTATTTTTTATTATTGACTATATTACTATGTAATTTATAATCAACTATATATATCATTGATTAAGATAAAGTGACATAAAATAAGTGAGATGAATTAAAGTCAATTTAAAAAATTACTACATAATAATGTAAATGTTAGGTGGGTATAGAAAGCAAAAATCATGAAGATGGCATTAAAATGACTAATAATGAAAAGACATAAGATTAAACATCTGATATTTTGCTGTAATTCTCTTGAATTCATAGTCCATCTTATGATTTTTTTTTTAATTCTCAGGCTATAGAAGAGCAGCTCTTCTCTAAACCAAGGGATTCAAAATTATATACACATATATACATATTTCATAGGCCAGTGTTCTTTCAACAAATGGACTCTCAAAGAGTTATCTAAGTGTGAACAGTAGAGAACCCTAAGAACTTCATGGGAGCAAAATGGTGCTATAAAAAAGAAAATGATAAAAAAAAATAGCATTTATTGAACATCTACTCTGTCTCATGCTTTGTACTTAATATTATTTCTAATCTTTATAGCAACCCTGAGAGCTAGGGTTTATTGTTTTTTGTTTGTTTGCTTTCCAACTTTACCTATAAGAAAACTAAGCGTAATAGATTTTAGTATATATATAGATTTTCTTAAGATAGTATTGAAGATGCAGGCATAAATGAATTGAGCTCTTATCATACTGTTAATAAAATAACTTTTAGTTTCTATTACTGGTGTAGTTTTCTACTTTAAATCAACTGTTTACAAAGGAAATTTCTCTCACAACAAAACTGTGTAAAGCAATTATCCTTCAACTAATATAAATAAATTTTAAAAAGGAAGAACACTAAAAAAAAGAACATGTGTGTCTCTCTATGAAATAAGGCAAATTTATCAGAGGATATAGAAATATGAGAGCTATTGGCACTTACCATTGTGAATGAAAGACTGTATGTTCTATTAAATAGAACATTGTCCACAGAGGTATCTGAGAGGAAAATAGGAGGCTGGAGCAGTGAGGCATTGATTTTAGAAAACTGGGAAGAGTTCTAATTCCTGCCTCATCCCTCAGGATCTCATCCATGAAGGACATTAACTCACTAGGGTACCTCAAGCTCAGAAATGACTACTGAGAACTCTGTTTTGGATTTCAGGCTGCTTGTCTATTTTACTTATCCTTCTAAAATTACTTGCGATACACATACCTAACCTAGTGAAGGTGATTCTTTAAGCATAATATAAATAGAATTATTTATAATCTGGTCTATAATAGGTGATCTTAACCTTAGTAAGTAGGAGAGAAAACAGGAAAGTGTAAGTGCTTGTATTTTTCTTAAAATTAATTTTAGACTTTGTTAGAAGATCATCAGCTTATGCATTGGTCTTATGTGTATGAAAAAAAATTTAGGATAACTTCCATGAGAAAATAAATGCAGCAAGTAACTTTCAAATAGCTAGAGGAAACTTTTCTAAAAGGTGTAATTAAAACACAATTAATCCACAAAAGGCAGACAGAGAAATAAAAAGGAAAAAAGAAAATCGAATACATAAAATAAGATAACATTAATAAGTCCTAGAGGAAGGAACTCAATTCCTTAGAAAAAGAGAGAGAGACCATGTGGGGAGGCCCGCATAAACAGGAACTGACTCTCCACGCGTCTTTAATCAACATCAACTGGTAGACACGTGAATGAAAAAGCCTGCACATGTTTCCAGCATCTAGCCTTTGAGTCCTCCAGACACCATGAGCAGACACATGTCCACTGTGCCCTATCCAAATTCCTGATCCAGAGAACGCATTTGTATAGTACATCATGTTTTTAATGCCACTAAATCTGGGGGGCGGGGGCTGGAATCTATTGGACTTCTCTGGTGGCTCAGACGGATTATGTAGCTATAGTAATATATATAGACACACATAAGAAGAAAGTACTAATGATAAAGCAAATGGGTTTAAATCTAAAGTATTAATGAACCCTTCTAAAGCATACATGGGAGTGATTTTTACTGTTTTTGCAACTTTCTAGAAATTTGAATTTATATCAGAATTTAAAGTTATTGAGAGAAAATAAGCAACAGAGAGAGATAAAAGAGACACAGGGAGAAGAAACAGAGGCATAAACAATAGAAAGAAAAGATGTAGCTCAGGTCAGAATTTTTTTTTTTAATGCAGAAGATACTGATACACAGACAATGTAAGCAAGATAAATAAAAAGAAATCCACTTGACATATTAGAGGAAAACAGCAGAATACTAAAGACAAAAGTCTTAAAAGCAGCCAGAAAGAAAAGCAATTATACAGAAAGGAATGGCAATTAAACTGACAGAAGGTTACTAAACAGTAGCAATCGAAGTCAGAGATAATGAAGTCATATCTTCAAAGTGTTGGAGGAAAAATAAAAAAAGCCATAAAACACTGCTTCTGCTGCTGCTAAGTCGCTTCAGTCGAGTCCGACTCTGGGCGACCCCATAGACAGCAGCCCACCAGGCTCCCCCTTCCCTGGAATTCTCCAGGCAAGAACACTGGAGTGGGTTGCCATGTCCTTCTCCAATACATGAAAGTGAAAAGTGAAAATGAAGTCGCTCAGTCATGTCCGACTCTTCGCGATCCCATGGACTGCAGCCTACCAGGCTCCTCCATCCATGGGATTTTTCAGGCGAGAGTACTGGAGTGGGATGCCATTGCCTTCTCCGAGAAATTAGCATACCTTTACTAAAGAAAATTTTAAAAAGATGCACTTCCAGAAGAAAAATGTTCCCTGAAGAAGGTATGAAAGAAATGGTGAGCCGAGAAAGTGCTGAGTGTGTGGAGAATGTGATGAACATAGTGAACAACTACACAGAGTCTCTTTCAGAAAAGGGCTGGTTGCTCCATTAGCTGGAGAGCTGTCAGCAGATATCCTTCATCTATTGGCCCCTCCAAGAAGGGCCCCAATTTAAGAGAAGCACCTTAGTGAAAGTGAAAGTGAAAGCGAAAGGCGCTCAGTCGTGTCCATCTCTTTGCGACCCCATGGACTATACAGTCCATGGAATTCTCCAGGCCAGAATACTAGAGTGGGTAACCTATCCCTTCTCCAGGAGGTCTTCCCAACCCAGGAATCAAACCAGGGTCTCCTGCATAGCAGGCAGATTCTTTACCAACTGAGCTATGAGGGAAGCCCAGAAGCACCTTATTCAAGGTCAAAGAGCAGCCCACATCTGATGGTAAGCCTAGGCAGGGATATAGAGGCTTAGCCATTTTGGACAAACCTGGGACAATCCTGGCAGGCCATTGAGCTCCCAATCCCTCTAGGCCTTCCTGTTTCCTTTCCCTCCCTCCCCTGTTGGTGATGGACCCAAGGGTGCTCGCTAATGAGCACCCTTCACTCTAAGGGAAGAAGGAGGGAAGGAAGGATGAAAGAAAGGGAGGGAAGGGAAGAGGAAGAGAGGAAAAGAAAGAAAGAGACAGAGAAAGGGAGGGAGTATGGAGAGGAAGGAAGGAAATAGAAATCATAAGTTATTTAGAAATGAAGGAAAATAAGAGCACTCCATATCAAAATCTGTGAGATGTAAGGAAAAATAATAATATGAGGAGAAAATTAATTGTACTTATGGGAATTCAAGAATATAAAAACTGTAAATTAAGATTAAAATTCCAATAGCTAATTGGCAGTGGTTAAACAGGAAATGGCAAGAATAAACATTGACATTTTAGGAATCAGTGAACTAAAATGGACTGGACTGGACAAATTTAATTCAGATGACCATTATATATACTACTGTGGGTAACAATCCCTTAGAAGAAATGGAGTAGCTCACATAGTGAATAAAAGAGTCTGAAATGCAGTATTTGGGTACAGCTTAAAAGCAACAGAATGATCTCAATTTGTTTCTAAAGCAAAACCATTCAATATCACAATAATCCAAGTCTATGCCCCAACCACTAATGCCGAAGAAACTGAAATTGAATGGTTCTATGAAGACCTACAAGACCTTCTAGAACTAACACCAAAAAAAAAAAAATGTTTTTTTCATCATAGGGGACTGACGGATAAGTAGGAAGTCAAGAGATACCTGGAGTAATAGGCAAGTTTGGCCTTGGAGTAGAAAATGAAGCAGGGCAAATGCTAACTGAGTTTTGCCAAGAGAACGCACTGGTCATAGCAAACACCTTCCTCCAACAACACAAGAGATGATTCTACACATGGACATCACCAGATGGTTAATACTGACATCAGATTGATTATGTTCTTTGCAGCTGAAGATGAAGGAGCTCTACACAGTCAGCAAAAACAAGACTGTGAGCTGACTGTGGCTAAAATATCGAACTCCTTGTTGCAAAATTCAGATTTAAATTGAAGAATGTAGGGGAAACCACTAGGCCATTCAGGTATGACCTAAATCAAATCCCTTACTATTATACAGTGGAAGTGACAAATAGATTCAAGGGATTAAATCTGATAGACAGAGTGCCTGAAGAACTATGGATGGAGGTTCATGACATTGTATAGGAAGTGGTGATCAAAACTATCTTCAAGAAAAAGAAATGTAAAAAGGCAAAATGGTTATAAGAGGCCTTATAAATGGCTGTGAAAAGAAGAGAAGTGAAAGGCAAGGAGAAAAGGAAAGATACACCCATCTGAATGCAGAGTTCCAAAGAAAAGCAAGGAGAAATAAGAAAGCCTTCCTAACCCATGGCAGATTCATGTTGATGTATGACAAAACCAGTACAATATTGTAAAGTAATTAGCCTCCAATTAAAATAAATAAATGTATATTAAAAAAAAGAAACCCTTCCTAAATAACAATGCAAAGAAATAGAGGAAAACAATAGAATGGGAAAGACTAGAGATCTCTTCAGGAAAATTAGAGATACCAAGGGAACATTTCATGCAAAGATGGGCTCAATAAAGGACAGAAATGGTATGGACCTAACAGAAGCAGAAGATACTAAGAAGAGGTGGCAAGAATACACAGAAGAACTATACAAAAAAGATCTTCATGATCCAAATAACCATAATGATGTGATCACTCACCTAGAGCCAGCCATCTTGGAGTGGGAAGTCAAGTGGGCTTTAGGAGTCATCACTATGAACAAAGCTAGCGGAGGTGATGGAATTCCAGTTCAGCTATTTCAAATCCTAAAATATGATGCTGTGAAAGTGTTGCACTCAATATGCCAACAAATTTGCAAAACTCAGCAATGGCCACAGGACTGGAAAAGGTCAGTTTTCATTCCAATCCCAAAGAAAGACAACATGAAAGAATGCTCAAACTACCACACAATTGCACTCATTTCACATGCTAGAAAGATCATGCTCAAAATTCTCCAAGCTAGGCTTCAACAGTATGTGAACTGAGAACTCCCAGATATTCAAGCTGGATTTAGAAAAGGTAGAGGAACCAGAGATCAGATTGCCAACATATGCTGGATCATAGAAAAAGCAAGAGAATTCCAGAAAAACATCTACTTCTGTTTCTTTTTTTTTTTTTTTAATTTTATTTTATTTTTAAACTTAACATAACTGTATTAGATTTGCCAATACTTCTGTTTCATTGACTATGCTAAAGCCTTTGACTGTGTGGATCACAACAAACTGTGGAAAATTCTTCAAGAGATGGGAATACCAGACCACCTTACTTGCCTCCTGAGAAACTTGTATGCAGGTCAAGAAGCAACACTTAGAACCAGACATGGAACAATGGACTGGTTCCAAATTGGGAAAGGACTATGCCAAGACTGTATATTGTCACTCTATTTATTTCACTTATATGCAGAGTACATCATGCAAAACGCAAGAATAAATGAAGCACAAGCTGGAATCAAGATTGTTAGGAGAAACATCGATAACTTCAGATATGCAGATGACACCACCCTATAGCAGAAAGCAAAGAGGAAGAAAAGAGCCTCTTGATGAAAGTGAAAGAGGAGAGTGAAAAAGCTGGCTTAAAACTCAACATTAAAAAATCTAAGATTATGGCATCGGATTCCATCACTTTATGGCAAATACATGGGGAAACAATGAAAACAGTGACAGACTCTTTTTCTCTTGGCCTCCGAAATCACTGCAGATGGTGATTGCAGCCATGAAATTAAAAGACACTTGCTCCTTGGAAGAAAAGCTAAGACCAACCTATACAGCATATTAAAAAGCAGAGACATTACTTTGCTGACAAAGGTCCATCTAGTCAAAGCTATAGTCTTTCCAGTAGTCACGAATGAATGTGAGAGTTGGACTACAAAGAAAGCTGAGTGCAGAAGAATTGATGCTTTTGAACTGTGGTGTTGGAGGAGACTCTTGAGAGTCCCTTGGACTGCAAGGAGATCCAACCAGTCCATTCTAAAGGAGATCAGTCCTGGGTGTTCATTGGAAGGACTGATGTTGAAGCTGAAACTCCAATACTTTGGCCACCTGATGCGAAGAGCTGACTCATTGAAAAAGACCCTGATGCTGGGAAAGATTGAGGGCAGGAGAAGGGGATGACAGAGAATGAGGTGGTTGGAAGGCATCACTGATTCAATGGACATCAGTTTGAACAACTCCAGGAGATTGTGAAGGACAAGGAAGCCTGACATGCTGCAGTCCATGGGGTTGCAAAGGGTCAGTCACAACTGAGAGACTGAACAACAACAAAGGAACAATTACTATGATGCTAAGATTGAACAAGATAGAAAAAGAGAAACTACTTTAATTGACCTCACTGCAAATGTGATAAATTATTAGCAAAATAAATCCGAAAGTATAGATTAAAAAAATTTAATCTTGATCATTTGGGTTTTATCCCTTAATGCTAGGGTGATTCAACTTAACAAGTATATTATTGCAATCCTTTATGTTATCATATTAAAGGATCCAAAATGTAATCATGAATCTTGTAATCATCTCAAGGAAAGACCTAAACAAAAGGTCTCAGGAAAACTCTTGCTGTTGCCCAGTCTCTAATTCATGTCCAGCTCTTTTGAAACCCCATGGACCTAGCCCACCAGGCTCCTCTGTCCATAGAATTTTCCCAGCAAGAATACTGGAGTGGCTTGCCATTTCCTTTTCCAGGAGGTCTTTCTGACCCTGGGATCTAATCTGAGTCTCTTGCATTGGCAGGCAGCTTCATTACCACTGGGCAACCAGGGAAGCCTGTAATACTCTTAGTAAAATAAAAATTGAAAGTCCTTAACAAGGTGAATTACATATGAATATATTATATATAATATATATGTATATACATGGAAATGTAATGATAATCATTAGAAGCATTCTTATTAAAGTCAAGAATAATGCATGAATGTCACTAGCAATCCTGCTTTATAGACTGTAGTGGAAGTTGTAAATGCAATAATTTAAAAAAAAAAGACATTGTGAAAAAGAGACAAGCATCATTGTTTATGGAAGAAATAATTGATTTTCAGAAGATCAACTGAGAAATAATTAGCATTAATAAGAGGTCTGTAGGGGGTCAATATTGAGAAGGCAATGGCACCCCACTCCAGTACTCTTGCCTGGAAAATCCCATGGACGGAGGAGCCTGGTGGGCTGCAGTCCATGGGGTCACTAAGAGTCGGAGATGACTGAGCAACTTCACTTTCACTTTTCACTTTCATGCATTGGAGAAGGCAATGGCAACCCACTCCAGTGTTCTTGCCTGGAGAATCCCATGGACGGGGGAGCCTGGTGGGCTGCCGTCTATGGGGTCGCACAGAGTCGGACTTGACTGAAGTGACTTAGCATAGCATAGGGGGTCAATATAAGATCAAAATACAAACACTAATTGATCTCTAAACACAAAAATAATGAGTTATAAAATAACATAGAAAAGTAGATTCCACTAATAATAAGACAAATACGAAAATAAGATATCTAAAAAGATTCTAATAAGATACACAAAGACATATTACATCACATTTATATGTACTTCTCTTATTATATCTAAAATTTAATTTTTAGTGTGATATGAGATTAACACCTAACATTTCTTTACAATTAGATATTCAGTTACATCAGAAACATAAATGGATTATATATGCAAATTTTTTAAATGGAACAACTCATAATGTCTTAAACATGTAATGTCTCACTGATATAACAGTTGACACAATAGCAGTAAAATTTCAATAAGGTACTTTATAAAACCAAATAGTCTAAATGCAAGATTTATGTTGAAAGAAAAAGGTAATATGCTTTTGAAAATATAATAAACTTTTGAAAAAGAACAACTAATATAGATGTGCCAGATATAAAAATCTATTTTAAAACTATGATAATTTAGATCTTGAGATAATGGTACCATATTCAAGTCAATGTGGGAAAGGTAAGCTATTTATCAAGTATTTGGCTCATTAGCCTTTCATTAGAAGGGAGAGGAAGCAAATGAAACCATAGAATATAAAAACACTGGATAATAATTCTATAGCAATGGAATGGGGAGGACTTCTTTGAAAAAGACAGCTTTAATAAAAAGAAAGATTAACATTTTTAAATATAAAAATATGTAACTTCTGTCTAATAAAAACCACAAAAAACTTTTTTAACAGGACAAACAAAATATTTACTATATATAAAACACAAAAAATTAAAATCTAAGTATAAAAAGAATTCCTACAAATCAAAAGTAAAAGACAAAAAAAGCTCAATATATAAAGGGACAAAGCTATAGGAATAAGAAATTTGTAGAGGAAAAAACATAAAAGATAATTAGATGTTAAGTTTCTGTACCTCTCCAGTAATCAGGAAAATATAAATTAAAACTACAAGGAAATAAAATTTTTCATCCAACAAATTGGCATGAAGTAGAATATTAATATGATTTAACTTTGAGGAGAGTATTGGGAATGGACATGCTTTGTTAAAACACAAACATGTAACAGCTTTTAGGAGGTGATGTAAATTGCATCTACCAATGCCATATATATGCATACTTTTTCATACAGTGATTCCAAATTTTAGGCACCTATCTTAGACAAAATAGTCATGAATGTGCTATAAGAGTTATGTAGAAATAAATTATCCTTGTATCCATTGTAACAGTGAAAAAGAAGAAGTATCCTAAAGGAACACCAATAATGCAAGAATTAAATCATAGTATTAAATAATATCATGAGTGGCTTTGCAACAACTAAAGAGATGTAAGGAAAATCTATACACACTTGTCTGGAAAGATTTCCAGTATACTTTTAAGTGAAAAAAAGCAGTCAACAGAATACTTACAAATGGAATCTTCTAATGATCTCCAAAAACAATCTATTGGTCCATATGCATACAAATATGTGTAAATGGATAGAAAATAGAATAAAAATGTATATATAACACACTGCTAACTGTTTATTTCTGGGGAGAAAATGGGATTTGATCTGGGGAAAATACCTCTAACCTCTTAATTCCTCATACTGTTGAAAAATTTAATGATGGAAATTTATTTATTTACTGCTCAAGTTAAAAAAAAAAATCTTAACTATGTAACGCTTGATTTGTGTCATATTTAGCATACTTTATACTTAAATTTCCCTCTGAGTAACTTCTTCAGCTCATGTACTTCCAAGTACAGAGTGCTAGAAAACTCATTCGACATTTTTCTTTTTGGGGACTCTTGCACAATGCTTCCCAGGTGACCCTAGTGGTAAAGAACCCATCTGCCACTGCAGGAGATGTAAGAGACTTGGGTTTGATCCCTAGGTTGGGAAGATCCCCTGAAGGAGAGCACGGCAACCCACTCCAGTATTGTTGCCTGGAAAATCCCATGAACAGAGGAGCCTGGAGGTCTACAGTCAATAGGGTCACAAAGAGTTGGATACAAATGAAGCAACTTAGCACACACGCACAATTCTAACTCACAAATTAAATTTACCAACTTAAATGAATATCAATCCAACGTGTTTCATGGGAAATAGATGGGGAAACGGTGGAAACAGTGGCTGACTTTATTTTGGGGCCTCCAAAATCACTGCAGATGGTGATTGCAGCCATGAAATTAAAAGACGCTTACTCCTTGGAAGGAAAGTTATGACCAACCTAGATAGCATATTCAAAAGCAGAGACATTACTTTGCCAACAGAGGTCCGTCTAGTCAAGACTATGGTTTTTCCAGTGGTCATGTATGGATGTGAGAGTTGGACTGTGAAGAAAGCTGAGTGCCGAAGAATTGATGCTTTTGAACTGTGGTGTTGGAGAAGACTCTTGAGAGTCCCTTGGACCGCAAAGAGATCCAACCAGTCCATCCTAAAGGAGATCAGTCCTGGGTGTTCTTTGGAAGGACTGATGTAGAAGCTGAAACTCCAGTACTTTGGCCACCTCATGCGAAGAGTTGACTCATTGGAAAAGACTCTGATGCTGGGAGGGATTGGGGCAGGAGGAGAAGGGGACGACAGAGGATGAGATGGCTGGATGGCATCACCGACTCAATGCACTTGAGTTTGGGTGAACTCCGGGAGTTGGTGATGGACAGGGAGGCCTGGCATGGTGCAATTCATGGGGTCGCAAAAAGTCGGACACGACTGAGTGACTGAACTGAACTGAACGTGTTTCATAAAACAAAGATATAAATATAGAAAATGGATCTATGAAGCTGCCACAAAGCCCAGTTTGATTACTGATTTGAAAATTCTAGTTCTACAATTTTGGTAGTGTGAGTGCTGTACTGACTTTTGAGCATCTTGCTCGTCAGTATCTAGTAGAAAGGGCTCAGCATTTAAGCTCAGAAGAGCTTAGTTGTATGAATTTTTGCGTACATTACTTAGCTTTCTTTATGTTCTTACCAATTGTACTTTCTAATTGTATTAACTTGGGTAAGTTACTCAATATTTCTTACATTCATTTTTTTTCTTCTAGAAAATGGGAAGAATAACAGTAATACCTCTTCTTACACAGTTAAGCTAAGGACTGAATGAAGTCCCAAGGTCATCTTTAAAGCACTACCATGGATCTATTAATATTATAGTAGCATTTCTTCCAGGCAAATGTTGTGCAAAGACCAAAACAAAGACACAAAGAACTTTTCACTAAAGACAGACTAAAATCTTTCTAAAATGCAACATTTGTGTTGCTCCTTGCAATTCTATATGAAAGAAATAGTAATACTGTTTGTTTTTTTTATGTTAACACTTGCTAATGTGTAAAGAAAAGTATTATACAGAATCTATACTATTTTGTGTTGTCTCTAAATAGGATCTGTTATGTTTAAAGACAGTTCAGAGAATTTACAAGATTTTCTTCCTAAAATTACTGTTGTACCACATTACAACACAAGGGGGCAGTATATCTTTAAAAAAACCCCTTTGTCAAATGAATAATTTATAATTCACTGAGGTGGTGCAATGGAATATCTTGTAATAATGCGTCAAGATTAAAATAATTTAGCATCCATGTCAATTGTAACTCATAGCCATTGGGGAAAACATCATAGTATTACATTTCTGGAAATACTTGAATAATTCTTAAATCAAAAAGCTCATGGCTTAACAGATGTAGAGATGAAGTGTCTGCCAACCAGAGTAGAAAGAACAGATACTGCATTCCAATCCCAGCCACCCAAGCTGCCTTCAGACTAGAAGCAGATCAGGGGTCACACTGCTGTTCTGGCAGTAGCAGCAATTAGTAGGTGCAAGAGAAACAAAGTAAAGTTACTTTTCCCCTCCAACAGTGTGCATTGGGGAAAGATCAAATAAATGAAATGGCTGTTTCCCTGGAAACAGACAGCAAGAATCATCCCAAAGAATTCTCTACCCTGTGCTTAAAGGGTTGACTTATATGAACTTCAGTTTAATATATACAAACTACCAAAGATATACAGTCCAGTGCTTCTTTTTACTGTGGGTCTAATGGCTTTTTACTCATGGGTCAAGTCAAAGGTCAACAGGAATAACCTCCCTAATGGTCTGAAAAAGTAAAACATAACACTACAACATGGGCTGAAACTCCTAATGGCTGCAATAATTCTAAATATAGGTCAGGTGGCAGAGGAGACCAGCCTCCTATAAGCCAGAGGTGTTAATAATATCTGTGGAGTATTCACAAGCCAGGCTATCTTAAACTTCATTTAATTTATTTAATCTTCTAATCAGCACTGTTTGAGATGGGTACTGGTACAGAGGTTAAGTAAATAGCAAGGGCTGGGCTGAAGCCAAGATTAAACCCAGAAGGACTTACTCCAGAGCCCGTGCACTTAATCAACACATGATACACTGCTTTTCGCCAGGCTGAGTTCTGCACTATCATTCAGGCGCCTGGACTTCAATCTTCCACTGACACTACACCTGCGATGCTGGGAAAACTGCATCATTTCTGGGCCTCACTTCATCCCAGCCCACCAACCACCCACTACCATCACCTCCATAAATAAAGGAACTGGACTAGGCAATGTACAAGGTTTTTCTTCGACTCATAATTCATGATGATATTATGAAAGCAGCTATTAAGTTGATCCAAAATGTGAGATCTTTTATTTTTAGAAACCTACGTGCAGGTCAAGAAGCAACAGAACTGGACGTGGAACAATGAACTGGTTCAAAATTGGAAAAGGAGTATGTCAAGGCTGTATATTGTCACCCTGCTTATTTAACTTATATGCAGGGTGTTGTGTGTGTGTGTGCTCAGTCGTGTATGACTCTTTGCAACCCCAAGGACTGTAGCCCACCAGGCTCCTCTGTCCATGGAATTTTCCAGGCAATAATACTGGAGTGAGTTGCCATTTCCTACTCCAGGGGATCTACCCCACCCAGGAATCAAACCCATGTTTCTTGCATCTCCTGCATTGGCCTGCCTTTTGTGGTTTTTGATAGCAGCAAAGAAAATTTGTTTTCCTAATTTTTCATTCAAAAGCATACAGTCAGTCAGTCATCAGTTTACTTGTCTAGAAAAGCTTATGGCTATCTCTTATCTACTCTTTTTCTATAAACAAGTTTTGACACAAAAGGCTATATATGAACAGTGTACAATATATGAACACTATAATTAAATGACAATTGAGGGGTACTCACCTCAAGAATATAAAAAAGACACTGAATATGGAAGTTCTGGACAATAAATATGAATTTCACCCACTATACTTCAAAACACCGACTATACCTGGCTATAATCCTTCCACTGAGAATTAAGCAATGTGACAGCTTTGAGAAGCTAAGCATAACATAACAGAAATCATATGAGCTTTAAAGATCCTCTGACTGCAATTGCTGAACTTTTCATTAGTATTCCCAGAAATTTAATGCAAGACACCAAGGTCCTATTAGGTAATCTTACAATCATTTTAAGACGTCTTTAGATATTCTGATAGAATATCAATTTAGCATTCAATTATACTGTTTCACATTCATCATGAATATTAAAATCATTTCTTAAAAGTGTAATTTCAAACCGGCCATTCTTATACACTGAAGGAAATACTTCTTTTAAAGCATTTTGGCTGTGAGCATTTTAAATACTTTGAAATTTTCAGACATGAAGTCAATTTATTTCTGCTGTATTCTCAGGGTGGTGTTGCCAGAGACTTATTGGGGAAAAAAAGATATTATTTTTAAATATAAAAAATTTAGAATTCAACTAAATATCAAAACTGCTAAATTTTCAGATTTGAAAAAAAAATGCCAGAAGCTAAAAAATTCAGAAAGTAGTTTTCTAATCAAATTTAAAATTCATTGTACTTAGTACTCTATTTATTAAATAGCAATATCATCCTTGGAGATTTTATAATTCTTCTTTCATGAATTAATTCTGGCCTTTTCTCCCATAAGGTAAGTGATATGGAGACAGCTATAAATTTGAGAATAAGCTTCTTTAAAGCTGACTGTGTGGATCACAACAAACTGTGGGAAATTCTGAAAGAGATGGAAATACCAGACCACCTTACCTGCCTCCTGAGAAACCTGTATACGGGTCAAGAAGTAACAGAACTGAACATGGAACAATGAGCTGGTTCAAAATTGGGAAAAGAGTACATCAAGGCTGTATATTGTCACCCTGCTTATTTAACTTACATGCAGGGTGTTTTGTGTGTGTGTGCTCAGTCGTGTCCGACTCTTTGCAACTGTAAAGAGTTGCATGGACTGTATGGACCAGACTCCTCTGTCCATGGAATTTTCCAAGCGATAATACTGGAGTGGGTTGCCATTTCCTACTCCAGGGGATCTACCCCACCCAGGAATCAAACCCATGTCTCTTGCATCTCCTTGATTGGCTTGCATCTCTTGCATTGGCTGACAGATTCTTTACCACAGTGGCACTTGGGAAGACCTATATGCAGAGTACACCATGCGAAATGCTGAGCTGGATGAATCACAAGCTGGAATAAAGACTCCTGGGAGAAATATCAACAACCTCAGATATGCAGATGATACCACCCCAATGGTTGAAAGTGAAGAGGAACTAAAGAGGCTCTCGATGATGGTGAAAGAGGAGAGTGAAAGAGCTGGCTTAAAATTCAACATTCAAAAAACTAAGATCATGGCAAATAGATGGGAAAAAGTGGAAGCAGTGACAGATTTTATTTTCTTGGGCTCCAAAATCACTGTGGACAGAGACTGCAGCCATGAAATTATAAAATGCTTGCTCCTTGGAAGAAAAGCTATGACAAACCTAGACAGCATATTAAAAAGCAGGGACATCACTTTGCCAACAAAGATCTATCTAGTCAAAGTGAGGTTTTTCAGTAGTCATGTACAGATGTGAGAGTTGGACCATAAAGACGAAACATCAAAGCATTGATACTTTCAAATTGTGGTGCTGGAGAAGACTCTTTAGAATCCCTTCGACTGCAAGGAGATCAAGCCAGTCAATCCTGAAGGAAATCAACCCTGAATATTTATTGGAGGGACTGATGCTGAAACTCCAATACTTTGGCCACTTGATGTGAAGAGCCACTCACTGGAAAAGACTCCACTGCTGGGAAAGATTGAGGGCAGGAGGAGAAGCAGATGGCAGAGGATGAGCTGGTTGGATGGCATCACTGACTCTGGACATGAGTTTGAGCAGACTCCAGGAGATGGTGAATGACAGGGAAGCCTGGTGTGCTGCAGTCCATAGGATCGCAAAGAGTCAGACACCACTTAGTGACTGAACAACAAAAGCTGAAGAACACTTCTTTTTTTAATAATTCATTTCTTGTTATCTAGTACCTACACAAATCAGGAACTCAGTTCCTGATAATTTGAAGGACTGAAATTATTATTTCAGAGGCTATGCATTGCTGATAGAAATTTGCCATTCACATTAGTTATTATAATTTAAAAATACTTTTTTCTAATCAGATAGATGAGAAATGATATCTCACTATCATATTACTTTTATTTCTTGCCTACCACCAACATTTTGCTCATAACATTTGTCATATATAGTTTGCCCATCTTGCTGTTTTCTTTTAAATTTTTTTTAGAATTTTGCCATAATACTTTACAGTTGTATGAATTAAATCTACTTGATATTTTGCAAAAAAAAAAAAAAAAGTTTTGCCATTCATCCTATTTTGTATTTTCCTACCTGGAAGGAAGCAAGTTAGCATGGTATCTATAACATAAAAACTGAGCATTATATTATATATATCATTACCATTACAATCTTGTGATAATCCTACAAATGTTAGGGATAGTGAACATAATTCTAATTATCTTAAAGACCTACATATATATCAGTGTATTTTTCAGAGTAATAGAGAACTAAAATAGTCCAAACTTTCATAGAATTCTTCCTTGAAATCCACTCAAATCTAATAATTCTCAAAAGGCACATTAGATCAAACCAAAAAATCCAGACAGTAATAACATAATGAGCAAACCAGCTCTACTTATGCCAAAGTTAATTTTAAAAGTTGTTTGGATTGATTATTAGATTGATTTAAGCTACATTTAAACAACAACAACAACAAAAAAAACACCCAAAACTATATCCAGTCAAGAGTACTCAACTTTAATAAACTTCAAAAGCAATTTTGAAGTTTATTACCTTATTCTCAATCTGTAGATTATTATTATATTTTTTCTTAAGTTGCCATGTTTGAAAGGAGAAAAAGAAACTACCATTTATCATGTTATAGTAAAATGCCTTTAGAAACTGTGAATTATCTAATTTAACCCTCATAACTTCTCTGGAAGGAATACATTATTTTCCAGAGAATTCAGCTGAGGGCCTTCAGACTTGAAAATAATGATACTATGCTATTTATCAATGTGCACAAAATGACTGACTTGGGAGCAACAATCTTTCCATAGCATGCTTCTAATCTCCTTATGTGGAAAAATACTTGAACTCAGTGATTAATTTGAAGTTTAGAAGACACAGGATTGGCAGGCAAGAGCTGACCATTCAACAAATGTATAGTGAGGGCCTACGGAGGCCATGGCTGGGAACTGAGAGCCCCTGCCTTTAAAGGGCTGAAAACTTTGGGCATTTATAGAGTTACTTAAGAGCCAAACACTTACTTGGGTTTCCATAAAAATCTGGTCCCATTCTCTTTCTAACCCAAACGTTTCCGAGGTGCCTTGTAAATATAGGTAACTCGGACAAATCCCTGCCATGCTTCTGGTCTTTGATGACAGTAACTGGATGTCTTACATTCCCACATGAAGCAGCTTCTCTCTGAGCATGGTGCTATTCTTTAATAGCACATTTTGGACCTCTTCCCCAATTACAGGATGGCAGGATCCAGTTATAAGAAACCTAGACTTTTCAGACTAACTGCAAGAAGGCTTGTGCTGCTGCTGGTGGTACACACAATGTGGGGATTGCACGTAGTTTTGACTCTATGGTACCACTTGAAGGTACCAGAATAGGTTTCTTTCCAGTTCCCTAAAGAGCTCCTTTATTGCTTTTAACAGTGCTTGCAACTGCAGTCATAATCATTCTTTCACCAGATACAGAGCAGAGATCCCCCAAGATGTGTGCCTACTTGTTTCTCATACGTGATGGGTTGCACTTACTCACTCAGTCATGTCTGACTCTTTGTGACCCCATGGACTGTAGCCTGCCAGGCTCCTCTATCCATGGGGATTCTTCAGGCAAGAACACCAGAGTGGGTTGCCATGCCCTCCACCAGGGGACCTTCCTGACCCGGGGATCGAATCCAGGTCTCCTGCATTGCAGGAGGATTCTTTACCATCTGAGCCACCAGGCCTCACTTGTCAATCAGAATATCTCTCCAGCACCTTTGGGTGTTTCCCCAAAACAGCATGACAGCCCACGTACTGAAGGAGGCTGGCAGGCACACCCCTCTTCTAGAGACTGTCTCTGGGTACCACCTACTTACTGGTCCCGGCTAAAAAAGTTCTCTTAAAATTCAAATATCTAAATTCAAAAGGGAATTGCTGTGGTAGATTCCAATCAATTCTGTTGCCAATTAAGAGTAAGAGGTCTCTGACGTGAAGACTGATGCTGGGGCAACTTTGGATGGGTGGGGGCAAAGATCAACCTTAGAACAAATTCCAGTGAGCACTCTGGGAGCCATTACAAGAAGCAGCAGCCCCACTTGTGGAAGGCAAAGAAAAATCTCATTTGCCATGAAAAGTAGGCAATGCGTTGTAAACAGTTACCACCTACCCTAATTCCATCCTACTTTACAGGCAAGAAAAACTTTAATCCATCAATATAAAAATGTTAAAAATGTAAAATTTCTTCTTTGGGACTAAACTCTTGATTAGAAAGCCATGAAATTTTTGCAAATCCAATCGCAATTCCCACTAAGAGAAATCTCCACATAAGGATAAGCAAAGAGCAAAATAGCATATGAAAATCTTCAGTAAATGAAAATCCAAGTATTGCCTTTTTGATCCATCTCTCTTAATCTTTCCTCCATACTGTTTGCTCCAGCAACATTGTTCTCCTTGTTCTTTGAAAATAATAGAAACCTTCTTGCCAGAGGCCTTTGCACTCTGAGTGTTCCTCTTAAGCCAACTCTCTCTCCAGCTAGTCACATAGCCCACTGCCTCACCTCCGTTCTGCTTTTGCTCAAATATATCACCTTCTCAAAGAAGAAGCTATTTAAAATCATAATCTATTTGCCAATTGCTTCCCCACCTGGCATCCACAATCCCCCTTATGCTAATCTATTTGTTAATGGTATTTATGATGTTATATTAAACTGTGAGGTTTATTTGTTTACTCTTGTACAAGAAATTGTTCACATAGAAGGTCTGATGTTGGTCTTTAAAGGGGCCTGCTTAGGGGGCGGTCCTTGGCTGGACCTGAGATGTTTAGAATCTTCCCTATTTTACTTACTGATAAGGTTGGTTGCCAAGGCTATAGGCAAACCTCAGAGATACTGCCAATTCATTTCCAGGCCAAACAATAAAGTAAGTATTACCAAAACAGTGAGTTACAAAAACATTTTGTTTTCTCAGTGAATATAAAAGTTGTGTTTACACTATACTGTGGTCAAATTACGTGTGTAACAGCATTGTCTAAAGAAAAGTACATACTTCAAAAATTCCTTATTGCTAAAAATGCTAACCATTCCCTAAGCCTTCAAGCAAGTTATAATCTTTTTGTGATAAAAGCATCAAAGATTATTGACCACAGATCACCATAATAAATATAATAATGAAAAAGTTTGAAATATTGGATAATTACCAAAATGTGATAGAGACATGAACCAAGCAAATCACTATTGGAAAAATGAGGCTAACAGTCTTATTCCACACAAGGTTGCCACAAATCTTTGCAGATATCTGCAAAGAGCAATTAAGTGAAACACAATTAAACAAGGTCTGCCTGTGAAAAATGGAGAAGGCAATGGCACTCCATTCCAGTACTCTTGCCTGGAAAATCCCATGGATGGAGGAGCCTGAAAGGCTGCAGTCTATGGGTCGCTGAGGGCCAGATACAACTCAGCGTCTTCACTTTCACTTTTCACTTTCATGCATTAGAGAAGGAAATGGCAACCCACTCCAGTGTCCTTGCCTGGAGAATCCCAGGGACAGGGGAGCCTGGTGGGCTGCCGTCTGTGGGGTCACACAAGAGTCAGACACAAGAGTCAGACTGAAGTAACTTAGCAGCAGCAGCCTGTGAAAAACAGCGTGATTTACAATGAACACCTGCTTTCCTTCTGGGAGTATGGAATTTGGTAATATGATGCTGGTTTCACAGGCACAGAATGCCTATGTGACTGGCCCCTAGTTATAACTCTGGATGAAGTCCCAAGTGGACTTCCCTGGGCAGAATCCATGGCATTGCACACATGTTGCTTCATTCGATCACTGGAAGAAGCAGCAAGTTCTCTGCAATGTGCCAATCCCTGGAATGAGAGAACTTCAAAGGCTGTGCCTGGAGCCCTCCAGACTCTGCCTGAGGAGTCTTTTCCCTGCAGATCCTGATGCGTGGCCAGACCTGTGAGTACAAACTCCTCTGAGTCCAATAAGTATTCCCAGCAAGTCACCAAACGTGAATGATCATGTGACCTTCAAAATATTATGTTTGTTGTTGATCATATTTCCTCCCCCTAGAATGTAAACTCCCCAAGGCCAGGGATTTAAAAATCCCTTAGCTCACTGATATATCATTTATATATATAAAACCTCTTTAGCTCACTAACATATGCCCAGTGCCCAGAACAAGGCCTGTTGCATAGTGGGCATTCAGTTAATACTTGTTGAATGAATGAGAGATAAAGCAAATGTCCTAAGAGATAGACTTTTTTTTTAATAATTAAAATATCTAACTATATTGCCAAAGATCTTTAAGAGAACATTGTATTTATAAAGAGGGAAATCTACCAGTATTTCCTACCTAGCAGGAAATACTGCCTTTATGTGAAAGGAAGGAGATGAATTACAAACATTAAGTTGATAACAAATAGCAGACTGCATACTGCAGAAACATCACAAATGTGAATGAGAAGAGCTCAAGAAATTCTCCTCAAATTCAGAAGAAAAGGATAAAGAGGTAAACATAGCAAATGAAAATGAATTGAAATTTCAACAGTCAAAATTATAAACACTCAAGGAGAAATCAAGTTACCTACATTGCATACAGGAGGCTTCCTATAATTGTTGAATGAATTGAATGAATAGAAATCATACTGGTATCAATATATCCTCTTCAAGTTTTCAGTGACAGACCCAGAGGTGTAACAAGTTCCAGTTTGTCCTCCTTCTCTTTTGTTCGATGTCTAGCACTTTTTCCTGACTGCTAACCATGCTAACCAACACTGGTTCTAGCTATTACCAGATACCCAAATCCTGCCCTCCCTGGGTGTACATGTTACCCCTTCCATCAAAAGGTGGAATTTGTTTCTCCTCCCCTTGACACTAGGCTAGACTTGTGAATTGACTAACAGAATGCAGTGGAGGTGGCTTCCACCTCTGCAGTCTTAGAAGCATGCTTCCATGCTGGAAAGAAGTCCAAGCTTTCTACCTGGAGAGAAAGGCAATGTGGAGAAGACCTGAGGCATCCAGACAACAGTGAGCACTGAGGTTTCAAACATATGAGAGACCTTCTCAGACTTTCTAGCCCAGTTGCCACAGAACTCCTAGTTGAATAGGATGACGTAAGCAACCTCAATCAATACTACATGGAGCAGTAAAACAGTCCAACTCAACCTAATTGACCTACCGAATTGTGAGAAATAATTAACTGTTTCTGTTTCAAACATCAAGTTTTATGGAAGCTTGTTGCACAGCACTGGGATTCCCGGGTGGCTCAGTGGTAAAGAACCCATTAGCCAAAGCAGGAGATGCAGGAGATATGTGTCTGATCCCTGGAAGATCCCCTGGAGGAGGATATGGCAACCCACTCCAGTATTCTTGCTGGAAAAATCCCAGGGACAGGGGAGCCTGGCAGGCTACAGTCCATGGGGTCCCAAAGAGTCAGACACAACTGACTGACTGGGCACACGTGTTGCACAGCAACAGGTAACTGAGACAGAGGGGGGACTTAGACTGTAAAGATGATGGTGTTATTCTCTTTTCCTCATCCCCTTTGGGCCTTAACAAAAGCATATTAAGGTCATCTTTGTGAATATTCAGGGATAATAGATAATTTTTAAAAACTAAAATGAGGGGATACTTGTCCTACCAAACACTAAAGCATCTCTAGACTTTAATAATCAGAAAAAGAATAGCAGTTATCATTTATTGAATGCTTACAGTACTTTGGCCACCTCATGCAAAGAGTTGACTCATTGGAAAAGACTGATGCTGGGAGGGATGGGGGCAGGAGGAAAAGGGGACGACAGAGGATGAGATGGCTGATGGCATCACCAACTCGATGGATGTAAGTTTGAGTGAACTCCGGGAGTTGGTGATAGAAGGGAAGCCTGGCGTGCTTCAATTCATGGGGTCGCAAAGAGTTGGACACGACTGAGCGACTGAACTGAACTGAATTGAATAGTGTCTTAGGCATCGTTTAAAGTATTGCCATTACAAATAAGTAATGCTATTATTCTTCACATTTCCAGATGAAAATCTGAAAGTAACTTTCTAAGCTTTTACAGTAATAATTATAGGGCATCAATGCTAAACCAGAATAACAGGAAAGATAGCCAACAAGGCTACACATGTGTCAGGATAGGGCAGGACAGACTGTCTGAGGTTATTAAGATGAATTACATATGTAAAAACATTGGGCCTGCCCATGCATTGTACTGAATAAATAATCATTGGAATTGAAAGGCCTTCGGCCTTCTGAAAAGTCTCCTAAGGGATCTGAGACAACCATGACTCTCACCTAAGGGAAAGAAAGGTCATGAGAAAAGAATGAATGCTCCATGATTTCAATCACTCTGTCATCTTGCTCTGTACAACTGGGTGTGGCAGGGAGAGAATTATCAGGGGAGGATCAAGTAAGATCTCTGCTTGGCACAGAAACTTTGTTTGGGGAGGAAAACTCATCCCTTAGGGAAAAGAGGAGATCTCCTTCATTTACAAATTAAAGCTGAAACAAAAAAAAATAAACCTTTGCAATGAGAGAGCAATACCTTCATTCCACAGAAGAAAATGATGCCCGGTGGCTCATATGATTTGCTCAGGGTCGTGTTTTAGTGCCAGAGCTGTTTCCTACTCTCCTCCAGAGTAATTCTTTCCCTACGTCCTTTCCACTCCAAACCCACTTGAGAAGCACCCTCTCCAGCGCCAACCCCTTCACTTTCATGAACTGACAGCAACTTAAAGAAGCAATAGCACCAAGGCAGTGTCTGTCCTGTTCACCTGTGTCTCAGCACCCGCAGGAGCCCTCTCCAGGAGCACTGATCTAGGGAAGAATGGGAAACACATCAGCCAAGTTATCTCCACCTCTCCTCAGCAAAGGCAAGCTACAGCATTTATAAAAGTAATTTTGTTAAATATATCAATCATCCATTAACACACAAGCATTCATTTCTACCTATGATTTCTTCCTGTAAACTCTGAGACAAAATATTATCCTTTGAAACCAAAGATTTGTTTTTCCAGCATAATTTTGTTTTGCTTTCACAATGAATATAGTCATTAAATAGGAAGAGTTGATTCTTTCCATTTCTCACCAAGAGGGCAAGATGTTTCCTTATAAATGATGTTCTGAAGTGGGCAGCCGGCACTTTCCTGAAGTGCCATTCCATCTGCAGTAATGAGACTCTCGGCCCATGAAGCCACATAAAAACCATATGTTTCTTTATTTAAAGACGACTGTTCACCAAAGGCTAGGCCAGGATAATACTGAAATTCAAAGGAGATCAGAATGTATGACTAATGAAAGGATTCTTCAGGATCATGAGTTTTTACAACATCCTAAACAAAGAAAACTCTCTCTGAAGCCTTCAGACGGGTTGAAGTACATACCATGTCATAATATTTTCTGCTCCAAATAATCCTTAAACTAAAGAACTAATAGAATTAAATAAATAAAAATTAAAAATGTAAAAAGAATTGATTTTCTGCTGCTCATGTTTTCAGGAATTGTTGTATCATCAGCATTCCAGTGTCCTTCCAGTAGAGAGTCATGAATACTCCCTCGCCCATTCTTGGCAGAGATCATCCACCAATATTTCTCCTCAGTGCCACTTGCACAAATTGACTGGGAAGATTCTTTGTTCTTCAGGAATTTCTCATCAACTGCTGTCCTTTAGATTTCTACAGTATCCCCAGTCATTTGTTGTTGTTTTGTCACTAAATTGTGTCCAACTCTATTGTGACCCCATGGTCTGTAGCCCACCACGTTCCTCTGTCCATGGAATTTTTCAGGCAAGAATACTGGGGTGGGTTGCTATTTCCTTTTCCAGGGGATCTGCCCAACCCAGGGACTGAACCTGCATCTCCTGCATTGCAAGCAGATCCTTTACCACTGAGCCACTAGGGAAGCCCTTAGACAATAAAAGCATCCTCATTTTTCTCAGCTTAGACAGTCCACCAGACTACTCTTGGGTTCCCCCTGCCAGCACACCATGGTCTGGGAGCTCTCTCAATATAGTCAGCTGGGGCCATAGCAGGGCTCATCTCATTTATTCTCTGTTTCTCGAGGACTAGTGTCCTTCATTGTCTGATATTTTGAAAACGATTGTTTCGTGTATTTGTCCAGTTTTTTGTTTGTTTCAGGCAAAGCAAAAGTCAATACTCAGGTTTTTTTTTTTTTCAGAAAGACGGTAATGATAACCCTGTATGCGAGAGAACAAAAGAGACACAGATGTATAGAACAGTCTTTTGGACTCTGTGGGAGAGGGAGAGGGTGGGATGATTTGGGAGAATGGCATTGAAACATGTATAATATCATATGTGAAACAAATCGCCAGTCCAGGTTCGATGCAGGATACAGGATGCTCGGGGCTGGTGCACTGGGAGGACCCAGAGGGATGGTATGGGGAGGGAGGTGGGAGGGGGGTTCAGGATTGGGAACACGTGTACACCCGTGGTGGGTTCATGTTGATGTATGGCAAAACCAATACAATACTGTAAAGTAATTAGCCTCCAATTAAAATAAGCAAACTTAAAATTTTAAAAAATAAATAAAGTTTAGTGTGAAGGTGAGTATGATTCTGGCCTTTTTAAAATCAAGATCCAGGCTTCGATGGGTATAAGAAAGAAAAGTGACCTGAGGGAGTGTCTGAGGGGAAGAGGGCATTAGGGGTGGAAACCAAGAACAGGAAGGTATCAGACACTAAATCTACTCTACCTTCCAATATGTTCTAGTGATGACCTGAGAAAAGAGTTCAAGAAACTCTAGATTCCAGTGCTGTGTCCAGGCTTATATTTATGATTCAGCATTTACAACAATAAAGAGGCAATTCTTTACTCTTTAAGGTAACCTAGCCTATGATACACAAATAAGAAGCTTACATAAAGCCATCTTCCTTACAACTTGTGTTCTATAAACTGTCCTTAAGTCTATACTTGCTGATGGGCAGCTCGTTGCAAAGCATTAGGACTCCAACATGGAGATAAGGGCATCAGCTCCCACAATAGACAGAATCTATAGGAACCCCTGTGTTGGATATCCCAATTCCCCACCACTCCTCCCATCATCCTCCTCAGTCTCATTCAAAGTCACAGAGCACCTAATAGTTATCTGACTGACCAGAATTAATCCCTGAAGGATGTCTGTCATTCTAACCTACATAATCTTTTACATCTCTTGAGGAATGAAGCAGCTATGTGGATGAATTTGGGCAAACAGCGATTTTCAAAGAGATTTTTCCAGTGCAGAGAGCAGAGGAGACACTTACTGAAGTTTTTCATTATTATTCCAATAATAAGAAACAGTATAATTAGCATGTCCAGTGATGTTTTCCTTATAAAGGTACCAGGACCCTGGCCTGAACATATGGCAGGTTAGATGGAAAGCCTTTGGTAAAATAAGTCACTGATTCATTCCAATGAGATGTGAATCTTCTCTAGCACCTGCTCACAGTTAAAACTGTTGTTGCTCAGTCACCAAGTCATGTCTAACTTTTTGCAACCCCATGAACTGCAGCACACCAGGCTTCCCTGTCTTTCACTAACTCACTGAGTTTGCTCAAACTCATGTCCATTGAGTCGGTGATGTCATCCAACCATCTCATCCTCTGTCGCCCCCTTCTTCTCTTGCCCTCAATCTTTCCCAGGATCAGTCTTTTCCAATGAGTCAGCTCTTCACATCAGGTGGCCAAAGTATTGGAGCTTCAGCATCAGTCCTTTGAGTGAATATTCAGGGTTGATTTCCTTTAGGATTGACTGGTTTGATCTCCTTGCTATCTGAGGGACTCTCAAGAATCTTCTCTATTCCCACAATTTGAAAGCATTAATTCTTTGGTGCTCAGCCTCAATAAACCAATCCTATCTCTTTATTTGAATAAGAATTAGAATTCTGTCCTCTGAATGTTAATCCATGCAAATCTCACAGACGTTATTTGAATGAACGGAAACTGTCAGCATGGCTCCATTTAACCAGCATGTTGCTTGGATTTTTATGCATCACAGAGCAGGGCTGAAATGTGGCAGGTGTGAAGAGGCCAGATGACACAATGAGTCAGACTGTGCTCAGGGGAATGAGTCTGATGATGCAAACTATTTAGAGGGAGGAAGAAATACCAAATAATAAGTATGTTCTCCTTAAAGCAGAACCTCAAGTTACTGATTTAGAAGGGAGAAAATAAAATAATGCTTAAGAACTGGGTTGACACAGAAAGTCCACTAGGAAACAGCATAACATAATGAGTTCTAATCTGCCCTTCACTGAAGGAGAACAGCAGTGCTTCAGGTATGGTTTCTATATGAGGAGGCTTTTGTGTGGTCTTCTGTATAAAGGGTAACTGCTACCGCCATACCTTCTACATACTTCTGTCCAAATTCATGTCCAGAAATAAAATGTACAGGCACAGATAACTCTTCACATTTTTAGCCATACCTAACTACAGTCTCTTTATACACAAGTTTGTGTTCAGAAGTTTCTAAGACAGTTATAGCCAGGGATTAACTACAAAAAAGAATCTCCTTGATGGTTATAAATTTAGTCTGATGCTAAAGGTGGCGTTTGGCAAGCATGAGCTCTTAGCTCCAGTAGGCCCTCCGAGTAGCATATACTCTCCAAACCCCTACTGGGATAGCTAGCCCAGGCTAGAAGCTGTTGTTGTTCAGTTGCTGAATCTTTGCAGCCCATTAAACTGCAGCACACCAGGCTTCCTTGTTCTTCATTATCTCCTGGAGTTTGCTCAAACTCATGTCCGCTGAATTAATGATGCCATCCAACCATCTCATTCTCTGTCACCCCCTTCTCTTCCTGCCCTCAATCTTTCACAGCATCCAGGTCTTTTCCAATGAGTCAGCTCTTTGCATCAGGTGGCCAAAGTATTGGAGCTTCAACTTCAGCATCAATCCTTCCAATGAATATTCAGGGTTGATTTGCTTTAGAATTGACTAGTTTGATCTCCTTGTTATCCAAAGGACTCACAAGAGTCTTCTCCAGATGTGCCTCAATTTCTTATTCAGTACTCTAGTCTGAAATTATAGCTGTTTTGTTTAATAAAGATTGTGATCCTTGTTAATTATTTGAAACTGCTCATTTATGGAGAGATGGAGCCCTCTCTCATGTAGTCTCAGTTATAGTCTGGAGTCTGATTTGGAGTAATATGATGATCTGGAGAATTTGTTACCCCTAGCTTTGCATGTCAGTCTTGCCTAAATTACCTTACTTCTACCTACCATCTTCCAGACTGGGCCAGCATCAGGCCAAAGTTGGTTCTAGGCATTACTGCTCATTACCTAACTTGAAGGAAAACCTTAGAGACAAGGCTCTTATCTCTATGTCCACAGAACTCTGGGTAACACATGGATGAGGTTCTGACAGTCTATGAACCCTCAACACTAGTTTTATGTATAGATAGTATTGGATATATGCAAATGAATTTTCTTCAAAGTTTCAAAGGATCCATAGCCCAGAAGTTTAATATCTACCATCCAGAAGAGAAGCCCATTCTTCCTGATCTGGTCCCTCATAGTTTTAGTTTCTTTCTGCTCCCTACTGATGAGTGTCACTGAAATCCTGAAAAGTACAATGAATGAGGCAGAAAGAATCATAACTACTTCAGAGCAGTTTTATAAGTCAGCTACAGCATTACAAAATGTCCTCTTTACTCCAATTCTTCTTCGCATATCCCACTTGGGGTTAAGTAAAATCAGCAACTTCTATTACTTAATGATACAACATTCTACGACAACTTCTTAACGGATATTTAATTGATTTTCATCCAATTAAAACATTTGTTCAAATTGCACAGGATGCCAGTGGAGGGTATCAGTTTCCAAGAATATTCTCTGCCACCAGTTTTATGTGTTTTTTTTTTTTCTTTGCTTGACTGTTCCTGCTGTTTTAATTAAGCTATCATGGTCTAAAGGGGTAAAATCCAAACTTATTCACAGTTGACATTGAAGAACTTAAACACATACTAATTAGCTTCTTTATTTGAATATCCTCTCATACTGACTTTGTGATCTTCTGAAATTAAAACTCTCTTATCAAATCACAGTTCCTGGCTTGTCTCATTTTTTTTTACTGATTCCTTTTTTTTCTTCTGCTATTTTTTTATTGCAGTAAAATACAGTAATGTAAAATTTACTATCTTGACCATTTTTCAGTTCTTACTGGTGGCTTCTTACAATTCTTACTATGGCTTCCCAGGTGGTGCAGTGGTAAAGACCCCATTATAGGACATCACTCACAGGTATTAAAAAATACACTATTTTTCCATTAGATTTCATTTTCACCTCAAATAAAAAACCTGTTGATATATTTTTATCTGACATTTTTCTTCACACTGTGTCCAGCTCTTCCCCACTCCTCCCTGGAGATGAAGTTAAGACAGCTCCCTGCTTGGTTGATTCTGCAGGGAAATTACAAAGAAAGAAGAAAGACTTCTTTTTAAATTTTTCTAAGTTCTTTTTTTTTCTTTCAGTTTTTGATTCTCTATAGCCAGAGAGTCAAACTACCCACAGAATCTACCAGTAAAAACCAGCTGTAAAAAGAAAATGGATTTCATTGCCAGTTACAAGAATGAGGTCAAGGTTTGAAATTCCTTACAATAATACTTTTCTATTTCATTATATCAAAAATTATTGGCTATGCATTAAGATAAGCCATATGTATCTGATTCCTAATAAATATTATATTTTCATTTAAATTAAATTAAAAACAATAACTTTCAACAAATGAATTTCTTCTCAATTGAGCTATTTTTGCTGGAAAGAAAAATTACCAAAGTCAAGGGTATATGGGTACATGTATCAGAATTTTGCTCTATTTTGTTTTTATTGATTTGTCAAGAGAACAAAGAATATATACACATACATTTATATTGCTGTGGGGAACTGTTCAGTATTTCAGCATGAACACTGTCAGCGCAGAGCAGAATGGAGGCTTCTGTGTGAAAGAAGGTAAACAGTGGTGGGGAAGGCAAGTCTATGAGGCTAGCTTTAAAAGTGAAGTTTAAAAAAATTAAAAACAAAACAAATAAATAAAACCATTACAGAGCTTCAGAGCAACCCAAGATCTGGCCATAAAAGGTGCTAAGAAGGCCATAAGTCCTGGGAAGAAGTAAGAACACACCTCTGCATACTCCATTTCCAGCTATGGAATTGTAGTCAGGATCATAAGTGACTTCAAGCTTGAGTAGCCATATGAATAACTGAAAGTGTGTGCATTTAGTAACAAGGACTGGTGGCAACAGTGACAGGCTACAGATTCCCATCCGAAAGCCTTCCGATGTAAAGGGAAAGCTGAAACACTGAGACACGAGGCCATAGAGATAAAGACAAATAGCATATGACGTCCCTTACATGTAGAGTCTAAAACATGACAGAAATGAACTGATCTATGAAACAGAAACAGACTCACAGACATGGGGGACAGACTTGTGGTTGCCAGGGTGGGGGTGGGGGAGGAATGCATTGAGAGTTTGGGATCAGCAGGTGCAAAATATTATATATAGAATGGATAAACAAGTCCTACTATGTCGCACAGAGAACTTTATTCACCATCCTGTTATAAGCCATAGTAAAAAAGTCAGTCAGTCAATTCAGTCACTCAGTCATGTCTGATGTCCCCATGAACTGCAGCACACCAGGCCTCCCTGTCCCTCACCAACTCCTGGAGTCCACTCAAACTCATGTCCATCAAGTTGGTGATACCATCCAGCCATCTCATCCTCTGTTATCCCCTTTTCCTCCTGCCCCTAATCCCTCCCAGCATCAGAGTCTTTTCCAATGAGTCAACTCTTCGCATGAGGTGGCCAAAGTACTGGAGTTTCAGCTTTAGCACCATTCCTTCCAAAGAACACCCAGGACTGATCTCCTTTAGAATGGACTGGTTGGATCAAGAATATGAGAAAAAAGTGTGTGTGTGTGCGTACATAGAAATTAATACAGCATTGTAAAGCAACTATACTTCAATAAAATAAATTTTAAAAAGAAAAGATAAAGATGATATAAGTGATAGACGCAGATTTACATAGTAAAATTTGCCTTGTATTCAAAAGAACTCCGAAGCATTTCATAAGAGCCTATGGGGCACAGTCTTTTGGTAGGAAGCTGAACAAAAGAAGGGGTATGTTTGGGGAAATGGTGGGAAATATTCAAACAATCTGAGATAAGCCCTGAAGCTGAGAGATGACAAGGGTAGGAAGAGGAGCAGCTGCCTCTGAAGCGTATAGCCTTACTCTCTCCACCTCTCTTCAATCTTTACCCTCCTATTCCCAAAGAATCTGTATTAAAAGATGGTGAAAGAATGAGCAATGGATTAGAAGGTTTTGAGGAAGCAAGAGTGAAGGAAGCACACTGGTGAGACGATCCTAGGCTGGAATAGATAAAAAGAAGGGTGCAGCCTGAGGCCAGGGAACTGTGTCTGCATGATCATTCTGATGAAAGGGAGATCCATTACCTTCTGGGGCCAAGTGTCAGCCAAGCAACTCCGTGGTTTATCACCTGTATTCATGGAGGTTACTCTGTAAATATCATAGCAGTGATGTGAACTAAGAACTTCCAAAGAAATATCCATTGTTAGCCACTATTTTAATGATGGTTTCATCCTACTTCCTGCCTTTGGAGCATAATTTCAGTGTCATGTAATACTCGACTCAAACAACTGAGGAAATATTTTAAATACTCACTTGGTTTCAAATACAAGGGTGTGTGTGTGTGTGTGTGTGTGTGTGTGTGTGTGATTTCTAGTTGGTTTATGTTACTGAAATCAAGAGGAGAACTTTTCTGTGTTCTTTAAAAAAAAAAAAAGATTAACTAAAAGGCAAACTCTGTTAACCAATAAACAAACGAATCCAGAAAAAAAAGAAGAGAAAGAGAGGGTAGAAGTTGGTCTCTAGCATTCATTTTTGTAAAACAACAAAATCATATTAACTGGAACCTGTGACCTTCACTATTTCAACACAGAAAAAAGAAGTCAGCGTCACTAATTGACAATTCTGCTTGGAAGTCTCTCTTACGATGTTTAACTTGGTTGGTACAAATGGTTTTTGCCAATTAAAGTTGTGCAATATTCTCAGAGATTGAAATATTCTCAGCAACGACATCTTCTTGGAAAAAAAAATAGTTGGGTTTTTTAAGTTCTTAATTTAAGAATATTTTAAGAAGGGCTTGCCACTAAATATTCATTTTTTAAATATCATAATTATTTTCTAAATTACTATTTGGGGATGTTGAGAATGAAGACCCAGAAATTTCTCCATTATCAAAGCATGAAATGTATTAAATAGTTAGTAATATTTTGTTACATAATACTTTCATAAGCCTGAGAATTTCTGAGTCATTAAATCTATTCTTGTTGATCTACTACAAGTTGGTCTTTTGATCTGCTGCAAGTCCAAGTCAGTAGAAACAAGCAAGAAACATCAATCTGATTTAAATTAAATAAAATTGCATCAAGTAGCTATGTAAATAAAAGAAACAAAAAGAAATGTGTAGATTACTCACATAAGAAGAAGTACAAATGGACAATAAACATATGGAAAAAAGACAGCTTAACCCAGAGCCCTAAAGAGCATGGGGCTCTAGACTAAGGTTACCTACATTTAAGTCTAGACTGTTATTCCTAGCTGTGACCTTGGGCAAGTCACCAATCTATGCCTTAGTTTCATCTGTAAATATAATCAGATAACATACCTCACAGGGATACTGTCAGGAGCACAGAAGAGAATTCACTTAAGCGATTTAGCAAATAATTACCATGGTATATATACTTCATAAGTATTGGCTATTATTACTATTATCAAGAAATAAACTCACACTGTTAGTAATTGGGAAGCCACAAATTGAAATAAGATTTTATTTTGCCTTATTAGGGTGGCAAAATTTTGTAAAGGAATTGGTGGTACAGTGTTGGTAAGAGAGTAAAGAAAATGGTACACACATACCATTTAGTGGGAATATTTATTGGTTCTGCTTCTCCGGAAAGCAACTGTAAGTGAAGGCAGAAGTGAGTTGTAGGAGTAAAGAGAGGCAAAATACACAGGTGCCATGTACAAAAACCACCTCACTGAGGACTTTTTAAATCATCACCTTCATTTGTTATACTCTACTCTTTGAAAGGCTTCCCTGGTGGCTCAGACAGTAAAGCATCTGCCTACAATGCAGGAGACCCGGGTTCCTTCCCTGGGCTGGGAAGATCCTCTGTAGAAGGAAATGGCAACCCACTCCAGTATTCTTGCCTGGAAAATCCCATGGATGGAGGAGCGTGGTAGGCTACAGTCCATGGGGTCACAGAGAGTCAGACACGACTGAGTGACTCTTTGCAAGGCATTTACTGGAAGTGGTTCATTTAGGTATTATACTTGACAAACCAAGATAAGATCAAAATAAACTGAATACAAAATTTCACTGCATATTTGTGGGAGTGCTCTTTTCTAATCCAATGATAGACAGCACCTTTCTTTTAGTAAATCCCTTAGATCTTTAAGTTGAACGTATATTTAATAAAAACAACCATGTGGCATCTATTGAATACTATAAATAGTCTTTGATATATAATACTTAATCTACACTTTTTTCCCTTTCTTTTTTCTTTTTCTGTTGAGAAATGTTTCCAAGACTTCATATATTTAACCTGAAACAAGCTAACTTCATAAATTATGGTGGGGAAATTCTCTTAGTCACAACCTTTTGAAAAAATAAATAAGGCATAAAATAATAAACTGCTAAGTAGCAGCCATGGCATAGTGGAAAGCGAACTAATCCAGTCAGGAAGCCTGAGCTGTGCCATTTTGAGACCTCAAGCAAGTCTCTTAACCTGGCCAAGACTCCAATTTTCTCACCTGTAAAGCATAAGACTACTATGACTTGCTGAAATCGTAATTCAGGGAAAATATATCACCCCAAAATTGCTGTTTCAATTTCTGAAACAGTTTTCTCCTCCCAGTTCCTATGGTAATAGAGATACGGCCTTGCTGAGCTTGTCTTGATGCCTTCTTAGTCTAAGAAGGGAAAGACCGTCTATGGATCAGTGCCAAAATCAAATCTTCCAGTATTCAACATTGCCATCACTGTGGGGAAGGGCTGGGAGGGAAAAGAGGGTTGAGAGAGGGAAAAAGGTATGATTTTTACAGAGAACCCAAGTTCTATCCCCTCCATTTGACCTTTACGAGGAGAAGGAGAAACAAAGGATTATAAATCAAGCCAGATGAATCAGGTCTGTCTTTACTGCCCCTGGAGGAACAAAATCAAGAATGACAATAGGAAGTCTGAGGGTGGGAGATGGAGGAAAGCTCAGGCTCAATCCTTCATCTTAATGTAGCACAAAAATAACCCTCTGATCTTGGGTACAGGGAAATAGGAATGAAGGACAATCACGTGCAGTGGTTGAAAATTTGCCATGACTTGTTCTTGATGTCCTAGGCATGATCCCAAGTGACTCAAAGGGCACGTGAGAAATATAGGTTGAAGATATGGCTCTAACTTGATTTAAAAAAAGATTAAAGCTCTGAAGTCATGCAAGACCTGGAATTTTTTGCATTTTTCTTCCCTCCTTGCTTCCAAATCATATACACATACAGTACTACATTTCCACATATATTTCCTGTGATCATATTTAACTCCTTCAGTCTTAATGTAAGTTCAGACTTTGGGGGCAATGCTCAGGAGCCTGGTCTTTCACTCTTTGGGGCCTTCAGATATATGACAACCTGATCCAGTTAGAGTTTGGGGCTTCAGGAACAGAGCCCTAAGGATTATGTTTACCTCCATGATCAATATCACTTCTTTGATGCACTTAAAGCCCCCAAAATATACTACCTCCAGGAATTATTGTTTTATAATAATTGGCACTGAAATTGTTTTATAAAGATCCTACATTTCTAAAGGCTTATTTCTCAAACCAAGATGTTCTATGAACAACTTAAAGTGAGGGTTCCTTAGAATATCTCATTCCCAAGCACTTATTCTGAATAACTCTGGGGACCGGTATAGGAAGTACAGGGGGTGCCCATTTGGATCATTAAAAGTGATAAATGCTCACCATTTCTTGCTGTAATAGGTTGATGCAATCTGAGAAAGTGTCCCAAAATAATAAATGGTGTTATTTAAAAATTAATTAGCTAATACATAACATTTTGACTTTTATATGTTTTAAGATTCAGAAATTGGTGATGCCCAGTTTGATGTCAACAGGGCAGACTTAGCCGTAGGCAAATTTATGAAAAAGTGAAAGTTTTCTTTGGCACCCTCCAAATATCATTTTTCACTCTGCACTCTGTCTCTTATGAAGGCCCCTCAGCACTCAAATTGCCCTCAGTGTCTCCCGGTGGGCTGGGTACTCCCACGCAGTGTCCTCCTCTGACCGGCCCACCCCAAGCAGGGCCTCTTTAATGAGGTCCTTACTTCACACTAGCTTCTAATCAAAGCTTAGCTTGTCATATATTCTACTCTTAGTACATTCTTTTAGCTTTAAAAACTGTTTATTACTAAGAAGTTAAAGTCCATTAGGTATCATTAGTTATTAGATCTGGTTACATTATTAATATATTAAAAGTAAATTCATAAAATCCACATTATTTTTTCCCAAAACGCTTTGCAAGAATTTGGAGTAGAAAATGGAAACCCACTCCAGGATTCTTGCCTGGAAAATTCCATGGACAAAGGAGCCTGGTGGGCTATGGTCCATGGGGTCACAAAGAGTCCGACACGACTAAGCGACTAAGCACACGCCTTTGCGAGAATTAGTGTCAAAGCAGTCTTCAGCAGTATCCTACTTCAAATGCCTCAAAGCTTCTGTCATGAGTCAAGGCATGATACCATGATAAGAGAAAACAGTAAGCCCACCACAAAATGATCCTTTGAATTCACCTGTTTTTTGTCAGTATAAACAGATAGAACATTTTACGGATGAAATTAAAGGATCATAGAAAAATAATATTACATCTTGCATTGTTTTCTTCTCTTTTGGGAAACTTTTGGTGATCCAGCCTTTTATTTTAGGGTATCTCTATTATTAGCTAAGGGGACCAGGGTTCTACCCCAAAGACAGAGAAGACTACTCTGGATGCCAAGACTCAGTTCTTGTGGTAATTTTAAAGGATTCTTATAAAAGAGACACCTATATCTCTCATCCTGGGAGAAAAGTGGGAGAAGATTTCAGATGGAAGCTCTGGCTAGGAATAAAGGTTGCATTCAACCATAACTGTCTTCATTATTGTATCTCTTGAGAATCTAATTACAGCAATAGTGACTAGAAATTACGTGAGTTTGATGGAAGCAAATAAGGTTTTTGAGTGAATTACCCAGTTTTTTCTCTAACAATAAATTACATTGTCCTGTAACTATTTTTTACTCCTTTCTTATTTTGTTGCTTTCACACGGAATACCTAAGCAAGAAATCAGCCTCTCTTTGTACCCCCCAGTTCACAAATTAAATTTCTCCTTATTTTAGTTTTTTAGATGAGCTAAAACAACTTTCTACTTCTCTTCTTTTTGCAACTAGAATTCAGCTCTCCCAACAATGTTTGACCACTGGAAATTAGATCACTGGAAATCTAGAGGTTTCTGTCCGAAATAATCTTCACAAAAATAAATGTATAACTGTTGAGACAGTCAGACCTTATCAGTGAAGATCATTCAGCTTGTGCCATTTCACATAATGGTAAAAGACTAGATCCTTCCCCCTAAGATCGGGAATTAGACAAAAATGGCCTCTTTCACAACTTCTAGAACATTCAAGATTGTAGTAGAGGTTTAAGCCCAGATGATTAGGCAAAAAATAAATAAATAAAAGACATCCGGATTGAAAAGGAAGTAACTCAGCTCATGTCCCGTCTTTCCCTGAAAGGGATTTACTCACATGACTTAAAAGCAGATGCCTGCGAGTCAGGCTTCTAACTTTAGTACAGATCTTAGGCTTGGCTGCATCATCCTCAGAGACTGAGGAAACTGGCAGACATCTCTAGCCTTCTCCCTCCATTCTGCTCTGACAATAAAACCAAGTTGCTAAAAAAAAAAAAAAAAAAACCAAGTTGCTAGTATGGCCCTGGAAAGAGTTTATATATACATAAGAAACCCAAGCTTTTGCATCTGCCACCAGGGAGACAGGCCTCCAGATTGCTTGGCTCTCATAGCCAGTGGAGCTTATATTCACAAGTTCCACACTAGCATACAAAGAAATAGTTCTTAATGGGCACAGAACTACCCCTTGTCTCCTTGGATATATATGCAATTATCTCAATAAATGCAGAAGACTCATTTGATAAAATTCAAATACTTTTCTGATAAAAATTCTCAATAAACTGGATATAGAGGGATCATACTCCAGTATTCTTGCCTTGAGAATTACAAGGACAGAGGAGCCTGGTGGGCTGCCGTCTGTGGGGTCGCACAGAGTTGGACACGACTGAAGTGACTTAGCAGCAGCAGCAGAGGGATCATATGTCAGTATCATAAAAGCCTGTATGACAAGCCCACAGTTAACATTATATTCAACAGAGAAAGGCTGAAAGCTTTTCCTCTAAGATCAGGAAAAAAACAAGGATGTCCACTTCCACCATTTTTATTCAACAGGAGTGGAAGTACTAGCCAGAACAATTTAAGCTAGAAAAAACAAAAGCAAATTGGAAAGGAAGATATAAAATTATCTCTATTTGCAGATGATATCATATTGCTGCTGCTGCTGCTAAGTCGCTTCAGTCGTGTCCGACTCTGTGCGACCCCATAGACAGCAGCCCACCAGGCTCCCCCGTGCCTGGGATTCTCCAGGCAAGAACACTGGAGTGGGTTGCCATTTCCTTCTCCAATGCATGAGAGTGAAAAGTGAAAGTGAAGTCGCTCAGTCCTGTCCGACTCCCAGCGACCCCATGGACTGCAGCCTACCAGGCTTCTCCGTCCATGGGATTTTCCAGGCAAGAGTACTGGAGTGGGGTGCCATTGCCTTCTCCAATATCATATTATGTATAGAAAATCCCAAAGACTCCAGAGAAAATTTAAAAACTCAATAAAATTTCAGGCTACAAAATCAATATAAAAATGTTTTTTTCTGTATACCAATAATGAACTATCAAAAAGAGAAATTTTTTTTAAATCCCATTAATAATAGCATCCAAAAGAGTAAAATATTTAGGAACAAACTTAACTAAGGAGGTAAAAGATCTATACACCAAAAACTCTAAGACTTTGATGAAAGATATTGAAGAAATCATACAAAATTGGAAAGACATTTTATGTCTCTGATTGGAAGGATTAAGAGTGTTAAAATGTTGATACTACCCAAAGCAATCTAGAGGATCAATGCAATCCCTATAAAAATTTTAATGACATTTTTTCATAGCAGTAGAAAAAAAATTCTTAAAATTTGTTTTGGAACCACAAAAATCCCTGAGTAGACAAAATACCTTTGGAAAAAAAAAAATGCCTCCAGCATCACACTTACTGATTTCAAACTATATTACAAAACTGTAGTAATCAAAACAGGATGGTACTGGCATAAAAACCAACACGTAGATCAATGGAACAGAATAGGGAATCTAAAAATAAACCTCACATATATGGTCAATTAATTTAGGAGAATGGAGAAGGTGATGGCAACCCACTCCAGTACTCTTGCCTGGAAAATCCCATGGATGGAGGAGCCTGGTGGGCTGCAGTTCATGGGGTCGCTAAGAGTTGGACATGACTGAGCGACTTCACTTTCAGTTTTCACTTTCATGCATTGGAGAAGGAAATGGCAACCACTCCAGTATTCTTGCCTGGAGAATCCCAGGGATGGGGGAGCCTGGTGGGCTGCCATCTATGGGCGCACAGAGTCGGACACGACTGAAGCGACTTAGCAGTAGCAGCAGCATGGGATGGAAGAAAATATCTATAAACCATATACCTGATAAATAATTGATATCCAAAATATACAAGGAAGTCATACAACCTAACAGCAAAATAAATAAACAAACAAACAATTTAAAAGTGACCTGAATAGACATTTGTTTTTCAAAAAACACATACAAATGCCCAACAGGTACATGAAATTGTGCTGAACATCACTAATCATCAGGGAAATGCAAATCAAAACCCCAGTGAGCTATTATTTCATACTTGTCAGGATGGCTATTATGAAAAAGATGAGAGATAACAAATGCAAGTGGGGATATGATAAAAAGGGAAACCTTGTACATTGTTGGTGGGAAAATATTGCCACTGTGGGAACAGTGTGGGGTTTCCTGAATAAGCTAAAAACAGAATCACCATATGACCCAGTAATTCCATCCCTGGGTATACACCCAAAGGAAAAAAAAAAAATTATCTAAAAAAGCTTTATTCCAGTGTTCATTACAGCATTATTTACAATAGCCAAGTTATGGAAACAACCAAACCACCCATTGACGGATGAATGGATAAGGAAAATGTGACATAGGTATACAATAGAATATTATATAGCCTTAAAAGTAGATCCTGTCACTTGCAATAACATAGATGAACCTGAAGGGCATTATACTAAGTGAAACATTGCAGAGAAAGACATAGTTTCACTTACAAGTAGAAATTTTTTTAAAAAGTCATCAAAACAAAGTAGAAAAGTTGAATAGTACCCCTTGAAGGGGTACTATTGGAAGAAATGGAAGAAATAGAGGTTGGCAAAAAGTACAAACTTTGAGTTACAAGGTGAATAAAACCTGAGGTTCTAAAAAAACAAACAAACAAAATCTGAGGTTCTAAAGTGAAAAATGGTGCCTATGTTTAACACTACAGTATACAACTGAAATTTTCTATGAGAGTATAATTTAAATGATATCACCAAAAAAAAATGAGGTGATGGTTATGTTAATAAATTTGATGGGACAAATCCTTTGATGAGTGTATATTTATATCAAATTATCAAATAGTATATGCTAAACATGACTGGTTCCAAATAGGAAAGGAGTACGTCAAGGCTGTATATTGTCACCCTGCTTATTTAACTTATATGCAGAGTACATCATGAGAAACGCTGGGCTGGAAGAAGCACAAGCTGGAATCAAGATTGCCGGGAGAAATATCAATAACCTCAGATATGCAGATGACACCACCCTTATGGCAGAAAGTGAAGAAAAACTAAAGAGCCTCTTGATGAAAGTGAAAGAGGAGAGTGAAAAAGTTGGCTTAAATCTCAACATTCAGAAAACTAAGATCATGAAATCCAGTCCCATCACTTCATGGGAAATAGATGTGGAAACAGTGTCAGACTTTATTTTTCTGGGCTCCAAAATCACTACAGATGGTGACTGCAGCCATGAAATTAAAAGACGCTTACTCCTTGGAAGGAAAGTTATGACCAACCTAGATAGCATATTCTTTAAAAGCAGAGACATTGCTTTGCCAACAAAGGTTCGTCTAGTCAAGGCTATGGTTTTTCCTGTGGTCATGTATGGATGTGAGAATTGGACTGTGAAGAAGGCTGAGCGCCAAAGAATTGATGCTTTGGAACTGTGGTGTTGGAGAAGACTCTTGAGAGTCCCTTGGACTGCAAGGAGATCCAACCAGTCCATTCTGAAGGAGATCAGCCCTGGGATTTCTTTGGAAGGAATGATGCTAAAGCTGAAACTCCAGTACTTTGGCCACCTCATGCAAAGAGTTGACTCATTGGAAAAGACTCTGATGCTGGGAGGGATTGGGGGCAGGAGGAGAAGGGGACGACAGAGGATGAGATGGCTGGATGGCATCACTGACTCGATGGACGTGAGTCTGAGTGAACTCCAGGAGTTGGTGATGGACAGGGAGGCCTGGCTTGCTGTGATTCATGGGGTCGCAGGGAGTCGGACACGACTGAGCGACTGAACTGAACTGAACTGAAACATCTTATAATTTTGTCAATTATTCCTCAATAAAGTTGAAAAAAATTTAGACTAAAAGCAATCCTTCCTTACCAAATATTGAGCAACCCTTCATTCAGTGACAAAAGCAACGTAAGAAGCTAATTTTAGTAATAGGCAACCAAGTAAGCATCATTTCTTTTTTTTCTCTTAGTTTTTGGGTAAAAATTTCTCTACCTGGATAACTATCTTAATCTCCATTCTATAGTTTAATGTACTATCACTATCCCTTACCACTCAAGAATCTCTCTGCTTCTCTTCTCTCTGAGGAAGGATGAGTATGGCTTAGAGCCGGTGGAAAGCCCTAGTTAATTCCTCAAGAAACTGGTCATCACCCATGAGGTTTAGACATGAGGCATGGTGGAACAGAGATGGAAGAAGCAGGATGAAATTGAACTGAAAAGGAATAAAATGTGCTGCTGGGCCAGGCTTCCTGGTGGGAGGTAGCTCTCCTGTTGTTCAGTCGCTAATTCGTGTCCAACTCCCTGCGACCCCATGGACTGCAGAACACCAGGCTTCCCTGTCCTTCACTATCTCCCAGAGTTTTCTCAGACTCATGTCTTCTGAGTTGGCGATGCCAGCCCTCCTGCTTGAGGCCAAATCCCAGTACTCAAAGGAGCTGACAAGCTCTCAGTAAGTCAAGGATGGCATCATTACCCAAGGGAGCTCTGCTGGTGGTTTGGCATAGCTACAGCAATATCTTCTGTGAACATTTTTGAGAGACAGGCAAAATGCAGTACTCATGAGAGGCCTGGTCAAAACAGTTCTCCAATTATTGGCTTCCTGTTGGTAAGTGGCCTTCAGTTTCTGGGAAGAAGGTATTGCCATGTGGGCTTAGGAAGAGCCTAGGATTCCCAGCCAAGGGAATAGAGTTCAAGGCAAGAAAGAAGAGAAGCTAGAGTACAAAACCAAAAAATCAAGATAGAAGTCTCCTCATGTGGACTTTGCAGATACAATTAGGAGATGAAGATGTTGAAAAAGTACTGTAGCTCAGCAGTAAGGCTCACTCCAGACATAGCAGACTTAGTGCAGAGAATTCTGGGTCAAGTAGCAAGGGTAATATGAAAAACATTTAATGGCTAGGAAGGAATGAGCCCTGACACTCAAAACAGATGTAGTTATAAACACACTGATCAGAGGTACCCATGCATACCCCTTAATAGTACCCCTTCAAGGCAGAAAATCTTCAGTTCAAAATAAGTGAACATTTCTATCCAAACCTAAAAAGCTAAAAATGTTTCTCAGTTGGAGAGATGGCACTGCTATTGGCATTTTGGCTGGGACAATTCCTCATTATTATTATAATCAACTATTCTTTATCTCACAAAATGTTTATCACCCTTGGCTTTAGGGACTAAATGCCAGTAGTCATAGCCTACTAACAATATCATCTTTTACAACCTAATGACAATATCATCTGTTTCTTCCCACAGTGGATGATACAAATCTTGGTTTAGAACTGCAGCTACACAGCTCAAAAGTAAATGTCATGTCAGGCTTAATCTAGACATTTATAAAGTCAATAGTGTATCTGTTCCCTTCAGTTTGTTCCATTGTTTCCTCTACCAGCCAGCTCTGGTCTCAGATTGGCCTCCATGGAAACAATGGCTCCAGCAGTTCCAGATTTCACATTCCCAGAACATTTTCCAGAAGGAAACAGAATCCGCACCCTAGTAGTCCCATCAAAAGTCCCCAGATCCCACTGTAATCAGACTGTTTTGGTCACATCCCATCCTGAAACAATACTGAATCCAGAGAGATGCAATGCTTTTATTGGCTTAACATTGATCACATGCTGCTCTGGTAGAGGAAGGGGCTGAAGTTGATTTCCCCAGGTTGAGGTGCAACCTTAAAGTGAAGATTAAAGGCTGTTGTGAAGGGGACAAGTTGAGAAATGAACACTGGGAATATAGTCAACAAATGTACACTGTAAGGTTGCTACTGAAAGTGTCACTGCATGAATTGCTTGTTATCAACTAATGACAACATAAAAATATACTTATACCATAACATAAACCAACTGGATCCCTGAGTAGACTGCTGAGTTCAGCTGATATTTATTTCATAAGACTTTGTCAATGAAATTGACATCTTGTATCTCCTGAAAAGATACCTTGAGAAAACAGCACATCACCACTTTTGTGGTATTCCCACCAAATATGTACATACTATTTGAATCTAATCGGGACAAAACATCAGACAAATCCAAATCGAAGAGCATTCTACAAAATAACTGACTCATACGCTTCAAAAATGTCAGTGTAATAAAAGACCAAACAACAAAAAAATCGAGAAACTGTTTCAGAGTAAAGGAAATGAAAGAGACATGACAACTGAAAGCCATGTATGATCTAGGATTTCATCTTGCCACTGAGGACTGGTAAATTGGCAGAATCTGCATAAGGTCTGTAGATTAGGTCACAGTATTCTGTCAGTGATAATTTCCTAATTTTAACTGTGTTGTGGTTATGTAAGAGAATGTCTTTGTTTTTAGAAAATAAGTGCTAAAATGTTTAAAAGTAAAGAGACACTTTTACAACTTCCTTACAAACTTGTATGTATGTGTGTGTATATGAGAGAGTATGTGGGAGGGGAATGAAGGGAGAAGAAAAGAGAAAGAGACAAAGAGAGAGAAAGAGAGAAAATGATAAAGCAGATGTGGTAAAACACTAAATTCAGGAAATCTTGCTTAAAGGTATAAAATTCATTGTGCTATTCTTATAATTTTTCTGTAAGCCTGAAAGTATATTTACTTAAAATTAAACTAAAATAAAATTTCAGAATCTATAAATAGCAGCAAAAATGAGGATGTTTCTACTAAAATATTCACTCAATTTGGTTAAAATACATATGCCATTTTTGGCTACTGTCTCAAGGTTTAATTCTTATTTTTGGAATGCATGATCATAAATATGTGCATGTAAGAAAAAAATCAACTTTTTTTTTAATTTTATTTTATTTTTAAACTTTACATAATTGTATTAGTTTTGCCAAATTTTTTAAGATGTAAGTGTTCTTGTTTTTTTAGGAAGCCAGAAAAACAGATACATAAACACAATCCTACAGTGGGAAAAGTGAAAATTTTGTGCTCATTTCATGAAATCTGATATTTTTAAAAAAGTCCACCCATTCTTCCAGAAAATCAACTGAAAACTCTTTAGAGAAAATGTTGACATTTTTAAGAAATCAACCCCCCAAAAAACAGAAAACACCCTGCAACTTTGCTAGAACTCTGGGCCCTGCAAAAGTGGAAGAGTCTCACCCAGAGTGTATCTCCGGGAGGCCCCATCAAATCTTTGGTCCACACCGATCACTGCCAAGATGCCCATTGGTACATGACTTACAATGACCACCACTTCCATGCCAGGCTTCAAGTCAAAGAAATTTTGGCTAAACTTTTTCTGGGGTCCCACCACCTTGGGTAGTCATTTTTGCCATTTTACCGCTCCTCACCCCATGCTAAGGTACTACCATTGAATGAGGCCCAAGTTCCCCCTACTTGTAGACTTACCCAGCTCTGTTAGTCTCTCTCACCTAATGAGTCTTTCTTCCCTTCCGCTACAATATACCCCCCTCCAGAGGTGCCTGACTTCAGAAGACAAAAGCCAGGGAAAGCTGGGGTAAGTTGTTTCTATTTCAGATTTATCACAAATCTTCCCTGAGCCAAGAGTGGTCTCTATCTATTAATAAGTGCAGGCTTGAAATGGAGGAAATATCAATAGAAGGTATAGGGGGAAAAAAACAAATGAGACATAATTTCATATTCACAAGAGAAGAATCTCTTTTGAAGAGAAAAAAGGAACATTTGTTTAGTAATTTTCCTAGTACAATACCCTAATTTCATAACTAGCTGGTCATTTTTATTTAGCTCTGGAATGGAATGGTACCAGCTACTGCTTTAGGTGGTTGTAGTGAGCACTGTGGGTTTCCCTGGTAGCTCAGCTGGTACAGAATCCACCTGCAATGCAGGAGACCCCAGTTCAATTCCTGGGTAGGAATTCCCCTGCAGAAGGATAGGCTACCTACTCCAGTATCCTTGGGCTTCCCTGGCGGCTCAGACAGTAAAGAATCCGCCTGCAATGTGTGAGACCTGGGTTTGATTCTCCCGTAGCCTCTGCAGAGGTCACCTGCAGCTTGATGGACAGTTGCCCTAATGGTTCTTCAGCATAGAATTCTTTACCTGAACACTTTCTCTGGCTGCAAGAGCATGAAGGGTCACTGTCCTGTTAGGGGCAATTCTGAGATATGTTCTCCATGCAGTCCAATATGATTACTAGCAAAGGTAACTATTGACCACTTGAAAGTAGCTGTTCCAAACAGATATGCAACTTACATGTAAAATATGCACTGGACTTCAAAAACAGTATGAAAAAGAGATACACTATCTCATTAATGTATTTATTGCTTATATAATTATAATATTTTGAGCATATTTTGCTAAGTAAAATATAACATTGAAATTAATTTTACCTAATTTTTAAAACTTTACTTGTTAGAAAATTTAAAATTACATATGTGGTTTGCATTACACTTCTGTTGGACAACACTGTATACAGTTTATTAAAGGGTCTCCAGCAGAAATGAGCTACAATTGCCCACCCTAACAACCTGATCATTTTGATTCAATATTTTTCCCTTTCCTGAAAACATTAATTCGGGAATTGTGGGATTCTAAACAGGTTTTTTTTGGATGGAGTTTGGTGTAGGCGAAATCATATTGAAATTTGTGCCTTTTGTTCTAGGGGTGGCAGAAAATTTGTATTTAGGAAAAGGCAGGTCTTCAGTTACAAGCATTTTTATAGACTTGGGGTTTTAGAAAGCAAAGGAGAAAATGAGAAGGGACATACTCAAGACAACGAGAAGGATCAACTCTATTTTATTTTATTATTTTTTTGTGGGCATGTGTTCTCTCTGAACAGATTATGATGGTGTAGCTGCTTTTTGCTTTCTTTTGAGACAGCTAGAGATAAAGTGGGGTGTGGGCCCTGGACCCTGAGAAGAAGGACAGGAGGGAGGGGATATCCACCTGGAGAATATGAGTTAAGCCTCAGATCATGATATCAAGTCAGAGTAAAGGACAGAGTTGACCTGCCAAGGAGCCCCTTTGGAAGGGCATGACTAATGGATTCCAGGAGAAACGGCACCTAATGTTTTGTCTTAGGTTTTCCTTTAGATAATGCTATTCATGTATGCATTAGTAAAGTTTTACAAAATGCCACAGCTGTGCTTTGAGCAATTAAAGATTAGGAGCCATGCCTAATGTCTTTGGGGCACAACTAGAAGGGGAAAAAAATAGCAACTAGATGAAGTGATTGTAAGATGGCAATAGCCGGTGAGCAGAAAAACCTTAAGCAGTTATTTCAAAGAAAAATATAATCAACAATCAGATATTAATAGTAAGAATATGCTCATGTTTATTGAGCCAGACACACGTGAACTAACATGTTCTAGGTATTTTTGTGGATTATCTCTTTTTGTTCTCATGATAACCATATGACATGAGTCATATTATCACTGCTTTATGGGTAGGAAAACTGAGATACAGAGATGCTTAAGTAACTTGATCAAGATCAAACAGCTACCAAGTGGCAGAGCCAAGGTACAAATCCTGGCAGTCACTTTTGCTTCAGGGCCAGTCACCTTAAGCGCTATAATATCCTGTCTCTCGTGACAGGTTTGTGGATCAACGACCTGTTCCCTGGAGATTTTCGAAAGTCAGATGGGAAACCTGATAAAAGACACTGTATGTAAGGCTATTTGCAGAGGCTCTCACTTAGATTTTAAAAAATCAGCTTTGACAAAAGCTCTCAACTAGATAGAAAGTTTGAAAGTAGAGAACATATTTCATAAACTTCATATTCCTCATATACTTCTTCTTATGACCTGTGCTTGGTAATATTTCCTATTTACTGATCAAATGCATAAATATGAGAAATGTCCTTCATTTCTTTTTATCCCTAAATGTCTCAATATGTTGATCACTGACTTTTAAGCCATCCAGTCAGCAATTTTCTTAGCACAGCTTTGATCGTATGATAGAATACTAATAGTATTCAAAGACAATGTTAACTAATTTGCTGATTTCAGATACACAACTTCTAAAATACTACCAAATGATATTAAATACTAACTAAATCTAAACCTAAACTCTAGGTGGTGAAATCCCCTTTATTGCTTTTTCAAGATCCTGTCATTTTACTTAATCCAAGGATTACAGAACACAAGCTCCAGGGTTCAATAAGACTGTAGAGATCTTCCCTCTGCATAATGTAGTCTGGTCATTTTCCTTCACTGAATTGCTTATTCAAATGTCCTTAATTCCCATCAAATTGCTTATTCAAAAGAAATAGAAAACAAGGATATTTCTAATATGTGGTGCCTGAATGAAGAAGGGGATAGCTCAGCACTGGATCCACTATTCCTTCCCAGGACCTGCTCTTTCCCTAGTGATTTCCCCATTTATTTGATATCCATTCCTAAACTTTCTGTTCCAAGAGGTTCTAGGCTTTTGGAAACTAAACTGGGAAGACCAGCAGGCCTTCAACTTCCCATTAAGCCATATATCTCTTCTGAAGAATAAGCAAAGGAAACTTGCTCTTGTATGGGAGAAAAGAAAGGGAAATTCCCTGGGAGGAAAAAAAAAATGGTCACTATTTCAAAAGTAAGTGTGTAAGGCACCATGTTTGGCATTTTATATAGATTATTTTAGTTCATCCTCAAACAATATGGACCAAAAAAAAGTCTTTATTTTATTGTTTAATGTTGTAAATGCTATTATTCCTCATTTTAGAGTGAAGGAATGTAAAGGCAGATTGGGTTACTTAATGGGTATGATAAACAAGCTTCTCAGATGACCTTCTGGTCTTCACACCATCATTCCATATCCTAGTGACTTGATTCTACCAAAAGGGATAGACAAGATGATGAGATGTCATCTTCAAGATTAGACTGTGCCCTCTCTGATGCTTTCCCAATTGTTCACTCTGATGGAAGCCAACAGTCATACTGTGAGCTGCCCAATAGAGAGGCCCACATCAGTGGCAAGGAACTAATGTCTCCATAATGGGCAGCAAGGACCTGAGGCTGCCAACAGCCATGTGAGGAATCGTGGAAGTGCATCTTCTCTCAGTGGGCTCTGAGATGACTGCAGCCCCAGCTAGCACCTTGACTGTAGCCTTGTGAGGGACCCTGAACCCTGGGACAAGGCTAAGCTGCACTTGAGTCCTGACTCCCAGAAAATGTGAGATAATAAATGCCGTTTTAAGCATTAGCTTTAGAGTAATTTGTTATGTGACAAATTATACATGTGGTAAATTTAAACTGAGACAGGCTGGCTCTGGGCATCGTGGTCCAGCCAGTGTGCTCTACTGTTCCCTGGTACTTGGGATCATCCCCTCAGCCTCTCTCTCAAAGGCCAGCATTTGCAACCAAGCTCAGCACTCTCCCTCCTGCTTCCCAATGGCCCAGGTAGTGCTGAGGTTCTAGAAGACAGCACAGACCATCTCTTTCTCTTGCACTAAAGGAAGAGTTCCTGTCTGCTCGCTTGTACCAAGAGGTCATTATCAATCCCTCCTGTTGGATTATGACTCGGAAATACCTGCTCTTGTTACCATTTCATTTATTCTCTGTGTTCAATACTTTCCATTTTTTTAGTGCTTCTGTGCTTCTTTTTTGCTTTTCTTTGCTATTAGATCCCATTTTTCTTTTCATCTCCACTTTCTCCTGTAAATGGTTTTCTCCTGCCTCTGCTTTCATTTACAGAAAAAGCCACTATGTAACTTCTGGAAACTTTAACATTTGTCTGAAAAGGACAGCTTTCTGGAAACATCATCAGGAAAAAAAAAACACAGGTGGAGGGGGTGGGCAAACCCTCTTGGGCAAACCCTCTTCTTCAGTGGGTTTCTGTTCCTCCCCACTTCCCATATCAAAACATCCCCGATGGCAGTTAAAAGCTGTTGGCCACCCCAATTAAAATGTTTTCATAGAAACTGTCAGAAATAGTTCCAAGAGCACTATTAAGTTATTACATGTGGGTTACATAAGCACAGGCAGCTTTTTAAAATGTTCAAAATATGATATGAATTGAGTCACACAACAGTCGGTCAAAGCTTTGGCTTTCCAGTGTGACTAACAGGATCATCTGAGAATCAGGCATTCTGGACAAAAACATATCTTAAAGAAAATCAATTAAAGAATACCTTTTGTTCCTGCCAAGAATCTGTACTCCCAGCTTTTCAAAATATTGCTATAATTACTTTGCATTTAGATGAACTGTTTTTAAGGATAGCTGTAACAGGACCAATCACATTACAGACTGGTTAGGGGAGGAAAAAGTAATTCTTTATTTGATTTAAACTAATCTTACCTTCCTTAAGAGTCCTCCCCACTGAGTTGTGTGGGGAAACAAACCAAAACTAAAAAACAAAAACTATTAAGACACTTCTGTAAACCCAAACAGATGGATTTAAACACCCCCATTTCTGTGTTTCTCATGATGATTCAAGTGGTATGCTAAGGAGATAGTGCTTCCTAGAGCTCTGCAGACATTTAGCTGCCCCTGCCCCTCCTCACCCCTACCTCCATAAAATGCCAGGAGTAGCTTTCATTAGCATGATGACAACCTTCACTGCCCTTACATAGTTCTAAACACCCCCTTGAAGGTTAGTGCTTCCCACTCCCCTGAAAAAAAAAAAAGCAACCTAAGTATGCTCAGGTACTTAGGTAAACCTTCCCTGGTGACTCAGTCAGTAAAGGATTTGCCTGCAATGCAGGGGACCAGAGTTTGATCCCTGGGTCAGGAAGATCCCCTGGAGGAGGGCATAGCAACCCATTTCAGTATTCTTGCCTGGAGAATCCCCATGGACAGAGGAGCCCAGAAGACTACAATCCATGTAGTCACAAACAGTCGGACATGATTGAGTGACTAAAACTTTTTACTTACTTTTTTAACATGCTAGATCTATCCCTCCCCAACCTCCTCTCCAAGATGGCATCTGGGCTTTACCGAAAAAGGGATTAGCAAGGGTCCTCAGATCAGTAAAGTGTTCCTAGGTCCTCTGGTCTCCATGGCAATGGTTATTACTCAGCTGGTTGGCCTTCACTGCTTTTAAAGTCAATAGCTAGTGTCATTCATGAGTTGATCTTGACATGTAAAGCTAACCCTGGTAACTTTAACCCTGGTAAAGTTAACCCCGACTCACAATTAAATGAGAATTATTCTCAAATGTAACACTTCAAGTATGACATAGTTGCACAGTTGACTTGCCCAATTATACTCAGGTAAAAAGGAGGAAATACTCTTACTGAAAAAAAAAGAAAAACTGAAAGTAAGGAGCCTCAGTAAAAATATCTCTTTCTCAATGCTTATGTATCAGGGGGAATCAAATCCCAAAGGCAGAGTTTTCTATACTGAAGATTTGAAATAGTTTCAGAAGAAAAGGAAACGGCTCTTTCATATATCTACAAAAAATAAAATGCTAAAATAATGCCAAAATATTGTGCATTAATTACTAAACTAATATTTCCCTCAATAATTTATTAAGTCTTCTGAAATAACTCGTATTTTGTTGGGCCTTGGATCAAGTAGTTAGCTTTGATGAAATATGTCTGCTTTTGGACAGAAAAGAGTCCTGGGAATCCTGACTTGGTACACTGGTACAGTCCAAAAGTTTCCTAGGCCATTTTATCTTGGAAGAGTGTGCCCAAGACTTTTCTTTGAAATACCTGTAGTTCAGATTACTTAGTGCAATGTTTTTCACTGAGATTACATTCTGTTAATCACATAATCACTAGCCTGTTGTCTAAAACAGAGTTTTAGGCAAACTTCAGAGAGAAGCAGAAACCTGCTTAATAATGAGACTGAATTTACTATAGTACCAATAATATCAAAATGAAAGAGAGAAAAATTCTCTATTAGATATTTCATATGAGTTTAATCAATGTTTCCCATGAATCTATTATGGATGTGAGGGCAATGACAAATTTCCAGGTTTTTCCTTACAATCTCTGAAATTCTTATATGAACTTAACCCAGGGAAGGATGAGACCTCTTCTGATCTGTCAGTTCTTCCCACGCAATACTTACAATGCTGTGCTCAGTTGCTCAGATGTGTCCAACTCTGCAACCCCTGGACTGTAGCCCACCAGGCCCCTCTGTCCAAGAGGTTTTTTAAGCAAGAATACTGGAATAGGTTGCCATTTCCTCCTCCAGGGGGTCTTCCTGACCCAGCAATCAAACCTGTGTGTCCTGCATCTCCTGTTTTGGTAGGCAGATTCTTTACCACCAAGCCACCTGGGAAGCCCCGATTTTTACAATAGCAGTGAGCTAATTAAGAAATACAGAACACACCAAACAAACTTAATTATTTCTAGTGTTAGTACTTAATGTAACAGATATAGGATTGCATCTTTAAGATGTTCAGATCCCTCTTCGAGAAATGACTCATGGCCTCTAGCTACTAACTCCTTCAGGTTTGGCCTCAGCTTCTGAGCTCAGGTCATGCCCTTCTTTGGGTGGCCTCAGCCAATGACCAAGCAAAATGTGCTATAAAGGCCTGGACTTTCACCCAAGGGCAACACTCTTCTAAGAGCTAGTCTTCACTTTGGACCTTACTGTTGGGCTTTCAGAGACTTTTTCAGATCTGTATTGTGATCTGTTGACTCTCTGTCCAGTCTTTTTTTCCTGCCCTTTCTTTTCACAGGTGTTACTCCCCCAAGACACCCTTTATTCTCCTTTCCACTTCTTAGAGGATCCAACTGGCACATTAGTAGCAGGAAGGACCCAAAAAAGCAAGTGGTAAGTTGAGATTTTGAAACCAGACCCCTCACTTCCTGATTGGCAAAAAAAAAAAAAAAAAAAAAAAAAAAAAAGAGGCCCTTCCAGGTGGTATATGGGGAACAATTAGTACTTGGCACAATATGGCAGTGTGAGAGCTAAAACTTTTCACTGGTAGAGAGCACTGGAATATAATACTAGATGGGGAGAGTTTGTGGACTTTGGGACATCCTCTTGAAATATAGAATTACACACCCTCTATTCTGAATGGGTGAAGCTAATGTGCTACTAGACTCCCAGACAGCTGGAGAAAGTAATGGCTCATGGTGAGAAAAGGAAATGCCTGACCTGCCAGAGCTGACTCTGGAGAAAGACATAAAAAACTCAGGGAAGTGGAAATGCTGGAGTGAATATATTATGTGAGGCCAGAAAACCTACCAGAAAATCATTTTGCACAGGAGGACCCAGAGGACATCATTCTGAAAGGCCAACAGGACTGTGCTAGTAAGAGAGACCCCAGCAGCACAAAGAAAGACAACCGAAGCTGACTTCTATTTACAGCGCAGGGTTGCCTGTAGGAGAGCCTTCCATGGAACCTGGTTAATTAGTAGCAGTGAGGATAATGGGGCCCTGAAGCAACAGAGGATGAGCAACACTTAACCCTCAGAAGCTAGGAAGTCACAATTATAGTGACAAGAATGTAAAGGCAGCAGCCAAGAGGGAATTGTGAATATGGTTAATAGAATATGGTGATAGTAAGGGCAAAATATGGGCTTCCCTGGTGACTCAGTGGTACAGATTCTGGCTGCAATGCAGGAGACATGGGTTTGAGATGGCAGGTTCTATTTCTGGGTTGGGAAGATCTCCTAGAGAAGGAAATGGAAACCCAGTCCAGTATTCTTGCTTGGGAAATCCCATGGATAGAGGAGCCTGGTGGGCTACAGTCCAGGGGATCAAAACAATCAGACACAATTTAGCAACAAAACCACCACCACGAGGGGCAAAATATTTGGGCAGCCAATGCGAGTGTTGCTCACATACATGATTAAAAGAAGGAATGGATGAGCAGGAGGCTGAGGGTGGTTGTCCCAATAAACAGTCACACTTTCTTGCCAAGTTCCTGTACCTGTGCGAGTTTTCAAACCACTGGTGGAAGACTTAGCTGGGTCTCATGAAGAAGCACCCTGCAATACCATATCAGGTATATATTGTAGAGACTCCTTTGACCTCCTTTTCTCAAAGGGACTCACTTGCACTTATTTGAATGACTGTACACAGGTAAAGGGAATACCCATATATTTTGAGGACTAATAGAAACAAGTGAGAGTTGACACTGATACCTGAAGATTTGAAGCAACATTATGTCTCTTCAACCCCAATTATATACTTTGGAGTAATTTTCACATATTGTTCTTGACCTGTGGAGTAAGAGCTATCATATTTGGGGAAAGTCAAGTATAACTCTTCAAAACTGCCTCTTCTGTCCAAGAGAGTAAATCTAAAACAATAAATCACAATGCTAGGGTATGGTGGCAATAAAAGATACAGGCATAATAGCTTCCACCACAACTCCATTTCACTTGACAATCTGGCACCTTCAGAAACCAGATGAACTAGCAGAATAACTGTAGACTACCATAAGTTCAACCAAGTAGCAGCCCCAGTTGCACCTGCCATGCCAAGCATAGTAGTACTGCTAAAGCAGGATAATTAGGTAGACTTCACAGGGTTTCCCTTGTGGCTCAGCTGGTGAAGAATTCGCCCGCAATGCAGGAGACCTGGGTTCAATCTCTGGATTGGGAAGATCCCCTGGAGAAGGGAAAGGCTACCCACTTCAGTTTTCTGGCCTGGAGAATTCCATGGACTTTATAGTCCATAGGCTCGAACAGAAACACAATTGAGAGACTTTCACTTTCACATGGTATGTGGCCACTGATTTGGAGAAGGCTTTCTTTTCTACCTTGATCAAGAAAGACAACTAGAAATAATTGTCCATATGAAATTGCTAATTATTAATGTCCACATGAAATAAACTGACAATAGCATGTATTGACAGTCTAGCCCTATTAACTCTCCTTTTTCATATACAGTCCAAAGAGATCTAGGTCATCTGGAGATTCTGGATAAGGTCCTTAAGATCCATTATAACAATGAAATCATGCTGATATAACAGACTGAGCGAGAGGTGGCTAGTGTGCTGGAGGTTTGTGCTATAGAGAGCAGGAAATGAACCCTATGAAGAATCAGGGCCCTGTCCTTATTTATTTATTTATTTAAACCTCTTATTTATTAGAGGTTTTAAGAGTGCAGTATTCTGGGAAGTGCTAGAACATCCTTTTCAAAGTAAAACACAAACTAACATCTCTTGCATCCCCTACAATAAAGAAGAAAGCACAGGACCTAAGAGGCTGCTTTGGGTTCTGTAAACAAGGTACTCCAGACCTCAGACTACATTCCTGGCCCATAATACCTGGTGCAACTTGGCACAAGACAGGGCTTCGCAGCAGTTATGAGTTCTAGTGCAAGTAGCCTAAATTTGACTAAAGGAACTGGCAGATCCTATGGCATTAGAATTGTCAGTTTCTGGAAAAGATGCACTATGAAGTTTATAGGAACCTTAGTAGGAAAATCATGGGTCAGGTTTCTGGGCTTCTGGATCAAGGTTGTACAACTTTTGAAAAATAGGTCCTGGGATGCTATGCTAAAGAGGGAGTACTTGACCATGACACTTGCACTGTGCTTAGTCACTCAGTCGTGTTCAACTTTTTGCAACCCTTGCATCTCCTGTTGTCTCCTTCATTGCAGGCAGATTCTTTACCCACTGAGCCATTGGGGAACCTCACTGAGATACTTACTGGTACAAAGTGAAATATATCTTGCTGAACATACTATGTCATAAATTCTGGAGACCCAGTCACAATTCATCATCAGATGAAGTATTACATTTGGTGTAGGAGGGTGCCTGTGACCAGCTCCACTGGTTGCACCACATGCTGCATGTCCCAGAAGCTGGTGGCCTAAGAAAACACTGAATGGCCTGCTGAGAGTGAAGTTCAAGCAGTTGCTAAGAGACAATACTCTGGAAAGATGAGATGCTGTCCCCCTGGATGCAGTAGACCTTGCTATGGCTCAGGGTCCCAAAAAGAAACAATACATGGGGCCAGAAAGCAATGGATTAAAACAGGAAGAGCCCCATTTATCATCTTCCCAATTATCCACTAATGGACTTAGTGTTTCTCATTTCTATAGTTCTAAATTTGTGGAATTCGAAGTCCTAGTCATCAGACTTCCCAATTATCCACTAATGGACTTAGTGTTTGCCATTTCTGTAGTTCTAAATTTGTGGAATTAGAAGTCCTAGTCACCAGAGGTGGCATCTTCCTGCTAGGGGGCAGAGCAAAGGTCCCACTGAACTAAGCTTCATCTGCTTCCTGGGAACTTTGGCCTTTTTGAGTTCAGGGACAAGTAGGCAGGAAGAAGAGTCAACACCCTGGCAGAATTCTGATCAACAGCAGTAAGTAGGCTTCAATGGGGACAAGTAAGAATATGTGTGGTACCAAGGTGACACGACTGAGCGACTTCACTTTCACTTTTCAAGGTGACCCACTTGGGAACCTCTACTTTGCCCAACAGTGACTGTAAATGGACAAGAACAACAACATCTGCCTGAGAAAGGGATTGTTACCCGAGGCTCAAGTTTCTCAGCACTTAAGGTTTTCACGTTAGCAATTTAATTTTCGAGACCAGCGGAGGTGGTAGATAAAAGAGAGGAAAATTTAGAATAAATAGTGAAGAGAATTAAGTAATGAATTCAGTTGTGGCTCCTGCACAGACCAACTGCAAAGATGGAAACTGCAGTTTATCCCACAAATTTCTGTCTTTCAAGTTTCTGTTCAGGAAGAAAACAGTTCTGTGAATGTGTATAGAGAGTGAATCTACATGCAAGCGGTGGACTGTGACAAATGCAGAAATGTGCTGCTCAGATATCTCTTCAATAAAAGGCCTTTTGCCTGTTTACAAAGAGTGTGGTTGAATGACAGCCTCAGATTTTGAGTTGAGGTCATAGGCTTCTTGGGGAGACTCCAACCAAAGACTAAGCAAGACTGTGCTGCAAAGGCCTTGCCATTTTTATTCCAAGGAGGGACTCTTCATCTTTGCTCTGAGTTACCTCTATCCCATCTATTGATAGTTTTCTCCTTTTACCTTTTTTTTTTTTTTTTTTTTTTTTACATTCTTAATTCTATCACTGTTTGCTTTCTTGAGGACACAAATGACAAACCTAGTCTTTCCCAGGTCCATCCAGCTCCCCTTGGTTCTTTCCTATTTCAATCAATAATTGTAGCGGTGGTATTGTGCTTTTTTCAGATATGGATACAAATGTTTATCATTCATATCCTATGCCACATATTAGTAGAATTGAAATCTATCCACTTAAATATTTTAAGACATCAAAATGTACCTTAAACTATGCCAAATATCTTAAATATAAAAAAGGATAGATAATACTATTATATAGTAGGAATTATCACAAATGCATCAAAGGTATCAATTAATACTATCCTTAAAACTATTCTAGGGGGTGGGGACTATTATCGTTCCAATTTAACTGATCAGGAAATGGTCCCACAGTACGAAGTAACCTGCCTAAGGGCAATCGTCCATGAGTATATCAATTGATTTGTGATTTAAACATAAGCCGTTCTGCTCCTGTGTCTTCATCCATAATCATATTACTTTTGTACTTCTAGAAAGGCTTGAGGAGTACCAGAACTTTAAAATTATAATAGTTCGGTCTTGGAGAAACCAGGCCTGGCTTATACACGATTGAGGAACTTAAGATACAGATTTTTTTTTTTTTTAAGTTGTTTAAGAAAGGTAAGTTTCCCCCCCACCTCAAAAACAAATGTAAAAAAGCAAAGTGGCTGTCTGAGGAGGCCTTACAAATAGCTGTGAAAAGAAGAGAAGCGAAAAGCAAAGGAGAAAAGGAAAGCTATATCCATTTGAATGCAGAGTTCCAAAGAATAGCAAGGAGAGATAAGAAAGCCTTCCTCAGTGATCAGTGCAAAGAAATAGAGGAAAACAATAGAATGGGAAAGACTAGAGATCTCTTCAAGAAAATTAGAGATACCAAGGGAAGATTTCATGCAAAGATGGGCTCAATAAAGGACAGAAATGATATGGACCTAACAGAAGCAGAAGATATTAAGAAGAGGTGGCAAGAATACACAGAAGAACTGTACAAAAAAGATCTTCACGACCCAGATAATCACAATGGTGTGATTACTCACCTAGAGCCAGACGTCCTGGAATGTGAAGTCAATGGGCCTTAGAAAGCATCACTACGAACAAAGCTAGTGGAGGTGATGGAATTCCAGTTGAGCTATTTCAAATCCCCAAAGATGATGCTGTGAAAGTGCTGCACTCAATACATCAGCAGATTTGGAAAACTCAGCAGTGGCCACAGGACTGAAAAAGGTCAGTTTTCATTCCAATCCCAAAGAAAGGCAATGCCAAAGAATGCTCAAACTACCGCACAATTGCACTCATCTCACACACTAGTAAAGTAATGCTCAAAAATCTCCAAGGCAGGCTTCAGCAATACGTGAACTGTGAACTTCCAGGTGTTCAAGCTGGTTTTAGAAAAGCCAGAGGAACCAGAGATCAAATTGCCAACATCCACTGGATCATTGAAAAAAGCAAAAGAATTCCAGAGAAACATCTATTTCTGCTTTATTGACTATGCCAAAGCCTTTGACTGTGTGGATCACAACACACTGTGGAAAATCCTGAAAGAGATGGGAATACCAGACCACTTGACCTGCCTCTTGAGAAATATGTATGCAGGTCAGGAAGCAACAGTTAGAACTGGACATGGAACAACAGGTTGGTTCCAAATAGGAAAAGGAGTACGTCAAGGCTGTATATTGTCACCCTGCTTATTTAACTTATATGCAGAGTACATCATGAGAAACGCTGGGCTGGAAGAAGCACAAGCTGGAATCAAGATTGCCGGGAGAAATATCAATAACCTCAGATATGCAGATGACACCACCCTTATGGCAGAAAGTGAAGAAAAACTAAAGAGCCTCTTGATGAAAGTGAAAGAGGAGAGTGAAAAAGATGGCTTAAATCTCAACATTCAGAAAACTAAGATCATGAAATCCAGTCCCATCACTTCATGGCAATTAGATGGGGAAACAGTGGAAACAGTGTCAGACTTAATGTTTTTGGGCTCCAAAATCACTGCAGATGGTGATTGCAACCATGAAATTAACACTTACTCCTTGGAAGGAAAGTTATGACCAACCTAGACAGCATAATAAAAACCAGATGTGGTCTAGTCAAGGCTATGGTGTTTCCAGTAGTCACGTATGGGTATAAGAGTTGGACTATAAAAAGAGCTGAGCGCCAAGAATTGAAGTGTGGTGTTGGAGAAGACTCTTGAGAGTCCCTTGGACTGCAAGGAGATCCAACCAGTCCATCCTAAAGGAAATCAGCCCTGAGTGTTCATTGGAAAGACTGATATTGAAGCTGAAACGCGAATACTTTGGCCCCCTGATTTATTTGAAAAGACCCTGATGTTGAGAAAAATTGAAGGTGGGAGGAGAAGGGGATGACAGAGGATAAGATGCTTGGATGGCATCACCGACTCAATGGACATGAGTTTGAGTAAACTCCTGGAGTTGGAGGTGGACAGGGAGGCCTGGCGAGCTGCAGTCCTTGGGGTCGAAAAGAGTCTGACAGGACTGACTGAACTGAAGTTTTCAAAACAGTAACAAGTAGTTTAACATTTATGTTTTGTAACTTTTGAAAAGTCAAGATTAAGAAAATGCTTCTACTGATCACCTCAGACTTCTATTTCCAAGTCAGTCAGAAAATTTTCTCCTGTGTCTCGCCAGCTGGTTGGTACCTTTACCTAAAATAGAGGCATCATCTTATCTGCAGAGTTAATTTCTTCCTCATTACTTCACTCTGTTGGTGATCCAATGTTTTCCTATTGACTTAGGCTTGCAATCTTGTAACCAGGTAGGCACTTAACATTTGTTACAGTTGGTAACATTTTTGTTCTGGTTCTTGGTTTAACTATTGTAAAAAGTCTAAAAAGGTGTCTTGTTTCCTTAAGATTTTCACAGAAAAGTGGCTAAACTAAGGTCTCGTTTTTTGTCAACTGCAGAGAATTAAGTTTACAGTAAACTAAAAAAAATCTTAAGACAGAACTAGGTTGCCCGTGAGCTTCCAGAGCGAACTCTAGGCTCCTTATCCAGAAGAACTATAATTCCCGGCGTGCATTGCTGCCTTCTCAGCCTACAAGTGAGTCCGTCATTTCCGCCCGCATTGGCGGTGGGTTATGGGTTTTGTAGTTTGTGTTTCTTTTGTCGTTGTCTTGGGAAGGGAAAAGTGTGGCCGGATCGACGGCTCTGAATCTGGTATTACAAAACAATGTTTAAAATAAGTTAATACAATAACGTATCAGAGTCAGTTTAGCGTCAGGTTATTATGTATTTCACGTTCCGCCTTCTTCCTACTGCGGGGCCCGGGAAGGGGAAGTGACGTGCTTCCGGTGTAATGGCGGCGCGGTGGAGCTCCAGGTAATTACCGAAGTCCGTAGACTCGCAGCAGGCAGCGAGTTGGAGTTGGGGTTGCAGGTTGCCAGGCCGGGTGGGAAATGAAGGGGCCCCAGGAGTAGGTGCGGGCTCGCTGGTACGGCCGTGGGCGGTTTTCGGGTGCGCTTGGGTCTCCCGCCGCGCGGTGGCCCGCCAGGTTGGACTGTGAGTGTCGGTCGGGCGGAAGAGCCCCAGTGAGTGGGACTGCGCGGTGGGATGGAGAATGCCTGCGCGGACAGGGGAGGTTCCTGGAGCTGTCTCTCCGCGGTGGCTTTTATTGTGGAATCCAGCACCAGCGCGGGTACCCTTTCCTTTCGTGTGAGGTGTGTTTTGGGCGCGGATCACTTGGAGCCTCTCGAGTTCTTGGTTCGGGGCCGCAGGCCCCTTTCTTAGTGCCTAGGCCCCGAACCATAGGTGTGAGATTAATAAACCCTGGTTTATTAAAAAGCTGTGGAATTTCTCCTCTCATTCCTCTTTCCGGCGAAGTGTTTTTGTGACTGCTTCTTCAAAATATCATGAGTCGTTTCTTTTTCATCATTTACCACGTAGTTCTGAGGACTGTTCGTTCATTATTACGTGTGTTCTTCCTCTGTTATCCTTTATCCCTACATAACTTGTTTTTCAGTCGTTCCGTCGTGCCCTACTCTTTGCGACCCGATGGACTGCAGCACACCAGGCTGCCCTGTCCTTCACCATCTCCCGGAGTTTGTTCAGACTGGTGTCCATTGAGGCAGTGATGCCATCCAACCATCTCGTCCTCTCGTTCCCTTCTCCTCCTGGTTTCAATCTTTCCCAGCATTAGGGTCTTTTACATTGAGTCGTGTCTTCGCATCAGGTGGCCAAAATATTAGAGTTTCAGCTTCAAGGTCAGTCCTTCCAATGAATATTGAGGACTGATTTCCTTTAGGATTGACTGGTTGGCTCTCGCTGCTGTCCAAGGGATTCTCAAAAGTCTTCTCCAACACCACAGTTCAGAAACATCAATTCTTTGGCACTCAGCTTTCTTAACGGTCCAGTTCTCACATCCATATATGACTACTAGAAAAACCATAGCTTTGACTAGACTGACCTTTGTCGCCAAAGTAATGTCTCAGCTTTAAATATGCAGTCTAGGTTTTTCAGAGCTTTTTTTCTAAGAAGCAAGCATCTTTTAAGTTCATGGCTGCAGTCACCAGCTGCAGTAATTTTGGAGCCCCCCAAAATAAAATGTGTCACTAGTTCCTTTGTTCCACCATCTATTTGCCATGAAGTGATGGGACTGGATGCCATGATCTGTTTTTTGAACGTGGAGTTTTAAGCCAACTTTTTCACTATTTCACTTTCATCAAGAGGCTCTTTAGTTCTTCACTTTCTGCCATGAGGGTGGTGTCATCTGCATATCTGAGGTTATTGATATTTCTCCCAGCAGTCTTGATTTCAGCTGTGTTTCATCCAGCCCTGCATTTAGCATGATGTACTCTGCATATAAGTTGAATAATCAGAGTGACAATATATAGCCTTGAGATACTCCTTCACCAGTTTGGAACCAGTCTGTTGTTCCATGTCCGGTTCTAACTTGCTTCTTGACCTGCCTACAGATTACTCAGGAGGCAGGTAAGGTGGTCTGGTATTCCCATCTCGAAGAATTTTCCAGTTTGTTGTGATCCACACTGTCAAAGGCTTTGGCATCGTCAGTAAAGCAGAAGTAGATGTTTATCTGGAACTCTCTTGCTTTTTCTGTCATCCAGCAATTTGATCTCTGGTTCCTCTACCTTTTCTAATCCAGCTTGAACATCTTGAAGTTCTCAGTTCATGTACTGTTGAAGCCTGGCTTGGAGAATTTTGAGCATTACTTTGCTATCATGTGAGATGAGTGCAATTGTGTGGTAGTTTGAGCATTATTTGGCATTGCCTTTCTTTGGGATTGGAATGAAAACTGATCTTTTCCAGTCCTGTGGCCACTGCTGAGTTTTCCAAATTTGTTGGCATATTGAATGCAGCACTTTAACAGCATCATATTTAGGACTTGAAATAGCTCAACTGGAATTCCATCACCTCCACTAGCTTTGTTTGTAGTGTTGCTTCCTAAGGCCCACTTGACTTCACATTTCAGGATGTCTAGCTCTAGGTGAGTGATCACACCAACTCATAAATGGATCAGACAGGAGTTCAGTACTTTCACCTTGAAAGCTACCCTGTGAGTCCTTTCCTGAATTAGTTTATCAGGATAGGTTTATTCTAGACATGATGACAGGAGCCTCTGATCTAGAATGTAGTGCTGTGTTTAGGGGCTACTTTATAAACATCTCTGTAGAGGCCACCCCCTCAAATTGTCTTTAAAATTTAGAATATGATTTACTAAGTGGCTCTATCATCTAATCATCAGCAAGCCCACCTTCAAAGCTGTACTGTGAGAGTTGAGAGCACATATCTGGCCCTTATACTTAAGTAAGGCAAGCTGATGAACGCTTTTTGGGGAGGGGGGAACAAAGTGGTATGAATGAAGGCATGCAACGTTCTCGGCAATTAGACCTGTTTTAGTAACTTGAAGTCACTACACCTTGAGGGTCAGATTTCCTCTTGGACTGGAACTGGTAGGAAAGGAACTGATACTTTTTTCATCTCAATAGGGAAGGATATTAAAGCTACTCTCCAGGTTAACCGAGGGAGGGTGGCGGTGAAGACAGGTAAGGTTTGGCTCCTCATGGTGCTGTCTTGATACCGTTGATGACAACAGCTTGGCCATTCCTAGAAGTAAGGGTTGGTATGTGGGACAAGACTGTTGTGGTATTCCATGGTAAAGAAGTTGTCAGATATCATTATAGGGAGTTCTTCATAGGAAGAATTAGGAACAATCATCAAAAGCTTACACACCGCCTTTTATCTTTGATTTTAGAATTGGAACCTATTAAGTAGCGCGCACTGTCCTAAGTTCTGGATATATAGCAGTGACCAAGAACTTCAGGGATCCAGTGTTCCAAATGGTCTTTCACGCCTCTGAGTCCTTATACGTGCTGTCTCATTGCCTGAATGACCTACTTGTCCTTCACAATGCAGCTTCTAGACCGATTTCTTTCTTTGTTCCCCAGACCCATTTACTTGCCCTTCCATTTTTCTAGTAGTATTGTGTTTATAACATTGCTGTAGCACTTAGATCTCTCTGCTCTGCCTGATGATAGGAACTCTGTCTCAGCCCTCAATGCCTTGTGTGCAGCTTAACATACATCTCCCCTCACAAGATATAGGCACTGCCTTTGACCCTCTATTCTTGACTTGCTTCCAAAGAATTGGGGGTAAAGTAAAAAAGAAAAAGACCATGACCATCCTGCTTTTTCTCAGCCTTTTACTTTCTCTAAGTGCTTTTCTGAACCACTTTTTAATATAAATATCAGTTCTTTTCATTCTGTTTTCCTGTTTCTCCCATAAAAAAACATTTTCAGTTATAAAAAACCTCACAAAGGAGACTTTCCTCACAAATGCAAACTTTAAAGACAAAATGAAAAAAGTACTGTTCAGTGGGTGGTTAGAAGCGCTGGAGATATTTCTTTGCCAGACAAGGTATATATTAAGTGGTGAGGGTTATGTAGGTTTTACATGTAAGGTTTTTTGTCTCTTCTTTGTTGTCATTACAATGGGTATAAATTTAACTTAATCACAGATCAGTAAAACCCATACTGATAGTATTTGTTCAGTGAATCAGGTGCTGGGATTAGTGAGGAAAGTTGAATTCTGCTGCTGGCCACTTGAGCTGTGAACCAAGTGAAGTGTGGGGAACTAGAAGGCAAGATGAGGTGGGCTTAACAGGGTTTGAGGTCAGGTGATTAAAGGCCTAGCAGCAGTGGAGATGTCCCTTGTGTGTGCCCGGTCGTGTCTGACAGTTAGTGATCCCCTGGACTGTAGTCTGTCAGGCTCTTCTGTCCATGGAATTTTCCAGGTAAGAATACTGGAGTGGGGTTGCCATTTCTGCTCTAGGAGTATCTTTTTGACCCAGGGATCAAACTCATATCTCTTGCGTTGCCTGTATTGGCAGGCGGATTCCTTACCACTGCACCACCTGGGAAGCCCCAGAGACATCCCTTAAGATTTATGTTTACTGAGTTAACGAGAAGAACTGCTACCAAAGAACTCTTTTCTATTAAAGAATAATATAAGGAGACTGATGGTAGATACAGTAGGCATTGAGACAGAATTTTCATTTTAAAAACTTAGAAGGAAATTTCCAAAGTATGAAATAATACAGTTATATTGTAGTGGGATGTGCTTTTAATTTAAGGCCTGGATTTCTCTCCAGGCAGCATTGCAGGTATTTACAGAATCCTTTTGCTCTGTGTGGGTAGAATGCAGTGGAGCCCTATGTTTTTTAGAGGCAAGTTGGGAAAGTCCTTATAGTCTGGAGATAAAGAAGACCTATGAGAAATCTTATTAGAGAGGTCAAAACTATTTTGCCTTCTTCTAAAATGAAACCAGGGATTATCTTATAGGATCTTCCCTAAATGGAGCCTTCCCCTTACTTTTTTCCTGTATACAAGGGCAGAGAGAGTGGTGGGGGGAAATGGGCAGATTTGATTCTGTCTCCTGTTAACTGAGAAAGTAGGATCAGTTAGATTTGATGACTGACAGGGAATGAGGAAATTGTCACTTGGCTAGTTTTACAGGTAATATTTTAGAGGAAGTGCTGGTTGGAGGAGAGGAGGAAATGAGTTCCAACTTGGGCATCTGCAGTTCAGCGGGCTTTTGGTGCATCCACATAGAGGTTTCTATAGGCATTTGGAGATAAAGGTTTGGAACACTTGTAGAAAAGATTGGATGAAGTAAAATTGTTCTTATGAATATTAGCCTAAGATGTGGAAGTGGAGATGGTCTTCCAGAGAGAATGTGGAGAAAGGAAAGTTAAGGACTATTCATTTGTTCATTTAACAAGTATTGAGAAACTTTTGGGATTATAATAATGAACAAAACAGATAAAAATCCCTGAGCAAAGATTAAACTCTGTGGAATGGTAAAATGTTAGAGGGGGGGACAGAAGAAGAGACAAAAGCAAAACCAGTGAACTTGGTGTCTTTGGTGTAAGATGAGAAATGAGAACTTCAAGAAGGTGGTTAGCAGTACCAAGTGCTAGACACAGTGTTATAAAAGAAGGAAGTGGCCCCTGGATTTAGCAACAAGAAAGTCATTATGTAACCTTGATAAGTACTGTGGAATCCCAAGAGTGGAAACCAGATTGGTAAAAGGGGTTAATGGGAGATTAAAAATTAGAGGCACTTTATGTGAACTCATCTACCAGAAAAAGCTTGGTTGTATAGAGAAAGAATGGAATTAGAGAGGGGGCAGGATAAAGGGAATTTGCCCCATATATGTCATAATTATATTTAAATGAATCAGTAAATAAGTTCAACATATAGAATTTTTCTTTAAAACTAACTCATTTGGAAATCAATACTGTAAATCCAGAAGTAGCTGATAGAGATTTTGAAACAAAAATCAACAACTTCCTGCTCTTATAGAGCCTGCATTCTAGTGAAAAGGCTGGATCTTCCTATGTACCAGAAAAGACTTTTTAAAAAAGTTTAGGTAGCATATTCATATGATCATTATCATTTTAATTTCTTTGGTAACTTAAACAGACTAATATGGATTGGCCTCATGGTGTGGGAAGTGAATGGGGGTTAACACTTACTCTCAGTTTATAATGAGTGATTTTTGGTATGAATATTGGTCTTGGAAAAGGAAATGGCAGTCCCTTCCAGTATTTTTGCCTGGAGAATTCCATGGACAGAGGAGCCTGGGGGGCTACATTCCGTGGCGTCGCAAAGAATCAGACATGACTGAAGCGACTTAACACACAACACACATTGGTGTCACTGAGTTCTTAAAAATGACAAGAACTTTTAGATTTTTGTCTTTTTTTTTTAGTCATCCGAGTCTTACTGTCTTAAGAAGTCCCCAAGTTGGTGCTGTCTTCCCTACATAGAATCAAAGACCAGTCAGAAGTGTTTATGTTGTTTATTCCTCATTGCTTAAAAACCCAAACAATATCTAATACTATCTGCACAGCTTCTAAGCCTGTCACGTCTACGTGGTAACCTTCAGTCATTCAGATGGTTGTGCGTCCAGGCACACACCTGGTGTACTGTAGTGTACCAGAAAGCAGACAGGGAGGACAGATCTGCGTTTCTACATTTGTATTGATAATTCTGATTTGACATTCAGAATTTGTTCAGATTTTTACAGAAAGAATACAGTGCAGATACATTTATTAAGTAATCCCCCTTTTGGGATCCCAGGGCAACATCAGCTAGTAAAATACATGTAATATTTCTATAGTACATCATGTGAAGAGTCACATAAAGTCTCGAGTTAGTGCATGTCAGATTTTGCTGTCAAATGAGTTTACCAAAAATCTGTATTTTTAAGACATTTCGGATTTCAGAATAGCAGGTAAGAGATTGTCACTCTTGTGACTTTTCTTGAAAAGTTTTGACCCTTTTATTTTCTTGGTATTATGAACCTGTGCTGAAATCGAATTACAGTATCAAATTTTTTTCTTATGTGGCATATCATGGGGCAAATTTCTTGCTAATATGTATGTATTCAAAAAAATAGCAAGGAAAAATAAGGAAGCAGTTTTCTTAAACAATTTTTTTTTTCCTTTAGTACAAATAGGGAAAGGCCATGGCAATCTTGTCATTCATGCTTAAGAACTGTGGCCAATCTGTTATTCCTATCTGTTCCCTGAAAAGGAAAATGAGTATTTGGAAGAGTCATCCGTTTGTGTCCTATTTGGAAATTTTTCCAAGGATTCCATCAACACCACCTTTCCATTACATTTTGTATTAAGAACAAATTTGCACTAGCTTTTAATTTGAATGCTATTTACTATTCCATTTTCTTATTTTGTTTTTTGTTTTAAACTCTCTTATAATGTTTGGAGTTTTCCATGCTTACTATTACTATGTAGAATGCAGAAGAGCAAACTAAAGGAAATCGACTTTCTTTTAACAATTTTATGATAGTATATTTCCACAAGTTCCTCGAACATGGATTGAAGATACCTAAGGGACAGTAGTAGATGTTTTATTTTGAAATAATTGAGAAAGTAATGCATTAATTAATTGAATATTTTCCTGTTTTTTGAACTTTTGAGATAATTGCAGAATGTATAATTTTATAGTTTCCAGTTACTAAAGCAGTCTTCTTACAAATCTTATTAAGTATTTTGCTTTCTGATGCTTGCTGAAACAACATCTTATTATTATAAAATATTCTCCTTGCTCAGGAGAGCAGGTGTGGTTTTGCTGAGTGACTTACTTGTGACAAGGAGAGAGAAATTTAATAATTCATCATGAAATCCACACAGTGATGCTAAGAAGAGCAGTGAGAGCTATAAACTCTAGATAAATTACTCTCATTGCAGGAATTTCCAATTAGTCTACGTATCAAGCATGCAGATATTGAACTCTCAGAATTTCCCTGCAGGCATATTCTGTATAAATCTGGACGATGATAGTACTTTATGCATATTTTGTTAGAACTGGGATAGCAGTCTATAGTATTATCAATTTCACTCTTATGTTTTGGGACATAGAAATGTAACAGATTGTACTTGATTGCCAGAAAAGTATTTGGTGATGATGGTTGAAGGGTAGAAAGGTGAAAGATGTCACTGATCAGAAAGAAAACTCAGTAAACTTAAATGGGTGAGATAATTTGAAATTAAAGGCATTAAAAATTGCCAGGTGTGTGTGAGTGTAGGATGAGAAGAGAAACCAGGTTGTGTGTGTGTGTGTGTGTATGTATGTGTGTCGGATGAGAAGAGAAACCAGGTTTTAGACCCTAGAGGGATCGTCAAGGAAAATACTAGATATTGCACAATAGTCAAGTGATTTATTTGCTCATATTGTACCTGGTCACAGTGAATTCTTGGTATGCAAATTAAATAAAGGGATCCTTAACATTATTATTCATGTTAAAAAAAAAGTAGGGCCTCATTATATTAACATCAAAACCTTTACTCTCTGGAACTTTGAATGGATCAGTTTAGGAAAATTTTATGCATAGTATATATAGATTGTGTCTTTTTACATTTTATAGTTTACCAATTTGGCATCAGCTTACTAATGTTGGTATTTTCCTTGGGATGCAGTATCAGATGGTTTGGCATCAGATAAACTTTCTTGAATTTTAGCTCCGTCACTTATTAGCAGTGATTTATTTGTACCCATCGCTTCAACTCTGTGTACCTCAGTTTTCCCATTGAAAAATAAGGTTTAAAAAAGTCATGCAAGCAGGGTAACCATGAAGGTTGAATAAGAATATAGAAATGAAGTACCTGGTATAGTGTCTTTGTGACTATAACAGTTTTATTTATTTGTTGTTGTTGCTATTGTTATCTGACTCTAAATTAGATGTTTCTGACTTCTGACACAGGAAATGTATGTAATTAGTTCATCTCACATATCTCGGAAACATCATTGTCATGTGCTGTAGAATTGGTAGTGTAGATGGCAAATTAGTGTGTTGTGGAGCTACTATACACATTGGCATTCTTCCCTTTGGCTGGTTTTGCACAGCATTGGGCAAGCTGTGTTCACCGTTGTATCATTCCTGTCAGCCATGGGTCACTAACCATCACATTATTTTAAAATGACTTACCTCATTGGAAAACATGTTTTACAGTTGAGAAAAATGCTTTTTGAATGTTTATAAATTATTGGTACTAGAGTTTAGACTATCTCCTTTATTATCAATTTGGGCACACTATATAGGTAAAGGCTCTATAGGTATATAGTATACACTATATAGGTATATGGAGAAGGAAATGGCAACCCACTCCAGTACCTTTGCCCGGAAAATCCCATGGACGGAGGAGCCCGGTAGGCTACATACAGTCCATGGGGTTGCAAAGAGTCGGACAATATAGGTAAAGGCTGATTTTGAAATACATTTTATTTTAGGTACATGCTAAGGTAAGTTCTCTTAGGTTGAAAATACATTTATCTGTATGGATTTAAGTATTTCTGAAAGTCCAGATCCCACTCTGTTCTCATTCTTCTACCCATAAAACCATGATGTGCATATCATACTTTTCAGCAAGTTCATAGTATTAAACTGGACTAGAAAATGTGCTCTTCCATTATTTTGTCCCCCATTAAGGGAAGAGACCTCCAGTCTGCCTCCTTTATTTGGAAGGAAGACTGCATAGAGGATATTGGTCAACTGAGTTAGTGCTCATTTCAAGTTAGCATGGATCCTACTATATAAACACACACCATTATAGAGTAGGGCAAATTGTTCAACTATGGATCTAAACACAGTCCACATATTACATGTGTTAAGTCTGTTAAGCCTCTTATAACAGTTGTACCACCCATTTCTTTCTTTTTTTGGTCCCCCATGTCATTGAATTGTTGAAGAAAGTGCTTCATTTGTCTTGTATGTTAAAGCCCATCAATAAAAAAATCCCCAATAATGTACTTAGTGCTCACCAGATATCTGGTCTTGGCAGGCATTTGTAGACAAGAGAGAATTTGTAAACTAAAGAGTTGGTGGAACAGTAAGTGGGCGTATCTTAAGAACACATGAGTGCATGCCCACATCATTCTGTATGGGTCAGATGGGACCGAACAGAATTGACCTCAGATAATCCATGTTCCATATGATGACTTCAGTTCAGTTCAGTCACTCAGTCGTGTCCAACTCTTTGTGACCCCATGGGCTTCAGCTTATATTGGCATAATTTTTCTCTTTTGCAAATTAGTGGAAATCCATTCTAAAAGTTGTGGTTTCTGTGTTGGTGTCAATTCTTGGCTGTCAGCAGGGTTGTTTTTTTTTTTTTTTTTCCATTTTATCAGTACCCCTTCTGGTTACTCAGTCTAAGCTAAAGGATAGATCATTTATCTTCTGGAGATGTGATCAATCGCTGTCTGCACTGTTGTTCAGTGGCCCAGGATTGTATGTGAAGTTTGTGATGGTAATAATACTTCTAATGCCAGGCTTTTCTTGTTGTTTATGTAAAATGATTATTTGTCATCATAGCAGCTGCAAAGCAGTGTTTAAGACTGTGGGGGTCACACATTGATGATTAAAACATAGACAAACTCTACGCCGAGGATTATTATATTCCTTATTTCTCATAATCTGAATCTGTCATGGAACATAACCAAATGACTTTTCCCATAATTGGATATGAATTTTTTTTTTTTTAACTTTTGACAGTATCTGAAGAATTAATTAGTATCATATCTTCAGTTCAGTTTAGTCTTTCAGTCATGTCCAACTCTTTGTGACCCCATGGACTGCAGCATGCCAAGCCTCCCTGTCCATCACCAACTCCAGGAGTTTGCTCAAACTCACATCCATTGAGTCAGTGATGCCATCCAACCATCTCATCCTCTGTCATCCCCTTCTCCTCCTGCCCTCAATCTTTCCCAACATAAGGGTCTTTTCAAATAAATCAGTTGTTCACATCAGGTGGCCAAAGTATTGGAGTTTCAGCCTCAACATCAGTTCTTCCAATGAACACTCAGGACTGATTTCCTTTAGTATGGACTGGTTGGATCTCCTTGCAGTTCAAGGGACTCTCAAGTCTTCTCCAACATCACAGTTTAAAAGCCTCAATTCTTCAGCGCTCAGCTTTCTTTATAGTCCAACTCTCACATCCATACATGACTACTGGAAAAAACCATAGCCTTGACTAGACGGACCTTTGTTGGCAAAGTCATGTCTCTGCTTTTTAATATTCTGTCTAGGTTGGTCATAGCTTTTCTTCCAAGGAGTAAATGTCTTTTAATTCCATGGCTGCAATCACCATCTGCAGTGACTTTAGAGCCACCAAAAATAAAGTCAACCACTGTTTCCATTGTTTTCCCATATATTTGCCATGAAGTGATGGGACTGGAAGCCATGATCTTAGTTTTCTGAACGTTGAATTTTAAGCCAACTTTTTCACTCTCGTCTTTCACTTTCATCAAGAGGCTCTTTAGTTCTTGACTTTCTGCCATACAGGGGGTGTCATCTGCATATCTGAGGTTACTGATATTTCTCCCAGCAATCTTGATTCCAGCTTGTGCTTCTTCCAGCCCAGCGTTTCTCATGATGTACTCTGCATATAAGTTAAATAAGCAGGGTGACAATACACAGCCTTGACGTACTCCTTTCCTGTTTTGAACCAGTCTGTTGTTCCATGTCCAGTTCGAACTGTTGCTTCCTGACCTTCATACAGATTTCTCAAGAGGCAGGTCAGGTGTCTGGTATTCCCATCTCTTTCAGGATTTTCCACAGTGTGTTGTGATCCACACAGTCAAAGGCTTTGGCATAGTCAATAAAGCAGAAACAGATGTTTCTCTGGAACTGTCTTGCTTTTTTGATGATCCAGCGGATGTTGGCAATTTGATCTCGGGTTCCTCTGGCTTTTCTAAAACCAGCTTGAACATCTGGAAGTTCACGATTCATGTATTATTGAAGCCTGGCTTGGAGAAATTTGCATATCGTATCTGGAGACTGTCAAAACAAGGATTCAGAATGCCCTGACTAAAAGCCTCTAGTGTCTGCTAATCATTTAGAATTGTGTTGTATAGTATGGTAACCAGTAGCCACATGTAGCTAGCTATTCATGTTCAAATATAAACTTAATTAAAATCATATAAAATAAATTTTCTCCTTTCCACTAGGTATATTTGAAGTTCTCAGTAGCCACATGTGGCCAGTGACTATTGTATTGGTATAGTGGCTACTGACAGTACAGAAAAAGAACCTTTCCATTAGTGCAGAAAGTTCTTTTGTATAGTGCTGATTTAGAAGTGTCAGCTAGCAGAGAGGGGAAAAAAAAAAAAAAGAGGATCAAGGACAAAAATAATGCAAATGAGTCTGTGGCAGTGATTGGTGTCTAGCGTCTGTTGAAGGAGGGCCTTGTTCTGTTTTCTGTGTTTTCCCCTTCTGGATCAGAGAAGTCCTGAAAATGAGTCACAGGTGATTGATGGCAGCAGTATCCACCAGCATATCCCTGCAAAAAGTAAAGAGTACTAGGCAGAGTGTTTTACTTAGATTAGATTCTTTTGAGGTTCATTTTGAACAATTCAGTTCTTGAGCCTGGTTCACACAGGGAGTCTTGGTGAATGTAAGGAAGGAGCAGAAGCTCCTATGGACAAAAAGTGACTCAGTTAATTCGTGGTGCTGGCGGGGTGTGTTTGTGCGTGCGTGCTCAGTCATACCCCGTGGACTGTCATTCTCCAGGCTCCTCTGTCCATGGAATTTTCCAGGCAAGAGTACTGGAGTGGGTTGCCATTTCCTACTCCAGGGGATCTTCCTGACCTAGCGATCCAATTCATGTCTCTTGTGTCTCCCACATTGGCAGGCAGATTCTTTACCACTGTGCCACCGGGGAAGCCCCAATTAATTTGTATAACAACATTATTAAAATAGAAGAGAATAGAATCCTCTATTGAGGTATTGCATAGTATCATCCCGGGAGTAGGGACAAATTATGAATAGTAAGGACATTAACAGTTCTCTAGGCTTTTAATTTTTACATTAAATATGTTCCAGATCTCACAGTTAATAGCATATTTAAGCCTACGGGCAAGAAAATTTTTACTGTTTATGCCAGACTATGTATATGCATTTTTTAACTTGAAAAGTACATAATCATTGAAACAATTACTGTTACCAGATACATATCTAGTTTACATAGGAAGACTGAATTCTGATGCAGGTTTTTTCTTTTCTTGCCCTCTCAATTTTTCATGTTTTATTTTCATTTTAAGGATAATAAAAGTATTTCATGAACATATTTTGTCATCTGCATGACTCCAGTTCAGTGCTTAAATTTGTGTTTGTGATCATGTTATAGCAGATACATGCATGCTAAAGTCATTTCAGTCGTGTCCGACTCTGCAATGCTATGGACTGCAGCCTGTCAGGCTCCTCTGTCCATGGGATTCTGAATACTGGAGTGGGTTGATCTTCCTGACTCACGGATTGAACCCCCCATCTCTTATATCTCCTGAATTGGCAGCAAGTTCTTTACCAAAAGCACCACCTGGGAAGCCCATTATAGTAAATACTGTTACTTTAATTATCATGGCTGATGTCCTAAGCTCCAAAAAGCCTGTGCTCTGGCCATCAGTGCATTATGAGTGAGAATTTTCTCCCTATAATTGTGCCCAGAATTTCTCAGATTTAAAAAGCACTGATACTGCTTTTTGTTTTTTACATACATGTATGTGCTTTTTATCAGTGAGTTAAGGATTAATATTTGAAATTTATGTTTCCCTTTTCAAATGGTTTATGTCTTAAATTCTTCACTACAAAGTAGATAAGCTGTGGAGTCCTGTATTTGACTCATGATTTAAGACAAATTGATAACCAGTTTCTCGTCCATAATTGGAAAGCTAAGAAATCTTGAGGAAGAGTTGTATATTGGAATTACCTTGGGGATGCCTTTGTAAAACCAGTGTGCCTAGGTATCCCGCCCCCGCCCCACCTCCACCCCTGTATACAGATCTTCAAAGTAAGTAAGGTGGGCCCCAATATATGTACAAGTAATTCTCCAGCCATGCAGGTTTTCATATTCCACTTTTTTTTTTTAACATAGTGACTTCGGGATCTTGTTTTACAGTATTAAGTAATAATCTGAAGTGACGTGTAAAAAAAACTCATCCAGCCACTTTGCTTTATTAGTAGCTGAGTGCTTTGCTTATCATTACAGATTTACTTTTTGTAAATAAATTAACTTTACTTTTTATAAGTTAATCTATAAACAAATTTATAAGTAAGCTTCATGTGTTAGGATTGTTCCTTGCTATCTACCCAGTTCTTAGAAGGATGCCTGGCAAAATACAAGTGCAATAAATGTTTGTTGTTATTGAATAAATGTATGTATAAATAATACTAGATGATAAGGATATACTAGAATATAATGATGTAGAGGTTAAAAAAAAATACCATTACCTTTGGGCAAAAGTTTGTTGAATAAAATTTTTTGAGTTTTATAGCTCTATACATTTATAGCCGTAAAAACAGAATCTTTGAAAAGAATTGTGATTTGTGTATGGCAAATACACATTGTGTAAGTCATTTTGAGGAGGCAAGTGGGACCTAAAATCCAGCCAAGACTAGGTTATAATACCTTCAGGGCTGTATCACCTGAGGTGAGGGAGGAGTAGCTTCTGTTTTTTAATTAGAAATGTTTGTTCATTAGTACTTGACATTAATTCATAGAGTTAGTTAAGTTTGCCATCTTATTTTTTTCTTTTTGTCCTCTCTGTTTTTTGTTCTGTTCCTTCTCTCCTGCATTTATAAATTACTTTTTTAATTCCATTTTAATTTATCTGTAGACATTTTAGTTATATTTATTTACATTTTTTTGTCATTTCTTTAGAGGATATCATGTCTGTCCTTAACTTTTCACAGGCTTCTTAGAGTTCATATTGTACTGCCTCAGAAAAAAATCAGAAACCTTGCCTCATGTAGGTCCATTTTAGTCCACATAGATCTGCATACATACACTCAGTTGCTCAGTCGTGTCCGACTCTGCGACTCTGTGGACCTCAGCACTCCAGGCCTCCCTGTCCATCACCAACTCCAGGAGTTTACTCAAACTCATGTCCATTGAGTCTGTGATGCCATCCAACCATCTCACCCTCTGTCATCCCCTTCTCCTCCCGCCTTCAGTCTTTCCCAGCATCAGGGTCTTTTCAAATGAGTCAGTTCTTTGCATCAGGTGGCCAAAGTATTGGAGTTTCAACTTCAGCATCAGTCCTTCCAATGAATATTCAGGACTGATTTCCTTTACAATGGACTGGTTGGCTCTCCTTGCTGTCCAAGGGACTCTCAAGAGTCTTCTCCAACACAGTTTCTGCTTTAAACAGATATGTGTATTTTAGATAAAGGAAAAAGTAGTCTTTATGTTTCTTGAGAAAGTTACCATTTCCAGTGTTATGCTTTCCCTTTTGAAAATCCATACTTCTATCTGGTATTATTTCCCTTAGCATTTCTTGCAGTGCAGGTCTGCTGGTGATGCATTCTCTTAATGTCTCTTAGTTGTTTTTGTTTGCTTTGTTCAGTCAGAAAAAAATCTCTTTATTTCATCTTCATTCTTAAGATTATTTTTGCTGAAAGTTAACAGTTTCTTAATCTTTCAGCACTTTAAAGATTATTCTGCTGTCTTTTGGTCTCCTTAGTTTCTAAAGAAAAGTCAGAAATAATTTGAATTATTCCCCATATATAATGTGTTGTTTGTTCTTCTTGCTGCTCTCAGGATTTTCTCTTTATCTTTAGTTTTCAGCAGTTTGATTACGACTACTATATATAACTATTTGTGTAAATGTGGTTTTCTTAATCCTGTTGGGGAGTGCTCAAGCTTCTTGAATCTGTAAATTTGTGTCTTTCATCAAATTTGGGGATATCTTGGCTGTTATTTCTTGAAATATTTCTTCTATCCCATTCTTTATCTCTTTCCTTCTTGTACTTTAATTACACAATGCCCATTGATATTGTCCCACATATCCCTAATACAGTTCATTAAAATTTCTCTCTATTCTTTACATTGGATAATTTCTAATGATTTTACATCAAACTCATTGGCTTTCCTTTATCTCCATTTTGCTCTTAAGTATGTCCAGTGAATTTTTTTGCTTCATGTATTTTTCAGTCCTTGGATTTCACTTTGGTTCATTTTTTGTTTTGGGTTTTTTTTTTTTTCCCTGAAATTTTCTATATTTTTATTCCTTACAAGCATGTTTTCCTTTTCACTTTTGACTATGTTTTGAAAACCTCTTAGGCTAATTTCAGCATCTGGGTTGGTGTCTCAGTATTGGTTTTCTTTGATTGTCTTTTTTCTCAAGATTGGGCCACAGTTATCTGATAAGTTGTTTTTAAATTATATTGTGGATGTTTTACTATTCTGTTAAGACTTTGGATTCTGATGTATTCCCCTGAGGAATGGTGACCCTTTAGGCGATTATTTGATAAGGCTTAAGTTGCAAATTCTATCTCTTGAACCCATCTGTCTCTTGAGTTGTTCACATCTCTGTTCAGTTCTGTGATCCTGAGTGGGACTCTGTTCAGTATGTGTGTGGGTTTAGTATGTGTATGGGTGCAGGTGTAGTCAGAAATTTGGGACAGTATATTGAGCACATGGGACTTCCCTTCTCTGGCTCTCTCTGCTCTGGGAGTCCCTGAGCAATGATATGCTTTAGATTGCAGTTACACTTTGTAGATAGATACATTTGTGAAGAATCAGCTATGTTTTGTTTTTACTAATCTAGATAGCATGATAACCATGGTAAAGGAAACTTTACTTAGTGATTTATATGCCTCCCCAACTGCACTGTGATGGCAACTCTGTATCACTGTACTTTATAGTGCCTAGATTATTTGTGTATGTGGTCCAGTGAAAAGAATACCTAGTCAGGTGTCCTTAAGCTAGGTTTCTAGTCCGCTGCTAGCTTGTTTTATAGCTTAGAACATTGTTATAACTTAGAACATTGAAATGACTTATCTGACAGTGTTCTTATCCTTAAAATGAAGGATTGGATGAGATAATCTGTATCATCTTTTCTCCAATTCAAATTAGATTTATTTAAAATTGTTTTCAGTTATTTTAGTGCTGAGCACAGTTTTTAGTCTATATTCTCTACCTCTTTTAATTTTTTTTTCTATTTCACTTTTGTGATTTCATTACCTTACACCATACCATAAATTATAAACTGCTGCTGCTAAGTCACTTCAGTCGTATCCGACTCTGTGCGACCCCATAGACGGCAGCCCACCAGGCTCCCCCGTCCCTGGGATTCTCCAGGTGAGAACACTGGAGTGGGTTAAATTATAAACTATTGATATGCAATTCTTATAAAATACTTGAATGGCAGTTGTGTATGAACATAACTTTGAGTTCAACATTTTTCAAAAATTACCAAAATAATGACGTCATTATTTTACACACTTCTTATTAGTATTAATAAAGGCTTATTTTGGTATATTTTATAGGTAACATTTGCAGACAGAAAGGTAAACTGTCAAGGAATTCATCCTGTTTGGTATTTATTTGGGCCGGCTTAAGGAGTCTTTGACATATCAGATCAACTGGCAAAAGAAAATGAAAAGCAGTGTGGCACAAATAAAGGTAAGTGCTTGAAACTTATAATAAAGAACATAAACTTGTGGTCGTTCTTCTACCCTTTAAACAAAAATGCATTTCTATAATTAGGACAGTAGAACCAGACAGTAGAGTTGTGTCGTACACACATTGAACTTAACACAATTTCAACTCTAGATATTTGGCCAGATGGTCAAGTGGTTGGTTGAGAGAACATACAGGGGTGGAGGAGGATGTGTGTGTGTGTGTGTGTGTGTGTGTGTGTGTGCTTGTGTATGAGTGTGTACATCAAAAAAGTATATGTGAGTGAGCATGTATGTATAAAAGAAAAATAACAAACAGCAGGAAATTCCGCCATTCTTCTTAAAGAGCATTATTTCCTGCATGAGTATAAAATGGAAGATGATTGTCTGCCTTCTCAGTTGGTCAGAGTTTTTGCATGTCTGTCTACAAGTGAACCTCTTGTTGCATATTGCAGATGCATAAATGGGCTACTTATTTTGTGCTGTAGTTTAGACATTATACATTCATTTATTCACCAAATATTCACTGACTTCTTACTATGTCCCAGTGATTGTTTTGAGCACTTTGGGTAAAATGGTGAATAAAACAGGATTCCTTGGTCTTGTAGAGTTTGCATTCTAGTGGTGGAGAAAGCAAATAGATCATAAACTTAATATGTAAGTGGATTATATAGTGTTTTCACAGTGTTAAATGCTAGATTGTGCTATGGAGAAAAGAAATAGGGTAAGGTTGATCAGTAGCAATTGGATGATGGAGCTTTCAATAGGGAGAGCCCAGTGAAAGGGGGCCTTTGTGAGCACACACTTGAAGGAAATGAGGGAGTTAGCCCAGTAGATGTCTAGGAGAGGAGTGTGCTAGGCAAAGGGAACAACAGAGGCAAAACTGAAGAGTCCAGTGTGGCTGGAGCAGGTTCTGAGAATAGTAGAATAGTAGAGGTAGTCCGAGTGGTCATAAGAACTGTAACTCCATCTGCTTCAGACCTGTTCCTCTGACTCTGAGTGGACTTTGTGGAAGAGCAAACCATTCTCCTTCCTTTTCGTTTCAGCTGCACAGATCTACTTGCCAATGTGTGTAGTTCATAGATCTACAAGCAGGCACATTACTTCCTGTATCTTGGAGTCAGTAAAGGGGAAGGTGGATTTTTATTTGATTATAAAGACAGACACTTCTCCTTTCCCCTCCTCCACCACCTCTGCACCCCTAAACCTACTTTAGTGTGAGATAGGAGCTCCTTAACAGCAGGCACTAGGTACCAGGCTTGAGGTGTCATAAATGCTTAACAGAATGAATTGGTATGCTTAGGGACCGAGACAGGCTCTGTGGCCATCTCTTCAAACCTCTTTTGAGTATGAGAAGACACTGTCCAGGCCTCTCTCCTAGGTAGACATCCAGCCTGTGCTTACATATTTCCTTTGGCAGGGCGTTTGCTGTCCCGGAGCTGGCTCCATCTGTCAGTAGATACCTTCTTCATATAGCGTTCTGAAATCTGCCTCTTTGGAACTTGTATTCATTGGTCCACTGACAGTTAAACACTTAATTGTGGGCCTAGTAGATGGCAGACTGTGGTAGGAGCTGGGGCCCTAAGGAGAAAGGAGACCTTGTGCAGAACTGGCTCTTGACTGAGCCATGTTAGACAAGAGCACTCGGTTCAGTCTCTGCCTTTTACACCGAGCGAAAAGTGTTCGGTCTTTCTCAGAGTCCTCTTCCTGTTTCTCTCAGACTGGGCCTCTCCACGTGTTCCTTTTGTCGTCCACATGGATCTTCTGGGAAATGTCCCCAGCAAGCTGTTTACTCTTAGTGGCTCAACCCTCTTCAGCCAGTTCTCAGTTTCATTTGCCTTCCTCTCCATATTGTTGGCCACTAGCTGGGTTGGGTCCATCTTACCTCAGATCCTCTCTTGATGTTCTGAGGCCTCGTCTGTAAGGTTCAGGAGGCTTCAGCTGACGATTCCTTATTTTTCCATTGACTTTACGTAGCTTCCTTAGTCGGTTAGAGGCAAGCTCCCTAACTCTTCCAGCCTCTCCTCTCTTTTTGTTCTAAAGACTTGTTCCCTGAGCCTAAGGGATGTTCAGAGCCTCTGGACACAGGCTTCCTGCTCCTATCACCTCCTCGCACTGCTATCTACATTGTCAGAGACTACAGGTGACTGCTCAGTGTACCATATTTGCTTTGCTTAAAGAAAGATTTAGAGAATTTTTAAAGGTAATTTCAACAATATATTACCATCAACTATTGCTCTGACTTCGAATCCAACCTCTGTGATAAGGGAAAGAGGGAAATTCAGGTTCTTACTATTTGGATCAAACTTTTAACTTATTTTTCATTAAGTAAAATGTTCTGAAACCCAGTTCAAGTTCCCCTTTACTCACTGTCACTCTTGGTACTGTGTACCCCAGTGCTTGGTCCTACTTAAAATCTCCTATTAGCACTGACTATATGTGCCAGTCATTTGTTAACTTGATTGCATTTATGAAATCCTGAGTCACGACTTCAGTATTTTTGATTTCTCCCTCTTGCTCACCACAGATGTTGTGGAGATGTGTTAAAAATCATTAGCACAGAATTGAGGCCTTCTCCCTAATGTAATCAAAATAATTGTCATGTCTTGTAAAAGAAAAGTAGAGAATGCAGTTTTATTGTTTTCTTTCTCTCCCCACTCCTTCCCCTTCTCCTCCCTATTCTCTATCTGTCTCACATATAATCTGATGTTTTTAACTGTAGAAATCTTTATAATCATCTCTCCTCTAAGATCCTAATCTCCTTGAAGGTTTTTCCTATCTTTTGTATCCCCCAGAGTGTCTAAGCTGGAGGAACGGGTGTGTCATAAAAAATAAGTAAATACTGTGTTTGATGTTACCATGAATTGCATGAATCTTGTGCTCCATATTTGGTTTAGGATCTTGATGTCAAGTTTTATGGAAGCCTGTGTCATATTGAACAATTGCTCACAACAGATGTTGTGCAGAACAATTCTACTTAATTATGCTGCCTGCCCAGTGAAAGAATTTTTAAAAGTTGTAGATATTAGAAACTGGACTTTAAGATGTTGGCACTCAGTATAAAATATAGCCAGACTGACTACCTTAAATTATAAATTTTGATCACATATTTATTCACCAGCACACATTAGTCTAATTAGTGTATATTATTCAAAAAATTCATGGAGAAGGCAGTGGCACCCCACTCCAGTACTCTTGCCTGGAAAATCCCATGGGCGGAGGAACCTGGTAGGCTGCAGTCCATGGGGTCGCTAAGAGTCGGACATGACTGAGCGACTTCACTTTCACTTTTCACTTTCTTGCATTGGAGAAGGAAATGGCAACCCACTCCAGTGTTCTTGCCTTGAGAGTCCCAGGGACGGGGGAGCCTGGTGGGCTGCCGTCTCAGGGGTCGCACAGTCTGACACAACTGAAGTGACTTAGCAGCAGCAGCAGCAGCATTCAAAAAATTCAATACTTAAGGAGATTGTATTAGCAATTAATTTACTTGTGATAATAGACTCAAACTGTTGCTAATTAGTCATAACATAAGAGCGAGGCTGCCCTGGTGACTCGGACGGTAAAGAATCCACCTGCAATGCAGGAGACCCAGGTTCAGTCCCTGGGTCAGGAAGATCCGCTGGAGAAGGGAATGGCAACCAGTATTCTTGACTGGACAGAGAAGCTTGGCCACAGTCAGTGGGGTCAAAGAGTTGGACGTGACTGAGGCACTGACAGCAGTAACATAAGACGACGTTGGAGCTTGTTTACATTTCTTTGCAGTATAATTTTCAATTTTTGAATGTATTTTTTTCCCATTAAGGAGGCAAGCATGTCAGTATGTGGAACAAATTACTCATTATTTGAGTCATTTTTTTCTTAGATTTCAAGATTAAGATTCTTTGAAAACATACTGTATTTCCTTTCAGTTAATTAAAATCTGTTCAGTTAATTAAAATCATTTTAATTCTTAAAAATAAGCTTGTCAATATGAACATTTTTATAGGTGGTTTAAAAATTTACCTGTTTATAAATATTTTGGCATCTTAAATGGATTTTTAAATTAGGATATGTTCTTAAACTGGATAATTCATAGCTCTCTCTCATTGTGACATGTATCTTCAGCCTCATATTACATTGAAGTTTCCTTTTTGTATGTTATTCTTCAAAGGATTTGGCTTAGGAGCTATATTTTACAAGTCATATTTTTTAAATCTTTACAGCCTACTATAATGTCATACAGGCTGTATCAGACACTTAAATAATGTTTCCTGAAAACAAAATTGAATTTTCATAAATATGTTAGTCCGTTTCTTTTGTTTTGTCCAGATTTGGTAACCTGGACTAATGTTATGGTTTTCTTAAGCCAAAGGAGATAAGAACATAAGTGCAAGGTTATAGAAGACTTGGGCATAACCACAGAAAACCTCCATCCTTTGGTCGTGGTATTCGCCAGGAAAGGCCTTTATCAAAATGGTGTTCTATAAATTTAAATCTTATTGAAAGTAAAAGTGTTAGTAGCTCAGTGGTGTCTGACTCTTTGCGACCTGTGGACTGGAGCCTGCCAGGCTCCTCTGTCCATGGAATTCTCCAGACAAGAATACTGGAGTGGGTAGCCATTCCCTTCTTTAGGGGATTTTCCCAACCCAGGCATTGAACCTGGGTCTCCTGCATTGCAGGCAGATTCTTTACTATCTGAATCTCATTACATAGGAATAAAATATTAGCTAAGTGGCATCGAAAATTTAAGAATTATTTTCTTCTAGTAAACTTTGAGGGGTTTTTTTGTTGTTGTTGTTGTTTAATGACAGTATTTGATCTATAGTAAACGTAACTGCCACAGACGTTTACCTGGGATGGCCTGAAGATTTTGTTTTATCTTATTTGAAATAATTTTTAAAGCACTTCCAGTTTTCCAAGATACGTGTGTCATTGTTTGTTTTTTTAACAGAATTTTAAAATTTGCCTTCCCCCTCTTTTTTTCCATTGAAAGCATTCTTCTGGTCATGACAGACGGGAAAATTATAATTCATATCAAAGGACTTCCTCTCCAGAAGACAGGTAAACAATTTTATGTGTTCTAAATACCATTTAAAATTTTATCGACAAGTTTAAGAAATTATTTAGCTCTTAGATTTCTAATTTTAGGTTTACTAACTTTTTTTGATGGTTTTACAGGAAATATTACTTGAGTGGGGTTGAGAACAGATCATCCTTGAATGACTGTTCTATTTCTAGTGAATAATTCTAGATTTTTATGAAAATTTTTAGGTGAAGGAGAATACTTTTAATATGTCAAATACTGCATAGAAGTTTATAAAATGGAAAGTTTAGTTGAAATCACATTATTTTGAAGTGCTCTTACTGTTAATACTAATCCTTTTTATTTACATGGCTCTTTATAGTTTTCAAATGTTTTTATATGTATCTTGCCATAATTGTGTTAAGTTCAAAGGCCCAGAAATGTTACCATTAATGTTCATCATGCCTTCATAGTATGACTTCAGTTATTTCACTTAGTAAGCTATAACTTGAAAAAGAATTTATGAAAGGAGAAGCATCCTCTAGATTTTCTTTCAGTTGTCTGATCTCTTATTCCCTGTGTACTTTGTTCATATTCCATTCTGCTGTCTCAAAAAGCCTTTGCTTTATACACAAGTTAATTACTGTGTTCTGCATCTACTTATTGTCTTTCATGGATCACCTCCTCCCTGTATATATGTTTTAGAAACTCTCTCTATAGACATATACACACATATGTGTGTATGCAAATAAACTGTAGATATGCATATGAAACATAGATTATGTTACTGTGTATATTTATCATGTGTGTATGTATTAACTTCTCTTAAGGTTCTCTGATTTTATTGACTTTTGAGATTCAAAGGCAAATCTTATACTAACTATCCCTGTTTGCTGATCATTCAGTCCATTCTCACAGATATCTAACAATATGACTTTAAGAGTAGGAGCTGAGAAAAGTAGCCTTTTGGAGTGGAATAACTGGATTTTATGGAGGCCAACCAATGACACTAGTGGTTGACACCCAGGGGAGGCCGACCAGTGACACTGTGCAGTGCTTTGATAGAATGAGCCAGCTCGACAGCAGGAGGGGAGCTTTGTCCCCACTAAGCTGTATATGATATGCAAATATGTATCTTCTGCTAAGGACAGTATGCCCAGGATGTCAGGCTTGGTTAAGTGAATTCCAGGAGTTGTTTTTTTGCAGACCAGTGGAAAGCTTTTATAATCATGACTAAGTGAATAGATGTCAACAAAATAATCTGTTTGTTAAGATCCACTTGATAGGACTTTATACAGTCATAGAGTTACATCACCATTACCAATATACGACTTTTCTAAGTATAACATCATTGTTTTCAACTTGTAACTTTGGTTTTCTTATTTTATGTGTTAGATACATAGAACAAGAAAGATCTCCTCGGGATAGAGGTTACTTTGATTCCAGCAGGTCAGACTATGAGCGTTCAAGGAGAGAACGTTCTTATGATAGTAGCATGGAGTCACGGTTAGTATTGCATATTTTAACTATAGAAACATACTTGTTTAAATTTTCTTTATGCATAATAATAATCACAGCTAGCATTAAGTGGATGTTTTTAGGTGCCAGGCTTTCTAATAAGGACTTAATGTGAATTAGCTTCTTATTGCAGTAAATATATGCCTTTTATAGATGAAGAAAATGAAGCTTAGAGAAGTTAAGTCATTTGTTCATGTTTTAAAAGTGTGTCAGTGACAAGTCCTCGTCTGTCTGACTCTAGGTCTCAAGCTTTTATTCATTATACTGTGCTATATGAGGAATTGGCTTATATGACTTCTGAGATTGTTTACTGAATGAAAGTCATTTATGATATTGAATGATATTAATTTACATAATGGCAGAGGGACATTGAGAATGAAGTTACCATTTTCTAAGTATAAATTATTCTTACTTGAGTCTTAGAGAACTTGACTGCCCACTTTATTAGTCATCTTGTTTCCAGAACTTGCCTACCATGTACTGTTGTTCACATAGTTCTATATCCTTTTTGATGTCTCTCTCATATCATCTATTCCATGACTACCTAGACTATACCACACTAGAATTTTAATCTGATTTCTCCATGGTTTGGAACCAAGCGCATTATTTGATATCTGCAGCCAAAATTTCCTTTTCACTGCTTACTTTCTAACATGTAACCTGTCTGTATAAACGTTAGATTAAATTAACCTCCAAAAGACAGGTTTATCTGCTGTCACCTTAATGACACTTTAATAAGAGCAGCTGCTACCACCATGATTGGTGAGCTAGGCATTCTCAGACCTTCTCAAATGCTGTCAAAACTCCTATATACTAGGTACTGTACCTCACAATTTACATATAAGGAAGTGGGTTAGAACTGATTGTTACCTCAGGTTGCTGTTATCTGTCTAGTAGATAATGAAACTGAGATTTGAGCTCAATTCTGACTCCAGAGCCTATGTTTATATCCGTACCCCTGACTGTATTACTTCACTATAATTCCTTGTCTAGTCCAGTGTTTGTATACAAAGTTTGATTTGATCCACACACACTGTGAAGTAAGCACATTGTTTATTATGTAGACTATAAAGGCTAACAGTAGAAAAACACTTGAGAAATATTTCTATTTAGACTGAGAAGACTATTGCTTCTGCACTCTGAAGGAGAAACACTATAAGTGTATAAGGACACAATTTTACCAGCCAACAAGCAGTCTTACCTGGTGTTTCTCAGAAGAATCATAACCAGTGTCAGTAAATTCCTTCTGTAGCTATTCTCTACAGAGAATAGATATAAAATGAGTTGCTTTTTCCTGTAGATGTAAAATGTTCAACTCAGTTACAAAGCAGTGGCTAGAGTTCAGAGCACCTGCCTTTGACTAATTGGGGTTTTTATTTGGAACCACTTTCCCGCTACCACTGTTCACATTGTGTTGGTAGGTACAGGCTGTGTCTTCATGGGGCGGTCACTCGGGTCTCTGTGCTTCAGTTGGAAAACAGTTTCTCCACAGCTACCTGGGTAGGTGACTAGAAGCACTCTTTTCCATGTATTAAGACATATTATTTCAAACATACCCTCTAGATTTAGGTAAAATCTACTAAGTGCTTTCCTGGTAGTACAGTGATAGTTATTCATATAACTCGTGGTCACACAAAGCATGAGCAGAATAATCTGAGCTTCTAGGCAGATGTATGTATCAAGCAGCCAAGTGGACAAACTCACTGGGGAAAGAGAGCAGACAGCAAAGATTCATTCTTTCTTGCTATTTCTTGATAGTTTGAAAATATTATATAATCATTTTACAAAGGGTAGTCACCTGCATTAGTAGGGAAGAGTTTTTGTGGCTAGAAAATGGTTTATTTTTTCACATTGTCTAAAATAATCAGAAGGTTCTGATATTTTGAGATTTATAATAAATTGCCAGTCCTATCAGGAAACAATTTCAAATTACAATTTATGATAACAGTCTCACTCCTAAATTGCTATTATTGGAGGTTAACTCTGGTTTCTCATTTATACAACTTATCACATATATCACAGGCCAATTTGTCTTTGGAAAACACTATTTTCATGTTACTATCCCACTCAGAAATTATTAATGATTTCTTATCACTTGCAGGATAAAAATACTTAGTCTGTTGCTTGTCTTTTAAGATTTCATATTCTGAGTCAAACTCATCTTTCCAACTGCTGTTATACATTATTCTTTATTGTTTCAACTTATTCTGGCCTAAATAACCTTGCTCCATTTTTTAGTAGTTATTCTGTCTTCTACTAGTTGCAGAATGCCATCCTCCCTCCCCCCACACCCCCTGCCCCCTCACCACCTTGCCCACAATGTAAATACTCTCGAGCCTTGATGACCTAGTTTAAGTTACATTTTCTCTGTGAGGCACTACCAAACCCCTTTTCCTTATCTGAATCTGTGGCCCCCAAATGGTCTCACTCATTTGGTATGCAGTTCATTTAAGAATGTATTTTGTGTCATCTTTTCTCCATCAAAAAAATGTATTACAGAAGTAGAGACCGAGAGAAACGCAGAGAAAGAGATGTGGATCGGAAGAGGTCCCGGAAATCACCATCTCCTGGGAGAAGAAGCCCAGAACCATCGGTTACCCAGAGTTCCTCTGCTCAGGATGAACCTACTGCAAAGAAGAAGAAAGAGGAGCTGGATCCTCTTCTTACTCGCACTGGTGGAGCGTATATTCCTCCTGCAAAACTCAGAATGATGCAGGAACAGATTACAGATAAAAACAGGCATGTCAATACCACTAAGTATATAAGGCGGTGACACTCTCACTGAAAAAAGTCATCTATGTTCCAATTAACCTTGACTGTTGAGAATTTACATGCAGAGTCCATAATGATAGAGACCTCAAATTATACTTCTTTCCCTCCTGCCTTCAGAAGCTCCACTGGAGCTCTGCTTAATATTTTCCCTGACAGCAGCTCTTAACGTCTTTACTTTCTGCATGAATAAGTGGAAAAGTCTGAGGAAAGGTCACTTATCTTTTTTTTTTTCTTTTACTGTTTTCAAACCATTCCTTTTGTAGTTGTATGCTTATTAGTGGTGTCCATTTTTCATTGATAATCAAGAGTACTATTTTAGAACTAAAATGGATCTTTCTAGTTATACCAAACCAGGAGTCGGCAAATTTTTTCTATAAAAGGACAGATAGTAACTATTTTAGCCTTTGTGCATTATCCTGTCTGTTGTAGCTACTCTCCTTCACCATTGTAGGGCTTCCCAGGTGGCACAGTGGTAAAGAATCCACCTGCCAATACAGGAGATGTAAGAGACATGGGTTCAGCCCCTGGGTCGGGAAGATTTCCTGGAGGAGGAAAGGGCAACCCACTCTAGTATTCTTGTCTGGGAAATGCTAAGGACAGAGGAGCCTGGCCGGCTACAATTCATGGGATCTCAAAGAGCTGGGCGTAACTTAAGGATGCATGCTTCACTATTATATTGAATATAGCCATAGATAAAACATGTACACAAATGAGAATGGCTGTGTTCCAATAAAGCTTTATTTTCAAAAACAGGCTGTAGGCTAAATTTGGCTCTTGGGTGTAGTTTGTCAGCCCTTGTACTAACCTGTGAAGCAGCTGACAGTTTTCTCTTTTCCCTACTTTTTTTAGACCATAACATCTTACAGCTTTTTGCCGCACTGAGGCAAATAATCAAAATTCATATGTGACCATTCTCTAAGTACCTTTACTTCCCTTTTCAAAATAATTGAAATGATGAGAAACTATGTAGAAAAAGTGCAGCTGTTTTCAAGGCCTTTTTCTCTAGTGAAATGAGATAATAACCAGGAAAACTATGGCCCAAGATTGAAATGATCACTCAGTTGCCAGGTAGTCAAGAAAAAGATTGGGATAGAAGGTAGGTATACTTATAAGAAAAACAGATTACAGGTGAGTCAAGAAAGTCGTCTATATCTTTCTTGTGTATTTTCATGGCAACTTGAGAGTACTTGAGAACCTTATATAAATGAAATATAAATTTGTTGTAAGAATTAACGAGGTAGAAATGTCATTTTTATAAAATAGTTATAAATATTTGAAATAAAGTATAAAAAATTTATGAGCTAGAAGGGGACATTTAAATGACATTAAAACACTAAGTTTTTCTTTATGTTTCATAGACTAGCACTTAGTGATGCCTGCAGTGTTATGTAGAGAAGGGATTTGGAAGTTGCTTGTGTGCGTTCTGGGAGATTCATGTTCATGCAGGCATGCTGCTCTTATAGCAGGCAGTAGTGGAAGTATTAGTGAAAAATATGTACTGTCTCTGACCCCATTCAAAATAATCCTAATTGTAAAAGATTGAAAGCATTGTCATTAATCTCCAAGTCTTCTTTGTAATGTGGGCAGAATAATATATGCAATTTTAAGCAGATTCATAGAAGATAATTTTATGTACAGGTGAACTCTGCCTATAGGCTATAAAGGAAACAAAAGTGTAGTCTTTCCTCAGCAGATACTAAATCACGTTAATTGTAGGTTTCCTAATTAAGAAGTACAGTTGTACTTGATTATTGTCTGTTGACCAAAGTTTAATGGAAGAGTTTGTGATTATGTATCAGCAGTATCTTGTTGATCAGGCTAGTTGTTAATCTGTAAAGCTTACTACTCTGTATAGTAACATACCAAAGGGTTGGGTTGAGAGCAGGAGGAGTTCCACCTCAGATGCAGGCAGAAAGGGAATGTGCAATCTATAGAGAATTTAGAAACAGTAATGAAATTAACTGCCGTCTGCTTTTTATCTTCAGTGTTTGCTGATGACAGTGTCAGTGATAAAATGTGGTTTCTTACCAGTGTAGACAGCTCTCACTACCACCTCCTTGATATACCTGGTATAGCACCCTAAAACAGGCATTCTTTTTTTTTTATTATTTCATTAAAGTATTTGGGGACTTCCTTGTAGTTCAGTTGGTAAAGAGTCTGCCTGCAATGCAGGAGATCCAGGTTTGATCGCTGGGTTGGGAAGATCCCCAGGAAAAGAAAATGGTAACCCACTCCAGTATTCTTGCCTGGAGAATTCCATGGACAGAGGAGCCTGGCAGGCTACAGACATGGGGTCGCAAGAGTCGGACACAATTTAACGACTAAACCACCACCACCATAGTTAATTTATAATACTGTTGACAGTCCAGGTTCAATGCACGATACTGGATGCTTGGGGCTGGTGCACTGGGACGACCCAGAGGGATGGTGTGGGGAGGGAGGAGGGAGGAGGGTTCAGGATGGGGGACACATGTATACCTGTGGTGGATTCATTTTGATATTTGGCAAAACTAATACAATTATGTAAAGTTTAAAAAATAAAATTAAAAAAAAAAGTGATTATCACAAAATTTGGAGTACTATACTTTTCTAGGAAAGAGGGTTTATCATTGTTAAACTAAATATATATATTGGGTTCTCAGGCGCTAGAAATGGTATTGATTTTCTTGTGGGTTTTGAATATCCATATGTTTGCCTGTTGAGAAATCATTAAACTATATTCATGCTTTAAAAAAAAAAAAAAATATAATACTGTGTTAGTTTCAGGTATATAGCAAAGTGACCCAGTTATGTATTCTTTTTCAGATTCTTTTATTTATTACAAGATATTGAATATAGTTCCCTGTGCTACAAAGTAAATTCTTGTTGTTTACTTTATGTGTATCAGTTAATCCCGTAATCCTAATTTATCCCTCCCTTGCCTTCCACTTGGTAACCATAGATACTTTCTGTATCTGTGAATCTGTTTCTCTTGTAGATAAGTTTATTTGTATTATTTTTTTATATTTCATGTGTAAGCAATAGAATATTTGTCTTTCTCTGACTTACTTCACTTAGTATAATAATCTCTTGGTTCATGCATGTTGATGCAAATGGCAATATTCCGTTCTTTTTTATGCATGAGTAATATTCCATGGTGTAGACATACTACATCTTTTTTACACGTTCATCTGTTGATGGACACTTAGGTTGCTTCCATGTCTTAACTACTGTGTTAATAGTGCCACTGTGAACATTGGGGTGCATGTTTCTTTTCAAATTAGAGTTTTTGTCTTTTCTGGAGGTATGTCCAGAAGTAGGCTTGCCGGATCATATTGTAATTCTATTTAAGGAACCTCCATACTGTTCATTATAGTGGCTGCTCGAGTTTACATTCCCATCAATAGTGTCAGTCAGTCAATTCAGTCGCTCAGTCCTGTCCAACTCTTGGTGAACCCATGAATCGCAGCACGCCAGGCCTCCCTTTCCATCAACTCCTGGAGTTTACCCAAACTCATGTCCATAGAGTTGGTGATGCCATCCAGCCATCTCATCCTCTGTCGTCCCCTTCTCCTCCTGCCCCCAATCCCTCCCAGCATCAGGGTCCTTTCCAATGAGTCAACTCTTTGTATGAGGTGGCCAAAGTATTGGAATTTCAGCCTCAGCATCAGTCCTTCCAATGCTCCAGGACTGGTCTCCTTTAGGATGGACTAGTTGGATCTCCTTGCAGTCCAAGGGACTCTCAAGAGTCTTCTCCAACACCACAGTTCAAAAGCATCAATTCTTCTGGGCTCAGTTTTCTTCACAGTCCAACTCTCACATCCATGCATGACCACTGGAAAAACCATAGCCTTGACTAAATAGACCTTTGTTGGCAAAATAATGTCTCTGCTTTTGAATATGCTATCTAGGTTGGTCATAACTTTCCTTCGTCTTTTAATTTCATGGCTGCAGTCATCATCTGTAGTGATTTTGGAGCCCAAAAAGATAAAGTCTGCCACTGTTTCCCCATATATTTTCCATGAAGTGATGGGACCAGATGCCATGATTTTAGTTTTCTGAATGTTGAGCTTTAAGCCAACTTTTTCACTCTCCTCTTGCACTTTCATCAAGAGGCTCTTTAGTTCCTCTTGACTTTCTGCCATAAGGCTGGTGTCATCCATGATATGTCATCCATATCAATAACCTACATATCTGAGGTTATTGATATTTCTCCCGGCAATTTTGATTCCAGCTTGTGCTTCTTCCAGCCCAGCGTTTCTCATGATGTATTCTGCATATAAGTTAAATAAGCAGGGTGACAATATACAGCCTTGACGCACTCCTTTTCCTATTTGGAACCAGTCTGTCGTTCCATGTCCTGTTCTAACTATTGCCTCCAGACCTGCATACAGGTTTCTCAAGAGGTAGGTCAGGTGGTCTGGTATTCCCATCTCTTTCAGAATTTTCCACAGTTTATTGTGATCCACACAGTCAAAGGCTTTGGCATAGTCATTCATTAACAGTGTAGGAAAGTTCAAAACAGGGAGTCTTAACCTATAGACTTTTAAGAGGTCATTGGATAAAATTCAGGCAGTCCATGAATGTGAATTGGAAATAATTGCATCTTTTAAAGTTGATGTAGTTTAACATTTCTATCAGGAATGTAGGCAGCAGACTATAGTATTAACAGACTGTTTGTTACAAATACCTCAAAATACCGTTTATGCTACTTGAATTAAAGAAGCTATTATGCCTACTACCAGTTCTTGCTATATAATGTGTTAAGAAGCACATAGAATATCAAACTTTTGTTGTTTTCATCCTTTGAAAGCTCTATTTCAATATGATTGGTATCCTTTGTTATCCTATATATATTTACACATTATTCTAAGAAGTTCATCACCTTCACCAGACTGCCAGAGAAATATAAGGAAAGGTTGAGACTTTTTGCACCTGAAATCATATTCCACAGAGAAATAATTATAAAAACTGTAGAATTTGAGCTTCAAAAGACCTTAGATATTACCAAGTTCAACCTAAAGAAACCCATTTAGACTAAATAATTTACCTATGCTCTAAGTTAAAAAAAAAAAAACCAGTGTAGCCATCTAGCATTTAGCTAATAAGCCTGTGGGACTACTGCTTAAATATAGAGATGTTCTTTAATATATTTAGTACAGTCTTTCAGTTCCATGATTTTGTATGACTTTCCCTTTTTCTATGATTAATACTATTTCTTTCTGGTTTAAAACTTAATTTTTTTCTTCTGTCATGCTTTTATGAGAAGGAACATAATACCAAATTTCCTTTTTACAGCTTATATTTAAGTATTATATATTGTAATTTAAATAAAAAATAGTTGCTTTTACTTTAAAACATTTCCTTTAAAGGCAAGTTTAGTAAATTAAGTGTTATAAAATAAGCATGTACTGAATCTAACTAATAAATATTATAAATTGCAATATGTATGGACTGGAGAAGGAAATGGCAACCCACTCCAGTACTCTTGCCTGGAAAATTCCATGAATGGAGGAGCCTGGTAGGCCACAGTCCATGGGGTTGCAAAGAGTCAGACACGACTAAGCGACTTCACTTTCTTTCTTTTTATAGTTCCTTTTGGAGAAGGAAATGGCAACTCACTCATACTCTTGCCTGGAAAATTCCATGAATGGAGGAGCCTGGTGGGCTACAGTCTATGGGGTTGCAAAGAGTCGGACACGACCAAGCTACTAGCACACATATATATGGACATAAGAACAATGTTATCCTTACATATGCTTGTATTATGTTATTATGTTATTAAAAGGAATTTGTACATGAGTATCACATATATGGAGAATAAGATATGGTTTAGGTGTAATCTCTATATCGTGTTCATATATTTTATTGTTCTTTTGGGTCATTTTGTGAAAATTATTTCAAAAATAAAGGAACACTAAGTATTTTTTGTGTTCTTATGCTGCTGCTAAGTCGCTTCAGTCGTGCCCGACTCTGTGTGACCCCATAGACGGCAGCTCATGAGGCTCCCCTGTCCCTGGGATTCTCCAGGCAAAAACACTGGAGTGGGCTGCCATCTCCCTCTCCAATGTTATTGTAATTGTTGACTGAATTTTCATCTTTATTAAAATCAATTCTTTTTAGCTTGGCATACCAGAGGATGAGCTGGGAAGCCCTGAAGAAATCTATCAATGGCCTGATCAACAAAGTCAACATTTCCAATATCGGTATTATTATTCAAGAACTTCTTCAAGAAAATATAGTTAGAGGAAGGTAAGCATTGGCTGTTTTATTTGTAGTATTTCATAGCACTTTTTCAATGGAAAGTAATATCTACATGAAAAATAATCATTCATTTGTTATGCTACTTCATTTCAAAGAAAATTTCAAGGAGTATTTAAAATGCAGTTGTTATAAATATGTAAGCTACTAACAAATAACTTAAACTCAACTATTAGAGCTTGTGTGGGGTTTTTACTGTTTGAGAAACTTTGATGTCATATAATGATTTTGGCACAGTTATTTATTGACTGAATACTTCCCATAATTTAAACGCATGAAGAAAAATAAATAATTTCTTTATATATACACAAAGTGCTCCTCACACCAGTTTAATTTCTAATGAAAGCAAAGTGGGAATGTGAAAGAAATGAGAAAGATAAGTAATAAATTTTAGAAAAGCAGAAGGGAATAACAACCATTTTCTGTGTGGTTTTTAAGTAGTTGTGATATTTTAACTCATAAGGAAATAGAAATATTCTATGTTCTATTTATTTTAAAATCTGAGGACTATTTTCCCATATGACCTAGATCATCAATGCAAAACTTTGGGATATATATATATATATACACACACATACACACACACACAAAGTAAGGTGTAGCACCTGGTGGGGGTTAGTAAGGTGACCAGGAGGCAGCCAGGGGAAAGCACTCTCATTTTATTCAGAAAGAAGCAGACTCAAGAGTTACAAGGGTAATTTAAGATGTTACAGTTTCTAAACTGAGTTATCTTTTTTCATTTTCTACTCTAGTGATTCAGATGTCATACCTAAACCTGATAACTATGAAGACATAGTTTTTCTGCCTTTTGACAATCAAATAATTGTTTGTTATTACATTGCTAAAAATAACTCTTCAGTTAGCCCATTTTGTATCTCTCTTATCAAATGTATACATTGATAGAAACATGTCCATTTCAAAATAAGTTAGAAGGTAGGACCTTTTATATTCCTGTCCTTGTTTTAGCATTATTTCTTCAGTGCTTATGTATGTCTTTATCTCTCAGGAATATTGTTTTCACTTTTATTTTCATGAACAATAGACTTAAGCCTGTCTTTTAGATGGAAACCACCCCGATTTGTCTTTAATCACAGAATTAATTTATATGAATGATGGGCTCATAGTGGAAATTTTACTTTAAGTCAAAGTTCAGTACTTTTGAAGCAGGTCTTTTCTCCCTTCACTTTTGATAATGTTAAGTGAATTAATATAAGAAGTTAAGAACTTAAATTCATGAATAGATGTAATGAACGGCAACTGGAAAAGAAGATTTATATTTAGAGAGAAAAAATTTTGAAAAAAGTTATATTAAATCTATTTTATATAAGTACAGATTGAAATTTTATTTCCTCAAAATCAGTTTTAATTTATTAGTAAGACAGTTTCTTCCTCTAGATAAAGGTAGTGAAATTTTAGTTCTGATTTAGCTTTTATGATGATTTACAGAGAAGTAATATAGCTGGAATCAAGATTGCTGGGAGAAATATCAATAACCTCAGAAATGCAGATGACACCACCCTTATGGCAGAAAGTGAGGAGGAACTAAAAAGCCTCTTGATGAAAGTGAAAAGAGGAGAGTGAAAAAGTTGGCTTAAATCTCAACATTCAGAAAACTAAGATCATGGCATCTGGCCCTATCACTTCATGGGAAATAGATCGGGAAACAGTGTCAGACTTTATTTTTGGGGGCTCCAAAATCACTGCAGATGGTGATTGCAGCCATGAATTAAAAGACGAAGGAAAGTTATGACCAACCTAGATAGCATATTCAAAAGCAGAGACATTACTTTGCCAACAAAGGTCCGTCTAGTCAAGGCTATGGTTTTTCCAGTGGTCATGTATGGATGTGAGAGTTGGACTGTGAAGAAAGCTGAGCGCGGAAGAATTGATACTTTTGAACTGTGGTGTTGGAGAAGACTCTTGAGGGTCCCTTGGACTGCAAGGAGATCCAACCAGTCCATCCTAAAGGAAATCAGTCCTGGGTGTTCTTTGCAAGGACTGATGCTGAGGCTGAAACTCCAATACTTTGGCCACATCATGCGAAGAGTTGACTCATTGGAAAGGACCCTGATGCTGGGAGGGATTGGGGACAGGAGGAGAAGGGAACAACAGAGGATGAGATGGCTGGATGGCATCACTGACTTGATGCACATGAGTTCGGATGAACTCTGGGAGTTGGTGATGGACAGGGAGGCCTCACGTGCTGCGGTTCATGGGGTTGCAAAGAGTTGGACACGACTAAACGACTGAACTGAACTGAATATAGCTGGATTTTAGGTGAATTTTTTTCCTTCTAATGAAATCAGTGAGTATTGTTGACTCCTTTTCTTTTCTCTTTTAACCAGAGGCCTGCTATCCAGATCTGTTTTGCAAGCACAGAGTGCTTCTCCAATCTTCACCCATGTTTATGCAGCATTAGTGGCAATTATCAACTCGAAATTCCCACAAATTGGAGAGTTAATCCTCAAAAGATTAATTCTTAATTTTCGAAAAGGCTATCGGAGAAATGATAAGGTATATGTAATCGACTTGTAAGTAGACTGCTACAGATAACAGATTAATAAACCGTATCAACCATAGTAATTAAGTATCAACCTTAGTAAGCGATGTTGATTTCTGTTGTTCCAGAAATGTCATGTTTTCACATATACTAATTTTTATTTTATAACACATTAAAATTACCTTGCATGTTACATATTTTAAGTAGAGTGTGTAAGTAAACTGTAGACTCTATAGATAAATGAAAATTTGTTTTAGTTTATAGATTAACTGTCTCTAATTTCCCTTTTCAGCCACTTTGTCTGACAGCTTCAAAATTTGTGGCACATCTTATTAATCAAAATGTGGTAAGTAATTATTTTCAAAATTTGGTGCCATTCAGTGCCATTAGACCACAGGCTTGATGCCACTTCAGTGACAACTTTGTTTTGACTTACAGTTCTTCAGAAAAGTATCTTGAATGATATTTTAATTTTAGAACTATAATAAATGCATTTTTTAATGTAAAGAGGAACCCAGGACAAGTGTTAGTAAATTAATCAAACTCTTAATACTCTACGTGGTTACTTAACTGCATATTTTTCCTTCAAAGACTATAATGTGTTTTTATTTTAAAAGGTACTTTCTTCTCTTTTCCCTGTACCTAGTGTTCAAGAAAGCCTAACAACTGATATTCTTTAAAAAATGCTGTTCCCCACAACTGCATATATACGTGTATATTCATATGTATAACTACATGGTATATGTAAATACTCATATATTCTTAGAATCATTTTATAAAATATTGTGTACTAAATACTTTTAATCTGTTTTAAATGCAAAAATTTATCATTTTATTATTTAGTTTTTGAGTTTATTTTTTTATTTATCCACTGTTAGAGAGTTTTGATTTGTTATGTTAAGTTAGGTTATGTGTCAGTCGCTCACTACTGTCTGACTCTTTGCAATCCCATGGACTGTAGCCCCCCAGGCTTCTCTGTCCCTGGGATTCTCCAGGCAAGAATATTGGAGTGGGTTGACATTCCATTCTCCAGGGGGAAGTAAAAGTCGCTCAGTTGTGTCTGACTCTTTGTGATCCTGTGGACTGTATAGTCCATGGAATTCTCCAGGCCAGAATACTGGAGTGGGTAGCCTTTCTCTTCTCCAGGGGATCTTCACAACCCAGGGATTGAACCCAGGTCTCCTGCATTGCAGGTGGATTCTTTACCAGCTGAGCCACATTTTAAAAATGAAAACAGTAAAATTGCTCTTGTCCATACTCACAGTTTTCTTTCAGATATGTATTATTTTTAAAAATTGTATCTATAAAAGGAAGAATTTTGAAGACAGACTTAATCTTATTTCTCTAACATTTAATAATATTTTAATTCTTTGCGACATGAAATTCTAGTACTCACTTTAAGAAACCTTTTAGATTTTAACCTAGTCATATTATTACAATGATAATTTTCTACTTAAGATCACAGAAACATAATTTTACATGTCTGTAAACCTAATGTCACAGACTACAACAGCACAGATATGTTTCAGTTTTTGAATATATATTATACTTGGAGACATTTTTGGCATTCACATAAACCAGTTAAAATGATAAGTATTTTGCATCTTCCAAACTGCAATACAGGGCAGTATTTTCTTGTCCCTAATGTAAGACTGTTCAGCCTTGCCTGTCTTCCCAAAATAAATGTAGTGTTTATTTTTGATATTGTGCTAGATATGAAGAGGATATTTTCCTAAGTTGTCTCTCCATCTCAAGTAAGAGTCTAGTTTTTAAAAGGCATATGTATGGTCTTTTAAACACGCTTCCTAAGTCCATTTTCCTTTACAGCAAAGCTTCTCGATATACTTTTATACCCTCTCTACTTGGTGGTGTTTATAAAATTCTAAACTTTGACCATGGCCAGTGTAGAGTTTGATTTAAATAAAAATAGAAGTATTCAAAACTGTCATTGTATGCTATAAACTATAGAAAGAAATTTTCTGAGAAAACTAGTATTCATGTAATTTAAGAACTGTTTGCTAACAGAATTGCTGAGAGAATGAATTGCGAAATGGATATAGAGTTGTGATCATGGAGAAGGATATTATAAAAAGAAACATGTTACTTTTCTTCATATAGTAGTTATGAAAACATCTCAGATTAAAAATTAATAAATGACTTTAACTTCTATTTTGAGGTTAATTATGACATTTCTTAAAGATAATGTATCTTTCTATTATAGAGAGTATAAGAGGAATATTTCTGCTAGAGATAAATCATCTAGTTCTATCCAGTAGAACTAGATGTAGTAATCCAGTATCCAGTGTAGTAAATTAAGATTTTTGGAAAAATCATCAGGAAATTCTTTGCAGATGCATAACGGAAGTGAAAGAAAAATTGTATCCCATATTTGGAGTATTTTTATGTACATTATGAAACTTGCTCATCATATGTACAATATCATCACTGTAAAAACTAGATTTACTAATTTTTAAAATTACCATCAGTAGTAGATTAATACATGTGAAAGCATTTTGTGTGTCTTCTTTCTATTCAAGGCTCATGAAGTTTTATGCTTAGAAATGCTCACTTTGCTTCTGGAAAGACCAACAGATGACAGTGTTGAAGTAGCTATTGGTTTTCTTAAGGAATGTGGTCTCAAATTAACACAAGTGTCACCAAGAGGGATCAATGGTAAATACATATCCTTGGTTTGAGATTGAGCTTTAGTTTGAGTATTGTTATATGTAGTGCTTATTTTATTTTCTTTGTGTTTAACTTTAGCTATATTTGAACGGCTTCGAAACATTCTCCATGAGTCTGAAATTGACAAAAGGGTTCAATATATGATTGAAGTGATGTTTGCTGTAAGGAAGGATGGATTCAAGGACCACCCTGTTATCCTAGAAGGACTTGATTTAGTGGAAGAAGATGATCAGTTCACCCATATGCTTCCTCTGGAAGACGACTATAATCCAGAAGATGTTCTTAGTAAGTCAGGGGTGGTGCTTAGTAAGGTGTTCTTAGTAAGTCATTGGGAAGTGCCATACAAACAAAGGTCAATATCAAAAATAAACACTAACTTAACTTGTGTTTATTTATTTTTGAGATGTTTTCAAGATGGATCCTAATTTTATGGAGAATGAAGAGAAGTACAGAGCTATTAAGAAGGGTATGTAGAACTTTAAAAAATAATTTCCTTAAGTTTACTTAATTGTATGATACTGATAGAATGGTATAGATCACTCTGACCCCTGCCTATTGGAATCTTTGCTCTGTGAAGCTGTTCTCTTTTCACCGTTTGCCCGTGCATTATTTTTCTTTCTAGTGCTTATCCACGGTGGTGTTGTTGCTGTTGTTTAGTCTCTAAGTCATGTCAGAATCTTTTGCAACCCTAGGACTATAGCCCACCAGGGAAGTCCTACCCGTATTACTTCATTTTAAATTATTTAACTCATTTTCCTTCTCCTCTTTCTCTATTTAATTATGTAACTCTTCAGCTTCATCCCTCTTAAGAAATATCCGTGTATTACAATGGCCGTTATTTAACCTCACTTCCAGTTAAGAGTTGCTGCTTAAATTGCCACCAATTTAGTATTTGATTAAGTGCTATACTGTGTTATAAAGTTGTATACTTCATTATTTCTTGAGGGCAGATTTATATCTTTCTGATAAAATCAATCACGGTAGCTTAATATACATAATGGATAAATTGATTATTATCATTTGTACATCATTAGTATACCATAAACACTGTTTGTTTAGATAATGGTTCCTATTTTGTTTCTGCCATTACTAGCTAAGTCACCTAGAGTAAGTTACTTTTTTGATACAAGAGTAAATGTTTGTGTAAAGATAAATAAAATACAGTACTTTATCTTACCACAGAGCATGTATTTAGACACTGTATTTTTTTTTTTAATGTGTGTCATCATTTTTCTTCTAGAGCTAATATTCAGAGCTACTTACATCATTCTAATATATAATTATTTATATTATTTTACATATTATAATTCTATAATAATTTTATAAGTTTATTTTCCTTGAGTTGTGATTTTACCTAACAAATACTTACAGCTCTGAAAGCTCCTCGGAAGAGAGAGCAGAGATGTAGAACTCTGTCGTTGCTGCATTCTGTGCTTTAATCATGCTTAGAAGGAGAATGTTGAAGGGGAAGTAAAAGTGTAAGAAGCTTCCCATTTTATACATTATCCTAAAATCTGGTATAATAGGGACATGCCAGATTCCTTTTTCTCTAATAAATTTAGTTTCCAAACATAGAGAAACCCCTTCAATCTATTTTGTTCTTTTCGTATGAATTTCTTTTTCTCTAGTCTCCCTGCTATGCAAGCATGCTAAGTCGCTTCATTCGTGTCCAACTCTGTGCGACCCTATGGACGGCAGCCCACCAGGCTCCCCCGTCCACAGGATTCTCCAGGCAAGAATACTGGAGTGGGTTGCCATTTCCTTCTTCATAGTCTCCCTAAACGATACCAGTAATTTTGTAGAATTCTTATTATACCTGGTATAGAGGTGTTTTTTTTTTTTTTTCCTTTTTTTATACTTGGGAATTCCCCATCCATTTCTTTATTAGGTTCTTGGCATTTGGCCAAGAAAGTAGTACTTTTCTTTACTATAGCATTCCTTAAACTCTGTGGTCTCAAGATCCCTTTATACTTTTAAAAATTATTGAGAATTCCAAAGAGCTTTTGTTTATGTGGGTTATATCTATTGACATTTACTTACTAGAAATTTAAAGGGAGACTATAAAAAATACTAGGCCATTTCAAAATAACAATAATAAACCTAGTACATATTTGCAAAAGTTACATGTTTTTATAAAAATAACTATGAACAAAGAAATTTAAGAAAAAGAATGGTATGTTTTAAATATTTTGTGCAATTTACTGTCTGGCTTAATGGGAAAATTGAATTCTCATATTGCTTCTGATTTCACTCTGTTGCAGTAGGTTGTTTTGATTGAAATATATGAAGGAAATTTAACCTCACCATAGACATGTAGTTGGAAAGGGAAGAGTATAGCCTTTTCAGAATTATAATTGTGTATATTTCTGTTTAACACTATTCCAATTAAATATTTAATAGCTAGTGGTTTCTTAATGATTTAATTGCACTGTGAAACCTGAAATTATATCCATTAATTTTCCTATTTTGTTAACATTAAAATCTGTTGGCCTGTCACTTTGAATGGATCTTTTACCCAAGCATGATTTTGTTAAATGTTTCCTCAGTCATTTGGAAAATACTGATGCACTAAGTTATTCACATCTTCCAAGTATTAACGGGTTAACGTTATCAAAGTTAAATTGACACATTAATATATTCTCAAAAAATCACATTTATTCATATTACCACCTGTCTTTATCAGAAAAATCTTAATGTTTTGGGAAGCTGTCAAGCTCATAGGAATAGATACATGTTTTCCAGAATTCTGATATTCTCTTGAAGACTCATTTGATGATTGTGGCAAATATCTGAAAATAACTGTTGGTTATTTTCCTTGAAATAACAGTATTACTTTGTTTATATTTTAGAAAATATCTGGTAAATACCTAATAACTCTAGTTTGTTTGACATTTTTTCAAGTAAAAATGAAAAATACAAGTAATTCATCTTGCACCTCTGTTACACGAGTGTTTTTCCTTGAAATAACCATCACCATTGTGCATTTGTCTTTTAACAGAAGCGCTATATATAAACTTCGTATTTTCTTACTCAAACTTCTATAAATGCCGATACTCAAGGGCTAAGACTTAACAAAATTAATAATTTTATATTTTTTCTTCAAGGGCGTTCTTAAATGAAACTTTTTTCCTACTACATTAGTGTGGCAGTAAAAAGTACGAGTGCTTGTGCAGCTTAATACCTTGATTGTGCTCAGGATGCAGCAAGTTTTAACTCCTGTTGCTTTTGCGTCTTTATTTCAGATGTCAGCACAGTGAAAAGGCAGATAATATTACGGTATTACTATGAAAATAGTTTGACCTACAGACGGCTCAGACGGTAAAGCGTCTGCCTGCAATGCGGCAGACCCGGGTTCGATTCCTGGGTCGGGAAAATCCCCTGGAGAAGGAAATGGCAATCCACTCCAGCACTCTTGCCTGGAAAAGCCCATGGACGGAGGAACCTCATAGGCTACAGTCCATGGGGTCGCAAAGAGTCGGCCACGACTGAGCGACTTCACTTTCACTTTCACAGACCACCTGGCAGGTCTCTGTGGTTTCCTCCAGGATTCACAGACCATACTTGGAAACCACTGCTTTATTTAGTTAATAAAATCCAGTTGTCATTGCCTAAATGATTTTAGTAACTAGATTCTAAAGTGAAGGGCTAACAGAGGATGATGTAAACAGCTAGACAATCAATTTGACCTTCATTCTTTCATAAAATGTTCTTCTAGAGTCGGCATTAAAAAACATGACCGTGGCAGGAAGTGGGCACAGCTTTAGTAATTAGCACCTTAGAGTGACCCAGGTGTACTTGAGTTTTAGGTCTTACAGCATTTGGGAAAACAGCAGGAGTGCTGGTCTTCCTCCTGTTGAATACTAAGTAGTTTCCCCTTTTAAAGGTCTGTCTCAACCACATTATGTAATAATAAACTAGACACTGCAGATCATTTCTTGCAGTCACATTGGTTAGAAGTATTCTTGAAGAGATTTGTATGTCAGCTAAGGGCTGAATGACAGCTCTCCACTTTTGTAAAATGACTTGTTTCTCTAGTATGTGGGTTTCTGCTAACATTACGTGTGACTCCTGAATTATACTATTTAGTTAAATATAAGGAAATTAGAATTTTCCTAAAAATTAGTTGGCCCAAAACTGTATTAAAATCTGTCTGATTATAATAAAAATGCAAAGAGGGATTGTTGGCCAGGTTTGTAAAATCTTTTGTCAGACTTATGGAACACATACCATTGGGCAAAATATGATTCTAGTTTTTGTCATTTGTTTATTACTGTTAACATGATGATAGACCTCACATAGTCTTTTACATCACAATTTTGAATAGTTCTGAATGTGAGTTGTATTTTAAGAAATGACAGTCCAATGAAGTGCTTATCTTTCCGGTTTTTTTTAAAGGTCTTTAGACTTCCATTTCTATTGCACATATGAAAATTCTATCGATTAATTATAATGTTCTACTTAATAGATATACATTTTAATAAAAGTCTCACTACTATTTAAATTTCATTCACTACCTAAATATGTTAGTCACTCAGTCGTGTCCGACTCTTTATGACCCTATGGACTGTAGCCCTCCAGGCTCCTCTGTCCATGAGATTCTCCAGGCAAGAATACTAGAGTGGGTTGCCATTACCTTCTTCAGGGAATCTTCCCGACCCAGGGATTGAACCTAGGTCTCTCTCATTGCAGGCATATTCTTTACCATCTTAGCCATCAGGGAGTGAATACTAAATTATGCTTTTTTTTTTCTTCTGTCTTTTTTGTCTTTCAGAAAACTTTCTTAGGCTAAATTCTTGTTTTCTATTGTGCTCATCTTAGCTTTTTATAATAGACTTATCTTCTTGGTGATGAACTAGTAATATTTTGACTACATTCTCCATTATGCTAATTTCTCTTCCTAATTTATCGTTCCAGTGCTCCTGCTCTTTTGGAAAACCTTCATCTACTTTTTCTTTGTTTTTCTCATCCCTTGCTTATTTCATGGCTGCTTTCTCTCTGGCAGAAGAATTATGCTTATGGTTTTCTCTAGTCTAATTAGTTATAATGCCCTCTGAATACCTAGGTAATAACATGAGACCTGTGTGATCATCTTTGTTGGTTGATAAACTCTTACACCACTGTGGGTTGTAGTGAACTGAGAATTATCTTCCCAGAATGAGGTACATTTATATCCCTTGCTCATTCATGTTTTCCTAAACTTAACTTTGTTCTTTTAGAAATTCTTGATGAAGGAGATAGTGACTCAAACACAGACCAAGATGCTGGAAGTAGTGAAGAGGAGGAAGAAGAAGAGGAGGAAGAGGGAGAAGAAGATGAAGAAGGTAAAAGTGTAGCTGCAAATAAAATTGTAAAATGTACTCCCAGAATAATCTAATATAATCCTCTAAACAGTGATTCTTAATCTGTGGAGTATTGGGAGAGATGCTACTGTTACTAGTGGGTGAAAGCAAGGACTCATAAACATCCTATGAGTCACAGGATTGCCCCTCACAGCAAAGTATTATCCAGCCCAAAATATCAGCATTGGCAAGGTTGAAAGAGCCTGCTTTAAAAGTATGGAACAAGGAAATTTATTTTTTAATACCAGCATAATTTAAATTTGATGTTTTATGACTTTGATTATGAACTATGAAAAAGGTGCATTCATGTTGAGTACATGTGATTTATGTTACTATGGCGTGAATGTGACAGAGGCAAGTGACTAGATATTTGCTCTTCTTTTTGGAAAAATAGGTTGGGGAAGCCAAAAGCTATATTTGTACAGAAGCAGGCATGATGTCCTTCCTTTTCAGCTTTGATTATATCATTTCATAGGAAAATAAGCTCAGAACTTTACTTTGGTTAAGTCTCCATTAAAACACCAGAATATATATACACTGGTCACTATTTGCTTATGTTACATATTTCATGTCCGGAGCCGCATTAGGCATTACTGACAGAAAATATTAAAAGTATAACTTTCCCTTCTAGGGCATAATATATTTTAGTTCTGTCTTCGAGTATAGTAGATCTTCTACAACATAATTTATAAAAATATGTTTAATTTTTTCCAGTGTCTTTTTCATTTAAAATGTCTCCTAACCAAGTTAACATTTAACTGTAGAATTTGTCTTATGTGAAAATACAGTTCAAATAAAAACTATTAAATGTTTATAAAGTTTTCATGCATTAGATAAGATAAAACTTTAACAAATATTCATATTTGTATTGGACCCATCCAACCTGTCATGATGATCTAATGTTCTCTGAACCTGAATATCTATCCATAATTTATAGTTCTTCCAAATCAAGATAATTGTTTATAAACATAGAAATAATGTTTTCCCTAACAACAGCTTAAGTGTGGCCTTTTATCATGTCTAAATGAGCAGGTAACCCAGAAACAAAAATAGTTTTTTTGGTTTGGCTCTGGACTTCTTTGAGCTGACAAAACTTATTAAAATACTCTGCTGCTGCTGCTAAGTCGCTTCAGTCATGTCCGACTCTGTGCGACCCCATAGACAGCAGCCCACCAGGCTCCCCCATCCCTGGGATTCTCCAGGCAAGAACACTGGAGTGGGTTGCCATTTCCTTCTCCAATGCATGAAAGGAAAAGTGAAAGTGAAGTCACTCAGTTATGTCTGACTCTTAGCGACCCCATGGACTGCAGCCTACCAGACTCCTTCATCCATGGGATTTTCCAAGCGAGAGTACTGGAGTGGGGTGTCATTGCCTTCTCCAATTAAAATACTCTCAGATATGGCAAAAGACTAGAAATAGTTATGTTGAATTCTATAAATATCAATACTAACTTATACTATAGAAGAGAATATTATATTAAACTCATAAATTCTAAAAAGATTATGAAAACATTACTATAAAGGGATACATTTTCAGTTCTTCATTTATTTTTATAGTTTTATAATTTTGTTATGTTTAATTTCAGGACAAAAGGTGACTATTCATGACAAAACCGAAATTAATCTAGTCTCATTTCGTCGTACCATTTATCTCGCTATTCAATCAAGGTAAGATACAGTAGCTCAGTTGATCCTAATTCTTGACAAGGGATGGGCAAGAAGATGGGATTGTTAGAATCTGGTGACAGAAAACTGGGTACTGTTGCAGGGATTCTCCAACTGCTTGCCAGTCCTCCACCATCCCAAGTCCCAGAGTGTAGATTCCTACTGTTTTTAGGAATCTACAGGAGCAATTTGTCTTTACTTTTAACTGTTTCCTAATTAAAATGTTTTTAAGTTATATCATTTCGTATAATTAAATATCACTAACAATCTGAAAACATTTCTGTATTACAGAGTTTGCACAGTATTGTGTAGTGGAAGTTTAATGTTTTATTTTTTTCTAATTTGCTTTCTAACTCTAGCTCTAAGCAGAGAAACTCTTGTGATATTTGGACACTGATTTGTTGTGCAGATGGAAATGAATGTGAATGGAGGTAGGAAGTAGACTTAGGAAGGTTTTAAGGACTCTTTGAAATAATATTAAGCAAGAATTGCTATGATGTCATGAAAACAACCTTTTTCCTTTGAAGGCTGTGAGGTTAGTTTTAAAGAGAAATAAATGAAAATATTAAATGCTGAGTACATCTGTTTTCAGTGGGAATCAACCTATTGATTTAGTGGGCACCATGTTTTTATTTTACAGTGGAGAAGGAATATTTTCCCTGTTTTGTTTTGTTACTAAGTTTTTTAAATTTCCATTTACTATGATGTAATAGCAAAAATGATTCATAAGTAGGAGTCATCTTGTTTTCAGTCTGTCTGAAAAGTTTTTGGCTTAGATTCATCTTCAAAAAGAGAAATGTTAGTTAGAAATTTTTTTGCTTTACCCTTATGTGTTTCTTGGCCTTTCACATGAAAGAAAAAACTAATATTTTCTTATACAAACTTAAAAGTGGATAATTAGAAATTTTTGTTATAAGTAGCTATTCTTAGAGTTTTAGAGTTTGACCTTTTGTTTGTCCTTTTTAAAGAAATTCAATGCTAATCAGTTGTAAAGAGCAGATTCATTGTTTTAATTTTACTGTTAACATTAACTTTGAAGAGTCACAGTGGAGCTCTTTGCATGATTATTATAAAGAAACTTTATTTTTTAGGTGATCTAACCTTGATAATAATAACCTCTGAATCACACAAAAATGTTAGAAAAACTAAAACACTAGACAAGTGACCGACACTGATATAAGTTCTACCAATTCTAGTAATAGTACAATAAATACTGTCTTATATGTTATTTGTCAAATGTTCTCAGCCCCTAAATGCCTAGTAAAAATAATTTTAGGAAGTAAAGACAACTTTGATAAAAAGGTATTTAAAGGACATGGTTGGGAGACTCAGGTAATGGGATTATAAAACATAAAAAGGTTATCAAACAAATATTCTAGATGCATAAGTAATATTGTTGGTCATTAAAACAGCTAAAGTGGTTTATTTTTTTTAAAGCAACAGTACTCAGTAGTAATGATGATTTCAGTTAGATACACAGAAAGATTTTTGGTGGAAATTTAAATTGGTACATTCCTTTTGGAAAGCCTTTTGGTAGCATGAATCAGTGGCTTAGTTTGATTGCCATTTGACCCTTCTTTTTCATTATATTTCTTAAAGAAATACATATTGGCAGAGAATTATACAGAGCATTATTCAGTGCAAAAGAGAGAGAAAAATCGTATTGCTCAATATGAATAATCAAAGTGTTTTCATGTTTAATGCCACTATTAAAAATTAGGTTAATGGAGAATTACTGGGCAAGTGGTCTGATTTAATGTTAGTTGGGGATAATAATACAGAATATATGGCATCATGCTGATAGCATTATCTTAATTGTAGAAGTATGTGTGCAGGTTCTAGAAATAATACACTAACGTATCAACAGTGATTATTTTGAGAGGAGGTTAGATTATTTATATAAACTGTTCATTTTTGGAAATCTTGTGAACAAAACCACGTTCTGGTGACTGAACTATTTGGGGATTTTATTTTTTAAATTTTCTTTCCTTTTATACTTGTTGACTGACCTCACCAATACTCTGATCTTTTTACTGTTCTGGCTCCTTAAACAGTCTTCTTTTATTTATGTAAACATTGAACTACATAGTTAACTTTGCTATTAAAAGTTGGACATTCCGGGTTGTTCTTGGTTTTAAGTGATGTTCCAGTCTGATGTTGTATTACTGGAGTAATGTCCTTAACAATTTGAAGTTTCTTAATTGGAGACATCAACAAACCATTGAAAACTGGCATTATGTAAAATCTATTTTCTTTACCCTTCCCTCAGTCACTGTTAATTCTGGAATATGTTTGGTTTAAAATAGCAAGCAAAGTTAATAATTTCTTTAATATTTACATTTAGTGCAACTTCAAAACAATTATGGTAGGGAGTCACCAAATACTTTTCAAATAAAACAAGAACAAGGAAAATACTGTCATACTTTCTCTTTGATTCTTCACTTATTAGACAAAAGGAAAGTTGTAAAAATTTTCCATGAACTACTTGACTTGTTTTTCAGAAATTATAGGATTTTTTTCCTAAATACTGTTTTTTAAAAAATAAAAACTAGAAAATGTCACATTTTAAAATACTTTTTGGTATTGCTGTATTATTGAAGTTTATCAACTACAGTTAGCTATTTTAATCTTAGTTCTAGTTATTATTTAATATTACTTGTTATGAAAGCTCATTCTTGATAGATTTCTTTTTTTCATTTTTTTTTTTAATTCCATTCTACAATCCTGAATTATTACCCTTTTGTGCTTGTGAAACCCAATAAGTAATAGAAGCTGAGGATTACTGATGAACTATAAAACTAAATTCATTATCATTATTTTTCAGTGAGTGATTATTTTATATTGCTGTTATCAAAAGATACTGGCATTATTCCTGAATCAAATTCACACTGAGTTTGATAATTCTCTAAGCAAAGTATATTGAAGATATTTTTCATGCAATTTATATGAATGTTGTACAAAAACAAATTATTTTCTTTGTAAGTGATTTTAGTTATTTATTATTTTATACTAACTTTTTATATAGTATAAAAGCCCTGTGTTTGGGTATGAATCAAGATAACTTGTAAGTGTGGTGATTAAGCTCTGGATGTCATGCTGGGTTCTTGAAACATCTTTTACCTCTTCCTAACTTGGATCAGGGAGAAATGGAAATATTTAGCAGTATAATAAAGATTTGTCTGCTTTCTATGTCTATGATTTTGTACATTCTGGACTTTTTATATAAATGTAACTATGCTATATGTGGTCTTTATGTCTGACTTCTTTCACTTAGCATCAGTCAAGGTCCCCCATGTGATAGTATGTATCAGTACTTAATTCTTTGTAGAGTTAAAAACCTTATCTTTTTTATATATACAATATAGTAATATGAAAATATGGAAGAAAATTTTTAGACAATTATTAGGGTAAGATTCTTATATATGAAAGAGTGCTACAACTTAAATATGCTGCTATTTTTAACCTAACTATTGTGACCATTTTATCTCTACAGTTTAGATTTTGAAGAATGTGCTCACAAGTTGCTAAAAATGGAGTTTCCTGAGAGTCAAACAGTAAGTTAGTACTTTTTTTTCTATTAGGAAATATATATATATGTTATAAAATATATATATGTATGTTATAAAAATGTTTAAGATAGTTAATAGGTTTCATGAAATGAATCAGTAACTCAGTGCTTCATATACACTGCTCATTGCAGTGATTTAAATGAACTGCTTGTTTGAGGTGTGAGAAAAGGAGGAAGTTTCTCTGAACCACCACACTTTACACAGGTTTCTGAGTGGTTGCCTATAAATCAAATTGTGCCTTAAATACAATAGGAAGTTTGTTCTTTAGTGAAGTACCTGGTCCATCTACTTTATGCACTAAAGCATTCTTTTGTCATAGAAGCTGTAAAGGTCACCATACTTGTTGTTACATTACTTGAATTGGATATAGAAGAACCTGTTCCGTTTTTTTTCATTCAGTAATTCATTTAACAAAACGTATTCAGCATATATGGAGAAGGAAATGGCAACCCACTGTGTATTCTTGCCTAGGAAATCCCATTGACAGAGTCTGAGCCTGGTGGGCTACAATCCATGGGGTCGCAAAGAGTCAGACATGACTTAGCAACTGAGCACATTCAACGTATACTATATGTCAGGCTTTCTGTAAGGTGTCAGGGATTCAGCTCTCCATAGAGTACATTTTAGCCCCCTCTTAGCCCATGGGACTCATAGTCTTATAACTCAGTACTTACACTTAACTGTTCAAAATATCATGGAACCCTAAAACCAAGGGTAATAAAGGTTAGATTGAAAAGATTATCTTAGTTTTTGTTTTTTTGTTTTTTTTCCTAATTCTTTCCTTATGTATATTGCTCCCTGCCCATCTATATTTTGGATGCTTGAAATTTGAAGCAAAGGCTTTTAGGGTTTGGTTTTTCACATCTTGATTTACATGTAGTAGACTCAGCACAGGTCCAGAGTGAATGTTTCAGCTTTAATAGGCTGTTTGATTTCTGGTTCTAAAAGATCTTGACTGTCTGAGCTAAGTTAACATTACATGGAAGTCCTTTGACTTAAGGCCTTAAATATGTTCTGTTACAGGGATTGGCATACTGTGGCCCAGGCCCACTGCCCATTTTTGTTAATAAAGTTTTATTGGAGTGCAGCCTTACCCATTGGTTGATGTATTGTGTGTGATTGATTTGCCCTATAGCAGCAGAATTGGCTAGTTGCAGCAGAGAATATACGGCCACTAACAGCCTGAAATACTTGCTGTCTGGTCTTTTCCGGAAAAAGTGTCCCAATCCTTGTTTAAGAATGTAGATTAGTTCTTGAAATGCCATGGTATGGAATTTTGAGAAGAGATTATTCTTTGCAAATTAAAAAATTTATTTTTTCCCTCTTAAAATTTATTTATTATATACTAATAATAGTGTCCTTATATGTATTATGGGTATACTTGATATATTGTCATTAGAAGGGAATAAATTAGTGAATTAACCTTTAAAATTATCAGTGAAACTAAAGTTATGGTATGATCTTGTCACATTATTTGCTGAATATAATTGTTATTAAAAATGTTATTAATGCAGAGGATAGTTGTTCTAGAACTTAACTTCACTGTTTTTTTCCTTGAAACCACAGACCAGAATATTTATTTTTCCCTCAAATCTGAAGGATTATTTGCTAGATAGGATCATTCTTGCTAGAAATTTTTTTTTTTTCACTTCATGTCAAATATGGCTTTTCACTGTCTTCTGGCCTGTAGCATTTGTGCTGAGAACTTCAACATACTTTGATAACATTTGGAAGACTATCTTAGTGCATCTCTTTTCATGCACTCAGAAGAATCTCCTAAAATCACTATGATATTTAATTAAAATATTAAAATATTTAATTATTTTATGCCACAGGGAATAACTCTTATAATTGCATTTAGTCTCAGAAAGAAACTAATTTGTTTTGCAGGTTGTGCTGACTTTATTAGCAATGCTATCAGCGTATTACCATGTTATATTGTTTAAAACCTGATTAAGTGTTACGTTATTGTAAGATACAGTGTTGGTAGAAGTTGAAAATGCATTTTAATATATTGAATTAGTGTTGTGTGGCAGAACTCAGAAAAGGTTATTTAGGTTTTTTTAGTACTATATTAAATTTTGACAAAGTACATCTCTTCAGAACATAAACATTTTAATTGAGGCAACTTGTGACTAACCTTTAAAAAAAATAATAATCTAGCAGTATAATTACATCTAAAAATAACCTTATATTGTAAAGAGAAGCCTTTCATTAGATAGTTTTATAAGTAGATTATCAGCTTCTCGAATAACACTGTCCAATAGAACATTTTGCGTTGATGAAAATATTCATATTCTTCCCTTTTTAGTACAGTGGCCACTATACTGGTCACATGTGGCTTCTGAGTACTTAAAATGTGATGTATGACTAAGAAACTAACATTTGAATTTTACATGATGTGAATAATTTACATTTAAATGGCTGTGTATTGCTAGGGGCCACCACACTGGCCAGCACAGTTGGAAGGTGTTCTGTGCTGCTTCAGGGTCCCCCTTCCTTCTTGCTCATGGATCAGTCAGTTCAGTTCAATTGAGTCACTCAGTAGTGTCCGACTCTTTGCGACACCGTGGATTGCAGCGTGCCAGGCTTCCTGGTCCATCACCAACTCCCGGAGCTTGCTCAAACTCATGTCCATCATGTCGGTGATGCCATTCAACCATCTCATCCTCTGTTGTCCCCTTCTCCTCCTGCCTTCAATCTTTTCCAGCATCAGAGTCTTTTTCCAAAGAGTCAGTTCTTTGCATCAGGTGGCCAAAGTATTGGAGTTTCAGCTTCAGCATCAGTCCTTGCATTGAATATTCAGGACTGATTTCCTTCAGGACTGACTCGTTGGATCTCCTTGCAGTCCAAGGGACTCTCAAGAGTCTTCTCCCATACCACAGTTCAAAAGCATCAGTTCTTCGGCGCTCAGCTTTCTTTATAGTTCAACTCTCACATCCATACATGACTACTGGAAAAACCATAGCTTCAACTAGATGGACCTTTATCGGAAAAGTAATGTCTCTGCTTTTTAATATGCTGTCTAGGTTGATCATAGCTTTTCTTCCAAGGAGCAAGCGTCTTTTAATTTCATGGCTGCAGTCACCATCTGCAGTGATTTTGGAGCCCAAGAAAATGAAGTCTGTCACTGTTCCATTGTTTCCCCATCTATTTCCTATGAAGTGATGGGACCAGATGCCATGATCTTAGTTTTCTGAATGTTGAGTTTTAAGCCAACTTTTTCACTCTCGTCTTTCACTTTCATCAAGAGGCTGTTTAGTTCATCGATTTCACCATAAGGGTGGTGCCATCTGGATGTCATCTGGATAGTGTCATCTGATGGTGCACATGGAGATTTCCAGTAAATGCATATTGACCTAATTTTTTAAAATATATATAATAATTCCATATTAATAGATTGTATCTCATTTTATCAGAGGACAAAAATGTCAGAATTCCTAATTGAAGATATAAAGGTAAAAAATAAAAGTGAACTGAAAGAGTATATAGTATATTTTATAGGCTTGCTTTCTGTTTATAGAACACAAATACATTACAGTTAATGTATTTATAAAAAATTACTTTTAAATTTTCTGATAAGAAATGTTTTGTAGAAAAAGATCTTTAGTCAGTTTAGCAGTACTCAAAGTTAGGGTTAGGGTTATTCTCTTTTTCACTTTGTCTCCATTGATTTGTCCATATTTCCTGAGTTTCTTCATCTATGAAATTGTGGTAATTGATACATATTTCATTAGGGTTATTTCAGGAATTAAATAATATTTATTCATTATAAGTAATTTGTGATGTTGGTATTTCCCGATCTTGGATTAACTCTTGCATTTCGTAGTTCAACAGAATTTTCACAAAGGAGTTTACAAGACACAAAAATAACTTATTGGACAGTGTGTGGAAAGAGCAGTTATGGAATGATTCCATCTATTTATTTAGATTCATCTGTGGACAGATCTATATGCGTAACATTTATTTTGAGGCTAAAAATCTTAGCCACAAAGGTCTTTTTTGTTGTTGTTCTTTTAAATATATTTACTTATCAACAAGGCAGTCGTTATGTTAGCATTGACGTTATGCCTATTTTATGCTCTGTAAAGATTCACCACGTTTTGACTTTTCCATATTAACAAAATATATTCTTGATAATTCGGTTTAAATGTTGTATTGGTGGTCTGTATTTAAAAGATTTCTGTATAGAATCTTTTAGAATGTGATATATTTAGTTTCTTTTTGTTGATGTATCTGTTTCCTTTACTAGGTTTTCTTGAAGTGGCTCATACTTATATGAGTTTAGAATTTTTTAAGCAGTCTGATTAGCATAAATGACATGGAATTTCTGTTAGCCAAACAGAAGACTTTAAAGAACTATAGTCTTGACATAGATTGAATTTTTTGTTTTGTCTTCATAACTCAACTTCACAAAGTTTTATGTTTTTAAAACCTTATTTAAAAATTCAGGCTATCTTTGTCATACTGATAAATTATCACACAGCATGGATTCATTGTGTTTTCAATCATTAATGTAATTTTTTTCCAAACAGAAAGAACTCTGCAACATGATACTTGATTGCTGTGCCCAACAAAGGACATATGAGAAATTTTTTGGCTTATTAGCTGGGGTGAGTTCCGACCTCATTTTTCATGTTGGATTTTGATGAAATCACAAGGGTAATTCTGAACATGAGTATTGTGAATTAATGGGTCTGCTTTATTGCCTGGTCTAATATACTAACATATCTTTGCTGAAAACAAATCGTTCTTTCCTTCCACAGTTTTTCCCAATCTCTGTAGCTTCCTCCCTTCCCACTTCCGGTTTGTAGTTCTTTGATATTACATATCATTCTTCCAGAACTTTGAGGCATTCCACATGCTTTGTAACAGTTTCCCAAAGAGAACAATTAAATGCTGTCTTTTCAAAATTTCACAGCAGTTTCTGGTCAAGTACATGTTCAGGAAACATAAATAAAGCATGAGCTAAAATAATTTTTTGAATCCAAACTTAACCCATGGAGAAGTATATTTATTCATCTTATATAAATGTGTGTATCTGTGGTCAGCCATGTGTATAACTTTGTTTTAGCATATAAATCCCAAGTAGATAGGAGTGGTATAAATTAACTTCTTTTTTAAACATCCCATTATACAACAAAGAAGATTGATATTATATACAAATATTTATTAACTTTTGATTGAATAAAATTAGGATTTAATATGGTGTTGACATTTTTATTTTTAATTTATTAGCGATTTTGCATGCTAAAAAAAGAATACATGGAATCCTTTGAAAGTATATTCAAAGAACAATATGATACCATCCATCGCTTGGAAACAAACAAATTGAGAAATGTTGCTAAGATGTTTGCTCACCTTTTATACACTGATTCACTTCCATGGAGCGTAAGTAGATGAGTCAATATTTGTACTTCTTTCCTAATCCCCTGTTATTCTGAAATAAATATTATTAAGTATAACATAGCCATACTTTTCCAATGTAGGCAGTGTACCTTAAAATGACATGTGGAGCAAACATCTACTATAATGGCACTCTTTGAGGTTATATTCGTATAACGTGGGATCAAAAAGCTAACAGTGTATGAATGTAAGAAATAACATTTTGAATGATATTACTAGTCTAAACATTACAATGCTTTTTGAAGGCGATACCTAGGAACATTTTCAGAACAAACATAGCTTTTTATCTTCTCCGTGAGCATTCATGTGTGTGCACGCTCCTATCCATGTACAGCAGAGTTTGGTGGCACATGATCCTCTGAGTTACTGCCTGTTTCCTGATGGAGTAACTGTCAGAAGTTCCTCTGGTAAGGACAAGAGAGAAATGACTGTTCTGGCAGGATGTATTTTTCTTAGCCAACACTGAAGTTGGATAAGTGTTTGGGAGGAGTTCCTGTAGTCATAGAACAGGGAAAGATACTCTCGATGGGGAAGTGTACACTGGGTTGGAATTTGAACTGCATTCCTTAAGCTGCCACTTAATTGTACAACTGCTGTTCATTCAACAACCATTTGTTTAGTCACCAACTCTGTGCCCAGAAAGAGACACTGGGCTTCCAAAATGAATTATATATGGTCCCTGCTTTCAAGGAGTTAAATACCATATAACAGAAGAGGTAAGATGCCCATGGTAATAATACAGAATAAAAGTGGTAGATTAGGCTGAAGGAATTGAAAAATTCGAAAGAAATTATATCCAAGAAGAAAGAGGATCATATTGTAGAATACCACAGCCCAATGGTAGAATGAAATAACATTGTTGAGCTTATAAACGTTGGATAGATTTTTGTAATACTCTAAGTGTGCCCCACTACTTTAATGGGCATTTATAAGCTAACCCAGCAGGCTGTTAAACTTTTTTACTTTGTTTTTTTCTTCCTTCTTTGGGAAAATGAAACCCAAGTTTTAAAACAATTGAAATAGTAAGCTTCTGGAACACATGATCCATTAAAAACTGGAGGTTGCTTTTACTTTTTTTCACCCTAAAATATCTCTCAATGAGCTTCAGTTTTGAAGCCCTAGTCTTACTATTCAGAACAAGCCATCATTCTTGGTCTTTACCCGTCTCACGTACTGTATGCACTGGACATACAATATGATAACATCCGTTCAGATAACTAGGTTTTAGGAGCTAGTAATCTTAGCATTATATGCTAAAGCCAATATTCCTCCCTGCCATAAAAAGCACAGTACTCAGGAAAGAAAATGGACTTTACTTCTGTAGCATCTTAACATTTTGAAAATTTGTATAGAAAAGCAGTCTTAAACTTTCCCAGGTACTATCAGCATAATGGAAGATATTTATAGATAATTCTTATTGAAGATAACAAATTATAATTTCAGGGGACACTGAAAGTTAGAGATATTGGTCACTTTGTCTTACCATTTGAATACCAAAATAATAATGTCTTTTTTTAATTCTAATTTTCAGGTTCTTGAATGTATAAAACTGAGTGAAGAAACCACTACGTCATCCAGTAGAATTTTTGTGAAAATATTTTTCCAAGAACTGTGTGAATACATGGGTCTTCCTAAACTTAATGCAAGATTAAAGGATGAGTAAGTTTATTATTAAATTTTAAATTAAGCACTTTTTATTCTTTCTTTTATTCTCCTACTTTAGCAACCATAAGTCCACTCTTAGTTGTAAAACTTTAGCAACCGTAAGTCCACTCTTAGTTGTAAAAATAAGTCCTTAGGACATTCTTAAGTCCTTAGGACATTCTGTCACTACTCTGACTCTCATGTTCTGTGTGACAGGGGACAACATGAAACTTTTAATGGTCATTTAGTTCAAGTAGAAAAAATGCAGATTTCATGCCTCTTTTAATTTAGTTAGAACATGCAAAATTATTTTTCCATACTGATTGGAATTTTCCAGTAATGAGTATTTGTAGTTTTATTTCATTTTTACCCTAAGGTTGAGGCTTAGAATGATAATGTTTTATTATCAGTGGATTATTGTAAACATATACTGGTGAAGGTCAGTCCTATAAGTCGTATAATTGTTTAGATTATTATGCTGAACTTGGGCTTTGTTCCAGGACTATTTTGTAATCCCTATCCCAGCTCTCTTTCTTGGCAGGTATTCAGATTGCCCATTACCACTTACATTGACTTCTACTCCATTCATACTCCTGAAATCCTTTCAAAGTTTTCTCAGTGATCATCTGCCAAATCCCCCAGTCCTGCACAGTCCTCATGCCTCTTGACCTCTTGGTCTCACTTACACTGCTGACCACTTGCCCACTGACACCGCACTTTATTCTCATTCTGCCTCGCTCCTGCCAGTCTCTCTTCTTTGGCCTGCCTCGCTTATGTTCGCCAGAGGTCTGTCCTGAATTCTACATGCTCTGGGCCAATCCATTTGCTTCTCTTAGCTTCATATACTTACTTATTGGTCCTTGTCTACTTGCCAGGCTCTGGGACTCCTTCTCCAGCAAGATGCATTCTGGCCACTCAAACATTGCACAGCTTATTAAATAATAATAGTAAGCTGATTCATGCTCCCTTACCTCTGTTTCCAGAGCTGGGAATTCCTTCTCTTGTTTTGTCCAGCAAACTCTTAATCATTCTTCTTATATTGTTACCTTTTCCTACAAAAGATGGTTTTTCCTAACTCTGCTGCTTAGTCCACTGAGTGTGTCACTCAAAACCACATGATATTGCTGTTTTTCTATTTGTTCCCTTTCTGAGAAACAGCGATTCCATACAGTGTTCACCCTTGATTTCTCTTGACTGCTTTTCCCCTTCCGCCAGTGCCTTGCACAGTACTGTGTAGACATGTGTGTGTGTATGTACAACAGAAGAGGGCCTTTTTTTTTTTTTTTTACTTTTCTGTACATACACTCAAATATAAATACACATATGTATCCATAGATTTATATGTGTTATATACATGTGTCCTGACTGTATATCAAAGTTTTTTTTTTTAAAACCTCCTCTCATTATAATTATAGAAATGAATTTAATTTCTTTATTTTGGGCCGCACCTCATGACTTGCATGATCTTAGTTCCCTTATCAGGAATTGAACAGGGGCCCCTGGCAGTGAAAGCAATGAGTCCTAACCCGTGGGCCATCAGGGAAATTCCTGGAAGTCAGTTTTAGTGAACTGTCACTTGCCCCTACTCCTGTCCTGTCCTGATAGCATGCAGCCTGACCTAATCGGTGATTTTTAAACCACTTACTTATATTTCATTTAATTATTTTAATGTATAGAAATTCTGAAAAATGTATGAGGATTTTGCCTTTTTATCTCCAAGCATTGTGTTCTCTTTTGTTCATTTTCTTTTTCAGAACTCTACAGCCATTCTTTGAAGGATTATTACCCCGAGATAACCCAAGGAACACTCGATTTGCCATCAACTTCTTTACTTCTATTGGTCTTGGAGGTTTAACGTAAGAATTATCATCAGAGCTTTATTCAACTTACTTATCTCAAACTTACCTCACAGTTCCTTCGAGGCAGAATCTAACAGTGGGTTATGTTTTTAATTAGGGATGAACTGCGTGAGCATCTCAAAAATACACCAAAGGTCATTGTGGCACAAAAACCAGATGCTGAGCCAGATAAATCCTCCTCCTCTTCAAGCTCTTCCGAGTCCTCCTCCTCAGAGTCTGACTCCTCTGCCTCTGCTTCAGACAGCAGTGACAGCAGTTCAGAGTCTTCTGGTGAAGAGAGCGATTCTCCATCCACCAGTAGTCAGAGCTCAGCCGCAGGTACTGAAAGTCATGTATAATTGAGCATGCTCGTTTCTAACAGGTATATTGCTGGTGGTGTTCACAAGGGAAGAGAAAATTTGATTGCTTATTTAGAGTTCACTTGTTTAAAAGCCACAATTAATAATATAAATGATCATCTATCACTGTTGCAGTCTATACTGAATTCAATATTTATAATGTTAGGATTATTTTTTGGAATCCTCTTCATCAAAATGAAGATACTCCGTTGGCAAATATTTTTCTGAGTGCTGACTGAAATGCCTTTCGTAATATCTGTCATCTGCTTTGCAGGAGCTTTCCTGATGGTTGTATTTTAAGGAAATTTTAATTTTTTTAGTATTAACAGTGAAGCCCTTATGTTAGTAATTGACACATACCACATATTCAGTGCGTGTCTTATAAATGAACAGCTGTGTAAATTTTCATAAACCATATCCATGTAGCCAGGACCCAGAACAAGAGCAGCCAGTACCCCAGAAGCCTTCCCTTGTTCTCTCCCCTGCTTAGTACCACTCCTCCCATCCATTGGCTCATGGCAGCTCCTGTTCTGATTTGTAATTCTCTAACTTAGTTTTGCCTGTTTTTAACTTTGGAATTATGTATTATGAACTCCTTTATGTCTGGTTTATCTTTCAACTTCATGTTTGTCAGATGCAGCCATACTATTGCATTTAGTTATTTTTCATTCATTCTCATTGCTGTATAGTTTTTCAGTATGTACAAGTATTTCATAGTATATTTAACATTTATCCTTTTTACTCAATGGAAATTTAAATTTATAAATAGTGTTTCCATGAATGCTATGATACACATCTTTTGGTGACATATGTGTGTGTGTGTATACACATTTCTGTTGGATATGTTCCTAGAGTTGGAATCCCTGGGTTACAGGGTGTGTGTAGATACTGCCAAGTGGTTATTCCAGTGTACACTCCCACCAGCCATGGATGGGGCTTCCCCAGTGGCTCAGCAGTAAAGAATTTGCATGCAGTGCAGGAGCTGCAGAAGAGGTGGGTCCGATCCCTGGGTTGGGAGGATCCCCTGGAGGAGGACATGGCAACCCACTCCAGGATTCTTGCCTGGAGAATGCCATGGACAGAGGAGCCTGGTGGGCTACAGTCCATAGGGTCACAAAGAATCGGACATGATTGAAGCAACTTAACATCCAGGCAGCCATGTGTGAGAGTTACAGCAGCTCCCGTCTTCACTAATGTTTTAATCATCATTTCCATTTTAGCCATTTTGGTGGGGATGCAGTGGTATTGCATTGTGATTTTAATTTGCATTTTCTTGATCACTAGTGAGGCTGAGCATCATTTTGTGTATTATTGGCCATTTGAATCTTTTCTTTTTGTTAAATGGCTGTTCCAAGCTTGTTGCCTCCCCCACCCTTTTTAAATTATGTTGTCTTTTCTGTTTATTTATAAGTGCCTTTATTTTGGATATGTCTCTTTTGTCACATGTATATATTACAAATAACTAGCCCTGTTCCTGTCTCTTAAGCCCTGTGAGGCAACCAGAGCTCTGCTGGTTTCTTCCCTCGGCAGCAGCCCTGAATCAGCAGATGCTTGCAGGAAGAAGGTGACATCAGCTCACTTCTCCGTGGTTCTGCCTTCTCTCGAATCTTGGCCCTTCTAATCCTTTTGTTTTTGCCAGCTCACTGGTGTCGTCTTTACTTTTTATTTTAAAATAATTTTTGACTTATAAGAAGGTTACAAAAATAGTACAGAGAATTTCCATATAGCTTTCACCCAACTTTCCCTAATGTTAGTATCTTCCATAATTATAGTTTAGTTATCAAAATCAGGAAATTAACATTGGGAAAAGACTGAATTTCACCAGGTTTTCCACTGATGTCCCTTTTCTTGTTCCAGGATCCTTCTTGGCCTTTAATTGTATTTCTCTTTAGCCTTCTATATAACCCATGATAGCTTCTCTCAGGCTTTTGTTGCTTTGAATGGCTTTGACCCTTTTTTAGTCCTTTGGTCACTTACTGTGTACAATCTCACTCAGTGTGAATATCTCTCTGATGTTTTCTCATGATTAGAAGGAGATTATTCATTTTTGGCCAGGATACCATAGAGATGATGTGTTATTCTTACTGTGCCTTACTGAGGAGTTGATAATATTGATATGTCTTATAGGTGATACTAACTTTAATCACTTGGTTGTGGTAGTATCTGCTGTATTTTTTCATGGAAACCATTTTTCTCTATAAATTACTGTTATAGGAAGATAATTCAGTACGATGCAGATCTCTTTCTCCTCTTTTAGTCTTCTGTTTTTGCACCCATCTTTGGATCTTATCTGCAACACTTGTTACTATAATGTTTGCCAAATGGTGGTTTTTCTATTTGTCTCTTTTTTTCTGCATTTAATAATGAAATTTCTCTTGTAAGAAAGAGTTGTGCCCCCTGCATTTATTTATTAATCGTGTTACATATATCAGTGTAGACTCATGGATATTTATCTTATTCTGTGAGTTAAAGTCCAGCACCGTCATTTATTTTCTTGTTCAGATCATTTCAGCTTTGGCAATTAGAAGTTCCTTCAAGTTGACTCCTGTGTTCTTTTGACACACGCCCATCCTTTTTTTCTTGAGCACTTACTTTCTTATAGCATCTCAAGTTGTTTCAGATCTTTAGTGCCATTAAATAGCAGATGTTAAGCTTTTATCGGGCATTTCTAGTTGTTTTCAGCAACATTACTAGTCTTTCACAATCTTCTTCATCTTCCTTGGAAGAGGAAGTGCTGTAGTAAAGTATTTTTTCAAATATGCCATTTTCTAAAAAGGTCTATGTTGTTTTCCCCAGGGCCAACTCTGCTTTCTTTCACCATAGTATCTTAACTTAAATAAGAGAAAGTCTGATTGCCCAAAATGCATGTCATTTCTTGTTTTTTTAGTGTGTATTTCAGAGATGCAGCACTTTTCCTCACAGCCTTATTAGTAGGTTAGTCAGGCTAGTCTTTACACATTTTTCTCTTCAGAGTGTTTTACATACTATGTGGCATCCAGAATTAGGGGACTCGGGGATTTATATTGTTAGAGCAAGACTCCGTTTACTCACAGGAAGTTTTATTCTTAAGTTGAAATATACTAACATTGTTCATTTACCATTCACCTCTAAAGAATTTGTTATTTCATGGTATCTGTTTTGAGAACAGATGATAACACAGCATGAACTGCTGCAGTAAGGAAGCTTGCTGATTCAAAATTAATTTGCCTCATCATACAATTTCAGTAGAGAGCTTTCAGTTTTATTAATAACATATTAAATAGCATAAAAGCAATATGAACGTATACCAAATTAGAAAATCGTAAAGCAAACACCAAAGAGAGAGGAAAGTGCATATTATTGTAGGGCTCAGGTTTTGGTGTCAAGAAGCACCAAGTGTGGGATATAAAAGGGTCAGAGAGAGGCATTGATTCTGCACAGAGCCAGATGGTTTCTGCTTGGGTAGCTGTAGTTCAGCTGAACTGCTTGATAGGAACCAGAGAAACTGGTCCTTTGTGGCAAACCAGGACCCGTGGTTTGCCATGGGTAGGCATTTGGCAGGAGAAATAGATGCTGGTACATTTGAGTGGAGGTGGGACAAAGATGGGCAACTTTCCACCTTTGACAGAAATTGTGGTCTTCCCAGTACTTTTGATTATGTACCCAAAGCAGATAACACAAAGTGGCTAAGGGTGTTTTATAGCTTAAAATGGGTAAGATATTTCATTTTAATTAATACTTACATTTGTGGACAAACCAATAAAAGAAAAGTTTCAAGGCCTTAGAAGAGTTTTCTTAGCAATCAAGCCTTTTGTGGCTCTCATAAAGCCTATGATTAGATTCCATCATAGCTTCTCTTTGCATAGTTACTACTTCTCTGGTAGCAGGACTATTATTTTTGTAGGCAGAGGTTTGTATTTGAAAAATATGTATTCCTATTTTTACACAAACCCAGTCATCCCATTCAACCCATCTTTTAGGAAGTGATGTTGCTGGCATGTAGGATCATTGTATTTTAATTATGTATCGTATCTGACATTATATTTCATATGACATAATGCATATGGGCTGAAACTTATGTTTTGGATAAAATTTGTAAGTGGAAATGTACCGCTTTAGTCACGTCATTAAAACTTTTACATTTCCTATATACCTTATTTAAAACATTTGTTTAAGGATCAAAGCAGTTACTTCAGTAACTAATGTATTATATTGTATATTCTTAAAAATTATATTTTTTGTATACTGTTCTGTCATCAGATTTTGCATTCAGTTAATTTGATTCTTCATTCAGTTTGTCTGAATTAGTAAACAAACCTATAATGTATAAATAAATGATTTTTTTTCAATTGTGAAATTAAGATTAAAATATAAGCTAACTAACTATATTTCATTTTACACATGCAGCTAAAAATGTAAGAAAGAAGGGGCATGGGAACCACAGAAGTAAAGAAGTAGATAAATTGATCAGGAAACAAATAAATGATAGAAAACAAGAAGAAAGGAGGCCAGAGCATCGGCACCAGGAGACAAGGACTGAGAGAGAAAGGAGGTCAGAGAAACCCAGAGAGAGAGACTCAAGAGGCTCTGGAACAACATACACTTCAGAGAGAGGGATTCCTTCTGCGAGAAACAGCTGCAGCAGAGCCGTGCATGACCGAGACCAAGAAGCACGCGTGGATTTGACACGTAATCATGGAGATCCCGAAAAGAAAAGGGAGAGGAGAAATTCTTTCTCTGAAAATGAGCACAGACATCGAAACAGGGACAGTGAGAATTTTAGAAGGAGGGGTAGATCCAAGTCAAGAGAAAAAAATAAAAAACATTCAGGTTCTAGAAGCGAGGAAGATAGGTATCAGAACGGTGCTGAGAGGCAATGGGAAAAACCTAGCCGATACTCTGAACAATCCGGAGAATCAAAGAAAAGTCAGGACCGGCGAAGAGAAAAGTCTCCAACAAAGCAAAAAAAATAATTCTGCAAAATCACAGAAACTGAACATGCCTTATATTCAGTTGCAACAAATTATTTTTTACATCGATTGACAAACTTTGTAGAGACTTATTGTATAAAGTACTGGTTTGTATTTGTACATTTAAAAATGTTTTCATTTTAATATGTTTTATAATTGATACGTCTCAAGGCCTTCTACAAAAAATTATTTGAGAAGTTTCACCAGAGAGGGTTATAATTCTTGCCTATATTTTGTTAATAAAACAATCAAATGCTCATTGAATTGATGTTTTTTTTATCAACAATTTTTTTCTGATAATGTTTCTAATTGTTTATTGAATTATTATAATGAATTGTTAGTGACTTTTTATTTGTAACTGAAGACCAAAATAGATGAACCTTTTTAAGGTTTTTGCTTTGTTAATGAGATACTATAAACTTTTCTTAGGAGTCTTGCTGTTTTTAAAGTAGAGGAATTATTTTAAGTTTTATTTTATATCTTTAACAAAATATGTATGTATAATTTTTTTTCAGAAGTGTTTCAGTGAAGCTAGGTGTGTGTTAGTCTTTACGCAGATACACAGCTATCTTATTTAATAATTAGGACTTTTCTCATTGATAACATTTCTTTCTGGACTGTTAGGTTAACTTTTAATTGAAATTCTTTGTGATTAGTGCTTTTTCTCAGCCTTGAAGTTCTATCACTGTTGGTAAGTTACTATGTATTTAAGTTTTAATGTGGATTAATAGGTTATTGGAAAACATGCAGTCATGAGAAATATAGGCAAGACCAACAGTGACATAATTTTAGTTTTTTTATAAGAATTTTAAGGGTTGCTATCCTTGTAACTCTCACCAGTTGCTGTGTGACCATATTATTTATTACTTTTGAAATAAAATATTGCCTCTGAAATTTTAGATTTGCTGACATTAAACTGCATTTAGTAAATAAGCTATTTGTACTTGCTCACCTTAAGAGTATATAAAATCCATTTTAGCCAGTGTCAAGATTCAAGAATAATCTTAAACCATTTTAAAAAATCAAACTATTTTAAAGTTTGGCTTTTGGGCATACTCCGATTTATTTAAGAACTTGAGTATAGGGGCTTCCCTGGTGGCTCAGTGGTAAAGATTCCACCTGCCAATGCAGAAGATACGAGTTAGGTCCCTGGTCCAGGACATGCCACGGAGCAATTAAGCCCATGTTCTAGAGCCCACAACTATTGAGCCTGTGATGTGGAGCCAAAGCGTGGCAACGACTGAGCCCACGTGCTGCAGCTACCGAGGCCTAGTGCCTAGAGCCTGTGCTCCACAATGCTCGAAGCCCCTGCAATTAGCAGCCCACGCACCACGACTAAAGAGCCTGTGCAGCATCCAAGACCCAGCACAGCCAAAATAAATAAAATTATATATTAAACAAAAACTTGAGCATACGTATAATAAAGTCCATGTCGATAAAGGCATACTGTGTTCTCTTCCTCTTCTCCCCCTGTCCCCCGAGTATTAATTGAATATGGCAGTTTGGAAAAAGTAACTGTTGGTTAGAAGGTGGTAAGTTGTGATTAGAATGGACCATCACAGACGTAGTACATTTCACAGAACTGTGAAGCTCAGCAAATCGGATTTAAGTAACATACAGGTTGTAAGCCCTAAGGGAAATAAATGAGTTAATTCTTTTAACTTTATTATCTAATTATTATCTAACATTCATCTTTAGAGGTGTTAACAAGGAAAATGTACTAGAAATTTTATTTTCTCAACATTATTTCATAATTTTCTAAATGTAAAAATGGGAAACCATTCTTTCTATTGAGTACTTAAGACGTTAAAGAGTTTTTAAAGTAGATTTTTTTTTTAATGTAACTTTTATTGAACTTCTGCGTTGCCAAGTCTATTCTAGGAGTTAAAGATAAAACCATGAAGAAAACAAAGTCTCAACTCTTAGATAGTATCGTTGGGAAAGAGACTGGCGAAAGACAATGAACAAGAAATGTAAGTGTACCCAGTGGTAATAAATGCTATGAAGAAGAAAGGAAAGGAGAGAGTGAGATAATGGAGGAGGACAGAGGGTGATAATTCTACCTAGGAAGCTCGGAGAAGAGCTCTCATAACGTGGCATTTAACTGAGGCAGAAGGAACTGCTGAGGCATAGATGTTTATTTATAATAAATATTGCCTGGAAATTTTTGTTAACATTTCCTGTTCTACTTAGTTCAGCTTTCTTTCCTGCTCAGTATTTTATTAATATTTACTCTTACAAAAGCAATTAATGGAACGCCTAACTGCCTTCAAGCAGAGGTTTTTAAGAGTAAGGGAGTCATATCAGGACATAATAAGAGCCTAGGTGAAGAATACACTATCTGCCTTCTGGATGCATTTCTGCAGCATCAGATACTTGTTCCCGTCCACTGCCTGCCACTGAGGCAGATTTCTCACTTTCATCCTTTTTAATATGCAGATGAGAAATTTATTTGTTATTTATTCTTAATTTTTTATTTCTTAGGATTAGTATTTTGTAAGGACCAGCTGAGTTACAGATATTTTATATGCATTGCTCATTGTTTTTCAGTTTCTCAGCTTCCTTGCTTCTCCTCATCCATCCCTGCCTTTCACATCCCTAGGCACCCACTCCCATGGTCATCTCCTTCATGTTGACTTCAAAATCCATATAACCTCTGAAATCTCTCCTTTAAGCATCACACTTTGACCACTGCCCATCCAGCTCCTCCACTTTAATGCTGCTCTCCTAGCAATCTTTTCACTTCATCACAACGTTAGAGTTATTGACTTTGGTATCGTGTTATCCCTCATTTCTTCACTTCCTTGTTCTGTAGTCCATCATTTGATGGATGAAGTAATGAATAAACCGATTTTCACAAAATAACCCTATGAGAATTGGTTTTGTCTCCCCGTATTACAGAAGAGAAGAGTGAAGTCCAGAGAGGTTAATTAGGTTCGAGCCAGAAAGCTAGGAAGTGGCAGACCAGATTTTAACCCAGATCAGCTTCATTCTAGTTTGAAAGAAGTGTTTTTGAGTACCAGCTCTGCCACCTAACAGCTGTGTGGCCTTGGACAAGTTATTTCATCTCTCTAACCTTCACATTCATCTTTAAAATGTTTATTGTGCCCACATTATACAGTTGTAGTCATGATTAAATGAAATAAGCAGTCAAAGTTATATAGTAATAAATAGCGCAAAGTGGGCATTCAACAAATACTGGTTTTCTTTTTCCCCAGCATCTAGCAGAGACTTAGGAGAAAATTAAGGTTCATTGATTGACTCATGATTGCTCTATTATATCACTGTAATGTGTGTGCTTAGTTGCTCAGTTGTGTCTGACTCTTTGCGACCCCATGGACTGTAGTCCACCAGGATTCTCTGGTCAAGAAGACTGCAGTGGGATGCATTCCTTCCAGGGGAATCTTCCCAACCCAGGGATCAAACTGAGGTCTCCCGCTTTGCAGACGAATTCTTTACCATCTGAGCCTCTAGGGAAGCCGTAAAAAAAGGAGGAGGGGTTGTGTTAGAATAGCCACACAGAAAATTAATGGATTTTTCTAGAGTCAAAGTGCGATAAAGAGTAATTCTCTGTCACCTTTCTCCTGCTGTAGTACTTCTTTCCCAGATGTATATATTCTTTTAAGCAACCAGCTTCTAATACCTCTGATTTCACATTTCCCAAATATGTTGTCAGAAAGAGGGGGGAAAGTTTTGGTTATCTCTGGGTAATTACAAGTGATTTTTTTTTTCTAATGAGTGAATTTTTTGTTCTTGATTTTAATACTTTGTTTATGCCATTGTCACTTTGTCATTTTTACTCAACTGATGTATTTTTTTTCCCTAATTCATGTCTACCTTATAATTGTATGCTTTCATGCACCAAGATCTTTTGGAATCCTGATTTTTTTTTCCTAATCCTTTTCTCACTTTTTCCAGTGTAATCATCATATGTCCTTTCTCATCTTTCAGGTTCTTTCATTCTGTTCCATGTTTATTCCACTGAATGTTTCTTAAGTCAGGCAAACTTTAATGCTGGCTGATATTTTAGGAGAGAACCCAGAGTGCCTGTGAGACCTTTAGGAAACCACTGTCGATTCACTGAAATACTTCAAATGGTTTTCATGGCTCTCTTTATTCTCATCTCTTGTGTCCTCTACCCTAGCCTTTTGTCCCTGGATATGCTCTACAACTTCCATTTATACCCACCCTCATGTTTCTGTTTAAATGTCCTTTAAAACTTTTGAGTACATTGCATATCTCCATTTAGAACATGATTTCTTGAAGATAGTCCTACCTGTGTCTTGTTATAATATCTCTATTATTCTACAGATAAGTGTGAGGACCTCTCTCTACCACTATGACTTACCCTCCTTACCACGCTTTGTGGTGTGAGATGAAACTTAGTTCACCTTTGGCCAGCTTTACACAGGTAGAAGAAGAAAGGAGATAGCTGCCCAAAGTCATACAGGGTGTGCATGTCTGTTGTGTATGTACAGAAGAGGACAGGCTTGCTTTAGGAAAAGATTCCGGTTCATAAAGAGTAATTTATTACCATTTAAATTAAGTCCTCTTTGGCGAATTTAAATCTGACTTTTAATTCACCTCAGCTACTTGCTGGTTGTTGACTTTCAGACAAATCCTTTAACCTCTGTGTCTCAGTTTTCTCATCTGTAAAATGGATTCGTAAGAGTAACTCCCTCAAACAGTGAATGATCTCTGTGGCATACTTAGAATAGGACTTGGAACTAAGTGCTCATTGTTACTGTTTGCATTGTTATTGTCACTAAAGCTGACGTAGTAGCAGTTGACCAGGAACTGCAAAATCAAGTACCTACAGGGGCCAGGTGGGTCACAATCAAATGTGGGAAACCAGTCATTTAAAGGCACAGCAGGTGCTTAGCTCCAGTGTGCCAATGGAAAAGACCAAAGATTGACACATCTCCCTGGTTTTGAAGAGAATAAGAATTTTGTATGTAGCTTTTGACTGTTAAATGTTGATGATGACCTCATGTAAATTTAAAATAGCCCAGAGTTTTGAAAGTCCAAACAAAGCTTTTGAGTATCTGGTTTGTGATTCCACTGTAGTCCCTCAATAACAATCTGTTACTTAATTTTGGAAAGACACTACTTACTGTACAAAAAAGATCATTGTTTCAGTTTTTGCTCTCAATAATGTTGGGAGAATAGGCCCTTCATCCTTCTTAAGAAACCTTACATCTACTTTGCTAGCCTCAGCAATCCCCTCTAGATCAAGTACTCTAAAATTTTTGTTAAGTTTCAGTTCTGCACATCACTGGCCTACATCCCATAATGTCATGGATCCAAAGTACAATTCATTTTTTCTCAGATCTATATCTTTTTAACTTAACTGCAAATGATTCCACCCATCTCCCATCACCTTTACATTTTCAAAGCTGTTCTCCTATCCTCAAATCACCAAAATTTTATCAGTATCGCTTTTGGAAATCTTTGCCAGTATCCCACCCAAACTGCCAGCACTGTAGTCCTGGCCCTTTTAACTTTGTGGCTGGACTTGGAAAATAGTTTACTGAGCATCTACGGTGTGCCAGGTACTATTCTGAGGATATTTGTTTTTGTTTGGTCTCTAGGTCATAGCCAACTCTACCCCCATGGATGGTACCCCGCAGACTCCTCTGTCCTGAGGATATAGTGAAGAGCAAACAAACAGGGGACCTGTTTACAATTGAGCCTAAATTCTTGCAACAGAAACCAAAGATAAACTTTAAAAGTAGAGACTTGTGCTTAGAAAACTGTTAGCTATTCAGAAAAGTCAAAAGAATAGTACAGTGACCACTTTTATACCACCTACCTAGATTCAGATTAAAGCATTATTTTTGTCCTGTCCTCCCCTAGACACTAAAGTCCAATGATTCTTCCAGTATTTCTGTACAGTTCAGCCTTCCTCAGTGTTCGCTTTAGGAGCTGACCATCGTTTGAGCACTACCATGCGGCAGGCCTAATTTTGGCAACCGTAAGGTAAGGCTATAGCAGTTTTATAGTTCACACACCCAGCTGAGACATCCCAAAGCCAGGGCTCCATCCACCACGTGATCACACACACCAGGTGAAATAATTGTTTCCTTAAGGTTGCTGCTGCTAAGTCGCTTCAGTCGTGTCCGACTCTGTGCGACCCCATAGACGGCAGCCCACCAGGCTCCCCCATCCCTGGGATTCTCCAGGCAAGAACACTGGAGTGGGTTGCCATTTCCTTCTCCAATGCATGAAAGGGAAAAGTGAAAGTGAAGTCGCTCAGTCGTGCCCGACTCTTAGTGACCCCATGGACTGCAGCCTACCAGGCTCCTCCGTCCATGGGATTTTCCAGGCAAGAGTACTGGAGTGGGTGCCATTGCCTTCTCCTTAAGGTTACCCTCCCACAAAAACCCTGCTGTAGCCAAGCTGGTTATTTAAAAATACTACCCTTTCTCCTCTCTAGACTTCCGCCTCCCTCCTACCCTCCACCTAAATTATCCCTGTTTGCCCATTCAAATTTTTCAAGATTGAATGTACATCTACTTTGCTACTAACACGAAGGTTGCTCTGATAGAGAACCCAACAATGGCTTTTCCTTCTGTACAGCCTGATGCAATTCAGGCACACATAGTAAAGGTCTTATAATTAGCATTTATGTATTATAGAATGAGATCATTTTTATTTTTTGTCTTATCCCACCTAAGTGTATTCTACATTTGTCAGTGACAGAAATTTTGTCTTAAGCATTGCCTTTTTGCCTGAACATTGCTATACACCAGTGTTTCTTAACCTCAGTACTATTGGCATTTTGGGTTAGTTAATTCTTTGTTGTGGGGGCCTGTCCGGTACATTGTAAAGCATTTAGCTGCATCCTGGCCTTATCTGTTAGATTCCAGAAACACAAACTCCCAGCCCTGACTGTGAAAAATATTTTCAGACATTGCCAAATAAGCCCTTGGAGGCAAGATCATCTCTAGCTGACTACACTGCAATAGACATATCACTTAAGAAAATACTCTTCAGTTCACTTCAATTCAGTCACTCAGTTGTGTCCGACTCTTTGTGACCCCATGAACCGCAGCACGCCAGGCCTCCCTGTCCATCACCAACTCCCAGACTCCACCCAAACCTGTGTCCATTGAGTCGGTGATGCCATCCAACCATCTCATCCTCTGTTGTCCCCTTCTTCTGCCCTCAATCTTTCCCAACATCAGGGTCTTTTCAAATGAGTCAGCTCTCCACATCAGGTGGCCAAAGTATTGGAGTTTCAGCTTCAACATCAGTCCTTCCAATGAACACCCAGGACTGATCTCCTTTGGGATGGTCTGGTTAGATCTCCTTGCAGTCCAATGGACTCTAAAAAGAGTCTTCTCCAACACCACAGTTCAAAAGCATCAGTTCTTCGACGCTCAGCTTTCTTTATAGTCCAACTCTCACATCCACACATGACCACTGGAAAAACCATAGCCTTGACTAGACGGACCTTTGTTGACAAAGTAATGTCTCTGCTTTTTAATATGCTGTTTAGGTTGGTCATAACTTTCCTTCCAAGGAGCAAGTGTCTTTTAATTTCATGGCTACAATCACCATCTGCAGTGATTTTGGAGCCCAGAAAAATAAAGTCAGACACTGTTTCCACTCTTTCCCCATCTATTTGCCATGAAGTGATGGAACCGGATGCTATGATCTTAGTTTTCTGAATGTTGAGCTTTAAGCCAACTTTTTTACTCTCCTCTTTCACTTTCATCAAGAGGCTCTTTAGTTCTTCTTCACTTTCTGCCATAAGGGTGGTGTCATCTGCATATCTGAGGTTATTGATACTTCTCCTGGTAATCTTGATTCCAGCTTGTGCTTCCTCCAGCCCAGCATTTCTCATGATGTACTCTGCATATAATTTAAATAAGCAGGGTGACAATATACAGCCTTGATGTACTCCTTTTCCTATTTGGAACCAGTCTGTTGTTCCATGTTCAGTTTTAACTGTTGCTTCTTGACCTGCATACAGATTTCTCAAGAGGCAGGTCAGGTGGTCTGGTATTCCCATCTCTTTCAGAATTTTCCACAGTTTATTGTGATCCACCCAGTCTTCAGTGGATCATAATGTTAGTCCGTATTCTGGGAACCTGACTATCTTCCTCTTATATAAAGCTGTGTGTACTTATACTGCCCTCATTTTTTTTATGAGGGCAAGATTTGTTTTAAATGGGGAACTCACCACTTTAATAAAGTGGTAGGCAGCAATATCCTGTTTTTGTTTGCCAAAATATTCTGATATCTCATTCTAGAGAACACATTCTGGTTGACATTTTAAAAGGTAGATTTTCTGCAAATGGAAGCATGATTAGCCTGTTAATATAAATATCTCATATAGATTCTTATATCTCACTGTAGCTATTTATTATTAACCAACACATTTTAGGAATGGAAAGCAATCAGCTGTTACTATTGTATTATTTCTAATCCCATATTAGAGAATTGTGCATGCTAAGTTGCTTCAGTTGTGTTTGACTCTGTGACCCTTTGGACCATAGCCCGCCAAGCTCCCAAGTCCTTGGGATTCTCTAGGCAATACTGGAGTCCATTGCTCTGACCTCCTCCAGGGGATCTTCCTGACCCGGGGATCAAACCTGCAACTCTTATGCCTCCTGCTTTGGCAGGTGGGCTCTTTACCACCAGCGCAACCTGGGAAGCTTAACCAATATCCAAACACCTTAATTTTTGATCAGACATTTCAGTGACAGTCAAATGGTTGTTTAAAGTGAATTAACTAGTTATTTAATCAGTCATTTCATGCACTATAAGACCTACAAGATTGGGCAAGTTGGGGTTGAATCTCCTGTGCATTAGCTTCCTTCCTAGAAAAAATCCTGCAATGAGGAAACTTGCTATGAATTAGTCCTTTTGAGTCCCATAATTTACATAGCAGCCTGTTTGCTAAGTCAGAGATGCGCCCTTCTCAAACACTGTTTTCTTGGCCTATACATGAGAAGCCCCTTTGAGGACTCTGCTAAACATTTGCTGCTGTACAAGGGTTATTCCTTCTCTCTGATCACATAATTCTGGTGAACTGCCAATGAAAGAACCCCCTGGCCCGGTCGTACAGAATACCCGAACCCCTGGGCAACACCATTGGTTCACAAGTGAATATGTGACGTAAGCTGGGCCACTCAGAGCCTTCTCCAATGGTTTTTCAGCTTGGAAGGGCACACAGAGCAAGGAAGGTGTTTACTGAAGCTAGAGCATCCACTGGGCTATGGAAAAAGCCACCCTGCAATAGAGGATGAGTACAGCTCAAAAGCAAGCAGTGCACACATGGAAGAGGAGCCCTAACAAGTTTGAGTCCTTACATTTAACTGTGGTGACACAAGACCTCCCAGTTACATGAGCCAAAAAATTCCCCTTTCTACTTTAGCTACTCTGATTTAGATTTGTACCACTTGCACTAAAAGTGTGCCAAGTTGCTTTGGTCGTGTCCGACTTTCTGCGACCCTATGGACCTGCCAGGCTCCTCTGGCCTAGGGATTCTCCAGGTGAGAATACTGGAGTGGATTGCTGTGCCCTCCTCCAGGGCATCTTCCCGAACCAGGGATCGAACCTTTGTGTCTTATGTCTCCTGCATTGCAGGTGGGTTCTTTACCACTAGCTCCATCTGCACTAAAAGCATCTGTATTAATTCAGGTTGACTGCTGTTGACGGGCAGGCTTAATAAGGACAGCTCTTCCCGCTATACTTGTGCTTACATACTTCTGCTTCAAATCCTCTCCTTCTGAGTATAGATGGAAATAAATATACACTCAATAAAGATAACCTGTGGAAAAAATATAACAAAGGACCTTTACGGAAATATCTAAATGAGTGATTTTAAATGAGGTTAATTTTAAATGACATTAATGTTATTACTAGTGCTCTATTTTTATAACAGAACCTCACTTTTGCTCTAGTACTCATCTTGGGCTTTGAAATGTATTGCACAGATGTAACAACTCAATTCACAAACGAAAATTGGTTTCATATTACTAGTGAAAAGGACTAACCGCAGCTATTTTGGGAGTTGTAATGCCTCCTTTAAACCACAAAGATACTTGAGCATATCACCTTTACAACTAATGTATTCTCCTGATCATTTTACAAAATGAAATACTTTTCAAAATAGTTAAGACTTTAAAGGTTTGCAATCTTCTCACACAATATAAATGCAGCCTGAGAATCCCATTGTACACAAATACATGCAGATACACTTCCTCGAAATACAGGAAAAATGTAGAAAATAAAGATTTCCATTCCTCAAGTTTGAGAACAATTTTGCTTATGTCCTTAATATTATTTTCTGTCCAAAAACGAGGAAGTGAAGTTCTTAAGGATAGTTGTCCAAAGAGGGGAAAGAGAGGAGAGGGATTTGTGTTTGTGGTTAATGAAAGGTGCTGTATTGCTCACCTGGGCTGGAGACAAGTATTGGAGAGTCTCTAGGAGAGGTGGGAGGCGCTGGAGAAGAACAAGAACTAATGAATAAGAGTCTTCTACTAGTGTAGACACTTCTTGGAGGTCAGAAGTTCACTTTTACATTCCTTTGTAACCCCAGGTCTCTCTATGTATTATAACTCTCTCTCTCTCTCTCTCTCTCTCTCTCTATATATATATATATATATATATCAAATCTATCTCTTATCAATAGGCATTTGATGAGTGAATGGGCAGATTATTTTGACTTACTGCTTGGCAGAATGATTTGATATACTTTGGGATTCTTAGGTTTTTATGAAATTTTAAATGCAAGATCAGCTACTGTTAACCTAAATGGAGTCCAAATGTAAGTATTTCATTTGGTAGAGCAAGAGAAAGTAGAAGGCAAGAATGCATTAGCTTAAAACCCTAAAATGTATATATAAAAGTAGTGGGAGTGTAAATGAGTAAAATCAGCTTAGAAAATTGTTTGATAGTATCAGCTAAATTTGAGCATACATGTTCTCTGTAAGCCAGCAGTTTTACTCCTAGGTACTTAATAGGAGAGTGGAGCACTGCATGTTGAATCAGGGGTGGTTGGTAAAAGGGTACAGCCTTTCAGTTATAAGATAAATAAGGTCTGAGTATATAATGTATAACATGGTGACTGTAGCTGATAACACTATTGTATAAATAAAATTTGCTAAGAGTATAGAACTTAAGTAATTCTCATCAAAAACCAAATCAAAACAACAACAACAAAAAAAGATTGTGTGTGACATGAGGGTTGTGTTAATTAAATCATTGGGGTGGGGGAGGAGTGGTATTTTTTCATAGTGTACACTGTGTACACTTTAAATATCTTAAAATTTTATTTATCAATTATATCTCAAAACTGCGGGGGAATAAAAAAAAAAAAATACTGCCTGCTAAGTACTTAGGTACTTGAACAGTAAGAACACTGCAAACATTTCAGTCTCCTTTCTTAGCAGAAATGTATGTACACCAAACGACATGTACAAGAATATTCAGAATATCCACATTCATAATAGCCAAAAATTGGAAACAATCCGAACATTCATCAACAGTAGAATGGATAAACAAATGTGTGGTTTATTCATACAGGGGAATGCTATACAGAAATGAAAATGATAAAACCGCAGCTATGTTCAATAACAGAATAGTGTTTACCTTTGGGGAGGAGAGTAGGACAATGTGGGGAGAAGAGAGAAATGGGACTATTGGGGTACTGGTATAGTTTTATTTCTAGACATCAGTGTTAGAAAAGTGTCTTCATTTGTGCTAAGGCATTGATTTGAACAGGCTTAGTATTTTTATACTTTCTGTTCAGTAGCAAAAGCAAAAAGAAAACATATACAGATGTGTAAAATCTCCTACAGGTGCTTTTGACCTTCCTTCCAACTCAAATACAACTTGAATTATTACCTCATATTTACTATAAGCAAAGATGCATGAGGTAGGAGAGTGCATCATGGCCACAAATTTGTCTAATCTCTCTCCACACCCTTTATCACTGTGTTATACTCTATTACTCCATTGTTGGGTCCAAGGAGATATCCAATACTGAACCTGTGTGTTTGTCTGAACCCTAGTTAGAATTTCAGCCTTTTTACAACAAGAATATATAATTTACCCTTCTGCAAGAGGTTTGAATCTAGGGATGTGATTTGCTTTGGCAAGTGAATGGGAGGCGTGAAAAGTCTTATCTTTGGGGCTTAGAGTCTCATGATGCTGGAAATCCTTTTTCCACCAAGTACATGAGTCCAGGCTAGTTTGCTGGGTAATGAGAGGCCATGACCACACCCCTAGCCTCCAGTGAGCCTGCCCTGGCTGTCACAGACCAGAACCACCCAGCAACCCCTCAGAACTTTAAGAACTAATAAATGTTTGTTCTTTTAAACACTGGTTTCAGAGTATTTTGCTTTGCAACAAAAACAAACAGATACGTACAGCAATGATCTGAACTTTTTGCTCAGCAACTAGTATAATAAATACATTTCACATACTATTACATACTTAACAAATGTTCTAATAATGAGGACAGTTTCCTCTTGTTCTTCTAACCTTTCTCCTAAGTGGTCGATTTTACAACATAAACCTCCCAATGTTTAGCTTTAGAAATGTTAAAATATTTTAAATGCCTATTGCATTGTTTTTATCCTTATTTTGTTTTGTTTTACTAGACCAGCCTTCTTGAAAGCTCCAGGAATGATCTTCATATATGGTAAGGTTTTTTCCCCAAACCATGCTAATCACTGTTTTCTATCTGTTTAGAAAATAATAATCAAAGCCGTTTTTCAGCAACTGGATGATTTTTTTTTTAAGGAATGTATTTCCTGTCAGAGAAATGTTGGACAAATTTTCTACGGAGGGTTGTGGGATCTATCGTAGACTTTTGAAGGAAAGACTTCTCTCCTTTTGGGATGTATCTAAAGGTAATCTTTTGATCCTTTCTAACCTCCTGATTTTAGTTTACGCCACAAATGCAACATAAAGAAGCAAGCCCAGGAAAGTTGGCTTGTATCTCTGCAATGTAGTGGGACTGCCAATAATTTTTATAATGGTCCTGAGACTTGTTGCTTATAATTTGGGTATTTAGGAGACTTCTATGTAATAAATGATTTCTCTTAGCTGTGTGTGGTAGTCCCTATCTCTTAGCTGCTATCTTTCTGATGTGTATTGCTACTCAGAGGTGCGGGATGAGGGAGACTCTGGTGAATAACACAATTGTATGGCTACAATAAGAAACTCACCCAAGTGTATGTTCTACTGAGAGAGGTTCAATAGCACCATCATTAAACACCTGTTAGGGAGTATTGCAGAGAATTCTCTCTCTATTCTTGATGTTTCTAACAAGTTTATGTGGTGGATGTTTTGAAATATTAACTGGTATGTTTTCGCTCTCATCTCCCTCCCATCACTTTCTGTTACCCAGTTTATCCTTTTCAGCATTTAAATCATTAGGCAGGTGACCTATTGTCTTCAATGGGAGTTGCCACAGTAGAATCAGAGAACAAAGATGTCAGGTCTTGGCTTTTGAGTTTCAAAAGAGAAAAGCCAAGACATTTGGAAGAATTCATGATGAGGAAGACTTAACTTTTTATCACTCCCTTCTAAGATAAAGATTCTCTGAATTTGAAGGGAGAATAGACAACACCATGTAAATTTGAAATTCTGAGTGAAAGAGTCCTGTAACCTGCTGCCCTTTTGGGTTTCCTGGGAAGGTCACAAACCCTGAAGAATTCTTTGCATCATCATAGCACTGGAGAATACATTAGAAATATCTAAATACAACGAAGAGACAAAAAAATCTTAGGAAGCCTTACAGATTCCTCATGAAACTCAACCTGCAAAGCGAAGTGAAAGTGAAGTGTTAGTCGCTCAGTCGTGTCCGACTCTGAGACTCTGTGGAATGGACTGTACCCCTCCAGGCTCCTCTGCTCGTGGAGTTTTCCAGTCAAGAATACTGGAGTGTGTAGCCATTTCCTTTTCCAGGGGATCTTCCTGACCCAGGGATCGAACCCGGGTCTCTTGCATTGCAGGCATATTCTTTACTGTATTTTTCTGTGAATATGACACTGAGAACCTGTGGACTTGTGGTTTGGGGCCTCATAAGAGGGAGAAGGCAGAGCAGCATATTTAGTGTGAAATTTGCAGTAGAAGGTATATGAGCACTGAGACATCACAGGATTTGCCAGTGCAGAAGAGTGGTGATCACTACAGTGTTCCAAGATGGATCCATAACACTAAAAAAAGAGAGACTCAATCCAGGGGAGAAAATGGGGAGCAAGAAAACCATGACTTCATTGGATTTACCCTAAATTGGCTATGTTAACTTTTCTGTCACTAAATAAAATAGAGTTCAAAACTGAGAGTTGTTAGATGAGAATAAAAGTGCATACCTTGTGATGTGAAATGAGGCCGTAGGTATCATGCAGCACCAGATCACAAGGAACATGGTCATCTGTGCTGTGGGAGCCATTGAAGAGCTTCAAAGTTGGCTACAGAATCAGCTCTTGTGTTTTAGGAATTAGGAAGGAGCTTTGGTGACCAAGTAGGATGGTGGAGAGGCACCAGAAGAGGAGACTCCATTGTTAAGAGACTTGATTAGGGAGAGGTTCACTTATATTAGATATAATCTCCATGATGGTACATGAAACTTCAATTATAGTAAAAGTAACATCATACAAGAAAAGATTGAGGAACTCTGGGTTAAAGTCGAAGTTAATGTGATCATGGTCCTGCCTGGGAAAGGGGAAGTAATAAACTTATTCCAAGAACTTTATATTGTATAAGATTTAAGAGGGTGCTAGTGCTAAGTCACTTCAGTCTGTCTGACTCTTTGTGACCCTATGAACTGTAGCCCACCAGGCTCCTCTGTCCATGGGCTTCTCCAGGCAAGAATCCTGGAGTGGCTATGGAGAACAGTGTGGAGATTCCTTAAAAAACTGGAATATAGAACTACCGTATGACCCAGCAAACCCACTGCTGAACATACACCCTGAGAAAACCAGAATTGAAAGAGACACATGTACCCCAATGTTCATTGTAGTACTATTTACAATAGCTAGGACATGAAAGCAACCTAGATGTTCATTGGCAGATGAATGGATAAGGGAGTTGAATGGTACATGCACACAAAGGGATATTACTCAGTTTTAGAAAGAAATGCCTTTGAATCAGTTCTAATGAGGTGAATGAACCTGGAGCCTATTATACACAGTGAAGTAAGTCAGAAAGAGAAAGACAAATACTGTATATTAACACATATATGTAGAATTTAGAAAGACGATACCAATGATCCAACATGCAGGGCAGCAAAGGAGTCACATGTAAAGAACAGACTTTGTACTCAGCAGGAGAAGGCAAGGGTGGGATGGTTTGAGAGAACACCACTGAAGCAAGCACATTACCATATGTAAAATAACTGACCAGTGCAAGTTCAATGCAGGAAGCAAGGCACCCAAATCTGGTGTTCTGGGACAACCCTGAGGGATGGGGTGGGGAGGGAGGTGAGAGGGGGGTTTAGCATCGGGGGACACATGTACACCTGTGGCCAATTCATGTTGACATATGGCAAAAACCATCACAATATTGTACAGTAATTATTGTAAAGTTATGACCAACCTAGACAGCATATTAAAAAACAGAAACATTACTTTGCCAACAAAGGTCTGTCTAATCAAAGCTATGGCTTTTCCATAGTCATGTGTTGGAGGTGGAAGTTGGACTATAAAGAAAGCTGAGTGCCAAAGAATTGATGCTTTTGAACTGTGGTGTTGGAGAAGACTCTTGAGAGTCTCTTGGACTGCAAGGAGATCCAACCAGTCCATCCTAAAGGAAATAAGTCCTGAATATTCATTGGAAGGACATGCTGAAGCTAAAACTCCAATACTTTGGCCACCTGATGCGAAGAACTGACTCATTTGAAAAGACCCTGATGTTGGGAAAGATTGAAGGCAGGAGAAGGGGACGACAGAGGATGAGATGGTTGGATGGCATCACCGAGTCTATGGACATGAGTTTGAGTAAGCTCCGGGAGTTAATGATGGACAGGGAAGCCTGGCGTGCTGCAGTCCATGAGGTGGCAAAGAGTCGGACACTGAGCAACTGAACTGAATTATTATCCAATTAAAATAAATTAATTAAAATTACCAAGCCCAACATTGGTACAGCGGAGGGGGCTGGAGATTAAGTTCAGTCATGTGGCCAGTGACTTCATGAATCATATCTAAGTAATGAAACCCCAGTAAAAACTGGACATGAGGCTTGGTGTTAGTGAGCCCCCCAAAATACAGTCTGACACTGTTACCACTGTTTCCCCATCTATTTCCCATGAAGTGATGGGACCAGATGCCATGATCTTAGTTTTCTGAATATTGAGCTTTAAGCCAACTTTTTCCCTCTCCTCTTACACTTTGATCAAGAGACTCTTTAGTTCTTCTTCACTTTCTGCCATAAGGGTGGTGTCATCTGCATATCGGAGGTTATTGATGTTTCTCCCAGCACTCTTGATTCCAGCTTGTGCTTCCTCCAGTCCAGCGTTTCTCATGATGTACTCTGCATATAAGTTAAATAAGCAGGGTGACAATATACAGCCTTGACGTACTCCTTTTCCTATTTGGAACCAGTCTGTTGTTCCAGGTCCAGTTCTAACTGTTGCTTCCTGACCTGTATACAGATTTCTCAGGAGGCAGGTCAGATGGTCTGGTATTCCCATCTCTTGAAGAATTTTCCACAGTTTATTGTGATCCACAGTCAAAGGCTTTGGCATAGTTAATAAAGCAGAAATAGATGTTTTTCTGGAACTCTCTTGCTTTTTTGACGATCCAGCGGATGTTGGCAATTTGATCTCTGGTTCCTCTGCCTTTTCTAAAACCAGCTTGAACATCTGGAAGTTCACGGTTCACGTATTGCTGAAGCCTGGCTTGGAGAATTTTGAGCATTACTTTACTAGCGTGTGAGATGAGTGCAATTGTGCAATGTAGATTAAGTGACCTATGTTTTTAACTTAATAAGGAACTTGAAAAATCAGAGCAAATTTAGCCCAGTGTAAGTAAAAGATCTAATAGTTGAAATCAGTGAAATAGAAATGGACAAGAACAAAAACTAAAAAGGATGATTTCAAAATTTGGTTCTTTGAAAAGATTTAATAAAAATTGTTAAATATCTAACAGAACTGATCAAGAAAAGAGAGAAAGCACAAATAGCCAATACTAGGAATATTGGAGGGAATATCATTACAAATTCTGCATATATTAAAGATGAAAAGGGATATTATAAACAACCTTATGCCAGTAAGTTAAAACTTAGATAAAACAAGCAAATTCAATATAGATACAAATTACAAAAACTAACATGACAATATGTAGAAAATCTTCATAAACTTACTCCTGTTAAAGAACTCAAAACCTCTGTATGAAAATTCCCAAAGTTTCAGAAAATACAGAAAGAGGAAACACTTCCCATCTTGTTTTATAAGGCCAGATATCTCTAATATCAATCAAGACCAGACAAGACTATTCCAGTCCACACTCACTAAAATGGCTAAAATGAAAGTGACTGACCACACCAATGTTGTTAAAGAGTAGATCAAACAAAATTTTCGTACATTCATGGTGGGAGTGTAAAATGGTACTTTGGAGAACTCTTTGGCAGTTAAAAACAAAAAATATACATTTACTTTGTAATCTAGCTGTCCCACATCTAAGTATTTAATCTAAAAGAAATTAAAACATGTTGTTCACCAATACCTTATACAAAAGTATTCATTGCAGCTTTATTTGAACAGTAATAACTAAAGTCTGGAAACAGCTCAGGTGGCCAATAAGAAAATGGATAAACAGTCTGTGGTATTCAATAGAACAAAAAGCATGAAACAGTTTTTAATTTTGCTGAACAAAAGAAGCCAGACACAAAAGAATGATTCTTGAAAATTAAAATCCAATCAATGATAATAGAAATCAGGGCAGTGGTTGCATGAGGTTACAAGTTGAGAAGGTCTGGGCACAAAGGAAAGTTCTCAGCTAATGATAGTGGTCTATAGCCTTATAGGTGTTTGGGTTACTCAGGCATATTCATTTGTTAGATTGGATTGAAGTGTATATTCAATATCTGTGCATTTCATTGTATACAATTATACTTTAATAAATATGACTGCAAATTAAAAGAAAACTTAGAAGCAATTTAGGCCACCTAAAAATTGCAAGCTAAATTAAAATCTTCAAATAGGAAACAGTATTCACCCTTAAGAATAAGTTAGCTTATTTTTTTAATGTTAGAAAAACTGAAGCACCTTTCAAAGAGATTTTTAAAATCTCATTGTCTCCTTGCATGATTTTGCAAACTGTAATTTTTATGAAGTTAAAAGTCACTCATTGGTGTCTGACTCTTTGCGAGCCCATGGACTGTACTGTCCATGGAATTCTCCAGATCAGAATGCTGGAGTGGGTAGCCTTTCCCTTCTCCAGAGGATCTTCCCAAGCCAGGGATCGAACCTAGGTCTCCCACATTGCGAGCAGATTCTTTACCAGCTGAGCCACAAGGGAAGACCAATTTTTTTTTTTTAAACTTTACAAAATTGTATTAGTTTTGCCAAATATCAAAATGAATCCGCCACAGGTATACATGTGTTCCCCATCCTGAACCCTCCTCCCTCCTCCCTCCCCATACCATCCCTCTGGGTCATCCCATTGCACCAGCCCCAAGCATCCAGTATCGTGCATCGAACCTGGACTGGCAACTCGTTTCATACATGATATTATACATGTTTCAATGCCATTCTCCCAAATCTCCCCACCCTCTCCCTCTCCCACAGAGTCCATAAGACTGTTCTATACATCAGTGTTTCTTTTGCTGTCTCGTACGCAGAGTTATTGTTACCATCTTTATAAATACCATATATATGCGTTAGTATACTGTATTGGTATTTTTCTTTCTGGCTTACTTCACTCTGTATAATAGGCTCCAGTTTCATCCATCTCATTAGAACTGATTCAAATGTATTCTTTTGAATGGCTGAGTAATACTCCATTGTGTATATGTACCACAGCTTTCTTATCCATTCATCTGCTGATGGACATCTAGGTTGCTTCCATGTCCTGGCTATTATAAACAGTGCTGCGATGAACATTAGGGTACACGTGTCTCTTTCCCTTCTGGTTTCCTCAGTGTGTATGCCCAGCAGTGGGATTGCTGGATCATAAGGCAGGTCTATTTCCAGTTTTTTAAGGAATCTCCACACTGTTTTCCATAGTGGCTGTACTAGTTTGCATTCCCACCAACAGTGTAAGAGGGTTCCCTTTTCTCCACACCCTCTCCAGCATTTATTACTTGTAGACTTTTGGATCACAGCCATTCTGACTGGTGTGAAATGGTACCTCATAGTGGTTTTGATTTGCATTTCTCTGATAATGAGTGATGTTGAGCATCTTTTCATGTGTTTGTTAGCCATCTGGATGTCTTCTTTGGAGAAATGTCTATTTAGTTCTTTGGCCCATTTTTTGATTGGGTCATTTATTTTTCTGGAGTTGAGCTGTAGGAGTTGCTTATATATTTTTGAGATTAGTTGTTTGTCAGTTGCTTCATTTGCTATTATTCTCTCCCATTCTGAAGGCTGTCTTTTCACCTTGCTAATAGTTTCCTTTGATGTGCAGAAGCTTTTAAGTTTAATTAGGTCCCATTTGTTTATTTTTGCTTTTCTTTCCAATATTATGGGAGGTGGGTCATAGAGGATCCAGCTGTGATGTATGTCAGAGAGTGTTTTGCCTATGTTCTCCTCTACGAGTTTTATAGTTTCTGGTCTTAGGTTTAGATCTTTAATCCATTTTGAGTCTATTTTTGTGTATGGTGTTAGAAAGTGTTCTAGTTTCATTCTTTTACAAGTGGTTGACCAGATTTCCCAGCACCACTTGTTAAAGAGATTGTCTTTAATCCATTGTATATTCTTGCCTGCTTTGTCAAAGATAAGGTGTCCATATGTGCATGCATTTATCTCTGGGCTTTCTATTTTGTTCCATTGATCTATATTTCTGTCTTTGTGCCAGTACCATACTGTCTTGATAACTGTGGCTTTGTAGTAGAGCCTGAAGTCAGGTAGGTTGATTCCTCCAGTTCCATTCTTCTTTCTCAAGATCGCTTTGGCTATTCGAGGTTTTTTGTATTTCCATACAAATTGTGAAATTATTTGTTCTAGCTCTGTGAAGAATACTGTTGGTAGCTTGATAGGGATTGCATTGAATCTATAGATTGCTTTGGGTAGTATACTCATTTTCACTATATTGATTCTTCCAATCCATGAACATGGTATATTTCTCCATCTATTAGTGTCCTCTTTGATTTCTTTCACCAGTGTTTTATAGTTTTCTATATATAGGTCTTTAGTTTCTTTACGTAGATATATTCCTAAGTATTTTATTCTTTCCGTTGCAATGGTGAATGGAATTGTTTCCTTAATTTCTCTTTCTGTTTTCTCATTATTAGTGTATAGGAATGCAAGGGATTTCTGGGTGTTGATTTATATCCTGCAACTTTACTATAGTCATTGATTAGTTCTAGTAATTTTCTGGTGGAGTCTTTAGGGTTTTCTATGTAGAGGATCATGTCATCTGCAAATAGTGAGAGTTTTACTTCTTTTCCAATTTGGATTCCTTTTATTTCTTTTTCTGCTCTGATTGCTGTGGCCAAAACTTCCAAAACTATGTTGAATAGTAATGGTGAAAGTGGGCACCCTTGTCTTGGTCCTGACTTTAGAGGAAATGCTTTCAATTTTTCACCAGTGAGGATAATGTTTGCTGTGGGTTTGTCATATATAGCTTTTATTATGTTGAGGTATGTGCCTTCTATTCCTGCTTTCTGGAGAGTTTTTATCATAAATGGATGTTGAATTTTGTCAAAGGCTTTCTCTGCATCTATTGAGATAATCATATGGTTTTTATTTTTCAATTGTTAATGTGGTGTATTACATTGATTGATTTGTGGATATTGAAGAATCCTTGCATCCCTGGGATAAAGCCCACTTGGTCATGGTGTATGATCTTTTTAATGTGTTGTTGGATTCTGATTGCTAGAATTTTGTTAAGGATTTTTGCATCTATGTTCATCAGTGATATTGGCCTGTAGTTTTCTTTTTTTGTGGGATCTTTGTCAGGTTTTGGTATTAGGGTGATGGTGGCCTCATAGAATGAGTTTGGAAGTTTACCATCCTCTGCAATTTTCTGGAAGAGTTTGAGCAGGATAGGTGTTAGCTCTTCTCTAAATTTTTGGTAGAATTCAGCTGCGAAGCCGTCTGGACCTGGGCTTTTGTTTGCTGGAAGATTTTTGATTACAGTTTCAATTTCCGTGCTTGTGATGGGTCTGTTAAGATTTTCTATTTCTTCCTGATCGAGTTTTGGAAAGTTGTACTTTTCTAAGAATTTGTCCATTTCTTCCATGTTGTCCATTTTATTGGCATATAATTGTTGATAGTAGTCTCTTATGATCCTTTGTATTTCTGTGTTGTCTGTTGTGATCTCTCCATTTTCATTTCTAATTTTATTGATTTGATTTTTCTCCCTTTGTTTCTTGATGAGTCTGGCTAATGGCTTGTCAATTTTATTTATCCTTTCAAAGAACCAGCTTTTGGCTTTGTTGATTTTTGCGATGGTCTCTTTTGTTTCTTTTGCATTTATTTCTGCTCTAATTTTTAAGATTTCTTTCCTTCTACTAACCCTGGGGTTCTTCATTTCTTCCTTTTCTAGTTGCTTTAGGTGTAGCATTAGGTTATTTATTTGACTTTTTTCTTGTTTCTTGAGGTATGCCTGTATTGCTATGAACTTTCCCCTTAGGACTGCTTTTACCGTGTCCCACAGGTTTTGGATTGTTGTGTTTTCATTTTCATTCGTTTCTATGCAAATTTTGATTTCTTTTTTGATTTCTTCTGTGATTTGTTGGTTATTCAGCAGTGTGTTGTTCAGCCTCCATATGTTGGAATTTTTAATAGTTTTTCTCCTGTAATTGAAATCTAATCTTACTGCATTGTGGTCAGAAAAGATGCTTGGAATGATTTCAGTTTTTTTGAATTTACCAAGGCTAGATTTATGGCCCAGGATGTGATCTATCCTGGAGAAGGTTCCATGTGCACTTGAGAAAAGGTGAAATTCATTGTTTTGGGATGAAATGTCCTATAGATATCAGTTAGGTCTAACTGGTCTATTGTATCATTTAAAGTTTGTGTTTCCTAAAACCAATTTTTATAGTAAGTTGAATTTGGCACATTAAAGAAGTCTTTTTCCCTTCTCTTTAGGATTTGATTATTCAAGTAGTTATTAAAAATTCTCTATCTAAAAACATACCACTCTCAGTGTTTCTCTTACGGATGGGCCATATTCTAATCTTTTCTTTCTATAAACACATTAATTCAAAATTAAATCAATCTTATTTTTGCCACAGACTCTGTTTTCAGCAAGTTTAATTCTCAGCAGTCTTATAATTTTATCAGTCCCAGATCTCTAGTTAATTTTTCATTAAATATAATTAAGAAACTGAAGTAATTCAGTTTAAGAATCTTCATGAGCCAATGCTCCTCTCCATCCCTCCGATAACCATTATTCTGAATTTAATATTTCTTATTCCCCTGTTTTTATTTATGGATTCACCACGTGTGTGTCTCCCTCTCCCCAACATTCTACCATACTACTCAACCTCTCTCACATATTTGCCACTCCTTCTGACACTTCTTGCTGCAACCTTGATACTTTCTTTAGATCTGCCTTTTGATTTTTCTAATGCTTTCTTCAGCTGTCTAATATTCTATTTAACTTGTTCAATGGGTTTTTCATTTCCATTACTTGATTTTTTTATTTCTAGAAATACTATTTGTTTTCCTCAAATCTGTTTCTTTCTTCTATTTTAATAGACCTTCACTCTGTTCTCATATTTATAGTTCCCCATTTAATGTCTTTAAATATATTAAATTTGTTTTCTATTTTGTGCCCAATTTATATATTTGAAATTTTTGCAAATCTGTTTTTGCTGTTGTTATTTACTGTCTCATTTTCTTGGATGTTTAAAATGTAGGCTAATATTTTTTTTCCTTGTGCTAATTTTTGAGTCTTAGTTGTAAGTGTATTTCTACAGAAAGGGTTTGTATTTGAATCAACCAAAAGTCTGGGAATACTACCAACTGGGGCCACTTTTGAATTTGAGTTCAAAATAGGTATTTCAGGTCCTACCATTTTCATGAGGGTAAGCTTGCAGTTAAATTTTCAGGGAAGATATTTTATCCCCCACCTAGTATGAAGTTTGTTTTCTGTCTTTTTTAAAGAATTTTATATATCTTGTTTGTTTTTGGTTACACTGGGTCTTCGTTGCTGTGTGATGGCTTTCTCTAGTTTCAGCGAGTGGAGGGCTCATTACAGTGGCTTCTCTTGTTGGAGCACCAGCTCTTAAGTCGTGCGGGCTTCAGTAGTTGTGGCATTTGGGCTTAGTGGCCCAGCAGCATGTGGAATCTTCTGGACCAGGGATTGAACCCGTACCTCCTGCACTGGCAGGTGAATTCCTAACCACGTGTCTACCAGAGAAGTCCCCAGTTTGTTTTCTTGATGATTCCTACTGTGGAATAGGCTTATTTCTGCTTCTCTTTTACACTAAATATGCTGTTCTCTGGAACTCAGCTTTACAGGGGGTCTAAAATTAGACTCACTATGTCCTATAGACCCTAAGATTTGTCTCCTAAATTTTATGCTCAGTAATGTGTTGGGACGGAGAAGGCAATGGCACCCCACTCCAGTACTCTTGCCTGGAAAATCCCATGGATGGAAGAGCCTGGTGGGCTGCAGTCCATGGGGTCGCTAAGAGTCGGACACGACTGAGTGACTTCACTTTCACTTTTTCACTTTCATGCATTGGAGAAGGAAATGGCAACCCACTCCAGTGTTCTTGCCTGGAGAATCCCAGGGATGGGGGAGCCTGGTGGGCTAACGTCTATGGGGTCACACGGAGTCGGACACGACTGAAGTGACTTAGCAGCAGCAGCAGCAGCAATGTGTTGGGAACTTCCTAGGAACTGGCTCTCTGAGAAAGAGTTCCTTGATTTGTAGCATTTCCTGGTTTCTGTATTATAAATACTCTCACGGCTGATTTCAAGTTACCAAGTTGGAATTATTGAAGTTGCATAGTAGCCAGCGGCATCACTCCACTGCTACATGGCTCTGAAAAGAAGCTCAGTTCACCAGTGTTTGGCATATCCCTCAAAGTGGAAGACATTTGAGTAATTACTTCCCTCATTGGAGTTCTTTGAATTTGTTTTAGGCTTCTGTGTATCTCTACCAGCTTGGCAATATGTTGGGTTTATATAACTTTTTATTTTGTGTTGGAATATAGCTGATTAACAAGGTTGTGACAGTTTCCGGTTGAATAGTAAATGCACTCAGCCATAAATATACATGTACCCATTCCCCCCAGACTCCCCTCCCATCCAGGCTGCCACAGAACATTGAGCAGAGTTCCATGTTTGGCAGTGTGTTTTAAAAGGAGAGGTTTTATTTTTATTTTAGCCCAGAATTTCTTTTCAATAAAAGGGATATTTAGGGTACACGTTCAGCTTTATTGCCAAAAATAAAATTCTGTTTAATTCCCTTTTAAAAATATGAGGTATTGTTTTTATTCTGAAATTGTAAAGATAATACATGTTAATTATCGAGAATTTGAATAGTAAGCAAAAGTGCGGGAAAAAATATTAAAACCATCCACATGTTCATCATCCAGAGCTAAACTTTTTGGTACTTATCTTTCCTGTCCCTGTATGATGAATGTACATGTGCATACCTCTGTTTATTTCTAATTTCCATCATGCTGTATCTACCATTTTATAAGCTCATTTTTATTTCTTTATAATATTTAATGAATTTTGTGTCATTAAATATATCTCTGCAACCCATTTTTATGACTGCATAGTGTTCTCTCACATGAGAGTGAACCATAATGGCAGGTGATTTAAATTGTTTCTAAGTCTTGACCAGTATAAATAACACTGAAGGGAAAGTAAGAAGTGTGCTTCTGGTCAGTTCCGTTTTCCACTAGGCAATGCATTTTTTTTCCATCTTGGAATTGAGACATACTTCCTCTGTCATATTAGACCATTTTTCTCTTTTCTTATTTCTGCCTTGCTCAGCCCCGCCTCATTCTGCAGCAGCTCACTTTTTCCTGCTATATCTCTAATTCTTCATCATTAATAATTCTTTATAGATCTGTATTTTTGCTTTGTCAGCCAAACATATTAACCATTAAAAAAAAAATGGTACCATGAAGGGATATATAGTTAAATGCAGTTTTTTAGAAGGCTGAAGGAAAAATCTGCTAAATCTTTTCCATTTCTATGTTCACTAAAATCAGGTTTGCTCCTGGATATTGATGGTGCTATTAACTATTGATATGGCCACCTTGTAAACTATCAGAAGTATTCCTTCTCAGCAAATAAAACTATCACCAGCCTATTGTGGCCAGTTTGGCAAAGGTACAGAGACAGCAGAGCAGAAGCAGCCAGTGACGCCAGTGTCCACAAAAGGAATGAGTCATCACTTTATGAGAAATTACAATGGAGGTCAGTCCTTGTTTACTAAACACTCTGCATTTCTCCTGCTGCCCTGATACTTGTTTTCACTGATTCTCTTTTGGGGTAAATCACCTATCAGGAAAGGACAAAGCAGGAGGAAGTAAAGGAATGATTCCATATTGACCCCTGGAAAGAAAACAAAAAAATAGTTAATGTAACACAAACTTGAAGTAGGAAGAGTAGGTCATATTTCCCAAGAGATCTGTGGTCAAAAGGACATTCGAGACTGTTATTTTTAATAACTCAATAATAATGGATTTTGGAATATATTTTGTATTAAAGCTGCTGCTGCTGCTAAGTCGCTTCAGTCATGTCCTACTCTGTGTGACCCCATAGACGGCAGCCCACCAGGCTCCTCTGTCCATGGGATTCTCCAGGCAAGAACACTGGAGTGGGTTTCCATTTCCTCCTCCAATGCATGAAAGTGAAAAGTCAAAGTGAAGTCGTTCAGTCGTGTCTAACTCTTAGCGACCCATGGACTGCAGCCTACAAGGCTCCTCCGTCCGTGGAATTTTCCAGGCAAGAGTACTGGAGTAGAGTATTAAAGCTAATTCATCTAAAAAATCAAATTGTGGAAATAAAAACAGCCTCACTTCTCTGATAGAAATAGTTAGCAATCTCATATAAAATCAGAAGCTATTAAATGTCAGACTTTAGTTCTAGAAGGATTGCAGATAATGTTTTTGACTAAATTCAGTTTTCCATTCTCCAAAGTGAATGAGATACCTAGAAAAGCTCTCTTCTACCCAACTCTTTCTCCCCTATTCCATAGTAAGTATTAAATATTAGTCAGTCATATTGCTGATATTCAACCCCATGTACTCAGACACATAACATATATGCTGCTGCTGCTAAGTCATTTCAGTCGTGTCCGACTCTGTGCGACCCCATAGACAGCAGTCCACCAGGCTCCTCTGTCCCTGGGATTCTCCAGGCAAGGATACTGGAGTGGGTTGCCATTTCCTTCTCCAATGCATGAAAGTGAAAAGTGAAAGTGAAGTCGCTCAGTCGTGCCTGACTCTTAGCGACCCCATGGACTGCAGCCTACCAGGCTCCTCTGTCCATGGGATTCTCCAGGCAAGAGTACTGGAGTGGGGTGCCATTGCCTTCTCCCATAATATATAAATGATATATATAGTCTATTCAGTCAATTCTTGTTCACCCTTTACCCAGAAGCAAAAATAACTTGTTAATATCACTCTCACTAGCCAAGTCCTGATGTAACATTGCAGTAGATGATAAGAATGCAGATTTTTCTTAAGATGATTTAGATTTGAGTACTACACTGTCACTAGATATCTTTGTGACCTTGGCCAAATTATTTGATTATTTCTTCCATTTCTTTATTTGTAAGATGGGCATGATGAACTCTACTTTCCAGGTTACCTTCAGGATTAAATGAGATAACATATGTAAAGTACCTAGTACAATACTAAGATAAATGTGCTAAATACCTTATTAACCATCAGCGTCTATTTTAAATGGTCACACTCAACTGAATTTACCTAGTACTGAGTGCTTAGTTATGAGATAGTGGTTTGGTAAACTAGAAGAGTATAGGGCACATTTTTAATATATTTATTTTTAATAAAAGTTGTATACACTTAAGACTTACAACAGGATGATATACATATATATATATAGTGAAATGATTACTGTAGTCAAGCCAATTAACATGCATTCTCCTCACATAGTTATTCTTTTGTGTGTGTGTCATGAGAGTACCTGAAATCTACTGTCTTAGCAAATTGCCGTTGCTCAGTACATTATTATTAACTATCCTCATCAAGTTGTACATTAGAGCTCTAAACATGTCTATTCTAAATAACTACAACTCTGTACTCACAGACTAGCATCCCCCTATTTCTCCGTTCCACAGTCCCTATAAACACCATCCTATTTGCTGCTTCTGTATATTTGACTTTTTAAGAGTGCATATTAGTAAATGTCTGGCTTATTTCACTTAGCATAAAATTTTCCAGGTTCGTTGCGAATGGCAGGCTCGCTCTCTTTTTTTAAGCTGGGTACTATTCATTAGGTAGGTAGGAGATACACAGATAATCTCAAAATTTTTATCCATTCATTCACTGCTGGACACTTGAGTTGTTTCCATATCTTGCCTATATGACTTATGCTGCAATCAACATGGGAGTGCAGATATCTCTTTGAGGCATTGATTTCATTTCCTTTATTTGATTTCATTTCCTGTATACCCAGAGAAAGGATTGCTGAATCTTTTGACCAATCTATATTTAGTTTCTTAGAGAACTTCCATACTTTTTCCTTAAAAGCTTCACCCATTTTTATCCCCACCAACACTGTACAAGAGTTCTCTTCTCTATATATCCTCACTGGTAACTTGTTATCTTTTGTTTTTTGATTCTAATATGAGAGATACTAGTCATAAGCCTACCTTCATGAAGTTTACAGTCTAGTTGAAGAGCAAGTTTTACACACTTTAAGCGTGTACTTGACAATATAAAGCAGTATATAATTAAACATGATATACATGGGAAAAGCTCTGATTTAGAAAAGGGACTGAAATTTGTGTGGGCTGGAGAAGTAGGCAGGTCTTTTGAAGGAGATTTAACACTCTTAATAACTCAACTGTTACTCTTAATGAGAAGAGCTGAGGCTTTAGTGTCAAATAGGAATGATTTGAATTCTGGCTCTGCCACATCTAACAAATTATTTAGCTTCTTCATTCTTTAGTTCCCCTGTCTGTGCCATGAGGAGGAGTAGCCATAGAGCTGTCTGGAATGTTTAGCAAGACTGTGCATTAGAATGATGAGTGCAGTTCTTGACCTGTGCTGGCTGCTTTATGAATGTGGTGGTGATATAGAAAATGCTGTAAATGAAAACTGTTAAGGAGAATGAACATAGCAGCTACACAAAGATCAATTTTTAATGAGCCCTATTTTGTTATTTATGTACTTGGTGTGATTTTAAAAGAAGAAGATGGGAGTTTAATAAAGATTGTGATGATCATACTTTGTTATTCTTTTTGAACTTTTTAATAAAATACCAAGGGTTTTTAGGGCTAAATTATTGAATTTAAATAAGTTTCAGAGCCAAAAGCCATCCATGAATCATTTTCATTCTTTGTAGGGTACACAAATTTTTAAAAACCTTCTGTACCATAGTGTTAATTTTTAAATCAATTTATTTCCTAAAGCTCTGTTTCTATTAATAGTTTTTACTTTATTCCTTTCCCTTTAGATATAATTCTACTTTATATAATTTTGTATTTTTTCTAAAATTATATTTATTGTTCTCATAATAACACTTACACAGTTGAATACAAAACACAAAAGCCATCAACATGCAGTTATTAATATGCCTACAAGATAAACATGATTGAATTAGAGGTATTTACATCTCTGATGGATAATCCATAGGCAAATATGTTGAATAATAAAACCTTCATTGGTGTTCTATTAAATTAGTGAAAATCCAATGGTAAATATTAGTATAATATAAGGCTTGAATATTCATTATATTCCTTCCACTTTTGGATTTTTCTCTCATTTGAGAAAAAATATTATCATTTCCATAACCCCGGCTGTACCTAATATCATAAAGAAGCTATTTTAAAGAATAATTTCATCATCAGAACTTTAGCTCCTTTCTTTAAAAAAAAAAATCTGGATTACTCTTAAAAGTTTGGATAATGTCAGCGTTTACTTTCCTACTAATAAAGCTTGGGAAACTGAGAAGTAATTAATTAATCACAAGTTTATTAGTGGTACTTATGTGAATGAAAGGAAATTCATCCAGGAGACAGAAACCAATCAGTCAGGGTCAAGACACAGCACAGGTAAAGGAAAATGAAGAAAATTAAGTCAGTCGTGGGCAGGTCTGGAGCTAAGAGCTTTGTGTGCTAGAGAGTAAAGACTCTTCAGGACATTGTGCAGACAAGGAGCAGAATGCAAGGAGCCGTCTTAGTGAGCAGAGTCCGCACTGGCCACCATAACTGGACCCTGTAGGTGCTGCTTTGACAGGAACTCACAGTGGAGATCTCCCCTTTCACTGTGGCAGTCCAGATATTTCTTAGGTAGCCTCATCATTAATGCTGACTTTTAGGCTGACCATGGAGGAGGGCATGGCAACCCACTCCAGCATTCTTGCCTAGAGAATCGCATAGGCAGAGAAGCCTGGCGGGCTACAGTCCATAGGGTCACAGAGAGTCGGACACGACTGAAGCGACTTAGCACAGCACACAGGATGGGATATTCACTCTCCTAAAAGGAAATCTTTGATTTCTGTGTGGGTGTAAAAGTCAGAGGAAATCTTTTACATCTAAGGAAACAGTTTCTATGGACCAAGTACAGGCTGATTTCTTAACTCTTTATTATTCTTTGGGAATTATCTATCTCTGAGGCAGGTCCTTTCCAGTAATATTTGTGTCCTTGAGTTTGGCACTGACAATTGTTTCTAAAATCATAGCTCTAAGATACTCCTTGGTAATCCATTAGACACACAAGGAGAAACATTACTCTTTCAGGTCACTGCGACTACATTTATTGAATTTCTGTTTTAAGGTATTAAATGCTTAGTCAGTCAACCTTTATTGAGCACACATTGAGTATCCAGCACTATATTAGATGTTGTAGACAGGCAGAAAAGATATAATAGATGAGGTTCATTCCCTGGTCTAATTTCAGTACAGGAAAAATAAATGTAAAAGACAAAAGAGCTCTTGAAATGAAACATTAAAATGTAAAAATTAATGTAGCACATTTTGTGTATGTACCACACTCCATCACTCATTTAACAAATAGCTATTGTACAATAGATATATAAGACCCTAGGATAGCGCTATGATGTTGTAAGCTTTGAATATACCACAGCCTGGCCTTACATTGCTCATAACCTAGGAATAATTATGAAAAGTAGACAAGTAGTCATAATACTTGCAATGTACAAAGTAACTGGACAGACTGAGATGGATACAACTAAGAAAAGCATTAGAATAAGTGATATTTGTGCTGTGCCTTAAAAGGTGAGGAAGCTGCAACGGGAGAACATGTACAAAGTGAGTCCACACAGAAGGAAAGCTCAGACAAACGACACAAGTATAGCCTGTCTGTGTTAGTCATCTAATGCTGTGTAACAAATCCCTCCATAACTTACTTGCTTAACACTATTGTAATCATTTGTTATATCTCATGGTATTTATGGATGAAGAATTTGGGACTGGCTCGGCTGGCTGGTTCTGCTTTGGGATCTCTTGTAAGGTTGTATTCACATCCTGACCAGGGTTGCACTCACCTCAAGGTTTGACTAAGGTTGATGTATATGCTTGTAAGATGATCAAATCATGTGACTAGTAGGTTGATACTAGCTATGGCCGGGGTTCTTAATTCCTTTTCAACTAGTCTTTCCATGGGCCACTCGAGTGTCCTCATACTATGTGGCTATTTAGTGAGAAATCCAAGAGACCAAAGTGGAAGCAGTAATAACGTTTCTAACCTCAGAAGTCACTCTGCTGTATTTTATTGGCCACACAGACTAGCACTCATTTAATGTGGGATAGAGATCGGGAGGTGAGGACATTGGAAATCATCTTGGAGATTGAGACAAGACTACCCGCAATGAGGATGATTTTAAAATAATATATAACAATCTTCAAAATCAGGTGTGATTCAACAAATAATTTTAAAAATAATAAAAATTATGTGCAGCATAGTTGGATTTTGGACTCATTTGTAGATATCTATCAGGGATTTCTTTGTCTACCTTCCCAAGTAGTTAATGTGGATACCTGTAGGGTAAAAATGGTGTCTTTTCTTCCTGTGTTGTTTTCTTCAGTACCTAGAACACTGCTTGGAAAATTATAAATATTTCATATGTGTTTCTTGAAGAAGTGAATTAGTGAATATTTGAATGAATATGATCCAAAAGATAAATTTAAAATATCAAAACCATAGGGTGAAGTCTTGATTCAGGAGAATGTGAGAAGCTACAGAAGTGAGCTAGGTCCTGCACTAAACCTGGAAGAGAAGGTAGGGTGGATAATTAGAATTGTAGCTGTCATCCAGGCTAGCCCAGGCTCCCCCTGGCAGACACGACTATTCCAGTCACTCACAAAGTCCACCTTGTGGTATAAATGAGGGAGTGGGTGGATGAAATAAACTGCAGAACACCCAGAGAGTTTCGACGATCAAATCAGATCTCTGAATTCCATCTCTGAATTCACCAAACAAGTCTTGCCTCTGAATGGTGTCACTGGGGACACAGCATGTTTACTGTGACATATTGCTATTCTTCACCTTAGAATGTCTTTGGTGGAAATGGCAAAGAATTTGGAGTCAGTTATTTATCATATCATTTGTTCTTCACAAGCTTAGCCCCTGGCCAGGCCAGTTGTACTGAAGTCCCAAGTAACCCTATGGTTCAACAAGAAGCAAAGAAGCAAAGTTAAGGCATAACTGCCATAAGGCAGTTGCAGCACATCTGGAAATCCTGAACCTGGAGCCTGGACAGGAGGCCTGAGTGCTGAAGGCTGCTAGGCCCTGCAGCGCCCACACAGCCATCCCCTTTTATAAAAGTATGAAAGGCAGGGAGCACACCTATGGGATCTTCGGACCTGGTGGATTTCTCTCTGCGTGACTGCCAGGACTCCAAATTTTGGGAACATGTAAACAAAGGAGCCGTGGGAGCCAAATCTACTCACACCATTGTGCATCCTTCATCTTGCCCATTCTGTTTGCTTTTAGAACAAGGGGAAAGCAGTCTTACTGGGGCCTGAGTCAGCCTTCCCCCGGCCCTCCATCCTGCACCAGCTGCTGAGGCCTGCCCTCCCCCCACCCCTGAGCACAGCACTAGCTAAATTAAACCCATTTAAATATCAATAACCTCATATATGCTGATGACACCACCCTTATGGCAGAAAGTGAAGAATTAAAAAGCCTCTTGATGAAAGTGAAAGAGGAGAGTGAAAAAGTTGGCTTAAAGCTCAACATTCAGAAAACTAACATCATGGCATCTGGTCCCATCATTTCATGGGAAATAGATGGGGAAACAGTGGAAACAGTGTCAGACTTTATTTTGGGGGGCTCCAAAATCACTGCAGATGGTGACTGCAGCCATGAAATTAAAAGACACTTACTCCTTGGAAGAAAAGTTATGACCAACCTAGATAGCATATTGAAAAGCAGAGACATTACTTTGCCAACAAAGTTCCATCTAGTCAAGGCTATGGTTTTCCCAGTGGTCATGTATGGATGTGAGAGTTGGACTGTGAAGAAAGCTGAGCGCCAAAGAATTGATGCTTTTGAACTGTGGTGTTGGAGAAGACTCTTGAGAGTGGTTGGACTGCAAGGAGATCCAACCAGTCCATTCTAAAGATCAGTCCTGGGTGTTTATTGGAAGGACTGATGCTAAAGCTGAAACTCCAATACTTTGGCTACCTCATGTGAAGAGTTGACTCATTGGAAAAGACTCTGATGCTGGGAGGGATTGGGGGCAGGAGGAGAAGGGGACGACAGAGGATGAGATGGCTGGATGGCATCACCAACTCGATGGATGTGAGTTTGAGTGAACTCCGGGAGTTGGTGATGGACAGGGAGGCCTGGCGTGCTGTGATTCATGGGGTCGCAGAGTCGGACCCGACTGAGCAACTGAACTGAACTGATGTTCAAACAGAACTATAAAGGTTCTTGGAAACATGGAAGGCTACATATTATCCTTTTGTTTTCTCTTATTTGAAGAAAGTGTTTAGAATTGTTCTGCATAACTCCATTAAAATAGAGAAGAGGTGGAGTACTTTCCTTCTACACAGGAGCTACTGTTAGCAGCTGGCAGGGATGGCTTTTGACAGGTGAAACCCCACTTCCCACTCATACACTTTCTTCCTGAGGTGTGCTAAGGGCTACGTCTCCTCACAGAGGCAGCATAGCTGAGCAGAGACAAAGCCAGAGAGAACACAAATGCAGCCATTATGCTGGCAAGAAGCGGGCCCAGGTTACAGTAAATGGTACAACAGCTAAAACCAAAGCTCTGTGTTTTCTTTCAGTCCTAACAAGACTGGAACATGTTTCCAATGAAAGGGCTGAAATTTGGTTTTGACAGTATTATTATCACTTTTTAAAAGAAGAGTGTCCCAAAGCAGTGCTAAGAGAGCACATGCCCAGACCTAGAGACCCGGTCAGAAGCGGCTGCCTCTGAGACTGAACTGAATAGAATCAACATCTATTCACACACGCCCTCACCCCGCACCCACGCACCCTTGCTCAACTCTTACCTGCAGCCCACTCTGTGCTGGAAATAGATCGATAGACTGCTCTGTCAGGCTTAGGCAAGGCTGACAGGCCCTCAAACCTCTCTCAGACTGATGTGCAGAGTGGGAGTTTGCCCAAGGGGTTAAGAGTTGAGGTTTCACAGGGTTTCTCTATGCACGAAGAAAATGTGTGGGGTTGAGGTCTTAACAAAACAAAGCAGGTTTGGGTCTATAACAGCCTTTGGGTTTTCCGTTTCCTGAGTTCCCGGTCAGGTCTGTTGTCCCCCAGCGCCCCCCCAGCCCCGCCCAGCCCCTCCCCAGCCCCCCCAGCGCCCCACCAGCTTTGTCCCACAGGTGAATCCCCTTTTGTCCTATATAGAATGTTGGGGAGGAACCCCGTTTAAATAATGCTGATTCAGTACCACGTCTCTGACGCTGTTGGTCCTTTCTAAAAACATTGTATTTCTTTATTATTTTTTGGCTGTGCTGCATCTTTGTTACCGAGCTGGCTTTCTCTAGTTGTGGTGAGCGGGGGTCTGCTCTTCGTTGCAGTGTGCGGGCTTCCCATTGTGCTGGCCTCTCTTGTTGTAGGGCACAGGCTGTACAGCATGGGCTCAGTAGCTGGTGCACAGACTTGGTTGCGCCATGGCATACGGGATCTTCCCAGAACAGGGACTGAACCCGTGACTCCTGCATCGGCAGGCAGGTTCTTTACTGCTGAGCCACAAGGGAAGCCCTGATGCTGTTGGTCCTTAGCTGAGTTTGGTGAGCCAGGCTTGCAGTGACTGCGATCCTGCCACGGAGTCTCAGCATCTCAGTCCTAGGTGCAGTCTCTGTCCCGGGTCTCCCGGAGTTAGAGCCCAGGTGATTCCGTGCTGCAGGCTCTGTCCCAGTTCTCCTACCTGGCCACTGACCAGGTGATCTCTTCCGAGACTTGCCCACCTGCCTCAGCCTCTTGGACTTGGGCATTGCTTATCCTGTTTCTCAGCTCTGTTGCTCATCAACATTGCCCGGGAAGGGCTTTTGCTTTTGTTCTTTTTATACTTTTCCCCGTTTTATTGAGAAAGAATTGACATATATCACTGTATAAATTTAAGGTGTGCAGCATGGGTGGCTTGATTTACATACACTGTGAAATGACTTACCACAGTAGGTGTAATTAACATTCTTTTTTGTTTGTTTTTTTATGATGACAGTATACATGATGTAAGATTTACCATTTTAACCACTTTTAAGTGTACAATTCCGTGGCATCAAATACAGTGTTGTGTAACCACCGCTAGCACCTATCTCCAGAGCTTTTTCATCTTCCTAAACTGAAATTCTGTGCCCGCTAAACACAGACTCTTCCTTCTCTCCTCTCCCAGCCCCTGGAAACCACTCTCTTACTTTCTGTCTCTATGTATGTGATTACTGTAGGTGCTTCATACAAGTGGAGTCATATGATATTCGCCCTTCTGTGTCTGGTGTTCTGTTACTTAGCATAATGTCTTCAGGTTCCATATATGTTGTAGCATGTGTCAGAATCTCCTTTTTTTAGACAGAGTAGTAGAGTTGGACACAACTGAGCGACTTCACTTCACTCACTTCTTTATCATTGGAGAAGGAAATGGCAACCCGCTCCAGTATTCTTGCCTGGAGAATCCCAGGAACAGAGGGGCCTGGCGGGCCATGGTCCATGGGGTCACAAAGGGTTGGACACAACTGAAGTGACTAAGCAAAGCAAAGCAAATATTCCATTCTATGTATACATCACACTTGGCTTATCCACTCACCCACTGAGGGACATTTGCCTTGTTTGCACTTTTTGGCTGTTGTGAATGACGTGGCTGTGTATGTGGCTGTACAGATATCTTTTTGAGTTCCTGCTTTCGATCCTTTGTGTCCATAGCTAGAAGTGGAATCACTGGTCATGTGGTAATTCTGTGTTGTAGATTTAACAAGTGCCATACTGTCTCACACAGCAGCTGCATCATTTTACACTGCCATCAGCAACGCACAAGGGTTCCAGTTTCTCCACATCCTTGCCAACGTATGTTATTTTCTGGGTTTTTTTTTTTTTTACAATAGTTATGGTAGTGGATATAAACTGGTGCCCAGGAAGTTTTGGAGAAGGCAATGGCAACCCATTCCAGTGCTCTTGCTTGGAAAAATCCCATGGACGGAGGAGCCTGGTGAGCTGCAGTCCCTGGGGTCGCAGAGAGTCGGACACGACTGAGCGACTTCACTTTCACTTTTCACTTTCATGCATTGGAGAAGGAAATGGCAACCCACTCCAGTGTTCTTGCCTGGAAAATCCCAGGGACGGAGGAGCCTGGTGGGCTGCCGTCTATGGGTCACACAGAGTCGGACACGACTGAAGCGACTTAGCAGTAGCAGCAGCAGGGAGTTTTAAAAATTACTGTATCCTATGGATCAGTCCTAGAGACTCTGATTTAATTGAGGTGAGGCCTTGTAAACAATATTTTTTAGACCCTCCCCAGGCGATATTAGCATGCAGTCAGTGTTGCTAACCTCCAATATGTTCTTGGCTTATGCTACCTGACTTCTGTCTCATATTCCCAGGCTGCCTTCCTGATCTCACATGAAGATACAAAAGCCTAGAGGGACTTGCCAAGTACACACAGTGGTAATTAATGAAGGTCTGTTCAACTCCAAACCCTGTGTTCTGTCCACTGTATCCCAACTGTGCCCTAAAGGGTGACACAGGATTCCCAATGCAGTCTGCCAGAACAGATCACGCTAACTCACTGGATGTGGAGTGTGTGGTGTATTAGTTTCTAGGGCTACCATAACAAATTACCATACTGTATGGCTTAAAACAATATAAATTTAGTTTCTCACATTTCTAGAGGACAGAGATCTAAAATCAAGGCATTCGCAGAGTTGGCTCGTCCAGGAGACTCTGAGAACTCCTTCCATGGCCCTCTTTTAGTTTCTGGTGGCAGCTTGCAACCCTTGGCATTCCTTGGCTCATCACTCCAGTCTCTGCATCCATCTTCACCTGGCTTTTCCCTCTGGTCTTTGTGTCTTCTCTTCTGTCTCCTATAAGTATACTGGTCATTTGATTTCAGGCCTGCCCAGAATCCAGGATAATTTTATCTTGAGAATAACTTTTTTATAACTGCAAAGATGCTTTTTTCAAATAAGGTCACAGTTTCAGCTACCTAGAATTAGGAGTTGGACATATTTGGCAGGGGTTGTGAAGGTAGCCGGGCTTCTTAAGTGGTGCCAGTGGTAAAGAACCTGCCTGCCAATGCAGGAGACACAGGAGATGCAGTTTTGATCCCTGGGTTGGAAAGATCTCCTGGAGGAGGGCACAGCAATCCACTCCAGTATTCTTGCCTGGAAAATGCCATGGACAGAGGAGCCTGCCAGGCTACAGCCCATAGGGTCACAAAGAGTTGGACACGACTAAAGCGACACAGCATGCATGGGAAGGCAGGCAGAGGCACAGACATCTCATTACAAAGAGTTCTCTGTTTCTCTTCTAATTGTAATCAATTCCATTGAGTCAAGAGTTCAGTTCAGTTCAGTTCAGTCGCTCAGTTGTGTCCAACTCTTTGCGACCCCATGAACCACAGCACACCAGGCCTCCCTGTCCATCACCAACTCCCAGAGTCCACCCAAACACACGTCCGTTGAGTCGGTGATTCCATCCAACCATCTCATCCTCTGTCGTCCCCCTCTCCTCCTGCCCCCAATCTTTCCCAACATCAGGGTATTTTCAAATGAGTCAGCTCTTCACAGCAGGTGGCCAAAGTATTGGAGTTTCAGCTTCAACATTCGTCCTTCCAATGCACACCCAGGACTGATCTCCTTTAGGATGGACTGGTTGGATCTCCTTGCAGTCCAAGGGACTCTCAAGAGTCTTCTCTAACACCACAGTTCAAAAGCATCAGTTTTTCGGCGCTCAGCTTTCTTTATAGTCCAACTCTTACATCCATATATGACCACTGGAAAAACCATAGCCTTGACTAGATGGACATTTTTTGGCAAAGTAATGTCTCTGCTTTTTAATATGCTGTGTAGGTTGGTCATAACTTTCCTTCCAAGGAGCAAGTGTCTTTTAGTTTCATGGCTGCATTCACCATCCGCAGTGATTTTGGAGCCCAGAAAAATAAAGTCAGCCACTGTTTCCACTGTTTCCCCATCTATTTGCCATGAAGTGATGGGACTGGTTTCCATGATCTTAGTTTTCTGAATGTTGAGCCTTAAGCCAACTTTTTCACTCTCCTCTTTCACTTTCATCAAGAGGCTTTTTATTTCCTCTTTACTTTCTGCCATAAGGGTGTTGTCATCTGCATATCTGAGGTTATTGATATTTCTCCCGGCAATCTTGATTCCAGCTTATGCTTCCTCCAGCCCAGCGTTTCTCATGATATACTCTGCATAAAAGTTAAATAAGTTCAGCATATGCCAAAACTCAATCTGTTAGGAACAAGGCTAGAACTGGAATCGGATTACCAATGTGGCCACCTAATCCTTGCCTCAGGCCAAGGAGGCTGCCTGACTTTATAATCTGTCTGTAAGGGTCTCTGGTGAAAAAATCCATCACTTCATGGGAAATAGATGGGGAAACAGTGGAAACAGTGTCAGACTTTATTTTTTGGGGCTCCAAAATCACTGTAGATGGTGACTGCAGCCGTGAAATTAAAAGACGCTTATTCCTTGGAAGGAAAGCTATGACCAACTTAAACAGAATATTAAAAAGCAGAGATATTACTTTGCCAACAAAGGTCCATCTAGTCAAGGCTATGGTTTTACCAGTGGTCATGTATGGATGTGAGAGTTGGACTGTGAAGAAAGCTGAGCGCCAAAGAATTGATGCTTTTGAACTGTGGTGTTGGAGAAGACTCTTGTGAGTCCCTTGGACTGCAAGGAGATCCAACCAGTCCATCCTAAAGGAGACCAGTCCTGGGTGTTCATTGGAAGGACTGATGCTGAAGCTGAAACTCCAATGCTTTAGCCACCTCATGCGAAGAATTGATTCATTGGAAAGGACCCTGATGCTGGGAGGGATTGGGGGCAGGAGGAGAAGGGGACGACAGAGGATGAGATGGCTGGATGGCATCACTGACTCGATGCACATGAGTTTGGGTGAAATCCGGGAGTTGGTGATGGACAGGGAGGCCTGGCGTGCTGCGATTCATGGGGTCGCAAAGAGTCGGACACGACTGAGTGACTGAATTGAACTGAACTGAAGGGTCTCTGGAACAAAGTGTAGTCCCTAAGGTAGATTTGAGGCTGCCTAGAAATGGCAACCCACTCCAGTACTCTTGCCTGGAGAATTCCATGGATGGAGGAGCCTGGTGGGCTACAGTCCATGGGATCGCAAAGAGTCGGACACGACTATGTGACTAACTTTCACTTTCACTTTCAGATGCTAATGAAGTAGTGCTAAGACCCTGCAAGATACCACAGGAATGTCCAGAGTAGAGCACATGCCCATTTTCTCTCCCATGATAAAAGAACCTTCCAGAGCAACAAGGCATTGAGGCTGCTCTAGGATGGAAGTGTCTGGGGCAGAAAGCACCAATCCCTGGGAGCAGCTCTACTGATAGCATTTACTGCCTCCCCATTAGAGACCCAAGTCTCCTTGGATCTCTCCCTCTCTCCTTACTCAAACTTACCTCATCTAATCTTTGGTGTCCACACTGCCCCCATGATGATTTTGACTCTTCTTGGAAAGGAAATGACAATTACAAAATAAACCTCCTTCTCATAGAATAGGCTGGGGCCTGTGGTAAGAAGGGAGGGCTCCTTACCAGACTGTCTCACTCTTCAGCTAATTTACTGTCCTGTTTGGATCAGAAAGATCGATCCCTAAAGGTCCATCCCTCCAGACCCTGTATAATCTTTCAGCAGTTTGGGTGGAAGGAATTTACATTTTGACTCATAAATACCTCCACAACATGCCAGAATCAGGGCAGCCCCACTTTTCCCACTGCATGGGCATCTGGTATGCTGAGTGTAAAATCCTGAGCTGAATTATTTTCAGTTTTGACTCCTTTGATAAGGTGTCTTAAGAGAGAGCATTTTGTTTCTCAGCTTTACAGAGAATTGTACTCATTGTTCTCACTCATTTTCTTTTAATGACTGGAATGATTTTATTACAAGCTATGACTCCTTTATGAGTGAATACATCTGAGAATCCAAACGCAGTCTCCCAGTGGACGCAGCCATTTGTAAAACTGTCAGGGATTCTACAGGCGGAGGTTTTAAGAAGTGAGAGAAGCATTTCATCAACTCTTCATGCATATTCTCTGACTGCCAGGGAAATTAAATTTGTTTTCACCTCCTGAAACCTCAGCACATGTTTATAATATAGACCTAATATGTGTTTAATGCTAATCTGCAATCAGTTTACCCATGGTGGTGAAAACCTTGCAGTATATATTTTTGCCTCTTTAGAAGTTTTCCCTTGGCATATCTATTGATGATCTAATTTGTGGGTCTGTATCCTAAAGGATTTGTAAATTTACAATTTTTTAATTGAAATGTCTAAACTGGTCATGTTTATATTTTAGTTTCACCTGTTAGGATGTTTGGCTAATTATACAGAAATAGTACAAGTTCAGGGGAAGATCGTATTAATCTTTGCTTCCAAGTGCTTAGAGGAGTGCCTGCTTCATAGTACGTATCCCACAACCATTTATTGAAATGGACATATGCAAAGTGGGTTTGTCCCTTATATGCAACACATAAGTTTAATCTCCCCCCAAATTTCATTTTGTCCATTTCTAATAGTTCTGTTTGTGTTTTATTGTAAGCATTCTCAAACCTTAGTAGGGTATTTGTGTTATATACACACAAAACCACATGAATATAAAAGTTGTAGTATACAAAAGGCCAATAGATACATGTAAAGATGTTCTACCTCGTTGATGATTAAATAAATGCAAATTAAAACTGTAAGATAATTTTGTCTGTTTGGCACACATGTAAAAATCTGATAACATTTTGAGCATTTTGAGTGGCATACATTGTTGATGAGAATTGAAATAGGTATATGAATTCAAGAATGAAAATGTTCATTTCACTTAAGAGAGTCATCTCAATATTGGGAATCTAGCCTACAAAAATAATTGCACACATCTGTAAGTACACTTGCACAAAGAACTTTGTATTAATAAATAATTTTAAACAATCTCAATGCCATCTGTAGAAGCACGAATAAGGAAACTGTGGTTCAGACAATGGCATATAATGCAAATTTTAAAAAGAACAAACTAGATCTACATAGCCCATAGGATGGTCAGGGTATATTTCTATGTGATAAAATTAGTTATGAAGCAATATGTATATAGAATAATCCTGTTTTTATTAGAAAAAAGTGGGTGTTTATATATATACGGGTGTAAGTATGTGTGTGTGTGTGTGTGTGTGTGTGTGTGTATAAAGATGAAAAGCAGTGTAAGATTTGGATAGTGAAACTCCCCGCAATTTTTATTTTGTTAAACTTACACTTATTAAATAGAGAAATATAAATAATTCAGAGGATATGGCTTAACTTGATATAGTGATTATTAGAATGCTGCTGCTGCTGCTGCTAAGTCGCTTCAGTTGTATCTGACTCTGTGAGACCCCATAAACGGCAGCCCACCAGGCTCTGCCGTCCCTGGGGTGTATGTTTTCTTTTAATATAAGTTTACTTACTTTAAAAATCATCTTTAGAATCATTGAGATCTGGAAAGCTGGAAGTTATACAGTCATTAAGAAAGGGAGGAAAAAATGAGTATTTTAGGGAGAGAAGGACTTCTTGGAAAGTGCTAGCCCTGAGAAGATTGGAGAGAAGAACATTCTAGGCAGAAGGAAAAATGTAAGAGCGCCCAAATTGTGTGGTCAGATGACATGGACAGAATTGTATTCCCTCCCTCCCCTCAATTCATATTTGAAGCCCTAACCTAGATAGCTTATTAAAAAGCAGAGACATTACTTTGTCACAAAGGTCTGTCTAGTCAAGGCTATGGTTTTTACAGTGGTCATGTATGGATGTGCGAGTTGGACTATAAAGAAAGCTGAGCGCCGAAGAATTGATGCTTTTGAACTGTTGTGCTGGAAAAGACTCTTGAGAGTCCCTTGGACTGCAAGAGATCCAACCAGTCTATTCTAAAGGAGATCAGCCCCAGGTGTTCATTGGAAGGACTGATGATAAAGCTGAAACTCCAGTACTTTGGCCACCTCATGCGAAGAGTTGACTCCTTGGCAAAGACTCTGATGCTGGGAGGGATTGGGGGCAGGAGGAGAAGGGGATGACAGAGGATGAGATGGCAGGATGCCATCACCGACTTGATGGACATGAGTTTGAGTGAACTCCGGGAGTTGGTGATGGACAGGGAGGCCTGGTGTGCTGAGATTCATGGAGTCGCAAAGAGTCGGACATGACTGAGCGGCTGAACTGAACTGAACCCTCCATGTGTCTAAATTGGGGGACAATGCCTACAAAGAGGTAGTTAGGTTTAAGTGAACTCATACGGGGAGGCCCCAGTAGCCTGGGATTAGTGTCCTAATGTGTTCTGTCTCTTTCCCAGCTATGTGAGAAGGTGGTTTTCCATAACCTGGGAAAAGAGTTCTCATCAGAAACCAAACTGGGCAGCACCTTGATCTTTCCAGCCTCCAGGTTTATGAAAAGATAAATTTCTGTCATTTAAGTCACTTAGTCTATAGTATTTTGTTATGGCATCCCGAGCTGACTATGATCAGGTTTAAGATCAGTTTAAATTGGAGCATACAGGACTTCCTGAGAAGTTGAATGTACAGAGTAGAGGGAAAAAGATCAATGATAACACTGACGCTCTTTGCCTGAGTGACTGGGAGAATGGTGATACATTACCTAAGATGAGAAGAGTGGGGTCAGGAGAGTACATGAGGGGGAGGAAGAAGGATCAGGATTTCACTGTATACTTATTCATTTTAAGATTTCTGCCTGTTAGACATTGCGATAGAGTTGGACATCCAAGTTGGGGCCCAGGGATGGAAATGCTAAGTTGAATGTCACCAGCATTTATATTGAGTTGAAAGCTGTGGAATGGAGTGAGATGATGTAGCAAAATCTGTTGGTGGGAGTCTGGAAGCATTGCAACAGTCTGAGAAGAATCAAAGACAGAGAAACCGACAAGGAGAGCACCAGAAATCAAGAATGGTCAGGTTACTGCCAAGTGCTGCCAAGAGGTTAAGTGAGATGAAAACAGAGGTTGAAGGTTGGATCAGCAGATGGAGGTCATAGGGCATTTAGATGACAGAACTTTCAGTAAAGTAGTGGAAAGTAAAAAGATAAAAGGCTAAAGAAGAGAATGAGAGGTAAAAAAGTAAAGATGAGTCTTATGTGGAATTTTGCTCAAATTAGGAGCAGAAGAATGAGTATGGACTTACAGAGAGATGCAGGCTCAGGGACTTTTTTTTTTAACTTTTTATTTTGTATTGGGGTATAGCCAGTTAACAATGTTGTGATAGTTTCAAGAGAACAGTGAAGGGACTCAGCTATACATATATGTGTATCCATTTTCTTCCAGACTCCCCTCCCCCACCCCCCGATCCAGGCCACATAACATTGAGCAGAGTTCCATGTGCTATACCTTATTGGTTATCCATTTTGAATATAGCAGTGCATACAAGTCAATCCCAAACTCCCTAGCTATCCCTTCCCCCTGCAACCTCAAGAGACAACTTTTAAAAATATTTTTTATGATTTTTAAAACATAAAATGGTAGACCCAACAGTATGATAGACTTCCAGTACCCATCAACTGCTTTAAGAATTAGCAATCTTGTTATTTAACTTCTATGCAGAGTACATCATGAGAAATGCTGGGCTGGATGAAGCACAAGCTGGAATCAAGATTGCCAGGAGAAATATCAATAACCTCAGATACGCAGATGACACCACCCTTATGGCAGAAAGTGAAGAGGAACTAAAAAGACTCTTGATAAAAGTGAAAGAGGAGAGTGAAAAAGTTGGCTTAAAGCTCATCATTTAGAAAACTAAGATCATGGCATCTGGTCACATCACTTCATGGGAAATAGATGGGGAAACAGTGGAAACAGTGTCAGACTTTATTTTGGGGGGCTCCAAAATCATTGCAGATGGTGATTGCAGCCATGAAATTAAAAGACACTTTCTCCTTGGAAGGAAAGTTATGACCAACCTAGACAGCATATTAAAAAGCAGACATTACTTTACCAATGAATGTCATCTAGTCAAGGCTATGGTTTTTCCAGTGGTCATGTATGAATGTGAGAGTTGGACTGTGAAGAAAGCTGAGCGCCGAAGAATTGATGCTTTTGAACTATGGTGTTGGAGAAGACTCTTGAGAGTGGTTGGACTGCAAGGAGATCCAACCAGTCCATTCTAAAGGAGATCAGTCCTGGGTGTTCATTGGAAGGACTGATGCTGAAGCTGAAACTCCAATACTTTGGCCACCTCATGCGAATAGTTGACTCATTGGAAAAGGCTCTGATGCTGGGAGGGATTGGGGGCAGGAGGAGAAGGGGATGACAGAGGATGAGATGGCTGGATGGCATCACTGACTCGATGGACATGAGTTTGGGTAAACTCCGGGAGTTGGCGATGGACAGGGAGGCCTGGTGTGCTGCAATTCATGGGGTTGCAAAGAGTCGGACACGACTGAGTGACTGAACTGAACTGAACTAAATCTTGTTAATATGTACTGCTATGTACTTATCTATCCCGTATTGTTTGTAAGCAAATTCTAGATATCATTTTTTCATCTATAATATTTGAGAGTGTAGCTCTAAAAGATAAGGACTGTTTGCAAAGAAATATAATCAAAATATCTTTATGAAACCTAAAAAAACTGGTCCTTATCCCTTAATATCAAATATCCAGTGTCCAAAGTTCTAATTATCTCATGAGTGACATATTTATGAATAATTTGTTTGAATTAATTTATAAATAATATTCACACGTTAAAATTTCTTTTGGTTCAGCATTGTTATATCTTTAATTCTCTCCAAGAGGGAGGGGATAAATGTATACATATAGCTCATTCACTTTGTTGTAGAGCAGAAACTAACACAACATTATAAAGCAATTATGTGCAATTAAAAAAATACCACTACAAAAAATAAACATTCTGTCTCCATCTTTTATCCCTCTTGTTATTTATTTTCAAAGAAACTGGGTTGTTTGTCCTGTAGAGTTTCCTACAGTTCGACTGAACTTCTGTAGTTTTGTTGAACGTGTTCTTCTTTTGTATTTTGTAAAAACTGAGAGTTAGATCCAAAAGATTTATCAGATTCAGGTTTAAAATTTTTGGCAAGATTATTTCATAGTGTGGTGATCCATAAAGAAGAATATAATCCTTTGTTGTCTCTTTTTGTGATGTTAACATCAATTGGCACTCTCTACCTAGAATTTTTAATTCACAGATTGCAAAAATGGTGGCATTCTACTTCTATCCTTGTTTCTATATTTATTGGATGGAATGCATTCCTCATTCCTTATTTGGTTACCTACTGTTACAATTTGTCTAGGAAAGATAGAATATATGTTTGATTCTTTCTTTTTAATAGTTTTTAAAAATAAGTTATTTATCTAGTAACCTCTAAAAGTGAAAAATTTTTTAATAATATGAACTCATGGATTTAAATATATTTAATGCATTTCAATATGTTGTGGTTTTTATCCCTACTGATGCTCAGATCGCTGCCATTTGTGCCCGAGGGGAGGTTCTTCCATTGTCCCCGGGGTCCTTCTGCCCCACCCCGCTAGTTTCGTCTGTTCCTTGTCTTACAGTTCCCTACTTTCTGGTATAACGTGGTATTCTAGGCTCATCTTGTACAGCTCCTAACTTATATTGGAATCAGCCATTTCTTCAAAGAGAAGAATATTTATTTTAAATTTGACATATTGAAGTTCATTTGTACATGAATAGGAATAATCCGGATTAGAGGAGACAACTGTAGAAGCACGATCACTGAGTAGGTGAGAAGGGATGGGGTAGGTGGAAAGGTTAGTTTTCGAGTGGAACACGTAATTCATTGTGATGGTACATTAGGCAAAGCAAAATTCTGTGAAAATGTAGGAGCCATATGGATGATTAGAAAATAAAACTCTGCCTTCACGATTCTGGGTTAAGTGCCACATTTCGCACTTATAAATTCTACACTCAAAGGTATAAAATTCAGTTAGTCATTTCCTTGATCAGCAAATATGTTGAACACTTTTGTTTTTCTATAAATAACTTCCACAATCAAGAAATCACAAGATATTTGACTAGCAATACACTAAACTTTGGGGATGTTCCATAGATTGTTAACAATTATTTCAAACTCTAAAGAAAAATACTTAACTCTCAAGGTTTTAAAATTGTTTGTTCCTCAATATTTTTCTCTTAATTTCCAAGCTGGGTATTTATAATATTTACCCCTAATATATTTGAAAAATTGAAAAATATTGATCTGGTGGTTTCTTTGCTTTTGCTGCCAATAGGAGGATCTCTTAAAAGTCACCAAGTTTTCACCAGTGACTGTCTCTGGCATACAAATCGCTCTTCTATCTGTCTGACTTGACTAAAGAGTCCTCCCATGACGCCTGCTTTTCCTTCATACTCATGGCTGCTGGTAGATCTATGCCATTCCTTTCTCTGCAAGGGTTGTGACATGATCTCTTCTCGCCATTTCCTTCTCATGTTTGTTTCACTATGTTTTAAAGGAAGCTGTCAAGGAATGGCCGGATACTGTTTTTTTAAATGCAAATCATTTCTGTCATCTTTAGGCCTGGTATAAATGGGCCTCATGAGACTGCCACCCTCTCTCTTCTCCCCACCATCATGCCTCCTTCCTACATTTTTGGTTCACCTGGATTGGGAGCAGTTTGGAAGAGATATGATGAGTCTGTCATTTTGAAACCTGAAATATACATTTTAATGCCATTCAAGCAAGAGACTACAAAAAGAAAACCTTAGAGCAAGACCCTGAGGATAGAAATAGATAAGAAAAAAAAAGAAAATTAGATGCGAAAGAGTACTCATAACAAAGCTTGCAGGTTTGAAATAGTGCTTTGAACTAGGAGTGAAAGAAGAAACTGTTCTCCGTTCTCTTTCTTTCTGTGACATTCTATGCTCTCTGGCACCAGAATCCTGAAATTGAACTACTTATGAATGGTGCTAATGTGCTACAGGTCACCAGCATTAGAGTTCAAAAGTATCGTTTTGGAGAATTTAACTAAAATGATTAGAGGATAAGATTTTATTCTAATTTTTTATTAATTTTCACACTGCCTTTCAAACTATCAAACTATCTCATGAGCTGTCTTTCAAAGTACAAATTAGCATCCAGTGACTCAGTTTGCAGAAGTATTTACTCTAGGATTCCTTTAAAATAGGAACTTTTTTACTGTTTGTTTCCAGACCATTAACTACTTGACAGAGAATCTGTGGGTGGGTTAAGCAGCCTAATGTACAAAAGTTGGAAATTGTTAGACAAAGATAGCTGAGAAATGAATGTTAAATAAATTTATAGGGAGATAGGAAAATAGAATTGATTTATTGATCTATACATTTTAGGAATAAATCTATTTATGAAAGTGAGATAGAGCCTTAACTGCTCCTCACCACACACATAGTATAATTTTGTTGTGTTGCTACAGGGGGTAATCAAGTGTGTCCTCCTTCCAACAATGGAAATGCTTACCATTGTTTCCTTATTCCAGTCTATGGATTTATCTGCATACTATTTGACATGCGTAATTGAAACGTTTATATATCTGCAGTTGCTTGTGAAAATGCAGTGCCACTGTCATATATATCCCAGAGAGTTATTAAACTTTAATGAGCTTCAGTTAATGATAAATCTTATAGCCATAACATAAAATATGATGGTGAAGTAAGGCAATTATCTAGGTAATTTGGGAAAATGCACAGACGTACTTCACTTAATGCTTCTAGATATTTTTTAAATGTCCCTCTAGAATTTAATTTAAGATTTATACCACTGAGTGATTGGAGCGGGGCTGAATTTTAGCAACCCTATCCATGACTGCTTTTGTTCTAAACTGGCAATTAAATCACATGTATTGAAGGAAGCCTCTCTCATTTTACACGACTCTTTGGCTAAAGGTTGAAAGCCAGTAACTACTTCATAATGCTTATTCAATTCAACTCAAAAATATTGAGTTCTTAGCATCTCTGCTAGATACAGAGATTACTGAGTCTCTAGTTTCATGGAGTTTATGATCTAGTGAGGAACACTGAAATAATATAACTTATAATGTGATATATTCTAAAAGTAATGTCTAAACAAAATTCCATGGGTATAAAGCAAGTAAAGTGATTTGCTCTGAGAAGTCTTTGTAGAAAATGTAGCTTTTAAGGCTAGCCTTAAAGGATGAGGTGGTTTTTCAATAGGCAAAGATGTTGGGGGTTAATTTTCTGAAGAAAGAATACAGAGAGAGGAAAACACAAGACGTCCTTGGAGAATTGTGAAATGTCCTGTGGGACTAAAACCTAGGCTATGGGAATATGGTATTTGGAAATATGATCTGGGACCAGAATTATAGGGTTTGGCAACATAAGACAAAACTGAACCTTCCTAATTGGCTGTGATAGCTGGGGAAAGGTTTTGAACGTAGATGGTTCTGTTTAAGGAAGGTAACTCTTAGACCAGTTTGTGGGATTAGAAGGGACAGAAACTGGAGTGTTGGAGATCAAACAGAAGACTCTTGCGCTTGCCTAATGAGAAGCAAATGAGGCTCTGAATTGTGTAGGAGCAATGGGAATGGAAAGAGAGGGTGGTTTCTAGATTTTACCAGGGTAGGATTGTGATAACCTAGTGACAGACGGGGTAGCACGGGAGTAGGGGTGATGCAGAAACCTCCCACATTTATGCAGAGGAAGAGAAAGAAATATGATAAGGAGCAAGTTTGGAGGAAAGCTCCACAGTATCTCAGAAACCAGATGAGGAGAGGATTTCAAGAAGGAGGGCAACAGAAACAAATGATTCAGGGAAATACAGTTAAGACTGAGATAAAGAAGTATGTCGATTTAACAATCAGAAAGTTGCTGTTAGTTTTTATTAAGGTGATGAAATTGGAAACCAATAAAGGAGAGTTGTTATCTTGGAGGAAACAAGAGTAGAGAATTATTTTTTGAGAAGAGGTGATGAAGTGTAAAGGGGAGAGGAGTATCTCTTTGGGGAGAACAAGATTGGAAAGGAAATTGTATTAGAATAAGGAAAGCTGATTCTAAGGAGAATTGGTGAGCCCCAGTGAGCTATGTCTCTCAGCATTCATGTCCTTGTGTGGTCTCTTCTCCTCAAATCTGGGATGGCCTCGTGACCAACAGAATGTGATGTCCTTGGATAGGCTTCCAAGTCCAGGAATTAAGGAGACCTGGCATCTTCTGCTTTTAGACACTGGAGAAGCCAGCCTGCTGTGTAAGAGGTCTGAATCCGAAACCATCCTGCTGGGCGGGAAGCCCACACTATCCACGTGAAAATGTCAAAAGGGCAGAGAGAGATGTCCAGCCAGCTGACGCACCAGACGTAAGTGTAGAAGCCATCTGGGGATTTCCTGCCCCAGAAGACGCCACAGGGATCACTGAGCACCCCTGCTCTGCTCAAACTAGACTTGTGCGTAAGTAAATGACTGGCTATTTTAAGCCACTAAAGTTTGTGAGTGATTATTATGCAACAATAAATGACTGCAACAGGTGGCTTTTTTTTCCCCCTTAATGTTAGAGAGGTTTGAGAGATGGAATAAGGCCCTACAGAAGATGAAAGGAGACAGGATCAAGTGGAAGAATTGATCTTGGAAGTGAATGAAGACATTGCTTTTTTGAGGCAGAAAGAGTTGAGGAAAGGATGGGTAAAATTAAAGTTTGACATGAATGGGAAGGAAATGGGACCAATTCAAGTTAGACAGTGAGGTATCATGTTGAGAATGAGGACTGAATGAGGGGGCTGAGAGCTAAAGAAGGGGAGAAGAAGTTTCACTGTAATGGGAACAGGATTTATCCTGGCAGGAGTAGACCAGGGGCAGACTTATGGGTGCCCTGGTGAATGCGGTGGTCATGAGCTTGTAATGAGGCCAATAGGTTTGTGGTATTTTGTACCCACCCTTACTGAGATTGTCTTCCATCAGCAATCAAAAAGCGTACTGTCTAGGTGGGTAGAAGTTTATTTACTTTAGAAGATTTTGGACGCTACTTGTAAACAAATGGAAATTTTCTTTATTTGTTTACAATAATTGTAAACAAATGGAAAAAAACTAGAATTTGTTTCAAGTGTTTTCAAATCTTTTTGAGACCCTCCCACTTTTATAAAAGAATCCATGGACCTGTTGCAAATGATATTTCCATTTGCAATACCGGAAATGACTTCATTAACAATTGCTGAATCATACACCTGAGACTACAGACAATGCTATTTATACTAAAGAAATGGGGTACGCATCTGTTTTAGCTTCCTGGCCTATTTTCATGCTTCCATCCATTTGGATTTCTGTCCCATATGTTGTCCTCGGCACTCTGTCTAAACCTGCTGTCTAGTTATAGTTCAAAAAACAAAAAAGCTGCTGTTCCAAATGGGACTTTATTTCAGTAGGGGGCTGTACTTTCTTTTAAGCGATTACTTAACTGACAGATACTGTGAAGCTTAATTAGTCAGTTTTAAAAGCTCTCTGTGATGGCAGGAAAAAAAAAGATTAGTTCTTATATCCTTGAATTGTACAGAGTGACTCTTCTTTGTAACTCCTTATACAAAAGGTAAACCACTGGAGGGATTTGGAATAAGGTTGGTTGTAGAAGCCAAAGTTAAATGAGCCGATGACGTTGAGACGCTAAAAAGGAGTTTATGACATGCCATAAAGTCTCCTTGCTTCCACTTCCTCCCTCAGCTTGATTTGACCCCCAGAGACTCCCTCTTCCCTGACCTCTCATTCCCCTAAGCCTCAAATTCATGGTTGGCTTTGAACTTCTGATCCTACTTATTCTTGTGCTAGGACCTAACTGTGTCGTTTCTCTCAGTTCTAGCTGTTCAGCCTGACTTAGTGACCCACTGCAATCAAAGGGCCTGGAGTTTGACACTTTGACATCCCTCCCACTGACTAGATTGTGCCTGCACAGTAAGGAAAAAGAACTTGCCACGATGCAACATCCACTGACCTGTGCCAGGCAATGCCTAGTGTTATGGTTGACCAGAGAGGTTACCCAGTGGCATTCAGGTAATTCTAACAGCTACTAAAATAGGTTTGTTCACCAGAAAATTTCAAACAGGCCCTTTAAAATATGATAAGATAATGTGGGTTGTCATGTCAGGGTTGCTAATTAAAGTTCCAGACATTCAGTGAGAAGAATCTAAGTTAGCATTCATGGTTCTTTCAATCATTAGCTGGGAAGCAATTTAGGACTCCTTTATGTTCATATCTATATGCTGGAAGTTAATACATATTAGGACAAGCATGGACTCACTGCTAAATGAATATCAGGCTGAAGGAAATTGAGGTTATAGTCCGTGGTATGTACCATTGACAAGTAAAATAAGTATTTCAACTGAAACAAAAATACATTTTTGCTATCCCAGTCAAACTACATGCTAAATAGATTGGGAAGGAGAAAATAGAATCAAACAAATCTATGGATTGGAGACAGGATTGGCATCAACATAACCAGGGAAATTCAAGCCAGATTGGAGATGTGCTGAAAACCAAATTTTCTAAAGGCCCTGGAGACTTTGGCATATAGTATTGAGCAGTTAAATTCTAGAGCTGTTTCATTTGTGCCAGCTACTTACCATCACCAACATCAAACTTACATAACAACACTGCAGTTTTACTGCTGAAAATGAACTCTTTTTGGCTTGAAAATGTGGAGAGGGTAAATGGCAAAAAGAGATCTGAACTGCTGTGCAGAAAGCTAAAGGGAAACATTTATAGGAGGAGGCTTGAGCATAAAGAACTTCCCAAAGACATTTGACAGAACGATTTCCATGTAAGGGATTGCCATTACCTGGTTTGAAACAACAGACTAAGGAAACTCATTTCATATGAGGCCTTCCAAAACAATAATTAGGAACAAGATGTCCCAAAGATCATAATGAAAAGAATGATGATCATAGAAAGCCACAGGAAGACAGATATTTCCTGTTACCTGATATAAAAACTTTCATACAATGCTTTTCATACAACGATTGCCATGGATACTGCTATTTGCCACCTTGATGCCCTCTTCAGGGCTGAGGTGTTCTTCTCCTCAGCTGTGTGGGACATTGGCTGCTGTTAGCTTATAGCTGATTACCCAACCCTCTGCTAAGAAAGCTGTCTTTCTCCAGGTCATGCTCCCTTCCTGGCGCAACCTGTATCTACTGACTGTCCGTTAGTGGGTACAAAGGCCTGGGCCCCTGGTCCTGATTCAGGACAACCCTGAAGGACCATCACACTTTCAAAGCTCCATTGGAGGACAACAGGGGGCCTCCCTTCACATTGCTTCTCACTGTTCTGTTACCCTGCTTTCCTCCTTCTCTAACAGGGGTTCTTCCAAAGAGCTCTCCTCAGTAAACCTCTTCCAGTCACATCTCTGCCTTAGAGTCTCTTTCTCCAGGAATCCAGTCTAAGATGAGGCTAATCTGATATCAACACTGTGTTGGCAAATTGCCAACATATGCTTGTTCCCAGCCTTCCTTTCCCCTATTCCTTGAAAGAGGAGTCAGATGTTGTTCATTTCATTTCTCCCCCTTCAGCCTACTCCAGACACCATACTTCTTTACAGAGTTTTGATAAAGTGGAACACAACCAGGTAAAGAAACAGAACAAAGCCAGTGCTCAGAAGATTCCTCTGCCTCCTTTTCCAGTCACTGCTGTCTATCAAAGATCCTCACTTCTTAACTTTGTACTCCTTGGGTTTTCCTGCTTTTTTGTAGTATACGTAACTGGATGCATAGCTCTATAACTTTTGTATCTGGTTTCTTTTACTATATGTTTTATTTGTATGATTCTTCCTTACTGTTGCATGTATTTGTAAGCTTTTCATTCTTATTGCATACCATTCCATTGTACGAATATTTCACAACTTGCACATAATTCTTTTGGAAGCACTGTTACTATAACTGGTAAAAATCTAACTTCCATTGCTTTGTCTGAATCTCTAGGGCCAGTAGTTATGTACAGATGTGAGAGCTGGACCATAAGGAAGACCAAGTGCCAAAGAATTGATGCTTTCAAACTATGGTGCTGGAGAACACTCTTGAGAGTCCCTTGGACAGCAAGGAGATCAAGTTAGTCAGTCCCAAAAGAAATCAACCCTGAATGTTCTTTGGAAGGACTGATGCTGAAGCTCCAGTACTTTGGCCACCTGATGCAAAGAGCCAACTCATTAGAAAAGACTCTGATGCTGGGAAAGATTGAAGGGAAAAGGAGAAGCAGGGAGAACAGAGGAACCTGGCAAGTTGCAGTCCATGGGGTCACAAAGAGTGATACAGGACTTAGCGACTGCACAACAACAAAAACTGGGGCCAAACAGTGCTTTCTGAAGGGAGAGGCTACCTTTTCCCAGGCTTTGCATCCCTTCAATGCCAAAAAGCCATCCTGGCCCACTTTGATAGCACAGAGCTACACTGTTAACACAGGAGCTCCTAGCAGACATGTGACTACTGAATATTTGAAATGTGGCTGGTACAAATTGAGAAAAACATCTACTTCTCCTTCATTGACTATGCTAAAGCCTTTGTCTGTGGATCACAACAAATTGTAGAAAATTCTGAAAGAGATGGGACTACCAGACCCCCTTACCTGCCTCCTAAGAAATCTGTATGCAGGTCAAGAAGCAACATTTAGAACTGGACATGGAACTAATTGGGAAAGGAGTATGTCAAGGCTGTATACTGTCACCCTGCTTATTTAACATATATGCAGAGTCCATCATGTGAAATGTTGGGTTGGATCAAGCACAAGCTAGAATCAAAACTGCTGGAAGAAATATCAGTAACCTCAGATATGCAGATGACACCACCCTTATGGCAGAAAGTGAAGAAGAACTAAAGAGCCTCTTGATGAAAGTGAAAGAGGAGTGAAAAAGCTGGCTTAAATATCAACATTCAAAAACTAAGATCATGACATCCAGTCCCATCACATCATGGCAAATAGATGGAGAAACAATGGAAACAGTGGCTAACTTTATTTTCTTGGGCTCCCAAATTACTGCAGATGGTGACTGCAGTCATGAAATTAAAAGATGCTTGCTCCTTGGAAGAAAAGCTATGACCAACCTAGACAACATATTAAAAAGCAGAGACATTACTTTGCTGACAAAATTCTGTCTAGTCAGAGCTATGGTTTTTTCCAGTAGTCACGTATGGATGTGAGAGTTGGACCATAAAGAAAGCTGAGTGCCAAAGAATTGATGCTTTTGAACTGTGGTGTTAGAGAAGACTCTTTAGAGTCCCTTGGACTACAGGGAGATCAAACCAGTCAATCCTAAAGGAAATCAATCCTGAATATTGGAAAAGCTCCAATACTTTGGCCACCTGATGTGAAGAACTGACTCATTGAAAAAGACCCTGATGCTGGGAAAGAGTGAAGGCAGAAGGAGAAAGGGGTGGCAGAGGATGAGATGGTTGGATGGTATCACTGACTCAATGGACATGAGTTTAAGCAAACTCTGGAAGTTGGTGATGGACAGGGAAGCCTGGCGTGTTGCAGTCCTTGGGGTCGCAAAGTGTCAGACACGACTGAGTGACTGAACTGACTGACAAATTGAGACATGCTGTATGTGTAAAATACATATGAAATTTCAAAGATTTGGCATGAAAAAATAAAATATTTCAATAATTTTATATTACTTGTTGAAATATGATTTTGACTGAATGAAATACACTATTAGAATTAATTTTGCCTTCTTTTACTTTTAAAAATGTGGCTATTAGAAAAATTTAAGTTCCATGGATGCCTTTTATTATATTTTTATTGGGCTATAGGGATCCAGATCACTATCTTACACAGATAGCTTCATTACTTTTCTGCCTGAAGTCAGATGTTGGACCAAGTGCTTTTCCAAGTGTTTTTGTTCATAAAATTTCCAAAGGTCCAAGTGCCCATTGGAACCAGTACATGGATGCTCAAGTCCCATCAGCAATTTGAGGTCTGTCCAAGTGAGAACTAAAAAGCTTGCTGCCTTGGAATGTGAGGTCTGTGTCTATGCCTCGGTAGCCAACAAGCTTGGGTATTGCATTAAACACTGATACCACTTTAATTAAAAACGTGACAAAATGTTGATTATGAAAGTATACGAGGCTAAAAATCATGAGAGGCTCCACATTTCCTGCTTCCATAGGGAAACCAGTTCTCGCTTCAGTTCACACTGTTTATAGCTGCTGTTGGTTTATATGGAAAATGTGGCAGCTAAAGTTCAAACGATTTATATACGGCAATATAATTTATATGGAGTCATTTTGGAGGCCAGCTGAATAATGAGAATGTCAATTAATTTTAAAGTTTTCAACCACGTGTCTAGGTTTTATCATCCATAGACCGCATTTTAGATCAATTCCAAGAATTCAGATTAAGATGGTCCCACAAGTCCCACAGCAATAAAGAAATTAAGATGATCCTGCTGAAATAGGAATATAAAATGTAAGAATTTCTTTTAATGAAGATATGGTTCCTAAGAACTTTACTGAATTACACGTTCTACTTACACATGAAGTTTTATTTGGACTTACTGCTTTTAACCTGGAAGAATTCAGGACTGTTGAACATTTTACCAGGCAGATTTTAAAATTTCTCAGCACAGCTGAGTTTTCTTATTTTTAACGCACATCTTCCTATTCTTCTCCAGTGTCATTATTACTCACTGTTGGCAAATACATCCACATACTTCTCCTCTTTAAAGTCATAAGAGCTTTAAATTATTTAAAACCTATAGGAATATGACCTCTTGATTGTGTATTGTATTACGTTTCTAATCCCAAATTGCCTTAATCCTGTAATTAAAACTGGAGCAATTTAAATCATTGCACTGATGTTTTTGTGATTCTGTATTTTAATTGCATTTAAATGATGAATATTTGATGCTGTATATTTGTCAGGCAAATAGGACTAAGCACTCCAATTCCCCCCAAAACACTTAGCTACAATTTAAAACTAGGAAAGCCTTGATTAAAAGAATTAAGAAATTAGACACAGCATGTAAATGTGTCCAAGGGGCAGATTCAAGAACTTCATTCTAAACATCTTTCTGAGAAAAAGAAAAACCATGCTGATTTCAGAAAGGATTAAAAATTGAACAGGCCTAGAGTTTTCATCAGGAAACGATCTGGTTTTAGAATTGCTATTATTTTTTAAGCTACTTTGGGGACTATTTTAGAAACAGCTCAGCTTCTGTGGAATGATCCTCTGAGTAAAGCACTGACTAGAATCTGTTTTTCTATCATTGGATCCTCACATAAAATCAGCCCCATTAAAGTCCCTCTCACATAATCTTGAGGAGGAATATAAAGCGTTTCTTGAGAGCAAGAACGCGAGGTGAGGAATGAATGTCCAGGGCACTCAGGGCTCGCCACCCACAGAGCAGCCTGCTGTGGTAATGAGTTCGCACAAGGCCGCTGAAGACAGCAGAGGATGCAGGCATTTGGCAGCCTTCTGCAGGCATGGAATGAATGTTGACACAGAATCCAGAAATGTTAGAGCTGGAAAGGGGCCTTAGAGATCACTGAATCCAACTCTCTTTGTGAGGAAGCTGAGGTCCAAAGGGGAGGTGACACGCTCAGTACTGATTCAAAGGCGTGCACACACACACACCACACACTCACTCACCCACATGCTCACACACTGCTGGCCCTCTGTCCTCAGTAAATTCTCCCAGGGTGATAGTCTCGTCAGGAGAAGAGGGAGCTCTTCTCTTTATATTTGTATTTTATCTTATTTTTTCCCAGCTTCATCAAAGTCTGATTGACAAAAATTGTATATATGTTTCAGGTGTACATGATGTTTTGATATATGGATATGTTGTGAAATGATTACAGTCAAGCTACTTAACATGTCCATTAGCTCACATAGTTACTTTTCTGTGTGTGTGTGATGGGAATACTAAAGGTGTATTCTCTCAGGAAGTTTCAAGTACTCACTGTATTATTAAGCACAGTCACTATCCTGTCCATTAGGTCCGTAGACCTTATTCATCCTATAACTGAAAGTCTATATCCTTTGACTGGGGGGAATTTTTCATTTCTTCACCCCCAGTAACCACTCTGCTACTCTCTGAGTTTGACTTGTTTATATTTCACATATAAGTGAGATCACAAAATATTTGTCTATTTTTGTTAAGCATAGTTCAGTTAGTGTAATGTCCTCCAGGTTCATCCATGTTGTCACCAAATGACATGATTTCCTTCTTTCTTAAGGGTAGATAATGTTTTCTTATATATATGTTGTTGTTATTGTTCTGTAGCTCAGTCATGTCTGACTCTTTGCAACCCTATGGACTACAGCTTGCCAGGTTTCCCTGCCCTTCACCATCTCCTAGCCATCCAGCCATCTCATCCTCTGTCATCCCCTTCTCCTATATTCAATTTTTTCCAGGATCAGACCCACTGGATCTTTTCCAATGAGCCAGCTCTTCATATCAGGTGGCCAAAGTATCGGAGCTTCAGCTTCAACATCCATTCTTACAATGAACATTCAGGATTGATTTCCTTTAGGATTGATTGGTTTAATCCCCTTGCAATCCAAGGGACTTTTAAAAGTCTTCTCCATCACCATAGTTCAAAAGCATCAATAATCTTCTCTGTATAAATGTTTCAGAGAATATTATTTTTGGTAAGGATGTAGAGAAAAGGAAAACCTTATAGACTGTTGGTAGAGATGTAAATTGGTACAGTCATTGTGGAAAATAGTATGGAGGTTCCTCAAAAAGTTAAAAATAAAACTACCATATGATCCAGCAATCCAACCTTTGGGTATATATACAAAAGAAATAAAATCACTTAGAGAGATATCTGCATTGTCATGCTCATTGCAGCATTATTCACAACAGCCACAGTATGACCACAACGTAAGTGTCTGTTGATAGAGGTGAGAATGCTTTACATGGACCTGCACCCATCTTTGAAAAGTCACTCCTGAGAAATCCTTGAGGCATTTTTTCAGATCCAGTGTTTTCGGTCTTGAGGGACAGGAGACAGCTCATTTATCTTAAGCCCACGGTTGTCAATAACGTGTCAGATGCAAAGAGAAGCACAAAGGACCTAGGTGGCATTCATGCCTCCTGCCTCCTTCTAGGTGTGTGTGTCTGCATCTGTATTGTCCCGCTCCTTACACACGTGCACACACAGAAAAGGAAGGCTTCACCAGGAGGGTGAGGTTGTTAACTTCAAGCAGGAGAATACTCCTATTTTATACTCTTGTCTGATTCCAAAGTGAAATATCCAGCCAAAAATATTCCACTCTATTTTGAAGTTTTGAAAGCCTTTGAGGTTCGCTTGAGAAGTCCAAGTTTCTGCCACCTATAGGGCCCTCTGCTGCGTTCACCTCTCCTGTCTCCCAAAGCGGCCCACCCTCATTCTCACTAGCAGTGTTTCTCAGCCTCGGCACTGTGGACGGACTCCTTGGGCCAAGTCAGTCTCTGTTGGGGGTGAGGTGGGGGGTGGGGCTGACCTGAGCGTTAGAGGATGTTTAGTGGCATTCCTGGCCTCTACATCTAGAAGCACCCCCTATCGGAGTCATACTAATGCAAACTGGCTCCATACATGGCCCCCACTCCAGACCCACTGCTCTAGTGTGATCATTCTGAGGGCAGGGGCTGACTGTACAATCTATAGTGTCTGCCTGCTCTTATCCCATCCTCAGGCACAGTACCTGGGCAACACCTTACAGAGGTCTGCAGCAAGGCCAGACCCTCTCCCTATGCACAGTGCGGAACTTAACAAGTTCCTATCCTGGTCACTTGGCTGCCGCATTTTCCTGTAGTGTGCTTAGAATTTCTCTGAATGAAGATGCCCTTATTAAATACAAGAAGATTCTCCACAGAGCTGGGGAGTAGGGAAGATTGGAGCCCTGGCTGCCCTTCTCAGAGGATCCCCTGCTCTCTCGCCACTGGCGAGCACTTTTCTCCAAGGCTGAGCCCTGGCTCCCCAATAAAGGAGAGGTAGACTTCTTTTGCCTAAGAGCCTAGCCTCTGATTGGCAGGGGCTGCCTCTGATTTTCAGGGGCTGCCTGCTGATGACACTTCCCTCCCAGAAGGCACAGTGTCCCCACGCCCCCGGTGCCATGGGTTACAAACGTGTCTCATGCTGAATGAGTTAGGGTTAGGGATGTGGCTTTGTTAAAGCGGTGTTGATTTCAGTCATCCTCCACAAATTATCCAGTTCTTTCTGAGCTAACTCCTTGGGTGAGAACAACAAGTTCACAAACCAATCGAGTTAAGAGGAGTGTGTGGAAACAGGAAAAGAGTGGGAGAAGCATTTTACACTTTATTAAAATAAAGATCTCAGCACCTCTTTTTTTCATACAAAAACAAAAAGCAATGCATATATACCTGCTTAAACTCTTCCTTCTTCTGGACCATTTCCTGGCAGCAAAGATGTATCATTTTATAGTTTTGTTTTTCTTTAACCTCAGAGTTTATGCTCAAATTCATAGGGCTGTTGGTAGGTTCGCAGGTATACAGATGAGAAAAATATCAGCAAGCAGAATATTTCTCCTCCTCTCTCCTTAATATCCTCCTTTATATGCTGGAACAGACCTTCGTGCTTACAAAGAGATTTGAGAGGCCATTCCAGGTGAGTGCAGTGAATAAATGGTAGAACAGAGGAACACCCACTGATACAAAGATGGGGCGGAAAAAACCCTACTTTCCAACATTGCTAAATCTGTTTGTTTAACTCAGTGCTTCTCCGGGAGCTAGAGCGCATTGCTGGGTCACAGAGAGGCTGCCATGGGGTCATGGATCCCGTGCCCAGAGGATGCTGCTTGTGGCATCGCCAAAGGCAGATGGTTGAACGAGATGAACCCTCTCCCTAATACTGAATTCTGTTGCTAGCTGTGTTTCCCAGCTCCAGTCTTATGTCTGCTCTCTTGTCAGGAGGGAGATTAGATTCTGATTACTGACAGGTAAACTACAGTGTGTTTATAGTAAATGGAGATGGTGGAGCCCGAACTCTCAAAGTTTTAAGGAATGTTAATGAATCTAAAGATGCGAAATGTTTTTTGAGAAAGAAAGAATTTTTCCTTTCAAAGCAGATATTCTGAATCCCAATTCTATAGAGTCATCCATGGCTAGGCTTCCCCCAATAACAATTGAATGTGTATCCATTTTCCTGAGACAGACTATATCTTTCATCTGATTCTACAAGATCCATAATTGATGAAAGGTTAAGAAGCACTGTTTCAGAGGCAGTCATGAAAGTGTTGTTTCTTTGTTTTGTCTAGAATTTTGACTTGTCTTTTGCTGGGTGTGTGGGTGTTTTGATATTGAATTTTCTGAGGCCAGATAGTTTCTATGATGTTTTCCTAGATGGTGAGCCAATTTGGGGTTGAAAGATCTCTGGAGATTCAGCTCTTAACTGTAATTTATTTAGGTCTTATAGAAAGTTTTTCCATTCGAGTTTAACAGTGACTCTCTGTGTCAGATGATGTCAGGTTAAGAAAGGTCCTTGGCCGGAGGTGGCCGTGTGGTGGAGGGGCAGATGCACGTGGGGAGAAAGAAAACTAAATACTCGGGCTGCACCGTGCCTTTTGTACCTTTCCTTAAATATACCTGAGGTGATTGAGTTCATTCTTGTCCGTTAAGATTACTGCCCACATTTATCTTCCCTGGAAGAAATGTGACATCAAATGCTCTACCGAGAGCAAGGCGTGAGGAGGACTGAAGATCACAGGGGTGACTCCAGGCCTGGGAAACAGGACCCTGTCCTCCCGCACAGATGCCCTCGAGAACCAGTTTACTCCTCCAAATGCTGCGTCTTTTCATGAAGTCCTGAAACTGGGCTGGGGAGCGAGTTCATCTTCTCTTCTTTAAAAGGAGAGGCATTCCTCACTAATCCATTCTCTGATCTCAAGCCACAAGGGCTTCCTTACTGTTTTTAGACACCCCAGACATTTCCCAAAGATCAAGCAGCCAAATGGTTTAAGTGGCCCAGTAGCCCCTGTGTTTACATCTATCAAAGCACTTGTCATCTGTGTACCATAATCTATTTATAAGCTGACTGTTCTCTTCACCAGGTTAAACTCTGCAGGGGGAATGAAGATTATGTCTTTAACTCAGAGATGAGGCCTGGGACATATAGCAGATGCTCAATAAATGTGGAGAACAACGAGTGAATGAAAGGAAATACAAAAACACTAAGACCAGCTAGTAAGGCAGATGAGAATAGCCAATCACAGAATAAAGAATTTCTCTGTGAAGATGTATTTGCTATTATTCAAGAAATTTTATTTAAGAAATCCTCCGGAGAGTGATGAGCAGGGTAGGAAAGAAGTCTCTAAAGATATCTCTGGAAGCAAAATTCAGCAGGGAATGTAAGCTGCTTTGGATCAAGTGCAGACAGACGTGTCCAGGTAACAGAACGGGGCAGGGTCATTACAGGAGCCAGAGTGACAGGGGGATGAAAGTTCAGGGATGTGGCAAACGCAGACCATCTTGAAGCAGAGTGCTGAGTTATGGGAAGCAACAACTAGGGTGAGAGTCTTAGGAAAAACAGTGAGAGTGACTCCAGGTTGGTGTTCTGACAGCCCCACAGGTTCACAGTGGCTTCAGGCTTTTGCATGGGGCTTTGGATATGCCGTCTTTCTCAGCTACACAGTCGTTCTTCAACCCCAGTTGAAGCCACTGTGACCCGATAGAGCCTTGTTGGCACATTCTCTCCAACCAGTTTACTCTGTGGCCTCAACCATCTTCTAATTCAGTTTTGCAGTCCTCCAAAACTGGTTTTATCTAACCAAAATTTCATGACGATTTTATTATAAAAGCACAGCCACCAATTAGCACATTTACTTGCCCTGACTTTCCTCAGCACTATAGCTTTGCAAATGGCATTTCCTTTATGAAAGTATGGGGCTGTATCACTTTCTTTCTATAAAATTGTTACTTGTGTTTAAGAAGCTAGTACTTTTAACCCGGCTCTCTTGATAAAGAAACTATCTACCATATACAGAACCCCTATGATCAAAATTTAGAAATCAGAAGATGGGTATATCAATCAAGAAGTTTCTGACCCACTGCAGAAGGCTTTATTTTTTCCTTCATAGTCTTCTTCTAAGCTTTCTCTTTTCATTAAATCACAATGCCAGGCTAAGTCAGGGTCACGCTGTGCTTGTCATTGTGGTTTATAGATCAAATGAAAGCCAGTATTAATCATCTTGCTTGATTTTTGGAACCTATTAATTTCCCAAGAACAGTCCCCCCAATGACACAAGTCCTTTATTCTGTGATCTGACGTGGTGTCATTTGCCTTTCCTCCTCTTAGAGTAAAACTCAGAAAATGTTAGTTACATAAAATCATTTTAAAATTAATCTTTACTTTTCCACTGGCCAAGCAGATGAAAGCTCAGCTCAACAAAAGTCTACTTGGCTTCTATGTTCCTCAGGAATCTCTAGGTTTGGCCTCCTGACTAGAGAGAAACAGGAGTCCCTTTTTATTGTAAAGGATTTTCTGGAGAATAGATTAAGATATATTCTCATATCTAGGTTACTCGAATTTTTTGGTGATGAAAAAATTTTTTTAAGTTCTTCAGAGTCTTAAGGCTATCCAAAGAAAGGGATGCTTACAATAAAGTCCTCATGATATTAAAGTTCTTAGGAGAAACTGTGTATATGGTAGACCTTCCATAAATACTGTTTGGTGAATCAGTGGAGTTGAAGTTGGGACACGGTCTCTGTCCTCATCCTATCCCCAGAAAGAAGAGGATGGTTAAGGGGCAGGGGATACTCAGGTAAGGCCACAATACGTCCTGATTAGAACCATTGTGTAGCTAGATTAACACAGGGTCATTTTGTTAAAGCTTATTTCTGTATAGCATATCATCAGTGTATTCTCTGGTAACAGCATATGCACCCTTTGACTTGACTCCAAATAATGTAATTTAAGTAAAGATTGCATGTTGTGGCTTCAGAAATATATCAAATGTTTGTTCATTACAAGGTTAGTACAGGTGTTAAGCTGTAAAAAGAATTAAGTTACAACTAGACAAACAGGTTTGAAGTCTACAACTAGTATTTTTAACCCAAGGGCAATTCTGTATGCATACATTATCATATAAAGTCTAATTTATGGAAGTTGAGGTGACCGAGAACAAAATTAATCTAATTATGCACCTGGTTTTCATTTCAGCTTTTCTTTGCCTCTTTATTTACTGTTATGTTTAATGCCAGCTTCCATTTTTAGCCTTAAGGGAGATGTGTAGAAGATACTTGTAACATCTGTAGCAATGGACAGAAGAGTGAATAATAATAGGAAATGTCTACGTGCCATCTGGTATAAACACAGATGTGTGTTTTCTTTAAAAATAACAACCCTGCGCTCTAAATAAGGAAGATTTACAACACTCTACAGAAAGTGAAGAACCCATTCTTGAGTGGCTCTTAATTAACGAGAAGCTAACCTGCCTGTTAGTTGCCAGTTTACTTCTAAAACTGCCCTGGTAGGCACTGCTCCTTTCGCTTTTGGATTCTGAGCACAGAGGTCACGACACTCTCCAGCACTAATGGCAACACCAGACCAATTTTTTCATGCCAGGTATTACATTTCTTTACATCTTCATGCACTTAATATGGTAAATCCCAAATTAGGATAGCTTGTGTTTCCTCTGAAACATCATCATGGAATTCAAAAGCTTCAGAGAAAAGGGTATAAGGTAGACTGAAGGAGATAAGGCATATTTTATGACATCACATAATTTTAATTCTTAACTATACAATAATCTCTACATAATAAGAGAAGATACTCTGTAAAACCAACAAAGCACATATAGGGAAGGTTGTCCTTTCTTTAAGCCATTATACATTTAGTGCCAATAACAAATTTACCAAACCTACTTCATTTTGTGGAGAACTGAATTTGCGTTTTTGCTGGGCATCCCACACTTCTCAAATTCAGATGGGCCACCGTGTGTCTTAACATAATAAAAGGCTCAGGGGGTATGTCCTTTGAGAGATTGCTGACAAGTTAAATTTCTCCAGAAATGAAAGTGTAAATGTAGTTACAAATATTGGTATTTTGAGACCATCCCAAGGCAATTTGGAGGACTTCCAGGGGCACCTCTCTTTGAAAATCACCGTATGATGAAATGTCTGATGAGCACGGAAAACAATAAAAAAGAATTATGAAATACCTTCTGTCGTGAATGTTCATAAGCTTCACCCACCGAAGGAAAGGACAGGACCCAACCTCCATGGATGAAATGTATGCTTAGAAAGAAGCAGTCTCTGTTTTGAACTTCAAAATGTTACCTTTCGATGCAGTGAATCCATTTGGCTTGGCTAAAATAAATATAATATTTTCAGAGCCTCCTGGTTTTCTCCGTTTCTTTCTATGAAAAACAAGTCAAACTGAAAAACACATTTTTGCTACTCAGGAATATTAGCCTTGGTTAAGAGCCGTTATCTTTTGTCCTGTTTACTTCTGGCATTGTCACGATAGCAGATAAGTGACATACTGCAGCTTCAAGTTGTGCTTGTCACCTACAGGCGCAGTTTCTCTCTCGTATGGGAGCACAGGAAATCTGTTGGTACTTAAAATTCACAGCGAAGTTAGAAGACATTCAACAATAGCAAAAATTGGGTACTCAGTCTATAACCTATTGGCCTACTACTTTTTGTTGGCTGTTTTCTAACTCTGATTCTTTTCTAGGCTATTCTTCACTCGGTAGTTTCCTGTTATGTGCTCATTTGATGTATTCAGAATTGAGCTGTAAAACTGACCTTTTCTTCATTCTTGGATTGTCTCGAAAAAAAATGACACTAAAAAAAAAACAAAACAAAAAGCTCACACAATTGGTCTCCATAGATAGAATCCATTTATCCTGTTGCTTTCAAGATGTAGTTTTCATTGTTTCAAGAACTTTTGACAAATGAGTGCTAGAGGAAAAGTGCTGACAATTTCAACTTTATTAGTTCAAATGTTATTTTCTCAGTTTCAAAAACTTATAGAGCTTATCTGGAAAATAAATGATGCAAGGCAGTTGTTACAGAATAATTACATAATTACAGATTTACTCTTAGAAAAAGGATAGCAAATTGCCCATGCATTACATTAAATGATATTAACTCCTTCTATATAATATAGTTAAGGCAAACCATATGCTGTTTGGAACTTACAGTGTGAGATTCACTTGTCTGTAGGCTCATCGTGACACTGCTCTGCTAGACTGGGGATAAATGAACTGGCTGGAGCAATAGGATCCACACATTATTGCTGAAGAGCATTGCCCTGTTGCCTAGGTAGATAAAGATCTGGAAGATGTGACAACTTCTAAACCAATGCACATGTGGTCAGTTACTAAGTTGTGTCCAGCTGTTTGCAACCCCATGGACTGTAGCCCACAGGCTCCTCTGTCCATGGGATCCTCCAGGCAAGAATACTGGAGTAGATTGCCAGTTCCTCCTCCAGGCGATTTTCCCAACCCAGGGATCAAACACATGTCTCCTATGTCTCTTGCATTGGCAGGCAATTCTTTACCTCTGAGCCACTGGGAAGACTCTAAACTGATGACAAAGTTATAAATATCAGGGAAGCACTACCAGGATTCCTAGCCTTGCAAGTAACTGTTAGAAATGGTAAGTTCTTTTAAACAAAGATTGCTGCCTGGCTGCAAATCTGAGAAGACAAGGTAACAAAATTTATGCCTATCATAGAGTGAGTGACTAGTGCCTGGTCTTGTAGAGTCATTACTGTGTGTGGACAGGACAAAAGCCAGTGGTTTTTCTTAAACTGGCTTTTCAGCTGGCTGCACAGACACTTTTGCTGATCCATTTTCTGGGTAAAAAATTATGACCCAGCACTCACCTATATGGGCTTCCCTGGTGGCTCAGTGGTAAAAGAATCTGCCTTCAGTGCAGCAGATATGGGAGATGTGGGTTTGATCCCTGGGTTGGGAAGATCCTCTAGAGAAGGGAATGGCAACCCACTCCAGTATTATCGCCTGAAAAATCCCATGGACTGAGGATCCTGGCAGGCTACAGTCTATACCGTCCCAAAGGATAGGACACAACTGAAGCAACTGAGCACTTGCACACACATACACAAACACACACTCACCTACACGTATAAAACCATAAGGGTCATCGAAATAAAAGCTTATAAGCTGACACTTATTTTCTATTTTCAGCATATGCCATGGATGTACTCTACTTGAAATTATTCTTTTTGAAAGTATCAGATCAGATCAGTCGCTGAGTCGTGTCTGACTCTTTGCAACCCCACGAATCGCAGCACGCCAGGCCTCCCTGTCCATCACCAACTCCCGGAGTTCACTCAGACTCACGTCCATTGAGTCAGTGATGCCATCCAGCCATCTCATCCTCTGTCGTCCCCGTCTCCTCCTGCCCCCAATCCCTCCCAGCATCAGAGTCCCCTCCAATGAGTCAACTCTTCACATGAGGTGGCCAAAGTATTGGAGTTTCAGCTTTAGCATCATTCCTTCCAAAGAAATCCCAGGGCTGATCTCCTTCAGAATGGACTGGTTGGATCTCCTTGCAGTCCAAGGGACTCTCAAGAGTCTTCTCCAATACCACAGTTCAAAAGCATCAATTCTTCGGCACTCATCCTTCTTCACAGTCCAACTCTCACATCCATACATGACCACAGGAAAAACCATAGCCTTGACTAGACGAACATTTGTTGGCAAAGTAATGTCTCTGCTTTTGAATATGCTATCTAGGTTGGTCATAACTTTCCTTCCAAGGAGTAAGCGTCTTTTAATTTCATGGCTGCAGTCACCATCTGCAGTGATTTTGGAGCCCAGAAAAATAAAGTCTGACACTGTTTCCCCATCTATTTCCCATGAAGTGATGGGACCGGATGCCATGATCTTCGCTTTCTGAATGTTGAGCTTTAAGCCAACTTTTTCACTCTGCACTTTCACTTTCATCAAGAGGCTTTTTAGTTCCTCCCTAACTTTAAAAAAAAAAAATACCAAAAATGCAATTAGTGGCATCTCATTTACTCCCCACCGAAGGCAACTTTTGGACCTCAAGTGCATAGAGTTAATCATAATTCTGGGTTCATGAAAACTGTCATAATTGGCCCATTGAAGATTCATCCATCTATCTACCTACCTACCATATCCCAGTTGATCTATAGACTGAATATTGTACCAAATATAAAACATCAATTGCAAAGTTATTGTAATTGAGGCAGCATTTTAAAATGTCTATGGTAAGGAAAATTACTTGTTAATTGATCAGAGGAATAGAGCAGAAAAACTGAAATAGACTAGTACAACTTTTTGTGTATGTCAGAAGGGATATGGTGGATCACTGGGGAAAGGAAAGACAATTGAATCAATTGAGCTAGGAAAAAATATGCATCACCAACATTAACTGTACATGGATTAAGAACTTAAATGTCAAAAGCCTACTTAAAAACTTTTTGAAGAAAACATAGGCGGCTATTTTTCTAACCTCAGGTAGAGAAGTATTTCTTAAACAAGATATAGATGTAATAACCATAAAGGAGGAGACTGATAAATTTGACTACTCTAAAATTAAGAACATGTGCTCATCAGGTCATCTTTAAAAAAGATAGAAGACAAGCTAGGGAACAGGGTGGAAATATTTGCAGCTCACATAACTGACAAAGATCAGAATCAAAATCATGTGAAGCAGTCCTTCTAATTAAAATGGATAAACATGCCCCTTTCCTTCTAGTCTTTCCAGCTTTCCACTGATATCTCATTTTCCCCTGACTCTGATTCCCTCATCCAGCCAGCAACAACTAGATGTGGTCTGAATGAGTTGTTCATTTCTACCTCAGTGCCATTTCCTTCAGCTGGAATACGGCCGCCACCAGCTGGACCACTGACAGCCTATACACTTCCCTGAGCAAAGTCCATCACTCCCAAGAACCTTCCTTGATGATTCCAGCTCACCATCACTTATTCTTTCAGAATTTACAGAGTCCATTTATACTTGGTTGCCTTACTTAAATGTATCTTTTTGGATTCTGATTTTTTGAGGTCCTTTTATCCTGTTAAAGTTTATACCTTTATACTTTCCCTGAATTTAAGAACTCTTGTCTTTCACTCTTCATGGCCTTCCTTCTGCCTGGCTTTTCCATCCCACAGCTTAGCACAATGCTGTGCACGTGATGGATACCCAGCAAGTGGCTGGCTGATTGAAAACATAAAGATTTTACTCAATTTCATCATAAGTCCTTCCAAAAAAAGAACAAAAGGTGGTTTTATCCAAGGAAATAAAAAGAAAAGACAGCAGTTCACACAAATAAAAGCCTAACAGGGATCTTAAACCAGTTATAGAGACATATGGAAGAGATCTTAAAATACCCATTTATGAAAAAATTGTGAAGGAGGAATAAAACAATGTAAGCAAGCCAAATTAAGGAAAAATTACATATTGGAGTAGAGAAAGAAAATAAGCAGCAAGTTTCAGAAAACACTTCGAATGGCAAATAAACGTTCAAATAGGATAGCAACAGATAAAAGTAAATGACTAGGCTAATTACGACTATAAGCAAGCGATTGTTCAGAAGATAAAAACCCAGATGTGTTTATATCTCTTACTTTAGAAAAAGCAGGTGGAGAGCTACCTTTATCAGACAACATTTTTTTCCCCTGGGACAACAGATGTAGGCAGTTTAAAAAAAGTTACCTGCAAACAAATTAGATGAGACAACAATTCTAGATAGGCTGTGTTCATAATTTTTTATAAGAAAAGAAGAAAGTGACGAATCATTCATTTAGATATTTTTAGACGGTACCAGGATCATAACAGTTTCAGAATGATTAGAATATAACAATGTGGGAATGAATCCATTAATTAAAGATCATATAGGTTGAGAAGGGGGCTTCCCTGGTGGCAGGCAGTAAAGTATCTGCCTGCAACGCCAGAGAATGGTGTTCAATCCCTGGGTCAGGAAGATCCCCTGGAGAAGGAAATGGCAACCCACTCTAGTATTCTTGCCTGGGGAAGAATTCCATGGACAGAGAAGCTTGGAAGTTTACAGTCCATGAGGTTGAGAAGAGTGACATGACTGAGTGACTAACACTTTATAGGTTGAGAAATCAACAATGAAATTAGTTTGAGTATTTAAGATGTTCCAATTTCTTTGATTACTTGAAAATATTTGAATAAAGGTGATTATTTGTAAATTGAAACTTTGCTAAAGCATTATCTTTTAGTAGTGAAATATAATAAAAGGGGAGTTCATCTGCTCTTAAGCCTAGGGCTGTTGAGTTAGGCACCAAAAGATCTTATTGCCAAACTGGTTCAGGTATAAGGCACTTTCGTGACAGGAATCCTGAGGACAGCACTTCAGTAAAACCAGGCAACGTCTTTCCCATCCAGGTACCTAAGGTCAGCATGTATTTTGTGTTGAAACCTAGACAGCAACAATTACTGGGCAGTAATTCTATGCCTAGAGCTGCATGACAAGCTGTCAAGTTAAGACAGAGAAAGAAAAAGGTTTTCAAACATTCTGCGTTCTCTACGGCACACAGTTGATTAATAAAGATGCTTCCAGTCATCCATTAAGTCATCCACAGAAGGTACGGGGTTAAAGAAGCATGCCAGCTTTAGAATCTAACAATATGGGGTCAAGTCCAGGCTCTGTCATGGGTGATCCTGGACTGGTGGTTTTCTCTTCCTGAGCCTCATCTGATGAATGAGGGTGGGAGTTTGGGGTTGTGATGGAATATCTCTCTTTTAGGGTTATTGTGAGAATTAACTTTGAACATGCTTGTGAAAATATGTTTGCAATCATTAGCATCATCTTAAATGAGAAAAACCAAAGCACATGAGAACTGGAAATCCTTGAGATCTGGGAATCGATAAACCACTGATTTTATTGGAAGTGGAACTTTGAGGAGATAATGGATCTGACTGAGGAGAAGGTAAGAAAGTTTAAACAGCAACTGGACTCTATGTTTTCCAAGGAGGTTTTTGGGTATTTGCCTCCTGAAATAGATTAGACTTTGAAATCAGAGATTTGTATCTTATTTACTTCTATATCCCTAACTCTAAACAGCGGAGAAGGCAATGGCACCCCACTCCAGTACTCTTGCCTGGAAAATCCCATGGGCGGAGGAGCCTGGTAGGCTGCAGTCCATGGGGTAGCTAAGAGTCAGACACGACTGAGCGACTTCACTTTTACTTTTCACTTTTATGCATTGGAGAAGGAAATGGCAACCCTCTCCAGTGTTCTTGCCTGGAGAATCCCAGGGATGGGGGAGCCTGGTGGGCTGCCGTCTATGGGGTCGCACAGAGTCGGACACGACTGAAGTGACTTAGCATTAGCAACTCTAAACAGAGCTAAGTAGCAGGGTATCTTGTACACATAGTCACTTAAATTATTAAATGTATGTTGATGAAAAAGTAAAAATGAAAGAAGACAATAGCTTTAGGTGAAACAAAGTCAAGAAAATTAACCTTTCTGTTTTTTAGTTCTTTTTATTTTGAAAACAGGAACCCCATGAATACATTAATTGTAAGAAGGAAGTGTGAATAAAGTAGGAAAGATCAAATATTATCTCCAGTGATGGAGACAGGCGAAAGGAAATGAGATGAAGACTCTAGAGGGGATCACACTGAAGAAAGGAAGAGAAATTGGCATCAAGTGTGCATGGAGGAGGCCTTACCCCAGAGAGATAAATTTAGAGAAATTCTGAAGTGTTCCTTGTGGTGATGAAGAAAGTTGACATGCTCAAGTCGGAGGGTTTCTCCCTTCCAGGAATGCAAGAGTTAAGCTTCTCCTTCTGGATAAGAGAGTGGGTTTTGAAATGGTTGAATGTTCCGTAAGAATTTAGTATGAGATTAGTAATGGATAGTTGAAAAGGACCTGGTGTAAGGGTATCAGTATATCAGGAGTGATGAAAAGGAAGACTGGGTGTGAATTACAGGTTAGCAAAAATGGACCGGGAGGGCTTAGTGACTGGATATTTAGTTGTTATTATTGGTGTATATGCAGGGCAAGAGCGGTATGCTGGTGCCTTGCCCAATTTTCCCCTTGGATGGACCAACCCAAACATTATTTTTTTTCTTTCAATGGAAGAGGATAAGCAGGAAACCTGTGTGCAACTTAAAACTTGCTTAGAAGTAAGCTTTTGAAATAGAAATGAGGAAAATGTATATATAAATTTAGAATTGTGCTAAAGAAGAAATATTTCATAATTGGACCTCTAGAGGTGGCAGGGTTGTTTTGAGAATGAGTTCCCAGCAGTACAGAAGCTCATCTAGGTCAAAGGATGCAGTGATTGGATTAAAACAAATGAAATTTAACTTCATGATTCTTGGGATAAGCTTGAACGGCATTCTTGAGCATTATCACTGCTAAAAATGAGTGTATGCTACTTCATGCCCAGCCAACTAATTTTTGAAAAGCATTTATTACTTTTATAATAAGTTAATATGTGAATACTTTATGCTTATAAAATGTTTAGTTAATGTATAACAAGGCAATTTATTTTAGATTCCTCTGTTACTAGTTTTGATTACTCAGTCATGTCTGATTCTTTGTGACCCCATGGATTGTAGCCTGTCAGGCTCCTCCATCCATGGGATTTCCCAGGCAAGAATACTGGAGTGGGTTGCCATTTCCAATTTTTTCTTATTCAAAGTACAATGTAACAAACATCTTTGTACATGCTGCTTTGCTTGGATATGTCTCTAGAATAATGAAGGGCCTCTGTGTTGAAGGATGAGCACACGAATCAGGTAACTTCCTGAGAGGTTGTATCAACTTACAGTACCATCAATGGTGCATGAGAGCAAGCATGGCTGTTTGATAGTCTCATATAACATGTAACCACATCTTTAGTATGATGTAGAGAATCAAAAGCAAACTCTTTGTCTCAGGCTTCTAAACAAGGAAAACTTAACACATTGAAAGGAAAATCAGATGGTACAAACCGCAAAATACAATAATGAAGATATATCCAAGTATATATATTGTGTGACATATAATGTGCTTGAACTGTTGCATCAACCATAACTTTTGTAAATCAATTGCTATGGATGGGTTTTGCTTTTCCTTCAACCTTGCCATGCATTGACTTATCTTGCTTAGTTGTGATCATGCTATGTTACATTTCTTTTCTCCTTTCCTCTTTATAGCACAATCAATAATTTCTCATGTTACTAATACAAAGTCCTAACAAATATCATTAAAAATAACTGCATAATATTCCTTTAATGGAATATGTTTAACTACTCCCTTTAGGTTGTCTTCAGTTCTTATCATTAGTAAGGCCCTGATAAACATTTTTTTTTTGGTGTGGCTCATTTTCTCCACATTTAGCATTATTTCATTAAACTATAGTTCTAGATTAAAATTACCAAACCAATGGGAATAATCATTTTAAGAGTTTGATAAATATGACAAAACACTGCTTGTAGAAAAAGTTGCACCAATGCCTAAGACATCCATTTCAACATACCTTTGCCATATTGCTTTACCTTTGTATAACCTCTGAAAAACAAGTAATCTGATGTTATGGGATGCTGTTTTAAATAAATGTTTTTAATTTTTAGTGAGCATGAACATTGCATATCCCTGCCCTTTGTCCACACAAAAATTGTCCCTTAATTTACCAAACTTGGTTATTGTTGGATAAACCTTTGCTGTGGGCTATGACCTGTGAATTACAGATTGTTTAGCAGCATTCCAGGCTTCCCAGGTGGCATTAGTGATAAAGAACCCACTTTTTGTCAATGCAGGAGATGCAAGAGACATGTGTCCGATCCCTGGGTTGGGAACATTCCCTGAAATAGGAAATGACAACCTGTTCCAGTATTCTTGTCTGGGAAATTCTATGGACAGAGGAGCCTGGCAGGCTACAGTCCGTGGGGCTGCAAAGAGTCAGACACGACTGAGCGACTAAGCACACACTAGCAGCACTCCTGTCCTCTACATACTAGATGCCCGCAACCCCCTAACTCATAACAACTAAAAATGTCTCCAGACACTGTGAATCATACAACTGGGAAAAAATCAGACCTTCTGAAGAATCTTATTTTTAGCAAATAAATGTTCAATAATGTAGTAAACTGCCTATTTAGTTGATCTGTTTTGGAAGTCCAAATGTTTGTATCTAAAGTGAGAAACCTTTACTCAAAAATATGAAGTAAGTGCAATGAGTTCAAGCTGGAGAGCAAAGTGTTAATAGGCTCATGGAGGTCAATTTAGAAGATTTCAAGATAGTGCTAAAGCAGAACAGATAAGGAAACAAATGCAGCTCAGGGAATTTAATTCAACTGCCCAAGCTTGCTTTGCAAGTAACTGGGACTATAATAGAATTCAAGTCTTTTTTTTTTTCAAGCTAAAGTATAGTTGAGGTACTTGAAAGAATTCAAATCTTTCCACTCCTACTCATAATGTCCACACCCCACCCCCCACCCCCTGAATCTGTCTGCAATGCGGGAGACCTGGGTTTGACTCCTGGGTTGGGAAGATCCCCTGGAGAAGGGAAAGGCTACCCACTCCAGTATTCTGGCCAGGAGAATTCCATGGGCTGTACAGTCCATGGGGTCACAAAGAGTCCGACACAACTGAGTGAATTTCACCTTCACTTACTGAAATGATTGAGTGAAAGTGTGAATCTGGCTTCTTGAGCATCACTTCCTCTGTGCAACAGAGAGTCAGGTCTTGCTCTTTGCACTGTGAATGTGAGAATAAGAATGGAAAATCACTGGCTGCATTCAAGCTTGCATAGAGTGCCTACAACTGGTTTGATTCAGTCCTAGGCAACCCCTAGGACTGGGGGAGGGGGTGAATGCAAAATATCAGAAACAGTCTTGGGCTCTAAGAATCAGACAATAGTATGGAAAAGATAAGAGATAGCAACCATTTGCAAGGAGTTTGTTTAGAGAGGTTCAGATGGTTGTCCAAACCAGAAGGATATTGAGAGCTCAAAGACTACAATGTGTTTGGAATTTGGGAAGAAATAGGGTATTTCTCCTCAGCTCTCTCAATTCCTTTCCTGAAAATTTTCCTGCCTTAAGTTTCCTAAGCTGAAAATTGCTTCAGAAGATGGAGAGATGGCAGTTGTAGTCAGTGAAAAGCAGAAATGAGAAACCGTTTACTCTGCACACAGATTTTGAGCTTCTCTTTGTAAGGAACTATATGTTAGGTCTTATACGGGACTACAGAGCAAGGAGGATATGATTTCTGCTCCCAGTGGAGCTTACAGTCGAATCAATACTTTTGATTAACCTCAAGAAGCAGCATATAAAGAGCTTTTTAAAGATAAGAAGAACTTGAACTAGAACTTTAGCTCTGCCAATGTGTGACCTTGTGTATATTGCAAATGTATGGTTTATTGCTCTTCCCATCTGTAAAATGACATCAATATTTCCCCCTTATAGGATTCTTACTACAATAAATGGGACAATGCGTTTATAGTATATGGGACACAGTATTCCTCAGTAAGCTCTGTGTTGGCTCTTTAGACACTGAAGGCTTTTGAAAATTATTCTACACAGTAAGTTCAACACTCATAATTTATCTAAAATTATGACATAGGTTAAAGTCAGAAACTCGTGAAACCATTCAACTTTAAATCAAAAAGTTTTAATCATCAGGGAGCTTCCCCAGTTATCAGGTGGTTATGAGTTAAATGCACAAGGGCATGGATGAAAAGCTAAAACTAAGAAATAGATCAACGTTTTTGAAAGGAGTATCACATCTTCAGATTTACAAAAAGTGGAGGGAAATTATAATTGCAAATGCAGTCCAAAGAAGATTAATTATTTTATATCCATTTCAGAGCAAAGAGTCAAAGGGGAATCTGTGCTAACTGAGGTAATAATCTTGCAACGTCATCAGGGAAGGATTTGGGAGTAACGTGAAGTCATGCAACCTTTATCTCGGGTCCCAAGGCAGTGCTGGATTAAGTTTCAGAGGGACAGATGCATAAGGAGAGTCACAGTTACTTCCTCAAATCTGGGGTTAGGGTGCAGGAGGAACACTTTTACAGTATAGATCACTTCTGGACATAAAAATGTTATTTCCTCAGAGAAGGGGGCACAGTGCCACAGCAAAGCACCAATCCCACTAGATATCAAGAAAATAAGCTTTTATGAGGAAAAGGTAAAAACAGACAGATCTTGGTCACACATAGGAAAAATAATTAATTTTAAAATATCAAGATAAATCATAATGTGCTCAATGTGAAAAGGGAGGATGCATATTAGTGAGAAAGGAATTTCAATACATGGCTATTCTCTGCTAAGAATATTCAGGTAGAAAAGAAAGATGAAAGGGAACTCAATCTTTAATTAAAAAATAATTGTAGGCTAAAAAGACAATTCTTTCTCACAGAATAGAACACTAGTGAGTCACATAAAACAATTCCCTAGAAGAGGGAGAAAAAAAGGCTAGCATATCTCCTCAAGGATGTCTGAGATTTAGCAATGAGTTTTATATCCCTTCTTCTAAAGGCAGATACTTCAATTAGATTTAAAAGATAATACAGTTAGGTTTAGAAATGGGATAAATGTAAAACACAAATTCACAATTCAGAAATAGCCTTAAGATTTTCATTTAAAACAACTTCCTCCACTTTTTTATACTCATTTTTTTAGATATAAATGTCTGGGTCAAATGTGGAATTTCTGCATGAAACCAATTCATTAGCCTTAAAGAGCTATCTGTCCCATCTCATATGTTTCATCAAATGTTTGAGAAAATGAGAATGAAAATTATCTGATAAAAACAACCTCAACATTTCGTGTTTCAACTCACTGTTATCTATCTTGAGTAGGCAGACATCTTAAGGTAAGTCACATCAGTGGTTTTGAACAAAAACAGAATTTTTTGTTGAACGTGAGTTGGAGCTTTTAAGAACAAATGTCACATTCATTCCATTAATTTCTGATAATATGTGGAAGCTGAAAGATTTTATGGTATTTGCAATATTCATGTACCTTTGTATATAAATATAATTTAGCAGCCTATTTTTTTAAAACATTGCATAATCTTCAATCTAGTTGTAAGTTGCTCTGAAAATCCCATATATATATATACACACACACAAAAAATATACAATTTTTCTGGTATTTCTAAGACATTTTAGATCTTATTGCCTAATATGGAGATAAATCTATTTACTTCCCAAATAGCAGTTAAATAAATCACAATGAACATTTGTCAGGTGTTTTTATAGTTTGAAAAATACTTTCCTGTTTGCTTTGATCCTCAGGATAACTCCTAAGATGAAGATATATTTATTTTCCCATGTTACAGATGAGGAAATGGAAGGTTAGAAGGAATGAAGAATATCAGGCAGCTAGTGGGTCAGTACTAAGCCAGAGCTTAAGTCATACTCATTTAGCACTAGAACTTGTTCTATCTCCATTATATGACCCTGGAGCCACCTTCAAGTAGAGTTATCAGGAAAGATTCATAGTGGAGATTATTGAAGAGCTCAACAGGAGTTATAAGGCACTTTGAAGGAAAGTTTGCAGAATACCTCAAAAGCAGTAGAAGAAAAGCAAACTATGAGGAAGACAGTTCTCAACCAATGGTACCCGTGTAGTTTTCAGAGTGTTTCGTATACATTACATCTTTACAGCAGCCCATTGAGACAAGGCTGTTATAACTAGCCCTGTCTTGTGTGCTCAATCATGTCTGACTTTTTGCAGCCCCATGGATGGTAGCTCGCCAGGCTCCTCTGTTCATGGAATTTTCCAGGCAAGAATCCTGGAGCAGAGGCTTCCCTGGTGGTCAGTGGTAAAGAATCTGCCTGCCAATGCAGGACCTACGGGTTCGATCCTGATCCAGGAAGGTCCTACATGCCACAGAACAACTAAGCCCAGGTGCCACATCTACTGAGCCTATGCTCTAAAACCTGAAAGCCACAACTACTGAGCCCATGTGCCACAGCTCCTGAAGCCCACACAGCTAGAGCCTATGCTCTGCAACAGGAAAGGCACTGCAAGAAAGAGCAGCCCCTACTCACTGCACCAGAGAAAGGTCCGAGCAGCAGGGAAGACCCAGCACAGCCAAAATAAATGGCTAACATTATTAAAGAAGAAAAAAAGAATATTGGAGCAGATTGCCATCTCCTACTCCAGGGTATCTTCCTGACCCAGGGATTGAACCCACATCTCCTGCATTGGCAGGTAGCTTTTTTACCACTAGCACCACCTGGGAAGCCCTGTCTTATGGATGAAGAAACTAAGGTTTCTAGGTTTGAAAGTGAGAGCTGAATTTGGAATTTGAAACTTCTGGGCTTCCTTGGTGGCTCAGATGGTAAAAAATCTGCCCACGATACGGGAGACCCGGGTTCAATCCCTGGGTTGGGAAAATCTCTTGGAAAAGGGAATGGCAACCCACTCCAGTATTCCTGCCTGGAGAATTCCACGGACAGAGGAGCCTGGCGGGCTACAGTCCATGGGGTTGCAAAGAGTCGGACATGACTGAGTGACTAACACACACACACACTCTTCCTTCAGTTTTTTTGTGTGTCCATCATGTGGTTTTCAAAATACGGCCCCCAGTTCTGAGACCAGAAAATTGCTGATGGCTGCAAAGCAATCTCAATAAAATGTCTATAGGGCCTTGTTTTATAACATCTTATTTATTCATTTCTTAGAAAATAAAACTATGTGATTGATGAAGTCTTCAAATGTGTTGATACTTTTCTTGCTAATACCAAGTTCTGTATCCACTGGAAAGTATAGATTTATAAACAGTTAAAAGGAGTTTGTCTGCATAAGTTCATCAATGTATAGGAAGCAATGCATCACACACCTCATTGACACAAACAGTAGAAACAGGCTCAAATTAATCCCTTTCTGCTATATTTCTTCTCAAGGTTTAGGGACCACTTCTTGCTGCACAATCCCTCTGTGTTGCAGCTATCCTAGGGCTAACACTCTCTGAGTTGGTTTACTTCACTGCTGCCAGGAATGGGCAATAACGGTTCTAGGAAAATGATGGTGAGAGAGTTTGAGGATAGCAGGACCCCCTACATCAGATCTCACTGGAAAGGCATAGGCAATGCCAAGATATGCAGTAGGCACAAACATGCAATCAGAAAATCTCTAGAGAGCTGTTGTTTTTGTGTATTTAAATCTTGTGTTTTTTTTTTTTTTCTAGTTTACTGTTGTTTCCAGTTGAAGTACATTTCGAAAGGAGGCATTGCAATTATTTAGGCCAGAGGCCTAAATCCTGCTCTGGCTAAGGACATTAAGGCACAGCTTTTAGTTACGTCACAGGTGAAAAATTGAGAGTTATCTGTACATATTTTATGCTTCTTTCAGCTGTTGTTAGGAAATGCAGTCCTCAAACTGTTCTCCACCATAAGTCTTTGCTCTAGGTCTAGATTAAAAATAGACAGGGAGGAGAGAAGGATATCCTTGCAGTTTGCAGGACATAAAAAAGGCACATGCTGCTAAATTGCACAAACCGCAGGGAACACTTCTCACAGGTGTTCCACTCTGCAGAGGCTACTCATTTGCCTCCAAGTGCAATCTCAGGTGTTGGCTTAAGGTTTCAAAGGCCCCCTCCCCCTTGCCCTATGCTTGAGGTACCTGGAGACACCAATACTTATCTAGGCTCAGTAGAAACCACACTGTTCCCGGCTCTGAAGTGCAGGGCGTTGGAAATTGGGTGTTTTCCTCATGGAAGGCTTTTGCCTCTGGAATTTCCTGCCAGTCCCAGTTTGCCAGAACCCCACCTTACTGACCTTCAGGGACTCATGAAAGACTTGTTTTCTATATATCCTTCACAACAAGGAGAGACTTTACAACCATGATTTTGTAAGAATCAGTTTAAGGAATTAGCATAGCTCACCGTCTTCTGGGTTACAATGGTTTAATTTTGGTGCTGGCTTCCTGTTGTAATTTCAAATAGGGTAAAATTTTCAGAATAAACATACCAAATAAGTGCCTGCTCTTAGTAATGAGGAAGTGAGAATGCCTACCTGGACGTGAAGATATTTAGAATTCTAAAAATAGAAAAACTTCTGTCAGATCATGCTCCTTCTCACACTGGTACCTCAGGTGCCTGCAATAACCCTTAATTCCGAGGCAGGCATAAACCGCTCCTTCAAAGCTGTTAGACGATGCGCATGTGTGCTTGTCAAATCCCAAACCCACCCTGGAGAATAGCACTGATTTGACTGGACGTTCACATATTTACCCTGTGCTGTTACGCCAAGGCATTAACAGCTGCTGGCTTAATTATTGATGGAGTTAGTGTCAATCATCTGAGAAGAGAATTAAAGAATAATATTTTAAAATCATCTGGTCCAAAAAAGAAAAAAAAAAATCTGTTGTAAAACACAACTCTCTTGTCATTTATTCCTCTTGAACTTCTCCAGCCAAAGGATTAATCTCAGAAAACCGCTCTTCTAAAATTATTTTTCCTATCCCCTTAAACGTTTTCTGTCCTAGCGCTCTCCCTTTCAGAACCCAGCACTTGCTATGTTCGCATTCTTTTCGCAAGATGCCCTACATCAGGGGAACCGATGATACTGTATAGTTTTGATAACTCTAGCACGGAAGAGAAATACAGAGGAGCAAGAGTCCCCCTTTTAAGAAAAGAGCCCTTTAGATCCGCGGCGAGCCTGCGATGACTTTAGCCCTGCGGGCCTTCCCGGCTCCGCCAAAAACGCGGAGGCTGCTCGGTGTGTCTTACAGCCGAGAGCAGGTCAAAGAGGGAAAACAAATAGTTGTTCTGATGATCTCCAAGAAGAGAGTTTCACTCTGGTAGTATTTGAAAGATCCCGGCCCCCACTCCCACCGCGCCGCTGGATGCCCCGGTTTTGGGACCTCTGCAGTTGTCAAGAAATTTTTTTCAGGGACCAGGGCCCCGAGGCCGAAAACCGCGAGGACCCCCTCATCGGGACCGGGACTCCTCTCCCTCGCGGTGCGCGCACGCCTGGAAAGGCGGGATTTAAAGGCGGCGATGCTGCGGGAGACTCTGCAGTCTCCCGAATGGTCCCGCCTTATTCGCCCCAGGGTGTGTGCCTCGCAAGTCCCCGCCTGGTGAACCGTCGCCAGCTCCGGTGCGCGGGAGAGGCGTTGACGGGTCCGACCCCGGGGGTCCGCGGCCAGGCCGGACGCCCGGCGTCTGCCGAGCCAGGCCCGAGCCCAGCCCCGGCCCGGCGCGTTCCGCGGGCTCCGGGCACACGCCCCTCACCTGGGCGAGGCAGGGCGCGCAGGCGCTCAGCGCGGGGGCCGCGGCGGGAGCCTCAGCCCCGCGCCCGCCCGAGTTGGACAGTTCCGGGGCCGCACCCGGCCGAGCTGTCGCCGCCGCCGCCTGGGCTGCCGCAGACCGCGGGAGAGCGTCTGCGCGAAGCCCCAGCGCAGCCCGGGCGGGACCGCCGCCGCCGCCCGAGAGCGAGCAACAGCTTCTGGGCTGGAAGAGCCACTGCCCCCACGCACCAGCGGCCCGCGCGCGAAGGTAAGCTCCGGGCGCCCAGCCCAGCCGGGCCGGGAGCCCCCCGAACGGGCACCGCCTTCCCACGGGTCCCCGCCCGCCTCCACTGGGCGAGCCGGCACCTGGGCGCGCCGCCCGAGGGAAGGGCCGCCGGGAGCCCCCCTCCCGATGGAGTTTGCACTTTGTCCCGCGGTCCCACTTGTAGAGGAGGATGCCCAGCCGCCGCTTGCCTGGGCTGTAGGCTGAGGCTCCAGTGAGCTTCTGGAGTTAGGACTGGGTCGTGGAAGCCGGAGGAGTGGAGGCGTCCCCAGTGTGGGCTCTTGGGCTCCAGTGCACCCAGACGGAAGGAGGATGGAGCAGGGCAGAGGAGAGCACCCTTCTGTGGTTAGCCGCAGTGCCTCCGCCACCTGGGCTGGACGCCTCTCCCTTTAGTACAGGGAAATGGGTAGTTTGGGGACAGAGGTGTGGGAGGAAGATCGCAATTGAAGCTTGGGATCCAGAAAGACTTCTCCAGATGAATGAAGGTGAAATGGGGGCGGCGAAGCAGAAGGTCTCCAAAGTTTGTACTTGCTGGGAGCCCTAGGAAGAGTGGGGGTGGGGAGGTTCGGTTACCAAGCTGTAGGTGAAGGTGTCAGCACGGGATGGGAGGACACTGTGGGACTGCGGAAGGGACAAGGAGAAGGGCAGGGGGAGGACCATCTGCTTTGCCACGGTTGTTTGCGGGGGCCCGTGGGGAGAAGGAGAGCTGGCAGGACCCTGATTCCCTGACTCCTTCCACAGGCTCTGGAGGACATACAGTTTTTATGATGAACCTGGTGGTGGGGTGGGTGGGGGGTGGGCGGGGATGCTGTGGTCCTTCAAGGAAAATAAATTGCCTTCAAGCCCCTACGCCCATAAATGCAAAATAAACAGTTTTGGAATACTCTCAAAAGTTCTTGCATTAGGGAATGCATCTTCATTTTCTTCATTTTCATGCAGAAATGTGGTTTGCAGTTCTCTTTGGTTTTGCTTTGCTCAAGAGCATCTCACCAAGGTGAATGCAAACTTAGTTAAGATGTGGCAAAAGATGCTCAAACAGAAGAAATAAAACATTTGTGTTGCAGGGCCCAGCTTAAAGCTTAGAAACTGGCAGCTACAGAATAGTGCAAGAAGCTGTAAAAAAAAAAAATGCATTTGTCAAATTAAAAAGGAGGGTTTTTCACAAAGTAAACTATGTGTTAGATAAGGGATTTGGCTGGAAAGAACTCCCTTGAGTATTTCAGGGCCCAATTTCTCAGGTTTTCAGAGTCCTTTCGTCTTATTTTGATGCCATATGTGCAGTGAGTGTATGGGCTACCTCTTCTCTTCCCTGTAACAGATAAATGCCCTTAGCATGCAAATAGGCATTGAAAGTTACGTTGTTGCCTTAGGTTCTTAAGGTGTAAAAAATATTTGACTAAAGTGTTGGCTGTAGTTCAAATTTTATATTCTTATAAATCAAGTATTTGTAGATTTATAATTTACACTCCTACTAGTTTCCAGAAGTGATTTGAGGAAGCTTGGAATGAAAACCACAAATCAAAAAGCTGTTCTTATAGATCTGCTTGACCTCCCTTGGGTACATTTGTAGTAAAAACACGTTTGAGAAGGTGAATTCTCCTAATAAAGGAAAAATTACTGTTCTCTCTGGAGCCATCCTCGTGATATAAATGTTTTGCAGTATAATTCCTTATGTATTCCATTTGCATTGTATTGTTTTACATTATGTAAGTGATGATCTCTTTAAAGAAATTTAATAACCATTAAGTAGCATCTATATTAAAATAATGTTGATATTTTGCAGTATTTTACCAATACATAGATTCACATAGCAAACAGAAAAAAAAAAGAACAGTGAATTTTATGTGTTCCTCTTGAATTGAGGCAATCAAGGGAGGTGTCTCCTCTACAGTCAAACCAGAGAAGGAACTGTCGTTAGTACTTGTCACCCAAACATGGCCAATTAGTGAGACCTGTCAGCAGTTGGAGGGTAACTGTATAAAGTGCAACTATTATGTGAGGATTTATTAAAGTATATCAGGTGTTCTCAGCACTTTTTTTCTCTCATTCTGGTGACCTGGCTCGGAGACAAGAAAACCAAAAAAAAAATCCTCCAAAACAAACACAATTCCAAAAGGTGAAATGTCTACATAGATAATGCTTTGTGGAGCTCCCACCATGGAAGAATATAAAATCCATGGACTACCTCCCCAGCTTTAGATTTTTTTTTTCTTCCAGCTGAGTTTAAAGATATCATTGCTCAGTTTTAAACACGAACAATTTATATTTTAAAAAAATGAGCAATGAGTTTACTTCTCACTGGAGTGACTGCTTTATTTGTGAAAATCTTTGTTCACAGAAATAAAGAGCAAAATTGGCTTTCTGCTGTGCCTATAAAATCCCATGTCTTTGAAGAGCTAAAGAGGGAGGAGAGTTTGTCCCACTGCTTATTATTTGCTTCTGGGTTTTTATTGGGACCCCCCCACCACCCCACCATTTCACTATATTTTATCACCTTCCCGACTCCGTCTCTGTTCCTGAGCGTCTCACACAGACTTTTTATCCTCCTTTTTCTGTTTTTTTCTTCTGCAGATTTTTCTTGATCTTCTTTTCCGTATAGATGACCTCTTTTTACTCTTTTGCATGTGACTTTTTATTCAGTGGTGTCCTCTTATTAGTGCTAGGTTATTTCCACTTTCTCTCCTAAATTTCATATTGACATTTGAACCACCCAGGAGGGGCCTTTATATTATTCTCAGGTGCTTCAAATCTAACAGGTGTAGCTCTAATCAACATGGTTCTCCTTACATGAACAAGGGTGACTCTGTCAATTTCTATACTTCTCAGTCACCTAGAACCTTTCCAATTTATTTTCTTCCCATACATAATTCACAGACAAATGCGGTCTCCACGATGCCTCGCAATGCCAACTTCTCTACCTTTTTATTGCCACTGTGACTGTCTTTGTTCAGACTTCACTTATCTCCTTCTAGAGACTACCAGGATGTCTTCCTGACTAGTTTCCCGTCTCCAGCCTCTCTCATTTTCAATCCATTTTACACTCGGTTTGCAGAATAAGCTCCTTAAAGCAGAGCCAAGCTCAGTCACTGGCTAATAAACTTCTCTACCAAGTGATATATAAACCTCTCTCTTGTCTGACATTTCAGGTCATTTGCAGTCTAGCCCCAGAGTAGCTCCACATTTTTTACTTTGATCTCATAGATTCATTCATTATTTAATTTATTCAGTAGATATTTGAGTACTGACTACATGCCAGGCAGAGCTATAGGTAATAATTTTAGAAGCAATACAGTATACCTTGTATATTGCTCAGTGATATGCTTCATATTTTATTTTTCACTGGTGGGGTCCACTGTAAGAATATCTTACGTGGTTGATAAGGGGCCCCGGTAATCCCACTGGCCTCCCTTCCCTTAGTCTCTGAGGCATCATCACAGACTCGTGAGTCTCTGTGAAGTAATTGGAGAATCCCTTTCTAGATGAAGGCAGTGTTCCCTCAGTACACAGCAGTCTTCTGAGTTCTGCATCTTTGCTTGTGCTGTTTTTCTGCCTGGAACAGACCTTTCCGCTTCCCCATTACCATTTCCATCTGTCAGAGAGTCCCTGCAATTGCTACATGGTTCCTGATCTCCCTCTAAACTTCAGCTTCTGCTCTTCCAAACCTAGTTACACTTTGCTTGGTCTCCCCTTGGAGCACAAGTCCTGGTCTTCCTTAGGCGCAAGCCTTTTTGTTTTCTGCCCTAAGGGCATCAGGCTAACCATACCTGGCCTCAATCCTTCATTTCCAGAAAAACCCAGCTCAGGGGGCCGCAACAAATAATTTAGTCAGATTGATGTCTGCTTGGCTACTTAGTTCTTTAGTCCGTCTTCTGCCTGTAACAGTTGTTTGTTTTTTATGCGTCAGTTTGCTTCTTACAGTAGAGCCAGTGCTTTGCAAACTTAAATATGCGTCTAAATCATGAGGGGATCTAATTAAAATGCAGCTTTTGGTTCAGCAGATTTGGCAGGGCCGAGAGGCTGCATATCGACACATTTCTTGATGATATTGAAAGAGCTGATCCTCAAATCACACTTTGAGTAGCAAGGTAGTAGGTCATGCTTCCTGAGTTTGGGGGTTTCTGGCCCTCCCTCCCTGCCAAGTGATTTTGCTGCAGCTACTGTTTGCTTTGATATTAGATGATTTTGAAAATACTTTTAAGTCTCGCCATGCTTCTCATAGCTGAATGGAAGGTGCCACTATTCCCTTGTATTTCCCCCTTATTGTGTTGATAAAATGTCACGGTGGCTAGTTCTCCCTATTTTATTTTTTCTGGCCAGTTCCTTTGCTTTGTTATATATTTCTTCTCATTTTCCATTGTTTTCAGCTTATGCCTGTTCTCCTTTCTCATTCCGCTATGCTTTTTATTGTTGTTGTTCCTTTGCTCTCCCTGGTTCTTGAAATTCTCCTTGGATGCCTTGGCTGACTCCCTGCCCCAACTGTTTTCCAACTGCTTCCAATTTTTTTTTTTTTTTCCTATGAAAGGAGCACTGACACAGGGGGGCAGATTCCAGCTCTTGGTCTGCCTTTACTGCTCACACGAGACATTGGCAAAGCTGTTTCTTTCTGGACTCCTCCCTGTGGATGGACTGTGTGGGTTACACGGCTTCCTAGGTCTGCTTCAGCACCAGATGCCATGTGGGATCCTCACGTGGGGCAGAAGCGCAGGTTGAGGGAGGAAATAAGGATATTCTGGTGATGCTGGTGCTGGTGCCTGCTCCCAGCCAGTGTTTCTGTTCCAGATAAACAATTTGAACTTGTGTCATTCTCTCACTACTCAGAGAAAGACTCATATTAAGAAAATAACTCTTCTCTGGCCTTTGCTAATCCAGTTGTTTTCAACTGTGGCTTCACACTAAACGGAGAAGTCCTTGAAAAAAAAAAGTACTGGCGTTCTTAGCCTACCTCAAGGGAATGATTTAATTTATCAGTATTTTTTTTTTTAAGTCTCCCCAAGTGATTCCAATCTGCAGCCTGGGTGGAGAACTACAGGATCCGAGGGCAGTGAGGAGTGGCGCTCAAGAACATAGCGTCGTGCTGAGTCAAACCCTGGCTTTGTTCCTCACCAGCTTTGAGAGCGTGGGAATGTTACTTAAACTCAGGCCCTTGATTTCTGGATCTGTGAAGTGGGTTGACTTGGTTCTTGTGAGGAATATGTGAGAGTCAGAGCTGCAGTACTGTGTGATTGTGGTGGCTTGTCATGCCAGTTATTCTATTACATTTCTATCTGTTGAATCACTAAGGGTCAGTCATCTTGCCTTAACAGTTAATACTCTCACCCTCTGCTCAACTTTAGGATACTCAGCACAGTATAATCACTTTGAAAGGAAATTTATGAGCATATTTTTCAGAAGTGGAAAAAATACAGCAGAAGGCGTACATATTAATAAAACCAACCACTTTTTTATATTTGATGCATTTGGTATGCCACATCAACTGTATGATCTCATAAATAGTAGAGCTGAACTAAAATACATACAAACTGATACAAAAAGATGACCAGGCTTTCATACATACTTCCTGAAAAATGACTTAGCCCTTTAATAAAGACAGTTCTATCATCAACAAATAGAAAGGATTGAATATCATGAGTCTTAGAGAGAATTTTATTTTAGAAATAAATATGAATGTGCTAAACGTTTACATGTCTAAGTTTATAATGCAAAATGAAATTTAAAAATAAAAGCACACACAGAGAGAGCCTGTCTTATGCAAGCTGAAGCTAGTCAACTTTTTCTTCTCTTTTTGGCTGAGATTCTGAAATAGCCAGAATATACTGTTGTGTCATCAGCCAATCAAAATTGGACATAACCAATATTAATTGAGAACCTATATCCCCCCTTTTTTCCTGGACACATCTGAAAATAAATGGGGTATTCACTAGTTCCAGTGGGCCTGGCATAGGGACTCAATCATGAATATCAGCAGTGGTTAGGCTAATGGACTTTGGGTTTGAAAGAGATGTAGATGGGTACTATTTTTCATCTTTTTCTCTTGGAATAGAATGTTTTATCTCTGCATTATTTGCTTTTTGATCAGTAAGAGCATTTTTCAATGAAATCTTCACTAATGTTTATTCTCCATGTTGTCATTGTACTTTAGAAAATAACACAAGTTAGAAGATACTATGAAATTTTTTAAAGAACTTTTGAGTCACTCTAGGGAAAGGACCATTGTGAGAAATGATTAGCTAATTCTTTTAAATCTTTGTTTTAATATACTCATGTTAAAATTGTATAAAATTCTACATAGAGTTGTGATTTTTGATGTGTGTTAAAGTATTTGGTCTATTACATATGGTATTCAGAATCTATAGACCTGGACTCTTAGTCAACTTAAACTGTTCACTAATCATTAGAGTTCAGATTCTAATTCATCTCAGGCTTAATACATTGCTATTTCTGTGAAATATTAGGGATGTGGAAATGACTACTGTTCAGTCAGAGAAAATTATTGTGTGTCTTGGGTTAAAAGGAATTTTTTTGCAATATTTATCCTCGATAAATTAGAGAAGTGAGACCTGTATAGAATCTAGGAAATTTAAAATCTGAGCCTAGGAAAGATAAAGGTTACAAATAAAGGTAGAAAACTTATGCTGATATTAACACTAGAATTTAAATTTCACCCAGAAATTGTGTGGACTCTATGATGTCCTTCCATTTGATACTTTCAGTTCAGTTCAGTTGCTTAGTCGTGTCCAACCCTGAGCAACCCCATGGACTGCAGCATGCCAGGCTTCTCTGTCCATCACTAACTCCTGGAGCTTATTTAAACTCATGTTCATCGAGCTGGTGATGCCATCCAACCATCTCATCCTTTGTCATCCCCTTCTCCTCCTGCCTTCAATCTTTCCCAGAATCAGATGGCCAAAGTATTGGAGCTTCAGCTTTAGCATCAGTCCTTCCAATGAATATTCAGGACTGATTTCCTTTAGGATGGACTGGTTGGATCTCCTTGCAGTCCAAGGGACTCTCAAGAGTCTTCTCCAACACCACAGTTCAAAAGCATCAATTATTTGGCACTCGGGTTTCTTTCTAGTCTAACTCTCACATCCATGCATGACTGCTGGAAAAACCATAGCTTTGACTAGACAGACCTTTGTTGGCAAAGTAATGTCTCTGCTTTTTAATATGCTGTTTAGGTTGGGCATAGCTTTACTTCTAAGGAGCAAGCGTCTTTTAATTTCAGGGCTGCAGTCACCAGCTGCAGTAATTTTGGAGCCCAAGAAAAGAAATTCTCTCACTGTTTCCATTGTTTCCCTATGTATTTGGCATGAAGTGATGGGACCAGATGCCATGATCTTCATTTTCTGAATGTTGAGCTTTAAGCCAACTTTTTCACTCTCCTCTTTCACTTTCATCAAGAGGCTCTTTAGTTCTTCTTTACTTTCTGCCATAAAGGTGGTGTCATCTGCATATCTGAGGTTATTGATATTTCGCCCAGCAATCTTGATTCCAGCCTGTGCTTCATCCAGCCCCAGCATTTCTCATGATGTGCTCTGCATGTAAGTTAAATAAGCACCAGGTAGAATATAAGTTAAATAAGCGTCAGGTAGGATAATCCTTACCTGTTCCTCCTCTTGGAGGGCAGAATAGAATGTTATTTGATACTTTAGAGGTGGGAAAGCTCCCTCGCAGTCTTAGGGAGAGGTATTACCTTGTATGTCATGAAAATTATGATACTGAGAACAGGAATAGCATAAAATGCTATTGGTTGTGTATACCTAAACATACCTGTATATAAGCACCAGTATATTTTGATTATATATATATGAGATGATTTTACCTTAATCAGTTGGTTGTTATGCATGGTCTTGAATAATATTTGGAGATGCTGATGATTAAACACAGCTTCCCACACTTGTTACACTATTGAAGGTGGGGGGTAGTCTAGCACAATGGTTAAGTTCAGCTTCTGGAGTCAGGCTTTGTGAACGCAAATTCCAGCTTCTCCAGTCATTAGCTGTGTGATTTTTGACCAAGTTAATCAACGTATCTGTGCTTTAGTTTCCCAAGTCTAGGAGACAATAAAGGAAACTTTAAAGGGATTATTGTCAGGTAAAAATGGGATAATACACATAACACACTTAGCAAAGTTCTTTGCTACAGAACTACATGAAGTTCTACAGCACTCACAAAGCTAGCCATTATTATAAATTATACAGTTTAATATTAATATCAACTACTTCATAGATACACTAATTTCTTTGCCAAGAGAATTTTTGCAACTCTGATTTTTGAGCCTTCTGTTTGAAACTGACTTCTTATTTTTAAAATTATATATGTCTTTGTTCACTTGTCTATTTTTCCTTATTGACTTTAGGAGAACAATGAAATGGAAGGGAGAACAGAGGTGGAATTGTAAGCACTACAGGAACTCTTGAAATCATGTAACCGTGTGAAATGCAGGCAGATTTTTAACAGCAAAATATATAACTTGGGTTTTAGATTTTTGGAAAGACCAAGTGACTTAAAACGTTGCTTCTGCATGAATGTGCTTTGTGAACCCTGTACGCATGTATAAACCTGGAATGTTTGGAAGTGACCCAAATCAGACCGAGATCCAGGTACAGGAGCCAGGTTATGTAACCAGTGTCTGTGTAACCAGGGCGGACTCATTCAAGGACAGTCTCTTCTCAGGCACCCGAGTTGTAGTTGAATAGTCACCTGGATCCTCCTAGGTTCACAGACATTGATTTTAAGACCTGAATTGGATTTTCTGTATTGGAATTTAGACAACAAAACAATTAGCAAGAAAAAGACATAATTGGTGAACTACATAGCCTTACCGAAGAGTTTAAGTCTGTATATACCTAATTACTACATGTATGATTCTTCATGCTCAGTCTCACTTCCACAGAAATAAGTGTCAGGACTCAGAGTGTGGAAGGTAAAATCTTAGTCTTGTTTCAGGACTTGTTTCAGGACTGATTTCCTTTAGGATGGACTGGTTGGATCTCCTTGCAGTCCAAGGGACTCTCAAGAGTCTTCTCCAACACCACAGTTCAAAAGCATCAATTATTTGGCACTCAGGTTTCTTTATAGTCCAACTCTCACATCCATACATGACTAAAAAACCATAACTTTGACTAGACAGACCTTTGTTGGCAAAGTAATGTTTCTGCTTTTTAATATGCTGTCTATGTTGGTCATAGCTTTTCTTCCAAGGAGCAAGCCCAACGTGTAGCCACCAGGCTGGTCCTAAGACCTGTCTATTGCAGTGACTTTTGGACTTCTAGCATGAAAGAAAGCCTAGAGAGCTTGCAAGAAATGCAGATTCCTGGAATTCATCCTTGAAGTTTCTGACTCAGAAGTCGGAGGGTAGGATCCAGGAATACAAATATTTTTTTAAGTTGAAGTGCAGTTAATTTACAATGTTATATTAATTTCAAGTATACATCAAAGCGATTCAGTTTATATATATATAATATACACACACATATTTTTTTTTCAGATTCTTATATAAGATATTGAGTATAGTTCCCTATGCTATACAGTAGATCCTTATTGTTTACCTGTTTTACATATAGTAGTGTGTATATATTAATCCCAAACTCTTGAATCTAAACTTTTTATCCAAATATTTTATAAGAATCACAGTTGACTCACAGACCACACTTGGAAATCAGTACTACTTTTCTAGAGGAGCACTAGTTTCAACCTGGGATGCATATCAGAATTACTGTGGCTCTAAGTGAAGTCCAGTGCAATATGCTCAGCTCTGTCCCTCCACGCTGCATTAACCACTGCTGTGAGCCATCCGTGTGGAGTCTGTCATGTGTGAATTCTAGAGAACCAGGCTGTGTTCTCTCATTGGCTATCCACTGGCCTTTACCCACAGGTTTTCATCCACTGTGATTCTCCATGGTGATATGGGCCACTGGCCACCACCTCAGTATCCCTGTGAGCTCACTTGTTGTACTCAGATTCCAGGGTCCAAACGTAACACTCCAAAGTCCAAAAAGAAATGATGGGAGGTAAGGTGCTGGAGCCAGAATTTCTCCCCTGTTCCCCAGATGACAGTCGTGCTTTGGTGGAGTTCTCTAGCCAGGTCTCTATGGCGCTCCAGACAACCCCAGGGGCTGTGGTACCCACCTGGAGTGTGGTGACCGTGTGGTCGATACAGAGACCACCACGACTGCTGAATGTCAGCAGTGTCTCTCCCTTGCACAGCTCCAGGCCTCTCCCTTCTTTGCCTCCTGGGAATGCCGCTTCCCTTGTCCTTGTGGTTTTCTGGTGGGAAACACAGGCTCCTTCTCTCTGGTCTCTTCTTGTCCACCACCCTCTTCCACAACTGCCAGGTAGAGGCCAGATGACTATGCCAAGTATGCGGACGTGATGGCACATGTTCAAACTACCGGACAAGGGCCTCTGTAAGCCCTTTATACCCTTGAAGTCTTTCTTGCCTCCTTGTATAGAGCTTACCTAAGTAAGGTTTAAATTTGTTGAGAATTCCACAGGCTCTCGGATCTACTGTCTTCTTCTTACACTGCATTGGCAAAGGAACAGTATAACATACCCTTGGCTGGCAGGGGGATGAGGCAATCTGGTCTTTAGAAATATCTGATTTTTTGAAATGTTTCTGAATTATCAAGAATTAAAGCAAGAAAAATGTTTACTGTGTTTGGGTAGTAGTTTTGAGTCTTCAGTGTGTGTACTTCAATAGACCCATTTAAAAATGCAAATTATAGAATGTTTTAATGTTGCTGTATAAAACAATAAAGAAACTGTATAAAATAGTGAAAGGAGGGAGGGGGCATATGTATACCTATGGCTAATTCATATTGCTGTATGACAGAAACCAGCACCATATTGCAAAGCAACTATCCTCTAATTAAAAATAAATAAATTTTTAGAAAGTGACATTAAAGATGATGAGCAACTCTATTGCTGGTTATTTGAAAAGCCAGCAATAGTGTTCTGTCTTGTTAAATAGCTTTTTAATTTTAATTTTATTTATTTAATTTTTGGCTGTGCTGGGTCTTCATTGCTTCAGACTTGCTCTGTTTGCAGCGAGCAGGGGCTACTCCTTGTGCAATTTGGGCTTCTCATTGTAGTTCCACAACAAGTTCTCTTATTGTGGAACATGAGCTCTGGGGCTTCAGTGGTTGTGGCACATGGGCTCTATAGCTGCCGCACACAGGCTTAGTTGCTCCTCAGCCTGTGGGATCTTCCTGGATCAAACCCACCTCCTCTGCATTGGCAGGCATATTCTTAATCGCTGGGCCACCAGGGAAGTCCCAAATAACCTGTTTTTTGTTTGTTTGTTTGTTTGTTTTTTTAGAAAAACAAAATCTATAGAACCCCAGGGAGTGATTGAGGGTTAGGTTTAACATCTTCTCATTGCAAGATCGTGTTATGATGGAGCCCTGCATCCAGCCTGACGCAGCGCTCCTAGATGACCACTTCTTTCCTCAACGATAGGACAAGCTCACTGGTAACTTAAGGGAGCAAGGTTTGTTGAAGGTGAGTGATTGGCGAAAAGATATACCTACCTGGAAAATGATATCACCAATCAAAGTAGATGAGAAAGGGAATTATGCGTATGGGAGAGCGCAGTGTTATAGGTCTTCTCCAGAGGTAATTATTGGTCTTCTGGCAGTTTATTTTCTCACACTAGGGGAAAAGAGTTAAAAGGTAACCTCTGAACTGTTCCGTCTGGCTAATCGTGGTGGTTGTTGGAGAGGTGCTCCCTCTCTGCATGATGGAGTTTTAACTGTCTCTGGGGCGCGTGCTTAGTTGGGAAGGTGGTGCCGCACCCGAGGCCTCTCAGACTAGCCCAGTTCTTTCTGTCAGGTTCTTATGAGGACACTAGGAGCACGATTTCAGCACTGGTGAAGCCACTCTCAGCAGCCCAGCATGAAGAAAGGCACGGAGCAGAATCTCTGTGAGCCCCTCGCCCCACCCCCACGACCGCTGTTTCCCAACCTCCTTTAGCTCCGGCTGGCGCCAGAATAGGCGGCTTTGAACAAACTTGGCGGCTGTCTGCAAACACTTGAAGGGATGACGTGCACAGAGTAGATTCATTGTTCCAAAGTTCCAGCAGCCACGACCAGATTCAGTGGGCAGGACGGTAAGGAGGCAGGTTTGAAATTAACACGGGAAGAACTTGCCAAGGATTCCAACTGTCCCGTAATGGCCTTGAAGTGTCATGCTCGCTCCAGGTGTCAGTGTGCAGTGGGTGAGAAGACCAGCCACCAGAAACAACAACAACAAAAAAATGGGAACGTCTTTGGTGGTCCAGTGGCTAAGACTCTATGCTTCCGGTGCAGGGGGCACGGGTTCGATTCCTAGTCAAGGAACTAGGTCTCACATGCCTCAACTAAGAGTTCATACGTTACAAGTAAAAAGATCCCACGTGCTGCAGCTAAGGACCCCACTTGCCATTATGAACATTGAGGATTTCATGTGCTGCAGCTAAGACCCAGCACAGCCAAATAAGTAAATAAAAAACATACCTAAGGGTAGCTGCAAGGAGCTTTTTTTTTTAAAAAAAGAAAGAAACAGCAGTAAAGGAGATCTGGCACTGCACGGAAACTGGAATGGGTTGATCACTGCCATCAGTACCCTTCTTGGCACTATTGATAAACCATTTAACTATAGGCAGTGGAGGGGGACATATAAGAAAAAAGGTAAAAGAGATGGGAAAGAATCGTTGCGATGTCTTTTTGCCCCAGATTATTAAGCACATTACTTGTATTGAGCATCTGCTATGTGCCAGGGCTTCCCTGGTGGCTCAGCTGGTAAAGAATCCACCTGCAATGCTGGAGACCTTCATTCGACCCCTCGGGTTGGGAATATCCCCTGGAGAAGGGAACAGCTACGTACTTCAGTAGTCTGGCTTGGAGAATTCCATGGGCTCTGTAGTCCATGGGGTCACCAAGAGTCGGACTCCACTGAGAGACTTTCACTTTCACCATGTGCCAGAACACTGTATCATTTAAGAGCCAAAAGGTCCAAGATCCCTGTGTGTCCCCTCTTAGCTAGAGTTCTGCAATTGTTTTTCTGCCTCTCACATGAAGGTCAAGCCCTGTGGTCATCCTCAGTGACTTCCCGTGGGCTGCCCTGAGTACTCAGCATATCTGAACTAAACTCCTTGAAGATCTTTTTATGTTCTCATATCGTATTTTCTGTGTCTCTCGTGGTGCTTGCAACATTAGATTTTAACAGTCAGTTTGTACTGATTGTATTGATTTTTTCCTCACTAGACAGTAATGTCTTTGAAAGCAGATCCTTAGTCATCCAATTAATGACTGATTATCTAGAAATAGTGAATTCTAGTATCTGTTGACTGAGTATTTGATTACTCCTCTTATTTCATCCTGTTCCCAAAAGAAATATCTAGGAGGAATTTTATCCTCAAGTTAAGGACCTAAGAGGAAAAATACCAGAATACGCTTGATTCTCCTGGCCCTTCCTTTCCAGTTCTAATCACATCCTAAGTGCCTATCCCATTCATTCTATTCCAGGGGAAGAGCAGAAGGTACTAAAGAGAATGAGGTAGAAAAATATGCCCAAGATTAGAGATGGGGAAAATCACTTTTTGTGTAACTCCTATATCAACTCAACTATGTGTATTGCCTTCAGCAGCACTAGCGGTAGGTAGGATGGGGAGAAAATCCTGCTCCTGATGTTAACCGGCTGTGTGACCCAGCACTAGTCCTGTGACCACCTTGCTATTTCTTCTCAGTAAAATGAAGAGTTTGCCCAGGCAGTTTTCAGGGGCTCATTCTGGTCCATGCCTGCACGCAAAGTTGCTTCAGTTGTGCTCTGACTCTTTGAGACCCAGTGGCCTGTAGCCCGCCAGGCTCCGCTGTCCATGGGATTCTCCAGGCAAGAATGCTGGAGTGGGCTGCCATGCTGTCCGCCAGGGGATCTTCCCGACCCAGGGATCGAACCCCTGTCTCCTGCATTGCAGGTGGGTTCTCGACCACTAGTGCCACCTGGGAAGCCCCTATTCCGCTCCAATACACTGTAAATCATAATGTCTTTTCCCTTCCAGGGTTTTCTGAAGTTCTTTTCCTCTTCATAGTATTCTCCTGAATAATCAAGAATACAGAATGATATTGATGAAAAACAATATTGAGAGAGCTGACGCATCTAAATTGAATCCCTGCTGTGTGACTTTGGGCAAATTATAATCATCTCCAAGCTGAAGATTCGTGTCCTATAAAATAGGCATGCTATTCTACATTTCCTAGGATTGCAGGACTCAGTGAAATAATGGATATGAAGTGCTGATTCTATACCACAAACATAACGAGCTCTTGGAAGATGATAGTAGTTCTTATTCGAAAGTAGCCACCTCTCTTTCTTCCTCTTCTGTCCAACCCCTGAAAGATACCCACACACAAGTCCTAAAGAAGTTACTGGGCATAGGTTTTCTGTGTGTGTGTGTGTGTGTTCCTAAGCATCATTTCTCTTCTGTCTAGAATTAGTAGAGGACAGTCAAGGTCCCTTCCTGCTGGGGCAGCCTGCTCCTACGTGTATAATGGCCAAATGAATAACCCATTTCACAGTGATGGGGAATATATTTATTTTAACATTTGCATAGAAGACAGGAATGTTGCTGGAATTAGGTGTGGGGTCAGCTATCGTAATATCAGGTATAATATCACACTCAGGTTGAGATTCTTTTATTTTAAAAAGCTTTGACTGAGCAACAGTGACACAGCAGCTCCAAAGTCTGACAATAAAGAGACACCTTATAAAAATTTATGAAGTTCAGGTTGTAAAAAACAAACCACACACAGCGAGCAGTAGCATTTCTTATTAAAATAATTTTAAGTTCGTTGTCTTCATGTCGCCTATAATAGAAGCTTGTGCCATGGCTAGATACCTCAACAGCCTGTAAACTTTTATATGGGCTTTTGAAAAGGGATGATAGTTTTATGAGATATGATTTTCTCATCTCACCAAATTAGATTATTTGAGATAGTGTCCCAGGATGTAAAATTTCAATCCTGAGTAAATCTGTACCTCAGAGACTCTGTGCAGCCTGCTAGCAGAGTGGAAATGGAGTGTAATAAATCTGCCCTGAGCCCATTTCTCTCCACACAGCCCCATAATTCATTCTCTGCTTGGTACCCATGACCACTTTTTCACGGCTAATCAGTCTGTATTCAGGCTGGCTTCTCTCAAGTGCAGGGTGCGTGCATGCTGTCGCTCAGTTGTGTCCGATTCTTTGTGATTCCATGGACTGTAGCTCCCCAGGCTCCTCTGTCCATGGGATTCTCCAGGCAAGAATACTGGAGCGGGTTGCCATGTCCTCCTCCAGGGGATCTTTCCAACTCAGGGATCAAACCCGTATCTCTTACATCTCCTGCACTGGGAGGTGGGTTCTTTACCACTAGCGCCACCTCAAGTCCAGTACCTCCTCCTCGATCCAGACTGCATCTCTCTCTCGGCATGCTCTACCACTTCTGGGTGTTTTTCGAGAGCCGTGTGCCATCAGGAGCCCAAGATGTTCCTAATCGTGCTCTGGCTATAAGGTGGCCTATTTGTTTACAGTATACTTTTTAATTTTATTCTTCTAGTGTTTTTGGCTGTGCTGGGTCTTCATCGCTGTTGGACTTTTCTCTAGTTGTAGCAAGCAGGGACTACCGTCTAGTTGCTTTATGTGGACTTCTCAGTAGAGCAACTTCTCTTGTTGCAAAGCATGAGCTCTAGGGTGCGAGGGCTTCAGTAGCTGTGGCACATGGGTTCAGTAGTTGTGACTCCTGGGTCCTACAGGCTCAGTAGCTGTGGCTCATGGGCGTGGTTGCTCCGTAGTGTGTGGGATCTTCCCAGATCAGGGATCAAACCTGTGTCTCCTGCATTGTCAGGCAGATTCTTTACCACTGAGCCACCAGGGAAGCCCTGCTGCAATATACTTTCAAAAAGATATTCTGTTTAAAATAGATTAAAATAGATAACATCTCTGAGGACACCTCAGAGATGGGTCCAGTAGGTCCAGTGAGTATTTGAGCTGGGCTTTCCTGAGTCTTCTCCGAGGGGACGGAGGAGCTGCGACTAACACAGCTGGTTTCTTTATCCCGGTCCCTTCCACCTCATCTATGAGGAATGCCTCTCCATCACTCCCAGGCTGTCTCTCTTTCCTTCACCTCAGCATTGTATTGGTTCAGTGGCACCACCATCAAATGCTGCTGCAAAACCAAGAATGGCTGCAGGTAACTTTTAAGGAGCTTAGGAAAAAAAAATGTGTAGGAAAATTTCCTCCAAGGTGGAGTTGAGGTTATCAGATTGAACTGGGAATTAAGCACATCATTTCCAGTCCCGATTCCACTCTTAATTATTTTTGCGATATTGACCAAGGGATTTATTTTCATTGGCCCTCACTTCTGTCATGTATAAAACAAGCAGTAGCAACGGCACCTTTTAGGAGAGAAAATTCTATGAATTATAAATTATACAGACATGGAAAATTGTCTTCTCTTCCTCCCTACAATTTAACAACTTATTGTCACAAGATTATGTTAATGGACCTGGGACTTTGGGAGAAGAGTTATCAAGGGCATTATGCCACCCCGCAGGATGTAGGTTGAGCGTCACTCAGAAGTGAGGTTGTATAGAAGGCTGGTTCACAGTTGTAACAGCCTGGACAAGGAGCAGGGATCTAGAGTAGCAGTTTGATGCAGAATACAAAAAGCGAGTGCTCTGTGGGACAGGAAACTGGCGACGTCAATGGCATCCAGTTTGTTAGTTTTAGGGGAAGAGTTATCTTCATGTCCTTCAGTGATTTTTAAAGACAGTTCATCACGGAGCTCCTTAAACTTTTTTTTCAGAATGCTTTCACCTGAATGTATTCATTCACCTTCTCTTCAACTCTTGAATTTGTTCATAGCCTCTATTTCTTTCTTTTTTTCAGTTACAAACATATATATATATATATATATATATATTTCCAGGTTATTTTCCATTATAGGTTATTATAAGATATTGAACACTGTTCCTTGTGTTATACAGTAAATGCTGTTGTTTATCTATTTCTTGTCTAGCTTCATAGGGGAGGAAGCTGAAGCCCTGAGAAAAGCACAGCGTGGTCCCGCCCTGTAGAGGAGGAGCCGCACAGGGCAGTCAGCGAGGACAGGGCTCCCAGCGGCTTCAGGTTGGGCCGTCGACCAGCAGCCTTACTCAGATCTGCTGAACCTGAATCTCCATCTTAAACCTCTCGTTTGCTGCATTTGCACATTAAAGTCGGAGAAGGACAGTCATGAAGTGTAATCTTCCCGTCTACCGAAAGTTCTTTTTTAGCTCCACGCTTCTGAACCTGGCACAGGCCCTCTGGGTTCATGGAGAAGCCAATCGATAAAGGGAGAAGCATGCCCAAGGTGCCATGGGACAGCTTCCTGGATTTTATATGTGAAATAAAATAGAGGTATTTAGCCCTCACCATCATTTTGAGGGCTTATTTAGACAAATATAAATAGATAAGCAGGATATGAAATACTTATATTTCAGTTTAAGGCTTTCTAAGTTGGTCCCTGAGCAAACTCCCTTCTAATACCTTATATCTACAGAGTCCCATGTGAAAGTATGTAAATATAACAGGACAAGTAAGCAGCATATCTGATTAGACATCTGAGTGATTAGAGTGATTTAAGTTAAATCTTGTATCTCTGTCTCTAAAATGACTATAGGATTCTAAAGCTGTTAGACCCCCTAGTTTCCAAATTCTGGAAATAGCCATTCTAGATGTTTTACAAGAATATGGCTTTAAAGTGCAAACATCAGAGTAACCGATTAACACCAAATTTGGGAAATAAACATGTTCTCATTACTGTTTTGGTAGTCAGCAAATCATTAACTCATCCAAGAAGATAACTTTCCACAGTCAAATAAAAGAATGCATTTAGTTTCAACTGAGTGCAGTCAATGGAGAAGATACTGTCTAAGAGGAAAATCTTTGAGCTCTTCTCTTTGTCTTTCACATCTTGCAAAAGAACCGCTGACTTTGAAAAAGTCCTGCCAGGCACACGACATGACAACTCTTGATAGTGCCAAGATAATTGAATGGGGCAGATGAGAGTGAGTCATTTGTTCTGAGATATCCAGGACCAACCACCTTAACATTTTTTGAATTCTGGGGCACCGTCATAAATATGGGATAATGGATGCCTCAGTTGTTGCGTTCCTCAGGAGGTCTCTAGGATCCCCCCCCCACAGGGAAACTCTTGCCAGTTCCCTAGTGTGACCATCTGAAAGGGTCACTTGTGCACATGTTACATCATTCATGGAAGCCTAGGAAATGGAACAGGGCTGTAAATCTTTACAAATCTGATGTGAAAGATATGGTGTGTGTGATCCATATAGTTCTTTTATGTGAGAGGCAGATGTGACATGCCCTTTGTGTGATGGCTTTATCTTTCATTCCTGTCCCTGTCATTTTTTGTGGCACTTGCTCCCAGCTTTACAGGTAGAATGACATTGTTGTTTTGGCTGGAGTATGCTGGGTTGACAGCCTTCGCTGACTGCAGCCCCTCCCCTGCTGAGATTTCCTATCTCTTGAGGCTGGCATTATATTATGCCACAGTATGCAGCCCTGGTTCCTTTATTATTTTTGTTTTTCTCTCTTACCTGTCTTATATTCTCTCTCATCGTTCTTTAGATTGCATGGTACCCAGTCAGATAATGTGACTCCCCAAAGAAATAGACTCTATGTCAGTCAGTGGCTGCCAGAGCATACCGTTCATGTAGACAAAAATATTCTATAATAGACATCCTAGTTTATTCCTTGAGAGTTTCAAAATATTACCACCTTTAAGGGTGTTAGGGTGGTTTCTAGATTGAGATAATCAGAGTGGAGATAATTAATCATGTGTGGTGTTGGAGTAGTTAGTATACTTTTGACATAAAAAAGGAATATCTCAGGTGTATAGATATTGTACATGTCACTAAAAGAAGGTTATAAAGAAAGACTGTGGAATATATGTCTTCAATATGGTTCTTCAAGTTGAATAGTTTACAGACTCTCTCATTCGTGAGAGTTATAATTTTACCCAGTGCTGTTTGTATTTGGAGTATTCTTTGTTATCACATTTTTATTTAAATTCTGAGAGTGAAAAGGCTTGGCATAAATAGTGTTACATTCTTTAAGACCATAATTGAACATCCTGTACATGTTTGCATGCTAAGTCGCTTCAGTCGTGTCTGACTCTTTGCAACCCTATGGACCCTAGCCTGCCAGGCTCTTCTGTCCATGGGATTCTCCAGGCAAAATTACTGGAGTGGGTTGCCATGCCCTCCTCCAGGGCTGTACATGTTTACATGCCTGTGAAGTCATATTGATTCTTTGTCCTTTCTCCCCTCACTTCTTTGCACTGCTGCTGCTAAGTCACTTTAGTCGTGTCTGACTCTTTGTGACCCCCATGGACTATAGCCTACCAGGATCCTCTTTCCATGGGATTCTCCAGGCATGAATACTAGAGTGGGTTGCTGTTTCCTTGTCCTCTTTGCACTGATATTAAGCCATATAGTTTGATCTTCTTATTCAAACCATTCCTTTAACTGAATAATTATGATGTTTTCACCTTGGTTTGCTTCCTTTTTCTTCTTTCCCTCCTTTTTTTTTTTTTTTTTTTAAAGAAATTCACTTTATATTCTATGTAGGAATAACAATAGCTATAGCAACCAGAGGCCGGAGTCTGCTTTACTTTGTGTGATAGCATTTAAGCACTTTACATGCACTATTTTGCTTAACACCAAGAAAGGCACTAGCATCATCCCCATTTTACAGATGATGAAACTCATGCTTAGAATTCCAGGAACTTTTCTAGGTCATAAGGCTCGTGACTGATAGAACATGGTCTTGAATCCAGGCCTCAGTGACTCTAGAATCTACCTTCTTTATGACAACCATAATGCAAGAGCAGAAAGGAAATCAAAACATCATCTAGTTCAAATTATTCTTTACGCAGATGAAGAAATAGGTCAAGAGAGGTTACATGCCCCACGCTAGGTCATACAGCTAGCAAGTGAAAGAGGCAGCTTCAGTTGGTGTCCATTTTCAAGGAGGCTATGTAAGCATATTCCACTCTATCTGATAGGATAGCTTGGACCACGTCCTCTCTGGACCAATGCACGGTAGCAAGGAGTATGGGCTCACTGATCAGAATGGTTCAACGTGGCTGCTCCCTCATGCTCCTCTTGCTGCCGGGTTAAGAGGAGTCCTTACAGCTGGGAAGATACATAAATAGTATCACTGTTTATGTTGTCTTCTAGGCTGTAAGCCTGTTTCTAGCCAGATTCCCTCAAAGTCAGGAAGCAAGTCCCCACTAAGGAATATTCTATGTTATTAGGACCCCCCCCTTCTCCATTCTGGGCTTCCTAGGTGGTGCTAGTGCTAACGAACCTTCCTGCCAATACAGGAGACATAATGGGACGCCAATTTGATCCCTGGGTTGGAAAGATCCCCTGGAGGAGGAAATGGCAACCCACTCTAGAATACTTGCCTGGAGAATCCCATGGACAGAGGAGCCTGGCAGGTTACCGTCCATGGGGTCGCGAGCAGTCGGACATGACTGAGGCGACTTAGCATGCGCTTCTCCATTCAAAGCAGAGCAAATCCAGGGGCAAACCAATCTGCCTTCGTTGTTCTTTGCTCAGTCCACCCTCCATGCCCTGCCTCTAGGTTGAAGGTAGATTGAGTTTGACAGATGGAAAACCAGCAGCAGTCCTGAGACTGGCTGCCAAATGGGACAGAAGAGGCAGTGATCTGATGGGTTGTGGCATTAAACTGAAAGTGTAGAACATCGATGCACAAATGAAGGCAGTGAATGGTGACCCTCCTGAGGAAAGAGTGCTATTTTTCACTACTGAAGGAACCATCTTGAAGGTTTGGAAAAGGGAAAAGACAGCTACTGGGTAAGGTATTGCTTTCTAGATCATGATTTAACTTGTAGAAGGGTCTTCAGCATAGATGTGTGTCCCAGTTGGACTTGTTTTTAACAGTATATTTTTCTGACCACAAAACTAAACTGATTCAAGAAAAGTATGAGGAAAGAAGTTGCGATTCACTGAGACACACATCTAGATGGAATGGTGGTTCACTTGATCCATTGGTGGATCACTTGTTTTACTCTAGACATACATTTCCCTTCCCTTTCCAGACCTCTGTGCTGTCTTTGCCTCAGGGCACAGTTGTACAGTAGAGACGATAGCAGAAGTTGCCCAAACAAGAGGAGAGACTGGCTCCAGTGTTCTAAAAGCTCTTAGAAGGGACTAGATCCTCTAAGGAAGAGTGTAGGGACCTTGGGAAAGGATAAGCAGGACAATGTAAAAGAACAGAAAAAGAGAGGTTGATTTCTAAGGTTAGTGGATTCAATGCTCTGATTTTTTTTTTGGAGCACTCCAGGACTTTGTAGTGGAATTTGATCATAGGGAAGCTAAGTATTTTCCTTGCTGTGTGCTGTATTTAGTTGCTCACTCATGTCCAACTCTTTGAGACCCCTTAGACTGTAGCCTGCCAGGCTTCTCTGTCCATGGGGATTCTCCAGGCAAGAATACTGAAGTGGATTGCCATGCTCTCCTCCAAGGGATCTTCCCAACCCGGGGATCGAACCCAGGTCTTTTGCATTGCAGGCAAATTCTTTACTGCCTGAGCCACCAGGGAAGCCCAAGGTATTTTCCTTACCAGCCTTATAAGGAATCCTGAAGTATGTGAAGCAGGTCCCCCAGCACCAGAGTTCTTGAGTGAAAGTGAAAGTGAAGTCGCCCAGTCGTGTGTGTCTCTTTGCGACCCCATGGACTGTAGCCTATCAGGCTCCTCCGTCCATGGGGTTTTCCAGGCAAGAGTGCTGGAGTGGATTGCCATTTCCTTCTCCAGGTGGTCTTCCTGACCCAGGAATTGAACCCGAGTCTCCTGCATTGCGGGCAGATGCTTTACCGTCTGAGCCACCAGGGAAACCCATGAGACTTCTTTCAAAAATGCAAATCTAAGCATGTTTCCCAGAAAAAGGTTCCTTCAGTGACTTCCTGTCTGTAGGAGACGCAGAAAATTATTCCAGGCAGTCAAAATTGCCTGTGTAAAACTATGAAGTTGATGGCACATGTACTCTGCACAGGTGACTTTCTTCATCTGGATAGCAAGGTTGTTGAGCAGCTGGAGGGATGGGCGAGGGCCTTCATGGGTGGTCTTGACTGCCATCTGGTGGAGTCTCCATAGGCCAGTGTTTTCAAATGTTTTCTTAGGAGCATACATAATTTTTAAAATAATACAAATCTTGCAGAGAAACCATGAACTCTCAAGCCATGCCCTCCCCTACATAGCCTTGAACTCTTGAGGTGTCTCTGTGTGACCATGACTATGGATAATTGGGAACCCAGTATCTGATCAGATTTGGGATTTAAAATGATGACCATAATGGTGGTATGAATATGCATCGAGCGGTAGAGATGGAGAATGTCAGACTGGATGCAAAGAAACCAAGGTAGTGAGAAGAAATTTGTGAATGCAAATCGGTAGGTCCAGTGGTTAAGACTCTGTGTTCCTGAAGCAGGGGGCCAGGGTTTGATCCTTTGTCAGGGAATTACATCCCACATGCTGCAACTGAGACCTGGCACAGCCAAACAAATAAATAAAAATAAATTAAAAAAAACAAATTGGAAATGTAAAAATAGCTTCATTTACCTATGAATTTCAGCTTTTATTGTGAACCTTATTTGATTTGATGGTCAAAATTTAGTTTTAATTCATGGTTACTCTCCTACTCTGAATTAGACCAAATTTCAGGGGAGTGTTTTTATACATAATAAAAACCACTTCTTACTCAATGCTTAATTATGGAGAGAGCAGGACTTTTAATCATTTCACGCATTTAATTACTGTAGTAATCCTGTATAACCTGTACCATTATTATCTCTATCTTATGTATTAGGTCTATAAAATTGAGCACTTTGCCAGAGTCAAATAGCTCTTAATGATTAGAGCTAGGAGTGGAACCCGGAGAAGGCAATGGCACCCCACTCCAGTACTCTTGCCTGGAAAATTCCATGGACAGAGGAGCCTGGTAGGCTGCAGACCATGGGGTCGCAAAGAGTCGGACACGACTGAGCGACTTCACTTTCACTTTTCCCTTTCATGCATTGGAGAAGGAAATGGCAACCCACTCCAGTGTTCTTGCCTGGAGAATCCCAAGGATGGGGGGCCTGGTGGGCCACCATCTATGGGGTCGCACAGAGTCAGGCATGACTAAAGCAACTTAGCAGCAGTGGCAGCAGGAGTGGAACCCAGACAGCCTGCCTCCTAGGGTGTGCCAGTATCTTTGTTCTTAGCCAGTGAAGTTATGATGTGGAAGCATCCATGGGGAGGGTGCCATTTTGTCCTTGAGTATGATCAGTCCTCTCTGGCAACTCTTGCTGTTGCATTTTTTTCCTTCATCCCATCTGGTTCTCGGACATCATTCATGTAGGTTGCTCTGGATCTTCCGGAAGGATTCATTCAGCTATTCACAATCTGTACCACACTTGTAAGAGACTCGTTGAGGCTGTCTAGGACTGCATCTACTGAGAGCAGTGGTCTCAACTGCAGTTTTGCCCCCAGGGACATTTGGCAGGGCCTGGAAACGTTGTTGGTTGCCCAAACTGAGGGTGGGGATTACATTCCTGGAATCTAGTGGGTAGAGGCCAGGGATGCTAGTAAACATCCCACCATACACAGGACAGTCCCCACAACAAAGAATTAGTGGGGACAAAATGTTCACAGTACCAAGGTTGAGAAACTGCAGCATAGATGTGAAATTACATTTCAGCCATTTCGTTTAAAGTCATGCTTTATTCCCAACCCTCCATCTTCCCAGTAAGGCATAGACTCCCTTGGTTCTTAGGTCCTCCAGACCTTCTGTGTCTGTTGTGACTTTCCCCTCCACCATGGCTCAGTTTGGGGCTGTTAAGTGGGCTGGGACGTGGCCCCCTTTTCAGGTACCCACTTAAGTTGAAACACTCTGCTTACCTTTTGGCTGTTTCCCTCTCCCTTCCTTTTATCTAGTCTGAATGTAAGAAGTTTTGCTCTTATTCATCATATTTTTCCAAATCTGTTGCCCATGAGTTCCCCTAACATTTGAAACAAACTGTGAGAATTGATTACCTTTTCCTCTGCTTTATGCTGTGTGATCTCTGTCCTGGGGGCAATAAATACAGAAAAGTCAGCAGGCTGAATGAAATTTTACAGAAATGCAAGGAAAACCTTTGTTTGTCCATGTCAGCATTTTGCAGTCTATATTCTGAGGTATCCCACTGTCCCTGGAGAGAAGTTACTAGATTTTTTATGAAAAGGAAGAACTAATGCATGTATTCCCTCCTGTCTAAGAATCCACACATGGGTATAAACAAACCATTTACATTTGTTTATTCCACAACTTCCACAAAGCATTTGACCAGAAAGCTTTTCTTTTTCATGAAGTCCCTAAGAACGGCTTACATAATTTTGAGAAATGCTAGTCTGTGTGATAAGTGTGACCTTTATCTCAAAGCATTGGTGGAGAAAAGAGGACAGTCCTAGAGATGTTAGAAGTTAGACTCAACAAGACTTGATAAATGAATGGTCCTGGGAGGTAAAGAAGCAGGAGAAATCATTGAGAGAATAATAGAAATTTCAAGATTGAAGGAACAAATTTTGTATCATTCTTTATATATCGCCAAGTACTAGGCACCAGAGATTTTAAAAAGTGCAAATCACAAAATGACAGTCCTGGACTTATCTCCCTCCTGAATTACTGTAATGGCTTTCTAAATGGTCCCCTACATTTCTTTCAGCGCGTCTTCTAATCTCAACATCACAAAATGACCAAAGGAGCCTTTCTAAACACAGATGTAATCATGGCATTGCTGTGATCAAAAAACCTCTATGACTCAGTTTTGCACAGAGACAACCCAGATTCCTTTTCATAGTGTTCAGAGGCCCTTGTTAAAATCTTCTTGAATATGGATTTACCATGGAGTGGTGAGAAATGAGCAGCAGCTCTTATTAAACAGATCTTGCCTTGCACAGCCAGTACCTATGTGCTGTGTGCTTTTGGGGACTCTGGGGGACAAGGCAGGCTGTCCTGGGGCCCTTGCATCTGCTCCTGCCTCATGTGGATGCCTCACTTCTGTATGTTTTATACATCTATCATGAAAAGTGAAAGTGAAAGTCGTTCAGTTGTGTCTGACTCTTTGCAACCCCATGGACTCTATAGTCCATGGAATTCTCCAGGCCAGAAGACTGGAGTGGGTAGCCTTTCCTTTTCCAGGGGATCGTCCCAACCCAGAGATCGCACCCAGGTCTCCTGCATTGCAGGCGGATTCTTTACCAACTGAGCTATCAGGGAAGCCCTATAAATATATCATAATTTAATCTTAGAGTGGGAGCATGTGTGTTCCCGTCTCTGCCCATGTGGGGGTCTTCTCTTTGTCCCTCCAGATCCACTTTCACCCTTATTCACTTGTTTCTCTACACTGGGAGGCTGACCTGAGTGGACTGAATCTATGGTATCCCTTGGCTTTCTGTCTTACAGTTGGGCTTTGTTAGTGGAAAATCCCAACAGGAGACAGGAGAGAGGGAGTAGAGTGACATGAGAGTGCACATCCCCTGGATCCCTCTCTCAAGGGCCCCACAGTCTGGCCGTGTCCTGTGCTGGCCAGTGCTTCTCTCCAGGCGGTCTACCCCATGGTCTTCCTCTCCAGGCTGGGGAAGCTGCTCTCTCCCTGGTGGGGGTAACATCCCTTCTGCTTTAACTCCTGCTTCCTGCATATCCTTATGGTTCCACTATGCCCAGATTATATACGTATAAGTAGTCCCTTAAAAGTGAATCTTCTTCAAATATTTCCCCAAACTAAAAGGTGCATTTCTGTCCCATTGGGACCCTAATTGATGCAGTTGACCATCTGAAACACTTAGATTTTTGAGTGTCTGTGAATGGTAAAGATTTACGTGGCAAGGAATTAGACAAAGACATATCATAAAATGTCCATTTTTTGTATTTTACCTCATCATTTCAAATGGTACCATAAATTATAAAATGGAATATTAAATTTAAAAGTAACTTTGAATAAGGATAATATTCATTTTCTGGTCAAGAAAGGCCATTTCTTTTTTAAAATTTATTTATTTTTTATTGAAGGATAATTGCTTTACAGAATTTTGCTGTTTTCTGTCAAACCTCAACATGAATCAGCCATAGGTATACATATATACCCTCCCTTTTGAACCTCCCTCCCATCTGCCTCCCCATCGCACCCCTCTAGGTTGGTACAGAGCCCCTGTGTGAGTTTCCTGAGCTGTACAGCAAATTCCCGTTGACTATCTATTTTACACATGGTAATGTAAGTTTCCATGTTACTCTTTCTATACATCTTACCCTCTCCCTGTGTCCATGAGTCTATTTTCTATGTCTGTTTCTCCGTTATTGCCCTGTAAATAAATTCTTCAGTTCCATTTTTCGAGATTCCGTATATATGCATTAGAATACAGTGTTTATCTTTCTCTTTCTGACTCACTTCACTCTCTATAATAGGTTCTAGGTTCATCCACCTCTGACTCAAATGCATTCCTTTTTGCGGCTGAGTAATATTCCATTGTGTATATGTACCACACCTTCTTTATCCATTCATCTGTCAATGGTCATCTAGGTTGCTTCCATGTTCTAGCTATTATAGTGCTGCAATGAACAATGGGATGCATGTGTCTTTTTCAATTTTGGTTTCCTCAGGGTATATGCCTAGGAGTGGGATTCCTGGGCATATGGTGGTTTTATTCCTAGTTTTTTAAGGAATCTCCATACTGTCTTCCATAGTGGCTGTATCCATTTACATTCCCACTAACAGTGCAAGAGCGTTCCCTTTACTCCACAGCCTCCCCGGCATTTATTGTTTGTAGACTTTTTGATGATGGCCATTCTGACCAGTGTGAGGTGATATCTCATTGTGGTTTTGCTTTGCATTTCTCTGATAATGAACAATGTTGAGCATCTTTTCATGTGTTTGTTAGCCATCTGTATGTCTTCTTTGGAGAAATGTCTGTTTAGGTCTTTTTCCCACTGTTTGATTGGGTTTGTTTTTCTGGTATTGAGTTGTTGAGCTGCTTGTATATTTTGGAAATTAATGCTTTGTCAGTTGTTTCATTTGCTATCATTTTCTCCCATTCTGAGGGTTGTCTTTTCACCTTGCTTATAGTTTTCTTTGCTGTGCAAAAGCATTTAAGTTTAATCAGGTCCCACTTGAAATTTAGTTTTATTTTTATTTCCGTTACTCTAGGAGGTGGGTTATATAGGATCTTGCTTTGATTTATGTCATTGAGTGTTCTGCCTATGTTTTCCTCTAAGGGTTTTATAGTTTCTGGTCTTCCATTTAGGTCTTTAATCCATTTTGAGTTTATCTTTGTGTATGGTGTTAGGAAGTGTTCTGATTTCATTCTTTTACATGTAGCTGTCCAGTTTTCCCAGCACCATTTATTGAAGAGGCTGTCTTTGCCCCATCATATATTCTTGCCTCTTTTGTCAAAAATAAGGTACCCATAGGTGCATGGGTTTATTTATGGGCTTTCTATCTTGTTCCATTGGTCTATATGTCTGTTTTTGTGCCAGTACCATACTGCCTTGATGACTGTAGCTTTGTAGTATAATCTGAAGTCAGGAAGGTTGATGCCTCCAGCTCCATTCTTCTTTTTCAAGACTGCTTTGGCTATTTGGGGTCTTTTGTATTTCAATATGAATTGTGAAATTTTTTGTTCTAGTTCTGTGAAAAAGGCCATGGGTAATTTGATAGGGATCACATTGAATCTGTAGATTATTCCTAGATATTTAATTCTTTTTTGTTGCAATGTTGAATGGGATTGATTCCTTAATTTCCCTTTATAATTTTTCATTGTTAGTATATAGAAATGCAAGTGATTTCTGTGTATTGATTTTGTATCCTGCAACTTTGCAAAATTCACTGATTAGCTCTAGTAATTTTCTGATACTATCTTTAGGGTTTTCAATGCACAGTATCATGTCATCTGTGAACAGTGAGAGCTTTACTTCTTTTCCAATCTAGATTCCTTTTATTTCTTTTTCTTCTCTGATTGCTGCAGCTAGGACTTCCAGAACTATGTTGAATAATAGTGGCAAAAATGGACACCCTCATCTTATTTCTGATCTTAGAGGGAATGCTTTCGATTTTTTACCATTGAGAATAATGTTTGCTGTGTGTGTGTGTGATAGCCGCTCAGTCATGTTCGACTCTTTGTGACCCCATGGACTATATAGCCTGCTAGGTTCCTCTGTACATGAATTCTCCAGACAAGAATACTGGAGTGGGTTGCCATTTCCTTCTCCAAATGTTTGCTGTAGGCTTATCATATATGGCCTTTACTATGTTGTGGTAGGTTCCTTCTATGCCCATTTTTTGAAGTTTTAATCATAAATGGATGCTGAATTTTGTCAAAGGCTTTTTTGCATCTATTGATTATCATATAGTTTTTATCTTTTGATTTGTTAATATGGTGTATCACATTGATTGATTTCTGTATATTGAAGAATCCTTGCGTCCGTGGAATAAACCCAACTAGATCATGGTGTATGAGTTTTTTGATGTGTTGCTGAATTCTGTTTGCTAAAATTTTGTTGAGGATTTTTGCATCTATGTTCATCAGTGATATTGGCCTGTAGTTTTCTTTTTTTGTGTTGTCTTTGTCTGGTTTTGGTGACAGGGTGATGGTGGCCTCATAGAATGAGTTTTGAAGTGTTCCTTCCTCTGAAATTTTTTGAAAGCATTTTAGAAGGATAGGCATTAGCTCTTCTCTAAATGTTTGAAATAATTGTTCTGTGAAGCCATCTGGTCTTGGGTTTTTCTTTTTTTGGACATTTTTGATCACAGCTTCAATTTCAGTGCTTGTAATTGGGTATTTCTTCCTGGTTCAGTCTTGGAAGAGTGAACTTTTCTAAGGATCTGTCCATTTCTTCCAGGTTATCCGTTTTATTGCCATATAGTTGTTCATAATAGTCTCTTATAATCCTTTGTATTTTTGCATTGTCTGTTGTAACCTCCCCTTTTTCATTTCTAATTTTGTTGATTTGATTCTTCTCTCTCTTTTTCTTGATGAGTCTGGCTAAAGGTTTGTCAATTTTGTTTATCTTCTCCAATAACCAGCTTTTAGTTTTATTAATCTTTACTGTTGTTTCTTTCATTTCTTTTTCATTTATTTCTGCTCAGATCTTTTTGATTTCCTTCCTTCTACTGATTTTGGGGTTTTTCTGTTCTTCTTTTTCCAGTTGTTTTAGGTGTAAAGTTAGGCTGTCTATTCAATGTTTCTCTTGTTTCTTGAGGTAGGATTGTATTTCTATAAACTTCCCTCTTAGAACTGCTTTTGCTGCATCCCATAGGTTTTGAGTTGTCATTTTTTTCATTGTCATTTGTTTCTAGAAATTTTTTGATTTCCCTTTTGATATCTTCAGTAACCTGTTGGTTATTTAGAAATGTGTTGTTCAGTCTCCATGTATTTGTGTTTCTTACACTTTTTTTCTTATAATTGGTATCTAGTTTCATAGCATTATGATCCCAGAAGATGCTTGATATGATTTCAGTTTTCTTAAATTTACTGAGGTTTGATTTGTGACCCAAGATGTGGTCTGTCCTGGAGAATGTTCCATGTGCACTTGAGAATAAGGTGTATTCTTCTGGATTTGGATGGAATGTTCTGAAGATATCAATGAAATCGATCTCATCTCATGTATCATTTAAGACTTGTGTTTCCTTATTTTCTGTTTTGATGATCTGTCCATTGGTATGAGTGGGGTGTTAAAGTCTCCTACTATTATTGTGTGACTGTTCATTTCTCCTTTTATGTCTGTTAGTGTTTGTCTTATGTATTGAGGTGCTCCTATGTTGGGTGCATATGTTTACAATTGTTATGTCTTCCTCTTGGGTTGATCCCTTGATCATTATGAAATGTCCTTCTTATCTCTTGTAATCTTTATTTTAAGGTCTATTTTGTCTGACATGAAGATTGCTACTCCAGCTTTCTTTTGCTTCCCATTTGCATGGAGTATATTTTTCCATCCTCTCACTTTCAGTTTGTATGTGTCTTGAGGTCTGAAGTGGGTTTCTTGTAGACAGCATATATATAGGTCTTGTTTTTGTAGCCATTCAGCCAGTCTGTGTCTTTTGGTTGGAGCATTTAATCTATTTACATTTAAAGTAATTATTGATATATGTGTTCCTATTGCCATTTTTTTAATTGTTTGGGATTGATTTTGTAGATCTCTTTTCTTCTCTTGTATTTCTTGACTATGTAAGTCCCTTTAACATTTGTTGTAAAGCTGATTTGGTGGTACTGAATTCTCTTAACTTTTGATTGTGTGTTGAATGAGATCCTTCCAGGGTACAGTAATCTTGATTGTAGATTTTCCCCTTTCCATACTTTAAATATATCCTGCCATTCCCTTCTGGCCTGCACAGTTTCTGCTGAAAGATCAGCTGTTAAGTGTATGAAGTTTTCCTTGTATGTCACTTGTTGTTTCTTCCTTGCTGCTTTTAACAATCTTTCTTTGTGTTTCAGTTTATTTCAGTTCAGTCACTCAGTCGTGTCTGACTCTTTGCAACCTCATGGACTGCAGCATGCCAGGGCTCCCTGTCTGTCACCAACTCCCAGAGTTTACTCAAACTCATGTCCATTGAGTCGGTGATGCCATCCAACCATCTCATCCTCTGTTGTCCCCTTCTCCTCCTGCCTTCAATCTTTCCCCACATAAGGGTCTTTTCAAATGAGTCCGTTCTTCGCATCAGGTGGCCAAAGTGTTGGAGTTTCAGCTTCAGCATCAGTCCTTCCAATGAACATTCAGAACTGATTTCCTTTAGGATGGACTGGTTTAGTTTTTGTTAGTTTGATTAGTATGTGTTTTGGTGTGTTTCTCCTTGGGTTTATCCTGTATGGGACTCTTTGTGCCTCTTGGACTTGATTGACTATTTCCTTTTCCATGTTGGGGAAATTTTCACCTATAATCTCTTCAAAAATTTTCTCATACCCTTTTTTTTCTCTTCTTCTTCTGGGACTCCTATAATTCGAATGTTGGTGCATTTGATATGGTCCCAGAGGTCTCTGAGACTGTCCTCAGTTCTTTTCATTCTTTTACTTCTTCTGTTCTTCAGAAGTTATTTCTAACATTTTATCTTCCAGCTCACTGATTGTTTCTTCTGCTTCAGATATTCTGCTATTGATTCCTTCTAGAGTATTTTTAATTTCAGTAATTGTGTTTTTTGCTTCTGTATGTTTATTCTTTAACTCTTCTCGGTCTTTGTTAATTGATTCTTGCATTTCCTCCATTTTTTTTTCAATGTTTTGATCATCTTTACTATCATTATTGTGAATTCTTTTGCAGGTAGTTTGCCTATTTCCTCTTCATTTATTTGGACTTCTGTTTTTCTCATTTGTTCCTTCATTTGTGCAGTATTTCTCTGCCTTTTCTTTTCTTTTCTTTTTAGCTTATTGTTTGAAATCTCCTTTTCCCAGTCTTCAAGGAAAGTTGAATTCTTTCCTTGAAGAAGGTTGAATTCTTTCTTCCTTTTGGTTTCTGCCCTCCTAAGGTTGGTCCAGTGGTTTGTGTGAGCTTCCTATAGGGTGAGATTTGTGCTGAGTTTTCGTTTGTTTGTTTGTTTTTCCTCTGATGGGCAAGGCTGAGTGAAGTGGTAATCCTGTGTACAAACCCTGATGGTTGGGTTTGTATTTTTGTTTTGTTTGTCGTTTAGATGAGGCATCCTGCCCAGGGTGCTGCTGGTAGTTGGGTGATGCTGGGTCTTTTTTTTTTTCTTTTACATTTTTTTAATTTTTATTTTATTTTTAAACTTTACAATATTGTATTAGTTTTGCCAAATCTCGAAATGAGTCCGCCACAGGTATACGTGTGTTCCCCATCCTGAACCCTCCTCCCTCCTCCCTCCCCATACCATCCCTCTGGGTCGTCCCAGTGCACCAGCCCCAAGCATCCAGTATTGTGCATCGAACCTGGACTGGCGACTCGTTTCATACATGATATTTTACATGTTTCAATGCCATTCTCCCAAATCTCCCCACCCTCTCCCTCTCCCACAGAGTCCATAAGACTGATCTATACATCAGTGTCTCTTTTGCGGTCTCGAACACAGGGTTATTGTTACCATCTTTCTAAATTCCATATATATGCGTTAGTATACTGTATTGGTGTTTTTCTTTCTGGCTTACTTCACTCTGTATAATAGGCTCCAGTTTCATCCACCTCATTAGAACTGATTCAAATGTATTCTTTTGAATGGCTGAGTAATACTCCATTGTGTATATGTACCACAGCTTTCTTATCCATTCATCTGCTGATGGGCATCTAGGTTGCTTCCATGTCCTGGCTATTATAAACAGTGCTGTGATGAACATTGGGGTACACGTGTCTCTTTCCCTACTGGTTTCCTCAGTGTGTATGCCCAGCAGTGGGATTGCTGGATCATAAGGCAGTTTTATTTCCAGTTTTTTAAGGAATCTCCACACTGTTCTCCATAGTGGCTGTACTAGTTTGCATTCCTACCAACAGTGTAAGAGGGTTCCCTTTTCTCCACACCCTCTCCAGCATTTATTGCTTGTAGACTTTTGGGTCACAGCCATTGTGACTGGCATGAAATGGTACCTCATAGTGGTTTTGATTTGCATTTCTCTGATAATGAGTGATGTTGAGCATCTTTTCATGTGTTTGTTAGCCATCTGTATGTCTTCTTTGGAGAAATGTCTATTTAGTTCTTTGGCCCATTTTTTGATTGGGTCATTTATTTTTCTGGAGTTGAGCTGCAAGAGTTGCTTGTATATTTTTGAGATTAGTTGTTTGTCAGTTGCTTCATTTGCTATTATTTTCTCCCATTCTGAAGGCTGCCTTTTCACCTTGCTAATAGTTTCCTTTGTTGTGCAGAAGCTTTTAAGTTTAATTAGGTCCCATTTGTTTATTTTTGCTTTTCTTTCCGATATTCTGGGAGGTGGGTCATAGAGGATCCTGCTGTGATGTATGTCAGAGAGTGTTTTGCCTATGTTCTCCTCTAGTTTTATAGTTTCTGGTCTTACGTTGAGATCTTTAATCCATTTTGAGTTTATTTTTGTGTACGGTGTTAGAAAGTGTTCTAGTTTCATTCTTTTACAAGTGGTTGACCAGTTTTCGATGCTGGGTCTTGTATTTAAGTGGTTTCTTTTGTGTGAGTTCTCATATCTGATACTCCCTAGGGTTAGTTCTCTGGTAGTCTAGGCTCTTGGAGTCAGTGCTCCCACTCCAAAGGCTCAGGGCTTGATCTAGTTGAAGACTTTTCCTGCCTCATTCTCTGTTCTCCTCAAAGACAGCGATTTTTCTGAAGCTGTTATTGTTTCATTCCTTTTTGAACCTCCCATCTTCAGACTTCCTCAAGAAAGGCCATTTCTTTTGTGACTTATTGTGTGGAAAAATTTCCATTTCATTGGCTAATGATTTTCCATAAAAGTTAATGGACAAGAGCTTTGAGTTGGTTTGGGTGGTGGGAAAAACTCCATCTACACATGGTTCTCTCTGGTGAGGTCCACAGGGTTAGGTGTGTTGAAAGGTTAATAGTGGCAACAGAGGTAAGAATCTTGAGATGGCTCAGTGACTATGGCTTTGGCAGCTGGTCTTTAATGAGCCCACCCGCGCCCCCCAGATTTTCAAGTAAAAGAATCTTTTAACTGACTGCAAGGTAAGCAGTTCTCTTCTAGAGTCAGGGGAGAATCTTCTCTAGGAGAAGGAGTCTTCATGAAGAATCCAGGTAGAAATGTCATTTCTAGAAAGCCTTCCTCCTCCAGTTGGTTTATAGTACACTGTGTTCTTTAAATTAGGGCAGAATATGTTGCACTGAAGCTAAAAAGGACTTCAGTGTGAAATTCGCAAAGAACAGCAAAATGCTATTTTTTCTATTTACAATAATAACTTATATTTAGTTCAGTCTGTTTCTTTTTGGTTAATATTCTTTGAAGCAAAAACATGTATACATAAATATGTGTGTGTTTTTATATATATATATATATATATATATATATACTTTAAAGGTAAGTTTATATAAGTTAATTTTACTTTCCATAATTTAGCCATGAAAAAAAAATCAAATTACTGATTCTTTGTTAGGAAAGAGTGAATAGTGCTCAAATGTGATAGACTAGAGATATCCTGAAGCTCCCAGTATTCTTGTTTGCTATTTTTTGCTTGTAGATCTAGCCATATAGATATTTATACATCTATCTATATATAGCTTTACATCCCATGGAAGCATGTGCTTTTCTTTTCCTGAGGAATCTTCTTTTGAAAATGGCAGAGCAATAAGCATTTCCTTTGTAGTTGCAGACGGGATGGGACCTTATGAATTATAACAGTGATGCTGGGGTGAGGAGTAGCAAAGAATACTTGCCACACTTTCCATGTGATCAGAAGTGAGGTACTCCATATACTTGAAGACTGAGGTGAAAAAGACGCACTATTGTGCAAGCAGGGTTTGCTGTGAGGTTTTTCTTGTTTTGTACATACTGAAGTACCAATGTTGTTGTAATTAGTGGTTCATGGTGGAGCATAAGATTAGAAAAGATCCAAGTAATCTTTTGAATATGTTGTCCAAGCTACGTTTTTCTTTCTTCCTTTTTGGTGCTTATTTGATCACAGAGAGAAATGTGTATCATGTTATTTGGAAAGAGGATTGAAAAACAGGTACAGCTGTGAAACCTCGAACTGTATACCTCATCAGTTCCCACCTGTTTGCCTCTGTATTCACAGAGGGAAACTTTTTTTTCTACTCTGGGACTTGAATAGGAAATATTGGAGATTTATATTGTTAAAGAATTAGTAAATAAACTGTTGGTCTATTTAACATTTTAGTTTCTTTTAGCTGTGATTCTGAAGTAGACTTAAAGTTGGCAAAGTCCTAATCATAATGCAAGACTGTCAAAAAGTACCTTATTTTTATAGGTTTTAAATTATTGTACTGATAGAAGGTTAGTACCTTTCTTCTTTTAAAAACTGTAGCCTACTATTTATACCTGACTGTGCTGTCTCAGTGTGTTAGAGCTGAAGGTCTATTTTATAACCATGAAGATCTTTAAAAGTAGGAAAATAGTCTTGATGTTTATCACAGTGGTTAAGTAAGATAGTGAGATTTTTTCTAATGTGGAAGTTCTCTGTTGTAAGGAATGCAAATGTAAAATGCATAAAACTTGAACACCCTCACCGTTTAGGTGAAGCTGTGTATTTGGAGGAGGGAAAACCACTGTAAGCCATGTGTCTCTTCAGGTTCTACTCTCAGAATGGCTTCTGACTTGTTTAGTGACCTTGGCCATCGTGATCTAACTCCATTTTCATTTTCCCTCTTGACACATGGAATTTCTTTATACTAACCTGCTTTCCCTGAACATACTTTGGAGGAAAGATGTTGTATAAATATCAATTAACAATAATATTGCTTATCTCAGGAGTGAACTTCAATCTGAAATGAGAATGCAATTCACTGGTATTTTCTGACCTTGTAATCCTTACCAAAAAAAAAAAAATAAATAAAATCTAAGTATATTTTAATGAAGTACTCCGGATAAATGAAAGTTCATTACCATATAAGACTTACATTCAATATGGAGTTTTTTAAATATGAAAATTTGTTATAGGAAGTTGGCAGCTTGAAAATCCTTGCTTTATTACTTAGCAAATGATTCAGGGTTTCATCATATTTATTGTCAATCTCAGTTTTTGGGTACCTAGGAATTCAAAATTATATGCTCAGCTGACCCTTTAATTAGCTCTCATTCTGTCTTACATGATTTATAGCCTGGTGGCTCACATATAAAAATGATGTATGATTTAATGAAGTGAAAAGGCAGAATAGATTCCCACCTTCAATTGTTTAATGATCTCCTCTGGCTGGTGACTAGAGTGCTGTGGACAGATGAAGCAGCAGTTACATCCCCTCATTCATTTATCCTTGCAAGGACTGGAAGATTCATTTCTGCTATGATATGTGATTGCTTGCAAATATTCTTATGTTTCATTAGAAAACAAGAGCATTGATTCAGGTATCTTGAATTAGTCTTAAGAGAAATATGAGAGAGGCTATCAACTCAAATTTTCATTTTGCATTTTTATTTTATTGCTCTAAATGCAGATACTGTGGGGAAGGAATACAGTGTTTAATCCACAGGGTTGTGCAGTGTGTTAGCACCACCGGTCCATTAAGTCCCTAAGTGTTTATGGAGTACACTAGGTACTGATAGAGGCCCTGGGTTACAGCAGTAGCCAGGAGAGATGAGGCTGCTTCATGGGAGGATGGCTAACAAACCAATAAATAAATGCATAAGTATGATCATTTCTAACTTGTGCCATGGGGTGAGTGAATGCAGAGAAACTTTAAAAAGATGCTCTCAGGGTGCATGCAGGGAGTGCAGGGTCACCCTAGAGCTGGTGATGGCGGGAAGGATGCTCCGGCTAAGACCTGCATGATACGATGTTTACAGCGCATGAGGGTCTGGAGGCAGCGCTCTTGAGCAGGAAGCACGGAGAACACAAGTCCAAGGAGGAGGGAGCTCGGTGGTCATGAGGAATAGAAAAAGGGAAGTAGGGATGAGGAACATGTACATGAGCAGGAGAAGTAGGAGCTGAGAACTGAAGGGGGCAGGTGGTGCAGGGCCCGGCAGGGCACAGTAAGGAAGGCCCTGCGTTCCAGCAAGTGTCACACTCCGAAGGCTCTTCTGAGGTTCTCCCAGCCTCTGTGCTCACCAGCACCCCACAGGCACTGTCGTGCCCCTGTTATTTCTGCATACCCCAAGAAGACGTGGTCCTACTTGAATAACAGAGAGTATAGACTTCTGGGGTCAAAGCATGTAGCAAAGTATCCCATTAAATACATTAAGGATTCCCACCCTCTCCCAATAATTTTTTATTTTGAAAAATTGCAATATGCAGAAAAGTTGCAAAACCACTCATGTAGTCACCGGTTGGCAGTAATTTGTCACTTTCACTTTATCCCTTTCTCTCTGTGTGCACACTTGGGTTTTGTTTGGTTTGCTGAAGCATTTCAATGTTTGTTGGGGACATTATAACTTTTCACCATGAACTTAAATACTTCAGCATCTATCTGATCATGTCCAAGAAATTTAACAATATAATACTTTTACCTACTATGTAGCCTATATTGAAAATTTTCAGATTGTTCCAATCATGGCCTTTGTAGCTGATTTTTAGAACAGTATCGATATTTTTGAAGAGTATAAGCCAGTTCTTCAGAATCTCTCTCAATTGGATTTGTCTGGTGTTTCCTCATGATTAGATTCAGGTTAAATATATTTGTCGAGAATGCTCCATAGGTGTGTATCAAGTGGCTCATGATGGTGGTTTGTCCTAATGTTGATGACATCAAACTCAATCACTGGTAAAGGTGTCTCTGCCAGATTTCTGCACTATAAGGGTATCTTTTCCCTTTGCAATCAATAAGTAATCTGTGGCAAGATACTTTGAGACTCTATGACTATCTTGTTTCCTAATTGCCTTTCACTTAATGATATTAGCATCTTCAGATGCATCTTTCTCGAACTGGTTGTTACTATGGTGATTGTGAAAATGATGACTTTCTCTTGTTCATTCTATAGTTATTAGTTGGCTTCTGTAAAGAAAACTTTTCCTCCTCCTATCCCCATTAAAAAAAAAATCAGTATGGATTCCAGGATTTTTTTTTTTAAATCACATTATAATCCAGTCATGTCATTAGACATCTTGATGCTATAATTGTCCCAAATTTAACTAGTGATCGCCCCTTCAAGCTAACAATTTTGATCCATTTTTGAGTACTTTTTTTTTCTCCAGTATAGAAACAGATTTTAGGCAATACTTTGTGCATTTTCTTCCCTAGACTAAGAATCAGTGATTTCTCCCAAATGTCCTGGTTTATTTTAGTGGAGAATGATATTTAGAAACCGGTATCTTGGAACTAGACGTGTTTATTGCTACCAGCGTATCATTGTTTTCAGAGGGAGGGTGTTTTTGCTTCTGGAAGCATTCAGTGGACAGAGCTAGTAGATACATGCAGAGAATCGTAAGTTCTTACTAATACCTTGAATTCCAATCCAACATGACAGCATATTTTCTCCTTCTCCCATTCTGTTTCTGTATCTCCTTTCTCCCACAGAGAAATTCCTGGTTCCCAACAATATCAATGTATTAATATTTACTAATTTGTAGTTACATTAACCCCTTCCCCCAAATTTTAAAATTGTGATATCAATCCCAGTACCAGCAATAAACTCATTAAGTCCAAGGTCATGCCACTCTTCTTTTTGCCCACAGAAAATATATCATTGAGGATGTAAGTCATATACTGCATTCAGAAGTTACCTCCATTCTTTCGTATGGTTATCTTGTCTGTCTGACATACAATTAGATTTATTTGTGTTTCAAACCAAATTCAGTTTCTTCCATCCTTATTTAAATTTAAATTATTAATATATAAAGCATTAACATGGTTTAAAAGTCAAAACTGTATAGAAAGATGTATTCAGTACTTCCAAGCTTTAAAAACACCATTAGTCATCTTTAACTTTAAGCTCTTATGAGACAGCAGGGTAGGTACTTACCATTAGTAAATAGGGCAGCTTCATCAATGTGACATAATGGGCATCGATACACTCAGAGAACTTTAAAGGACCATGCAATAATAATTCTTCTTGCTTTGATTCTAGCATTAGTACTTTCCCCTCTTGTTAATCTTCTAACTTTATAGCTGAGAATTATATATATATATTTTTATCAGGATACCGTGTGTGTGTCTGTGTCTGTGTGTGTGTGTGTGAGAGAGAGAGAGAGAGAGAATATTGATGTGTGTGTTTTCATTGTTTTTTTTTTTTTTTTTTGGTAGTCATCTTCTATAGAGCAGTGGTTTTCATGTGTCTTATTTGTGAGGTCTAAAATAGTTGCAAAGAAAAAGAAAAAGATCATTTTATTTATATGATTCTCCTTTGTGTTCTCCTGAAATACTTAAAATATGAGCACATTTGGGGAAACAAAAGGGTGAAAAAGTGAAAAGGGTATGTTCAATTGGGTCTAAATTAATTAAAATTACACCAGGTGGTTGTTTAATATTTTTGTACATATATGTAAATATACATGTATATTTCAGCTTTTTGTCCAGCGTGATATACTTAGAGAAATGTGAAATAATGGATTGTACAGACTTTAGAGAAGCCGTATAGTAACTTTGAAAAACTTTTTATATAACATTGTTATTTGGGGCCCAAGCCAGAGAAACTTCAAATGAATAAAAAGTTTCTTGTTGAAGGTAATGGCAGCAAAATCACTTCTCTTGGCATGGTTTGTTTACTCATGAAACAAAAATTAATTGCAATTATGTCTTGAATATTTTCTCTCAGCATATCTGTAATTCTTGGATGCTTTGATTATTAGTGTTGAGTGTGATGGTCATCATAAAATGTATATTTGACAATTTAGGTGAGCAATTTCAGTGTTAGCCCACAGAACATGTACTTCCTGGCATCTTGTGGAGTGGATTGGGTTTGAATTAGCAGTCTTTCAGAAGTGGAGCGCTGGGTTGCTTGGGGTCTCCTTTTGTTTTTCTGATTTGCTAATCTAAAGTCCAGTCGGTGATAAAGACAGGAGGTCCCAGAATGGCATGATTTCCTCTCCTAAAAATTAATCAATTTTAAAAGCCCACAAAACTTCCTCTTATCCAAATTTCACTTTTGAAAGGTTTATGTATATTAAAAGATTCGAATACTGACTCTGGAAGGGTTAAGCTCCTTTCAGCCATTTATACTGTAGTCTGATTCATTTTAATCTGTTTATTTTCCTTCTAAATCCTAGAGGAGCTGCAGCAAGACTGCAGTTTTAGAAGAAGAGGTGAATATCTTGTAGCACCTAGGGAACTTCAAGGACTGTCCTGGGAGGAATGCCCCGTGAGGTGTGGAAATGAAGAGGGGCAGGGATTTGGCAGTGGAGGGGTAGAGTGCATTGTTACGAGGAGGGAGATTCCTTTGTAAACATAGCACAGGCCAGAATTTTTTTTCTATTTTTCAGTTTTGCACAGGGGCCTGGTTATCCAGAATCCAGCAGGAACTGATCTTCCTACTACAGACACAGTGTAATTAATCTGACTATTCTGCTCCTTTGAGATTTGCCTATGGAAAGAGGCTATTCCACCGAACCTCAGATCCACCTCTGGATGCTGCTACACTAAGGCAGGCTTGCCTAAATTGAGATGAAACTCTATGCTAACTGCTAAGTCACTTCAGTCGTGTCCAACTCTGTGCGACCCCGTAGACGGCAGCCCACCAGGCTCCCCGGTCTATCATAATTTCTTCATGCCTTATGACTGAGTTTTTCCATCAGAAGAATTAATAATCTTCAAGGTCACATGTACATGAATCAGAGCACTAGAAGGTACCCAGAGATTTTCATTATTAGTCTCTTTAAGTCCAGTTCCCAAGAGACAGACATGTTTGGCACAGGAGTGACAGGGCTTGGACCACAATTCAGGTCTCTCCCCTCTCAGCCCAGGGCTTACTTCCTTGCCCACACACCTATGATTTACTGTAACTGAACTGACCTCTCTTTTTCTCTTGAAAGGAACATTTGAGGAAATTTCTGGGCCATGAAAGCATTGGTATCTGCTTTCAAGAAAGACTACTTGTAGAAAATTAGAGATCATAGTTTCATTTTATGCAAGTATGGTTAAGTATATGTAGGTCACAGGTTTTTTTTAAAAAAAATACACACAATTTAGATGATAAGCCCATTTTTTACCCTGTGTTTTTTCACATGACCTAATCTGATAAATTTGGAAACTTGGGTGCACATTCATATAATTTCATTGCCTCTTCCCTTTGCAGTAAAATGTGAAGTAGCCCTGTGGTTAAGAGTGCACAGTGGGATGTGTGCCTGCTCACCGTTTACTAGCTATGTGAACTGGAAAAGCTCCTCCTTCCTTATTTGAAAAACCAGGGTAACAGTACATATCTCATCAGGTTATGTGAGGATTACATTAGAAAATGCATAAAATGTATAGCATAGTGCCTGGCACTTTGTAAATGTAAAATAACTGTTATTCACTACCGCCGCCATCATCGTCATTATTGTCATTATTATTATTATTATTATTGACAGTGCCTGGAAAAGAAAGTCTGTACAGACCAGGCCTCTTAAATTCAGGACTCAAGTGCTTTTCTCTTGTTTTCTATTTCATCATGTCATACTATATTTTCAGATATTTAAACTGCATTAAAGCTTAAATCAGTTCATTTAATTTTCTTCTATCAACAGACTATTTTTATAAAGTTTTAGGCTTATAGAAAAATCAAGGAGAAATTAGAGTTCCCTAAATATACTTTCACTCCTCAGTTTCCCCATTCTTAACACCTTGCATTTGTATGGTATATTTCTTACAATTGATAAGCCAATATTGATACATTACTATTAACTAAGGTTCATAGTATACATTAGGGTTGACAGTTTGTATTGTACTGTTCTATGGGTTTTGCCAAATGCATATTGTTATCCACCTTTGCCATATCAAATATAATAGTTACACTGACCTAAAAATCTTCTGTGCTCTACCAATTCATCTCTCTCTCCCCTTCCCAACCACTGAAAACCACTGATTTTTTTTACTGTTTCTATAGTTTTGCCTTTTCTAGAATATCTTATAGTTGGAGTCATAGAGTATGTGGCCTTTTCAGACTCTTTTTTTTTCCCATTTAACAGTATTCATTTAAAATTCCTGCATGTCTTTTTGTGGCTTAGTAGCACATTTCTTTTTGTTGCCAAATAATACTCCATTGTGTGGATATGCCCCAGTTTCTTTATCCATTCACTAATTGAAAGACGTCTTAGTTGCTTCCAAGTTTTGGCAATTATGCATAAAGCTGCTACAATCATCTATATACAGGTTTTGGGGTGAACATAAGTTTTCAACTTATTTGGGCAAATACCCAGAAGCACAAATACTGCATCATATGGTAAGACTGTGTTTGACTGTGCAAGAACTGTCTGTGTTTTTCAGTAGCTTACCATTTTATATCGGAGAAGGCAATGGCACCCCACTCCAGCACTCTTGCCTGGAAAATCCCATGGATGGAGGAGCCTGGTAGGCTGCAGTCCATGGGGTCGCTAAGAGTCGGATACTGGCAATGAATGAGAGTTCCTATCGTTCCACATCCTCACCAGCATTTGATATTGTCAGTGTTCCAGATCTGGCCATTCTAATAGGTATCTTGTAGTTTTAATTTGCAATTCCCTGGTTACATATGCTGTGGAGCATCATTTCATATTCGTATTTGCCATCCATATATCTTCTTGGTTGAGAGTGTCTATTCAGATCTTTTACCCTTTTTTAAATTGTGTTGTTTCTTATTGTTGAGTTTTAAGAGAGTTTTTAGTACATTTTAGATACAAATTCTTTATTAGATAAGTGTTTTGCAAATATTTTCTCCCAATCCGTGACTTGCTTTTTATTCCCTTAGCAGTATTTTCACAGAGAAGACTTTTTTTTCAGTTCGATGAAGTTCCACTTATCAGGTTTTTCCCTCATGGATCCTGCTTCTGGTGCTGCATCTAAGAACTACCGTCAAATCCGTGATCACTGGGATTTTCTCTTATCTGCTAGAAGTCTCATTGTTCTGTGATTTACAGTTATATCTATGATACCTTTTGAGTTAATTTTTGTGAAAGGTATTATCTAGATTTATTTTTTTAACGTGGATTTCCAGTTGCTAGTTCATTTAATTTTTCTCTAGTAAGTAAATTATCATTATTCCTAAGAAATATATTTTAATCACTGAAAACCAGGAATAATATTTTATTCCTTTTCAGCAAACAGTCTCTTAACCTATCTGGAGCAATATTATCAACAATACAGAATTGTTTATCAGTGAAGTGTTTTGGTATTTGGTCTTTTATTATATTTTAGGATGCTTTGGAAAGACAATGGAATGGTGCATATGATTTAAAGCTGGTTGTATTTCTTAAGTAAAACCTAGTTATTCAATAGAATGTATAGTTATTGTTGAAGTGCTTTCACTCTTTTGCAACTTCTTCTTTTTTTTTTTTTTAATCTATCTATTGTTTGAGTTACTGGTTTGGGGATTGTTGAAATGCCTCCCTCCCTCCCTCCCTCCCTCCCTCCCTTTTCTTCTTTCCTTCCTGCTCTCACCTTCCCTTTCTCCCTCTTCCCCGTCCTTTCTCTTTCTTTCCTTCTAAGTCGCTGTACTCGGCTAACACGCCTTAACATCATCTGACATTATTGATCCTAGGAATAAAAACGTGAGATGATCACTGGGAAAAATTCCAGGCACAGAGTCCAGACAATCCACAAAACCCATATATTTCAAATCATGCAAGCTTTGTGAAACATTTTCAGAAATATAGTTGCCAGTAATTTGGTTATGTAGGCCCATTTAAAGGACAGGTTTTCAAGTACTTGATGTGTTTTTAAAACTCTCAGACTTCATGAAAACTAAGCCATTTCTTCTCCAAATGTTTCCTCTTAGGTTCTTTTCTACCTTCTTTTTAGCATTACTGTAGCCACTCACAGTATGATGGTTTGCTTAATGTTAAAGAAATCATCTGAAAGATAAAATTAAATAAAGGGTTTATTCTTTTTAAAATTTTACTTAAACTGAAAAGTAGAAATAGGTTTATGTTGTACTTTTAATAAAGAGTTTTTAGTGAGAAGGCCTTTGTTCCTAAATGGAATGTGGTATGATGGTATGATGCACTCACAGTGAAAGAATTAATAATCAATTTAATAAATAATGTTTGCATTTGGTCCAGCTGTGGATGTATTTTTACTCTGTTCTTTTGTGATTTCCTACCTAGACCTATCTTAAATATGCTTTGTTTGAAAGTATCTATGTTACAAACAATAAGTATATAAGTCAGACCTGGCAATTCCACAAGTGATGTACCTTTGTCTCCAGTACATAGGGTGTTCATTGTAGCATCATTTGTAGTAGAGTGAACTGAAAAGTACTCAAATGTCAATTTATAGTAGACTAGATAAATAAGCTGTGAGGTATTCATAGAATACCATAGATCAATAGAAATGAATGATTTATAAATACACACAACAAAATCAACAAAACTCACAAAAGAATAAATACTGCATAATTTCACTTTTAGGAAGCTTAAAAACAGGCACATCTAACAGGCTGTTAATAAATTAAGGGTGGCTTGAAGCATTTATCAGGCTCTCAGAGTGTGCATGCATGCTTGGCTGTGTTCAACTCTGCGACCCCATGGACTCTAGTCCTCTAGACGCCTCTATCTTTGGAGTTCTCCAGGCAAGAATCCTGGAATAGGTTGCCATTTCCTTTCCAGGGGATCTTCCCAACACTAGAGTCAAACTGCATTTCCTGCATTGGCCGGTGGGTTCTTTACCACTGAGCCACCTGGGAAGCCCCACTTATGGTATGCTGTATCATTTTATCACCTTAATTAGATGTCTCTCTATTAGCTTTTCATATCAATAAAGGTAGGGTGAGTTTCCAATTTGTCTTGTCCACTGTAGTGCTTAGAACATGAGGGGAACATAATAAGTGTTGAATGGTTGAAGGATTTGAATGTTTTGAATTGATCCATAAACCAGAAGTCAACTAAAATTTTCTTTGATGTATATCTTATGAATTTCTAGCTTCAAAATTTACCTTTCTTATTGCATTATTTATAGATACAAAAGCAGTTGATATTTATTTTTAGTATACAATTTTTGAGTAGGTGCTAGCCAGTGAGAGGAATCAAGGCAGAGATTTTATTCTCAATAATTTTTAAAGTGGATTAAAACAAAACAAAACTAACCATCAGCTTATTTTAGATACGGATCTCTTGTTTGCATTGGAGAAATATTTTGCAGTGACCCCCTGTTTTAAGGAAGGGTGCTGCATATTCTAAAGTCGCCTTGCAAGAGTATATTTGCTTTTCAGCAGAGCTCTCCGTAGAACCTTTGCTTCGTAGAGATGGATGGGGCTGGGGAATGGATGTCTGAGTATTTTAGCAGGAGTGAAATCAGTCATCAAGTTAGAGTTGAAATGCCATCTTTTTGTTGTTGTTAACAAGCCTGTCTTTCACATCCAACCCTGAAGAAAACCCAGGAGTACATCAAAGCCCTTGCCTGTTTTGTTGTTATATTTGTGGCTTCACAGAGTTGCATTTTAAGAGCTAGTGTGCTATCAGCCTTGGTGGAAACACTCTTTCCCTTCCTAATGCCTTTAGAAAACATTATTCCCATATTAATTTAAACATTGAACTCTATTCCTGTGAGACAATTCCAAACTCCAAACTCTGTCATATGTGAGGGTGGTAGCTACCTTTTGGATAGCTGGGTTTTGTACTTCAGTTACTTCTTTATCTACCTATCCTTTACTAACTTTAGGCTCGCATTTCCAGGTCATGTGACTGACTCACAGAGACAAGGTAAAATTTAGAAAGGAACGTTCCCCCAAATGTAGTCTCACTGAAGTCTCACAAAGCTGTGAGAGGAGATGGCATCGGGATTTTGACAGTGAATTCTGGGATCCAGGGAGGAAGGGGATGAAAAAAAAGAAGTGAAAAAAAAGAAAGTTGGGCTGGCAGATGGTGAAAGCCGTGCGTTAAGGAAGGGACGGAATGTCGCCTTCAGTTGCACTTTATCCCCCGCTCCCCTGCACTTCCTTGAAAATGACAGCAGATCTCAAAAGGCTCCTGGGAAGGCAGGACTGGACTACAGTGTAATAAAATGGCAAAGGGCTCATTTCAGAATGGTTTGGTGAGTCATCTTGTGGGGACTTCTGCTTTAAAACATCATTACCGTTTAACTGATAAAGTATGGCTAACTAATCTGAGCTTCAAGATTAACTCTCATGTGATTTAGAAGAGGAAATAAGATGCGTTTTAAGCTTTCTTTATTGTTTTAGAATAGTAGGAGTAGTTTATTTTTTTAATCTACATTCTTTAGAAGGAAAAGAATTGTGTTTTTGTAATAACATATGTTAGGCTAGCAAAACAGCGCTTGAACTGATGCTCAAAACTTCCAAATACTTATTTTTAGACTAATTTAAACTAGTGAATTTAAAATTTATTTTAACTTCCATCACTTCAATTTTTTTTTTTTTTTAAAGAGGAAAAAATGAATAGCTAACCATCAGAGACTGGACTGGCTTTGCTTTTGTAAATGGGGGATTAGGATTTGTCTGTCCTATAAAGGACACACAGCATTTAGATTAAGCATAATCTGATTGTATTGCAATACAAAGGCCATTCAAGACAGCTCAGTGTCCAGCGTCTGTAAATACCATATGACCACTGACTGGTCTGGGGAAGGATATTAATAGAAAGATAATGATGAGTTTTAATCCAGATCCCTAAAGCACAGCAGTTGTGGCTGAAAATGAGTTTCCTTTCAGACTTTAGAAGTGATGCTGTATTTCTAACAACATGATAAATTGAAGTCTTTTTTCTTTTTTTAACTCCCACAAAGAATGCCTATTTAACTTTACTGTTATTTAATTAGGTAGTTTTCTTGTCCCAGATTTCTTTAGAATATAATATAGATGTTTGACTTTTATTTAAAATTAAACTGACTATATAATTTATTATCCAGAGCAGGACATATGGAGGATAAAAGTGGGTATTATTAATAGTTACCCAGGGAAAAGGCATAAACCAGGATTCTTCTGGGTAAACCAGCATGGATGACCACCCTACTTAAAAGTCATATTTTTTAACTTTTATTTTATATCCTCCAATAAAATTGTAAAATCACAATTAGGGTATTAGAGAACCGAATGTCCTTTCCAAATGTCATTCAAAATGTATGGTTCTTTAGTAGTGAAAAAAAAGAATATAAAAACAATAACAAAAAGCAAAATATGGGTCTGTGGTCACAATCAGTTTCTCTAAATGTGAAACTTGCTTAAATCTGATGCATAAACTGTATTTTCTTCTCACCTTGTGATTCTCAAGTGTATTGTTTAGCAAACACATACTCATCATTTATACTCTGTATGTTTGTGTTTCACTGATATCACTATTCATATTTCACCTATGGTATGGAGACTGTCTGTGGTACAACAGACTGGTTCCAAATAGGGAAAGGAGTACGTCAAGCCCTGTGTATTGTCACCCTGCTTATTTAACTTATATGCAGAGTACATCATGAGAAATGCTGGGCTGGATGAAGCACAAGCTGGAATCAAGGAGAACTATCAATAACCTTAGATATGCAGATGACACCACCCTTATGGCAGAAAGTGAAGAAGAACTAAAGAGCCTCTTGATGAAAGTGAAAGAGGAGAGTGAAAAAGTTGGCTTAAAGTTCAACATTCAGAAAATGAAGATCATGGCATCCGGTCCCATCACTTCATGGGAAATAGATGGGGAAACAGTGGAAACAGTGACAGACTTTATTTTTTGGAGCTCCAAAATCACTGCAGATAGTGACTGCAGACATGAAATTAAAAGATGCTTGCCCCTTGGAAGGAAAGTTATAACCAACCTAGACAGCATATTCAAAAGCAGAGACATTACTTTGCCAACAAAGGTCCATCTAGTCAAGGCTATGGTTTTTCCAGTAGTCATGTATAGATGTGAGAGTTGGACTATAAAGAAAGCTGAGTGCTGAAGAATTGATGCTTTTGGACTGTGGTGTTGGAGAAGATTTTTGAGAGTCCCTTGGACTGTGAGGAGATACAACCAGTCCATCCTAAAGGAAATCAGTCCTGAATATTCATTGGAAGAAATGATGCTGAAGCTGAAACTTCAATACTTTGGCCACCTGATGCAAAGAGCTGACTCATTTGAAAAGACCCTGATACTGGGAAAGATTGAAGACAGGAGGAGAAGGGGATGACAGAGGATGAGATGGTTGGATGGTATCACTGACTCAATGGACATGAGTTTGAGTAAGCTCCGGGAATTGGTGATGGACAGGGAGGCCTGATGTGCTGCAGTCCATAGGGTTGCAGAGTCGGACATGACTGAGCAACTGAATTGAACTGAACTGACAGAGACTGTCATGCTGTTCTGTGTAGGATAAGAAGAACTTGATAACTATGAAAGATTTAATTTTAGAGTCAACATTTGTTGGTTGACTCTTCTCTCTTCCAAACACAGTGCCCCTAGTTCCCTAACCATAAAGTTTGATTAACATAGACCAAAGTAGAGCTCTACATCAGCTTCCAAAAAGGGCCTTGATTAGCTTAAACAATCAGTGTTTCCCATCCCATTAGCCACATTGTTATCATTATTTTTATTAGTGATCCTCTCATGGTGCAGGCATGAACAACTGGATTGGGTACTGGCATTTTAACTGAGCTACTGGAAACAGACTCTGACTTTCCTACTGGAAGTAATTGAAGCTGTAGCTTTAGGAGGTACTGCAGATCCTCTGAATATCAGATCAAGCCTTAGAGTGAGTACAACACCCTAAAGTGCTGGTGTAAACACAGTATTAGTGATATTGTTCAGCTTCTGGATAAAGCCAAATTCTGTCCCTGGGGTTTTTGGTCCCAGAAAGCAATAACTTTTCTTTGTAGAAAATAATTCTTGCTGCAGTAACTTTTATTAATAACTTCCGTTGCTTAAGAAGTTGGAGTTGGAGTTTCAGTTACTTGCAACCAAAGGCTTCCTAACTAATACTAGATTTAAAATTAATTGAAAACCATTTAATTTGCAAATATTTGGGACCATTATTTGAGAAGAGGACTGGCAGGCTATTTTTGTGATTGATATAGGAAGGTCTTTGAGTCTGCATATTGGTTTAGGGAAGAAGAGACAAGATAAAGAGTGAAAACTGCAAGAAAAATCGCCCTAGTCAGGATAATTCAGTACAAAGAGAAACAATGGGAACAAAGAGAAAGGCGTGTTACAAGGAGAAAGGAGTGTTAAGAAAAATGTTACAGACATACTTGATAGTGAACCAATTTTGACAAAAAGCTAAGAAGTAGTTAAAAATTGAACTCACCTTTGCGGCTTTGGGTGGCCTAGACAAGATAGTCAGGTATAAAAGGTGTAGTCCCTCATCTTTTTATCTGTAATTAGCAAGTCCCTCATCTTTTTATCTGTAATTGTGAAGTGTTAGTTGCTCAGTCGGGCCCGACTCTTTGGGACCCCATGGACTGCAGCCCACCAGGCTCCTCTGTTCATGGGATTTTCCATGCAAGGATACTGGAATGGTTTGCCATTTCCTTCTCCAGGGGGTCCTCCCAACCAAGGGATCAAACCTGGGTCTCCTGCACTGCAGGCAGATTCTCTACAGATGGAGCTACAAGAGAAGCCCCTTTTATCTGTAATTAAAATTCACCTATTTGTGAGGCTTGCCCTGCAGCCGTGCAATGGAGCATTGCAGTTGTATCCAGTATTCTATGGTAACTGAAGAATTTGATTTGTGGGGACAAGATCCAGGCAGAAGAATGGGTTTTACTCTCGTTACCTCAACTACTTTATCTCTCTTATGAAGTCAACGTTAGTAAATTGAAATACTTCTTTGGCTAGGGCTTTATGACCAGTGCACAGTTATCTTTTGATTCACTGTGAATTTTGAGCTCTTGAACACTAGATTATTTTTATTGTCTTTTTTTTTTCCCCTTCCCAAATGGAGAGAACCCATCTGTAGAGGAAATTTTCCATATACAGGCTAGAACTTGCTTTTTCCTCTTGCAACTTCTAACATTATGTAACCACAAAACTTCACAGTCCTTTTCTCAGAAACTTTTTACCAAAAGTCTAAGATTGGTGTCACGCTTTATAGATAATAGATGGTTTGCTCCTAGAAGTCTAGAATTCCTATTTTGATGTGTTTATTTTTGTGTGCAAGAGAATAATCATTTAGAATGGAAAACATATTCCAATGACCTGATCTTTTTAAGGATTAATGATTTGGGATCTTTGGGCTCTTACTTCAGGAGAAGGTGTCTAGCACTCTGTTGTATATTAATAGCCATGTGGTATTCACTTGTGAGCTTCAATTATTGATTAAAGTTAAAAAAACTACAAAAGTTGGGTTCAGTAGGTAGAAATGACATTCAGAACACAAATATCCTTCAAGACTTAAGAATGGTACCTTCCATGAGTACAGGACTCCACCAATGTCTATGTTGCTGCTGCTGCTAATTAGGATTACACTAATGAGACAGAATATGTTTCCATGTTACTCGATCCATTTATTCCTCCCTCTCCTTCCTCCCTGCTCCCCACCATGTCTGTCAGTCTGTTCTATATGTCTGCCTGAATGAGACAGACTATTTTGATTTCCATCAATATCTCTATGCTATTTTTGGACTTTAAAGTACAGTGCCAAAAGAAAGTGGTTTTCCATGGTAGTCTGTTGCCTTTATTGAAAAGCTAGTTTTGAATAAACTGGTATCCAGATCTCTTAATAACTATGAATCATGCAATGGCCTCACACTTGGAAGATACATGATTAACAGGAGTGACAGGCAATCCTCTTTGAGGAAGGGACATAAGAAAGACGGAGAAGGACAAAATCGTATTGACCCACCCTCCTACACTGTCCTTAGTGAATCACTGTGCTCGGTCAATTTTTATTTAACTCATTTGTTGTTGTTTACTCAGTCATCTCCAGCTCTTCTGTGACCCCATGGATTATAGCCCTCAGCTCCTCTGTCCGTGGGATTGTCCAGGCAAGAGTATTGGAGTGGGTTGCCACTTCCTTTTTACAGGGGATCTTCTCGACTCAAGGATGGAACCCACATTTCCTGCATTGCCGGCGGATTCTTTACTGCTTAGTCATTGGGAAAGCATATAATATGCATTTCATAAATCCATTGTTTAGGAAATTTTCTTTCATGGCAACCCAGAATATTAATTACTTAATAGAATCATATAGGCTTCTTTGGAGGTGACCATTTTCCTCAAAAAGAGGAATTTAATATGTGTACTGCTGTTATTTTTCTACAGGAAACCTGTATTATTCAGCAGAACATAGTGAATTTTGAGCATATGTTATCAGTGATGAATTATCTCAGCTTCATCTCTTTGGACACAATAGAGGCACTGTTTTTTCCTTGCAGTCTGTTTTGTCACTCCCGTCAGATTAATGAATTATGAACTATGCCATTTCATTAGGATAGTAAGAATTAAGAGAAGATGTTTTCCTTGGGGACTTCTGCTTGGAATATATCATTAATCATATTCTATAAGAACTATAGTTACGGCTGATCTGAGAAGGCTAGCTTATCTGACACATACCCAGGGGGAAAACAAGTTGTCATTTAGTCTATCTCAGCTAAAGTATATCTTAATAAAATTCCTGGTTAAGGAATGACATGTTAAAATTGCTCTTTATTTCTATCTCTGTCAGGGGACTGAAGAATCATGTGTGAAGCTGTGACATGTTCTCACAAAAAGTAGAAGTCATTTGACAAGAGTATTGTTTTTAGAGTGGTTTTTAAGTCAAGGGGTATAAGATGTAAAAATAACTGGCCACTGAGTTGGAGACTTTGCTTATTTTCTCAGTGGTCTTAACCCTGTTCACCCTCCTAAACTCCCCATTCTTCTTTGGTGGAGGAAACACAAAAACCTAACAGGATATTTTAAATGATTAACATGAAGATTTCTAATATTAAATGGCATTAAATTACCCCAAATTTTATTAATCTAATTAATTACCCCAATTATCCCATGAGGATCTTATTAATTACCCCAAATGACTCAGCTTGTGGTCATTGCTTTAAACGATAGATGGAAAAAGAAGGAGGGTGTTCCAGGGGGTGAGAATGGTATTCTCTGACGAGCTGGAGTTGGATCTACTCGCCAGTTATGGCACCATGCAGGAGCTTCCAGCAAAGATGAACAGTCTTTCATTCAATAAGTACTTTGAGTGAAAAAGAAAAAAAAATGTAGAAATCTTGTGCTAAAAGTTCTGTTTAAGATCTTCTATTTGTTTTGATAGATTGGACTGAAGTGCACAAATAGGAAATTTTGTATTTATTTCTAGGTTGCGCGCCTGCTAAGTTGCTTCAGTCGAGTCTGACGCTTTGGCTCCTCTGTCCATGGGATTCTCCAGGCAAGAATACTGGAGTGGGTTGCCATTCCCTCCTCCAGGGGAATCTTCCTGACCCAGTGATCAAAACCCAAGTCTCTCATATCTCCTGCATTGACAGGAGGTTCTTTACCACTAACACCATGTGGGAAGCCCAATTTCTAGGTTAGAAATATGGAAAAGAGACATGGGGTAATAAATTGAGGCTTATCAATGGCTAATCATATCATTAAGGTTTTAATATTTTAGATGGAGCTGCTGCTGCTGCTACTAAGTCACTTCAGTCGTGTCCGACCCTGTGCGACCCCATAGACTGCAGCCCACCAGGCTCCCCCGTCCCTGGGATTCTCCAGGCAAGAACACTGGAGTGGGTTTCCATTTCCTCTCCAATGCATGAAAGTGAAAAGTGAAAGTGAAGTCGCTCAGTCGTGTCTGACTCTTAGCGACCCCATGGCTGCAGCCTATCAGGCTCCTCCATCCATGGGATTTTCCAGGCAAGAGTACTGGAGTGGGGTGCCATTTAGATGGAGACCCCCCCTCAATTCACAAAACTCTTTTCCAAACTTAAAATATTCACAGAATAAGAAAACATTCCCCTATATCAAAGAAAAAATTAAAAACACAACTACAGACTTTTAAGAAAGTAATTAAAAAAGAAAATTGTGCATCAGTTATGCTGTGAGCCAAAAACATATTTATAGATAATTTCATAAAACCTAAGAAATTTTGAACATATATGAGTGAAACATTTAACTCTAGATATTTGGGAGGGGAAAAAGTCCTGAAGCAGAGACAATAATAAACTGAAATTATTCAATAAAAATAAATTACTAATAAATAAAAACATAGAATTTAATGTCAGAAAGCAGGGAAATAGTAGCATTGGTGAATCTAAGACTTAAACAATGAAATAAATGTTTAGTCAATGGAGTAAAAAGGAGTGAGTGAGAAAAACACAAATAAATACATTTAAGAATAATGAAAAGACAGTGACTACAGTCCAAAGAGATTAAGAGTTATGCCAATACCCTGTGTAACTTTATACAGATATACTTGAAAATCTTGGTGAAGCTTTCTGCATGTTAATTCTCATTAACAAAATCAAAGCTACATAGTAAAGTGGAAAAGATACTTTAAGTAAATATTATAGAAAAATATCAAAGTTTTTATAACATAGCTCTTGCACCTCAGGAAAACACATTAGTGGAAAATTTTGAGTGATATATAAACATACTTACACACATTCACATACATATACAGGTATTTATTCTCTCAGGATGTTTGAAAAGTCTAGAGACATGAAGTAAACTTGTTTTCAACAATATGCTAGTTACACTTAAAAAAATATTTTCAGTACGTTTTTCCTTAACCTCTAGATACATTTTCAGGATAAGTACCTGAAGCAACATGTCTAATTGTTAATTTGAAAACAGTACAATTAGTATACTACAGAGTATCCATACATCTGTAAACACAGGCAAAAATAGTAGATTAATAGAATCTCAGAAATTTTGGCTGCTGTTGACAAAACATTCCTATTTTCCATTTTTTCCCGGGAAGGGGAGGCCAAAATTATTTTTTGAAAAGCGTCTGAGCATCTCATATTTCTCCTTTACAGGGGGACTACTAAAGAACCTTTGGATTTTACCCTCAGAGAGAGCATTAAGTTAGGTTGCCCAAGAGAGAATGAGCTTTTGAGACCTGAAAGAATCTGAAGGGTCCCACCTTAGAGTTATGGGTTATGAAACAGAAAGGAAAGTGACAGGGGTCCACTCTTGCTCCCATGGGGGAAATCCTCAGAGGTGATAAGACCTTGCTGGGTGATGGCTAGATGATGTGGTGGAGGGGGAAGTGGTATCACGAGGGAGGCCATTGTGTTTTAGGCACTTAGAGATGCCAGGATCTACACTGGCATGGAGGGAGTGCAGCTCACCTGCCTTTCTCTTTGAGATTTATGTGTGTGTGTGTTAGTCGCTCAGTCATGGCCAACTCTTTGCAACCCCATGGACTGAAGCCCACCAGGCTTCTCTGTCCATGGAATTCTCCAGGCAAGAATACTAGAGTGGGTTGCCATTCCCTTCTCCAGAGGAACTTCCCAACCCAGGGATCAAACCGTGGTTTCCTGCATCGCAGGCAGATTCTGCAGCCCCTACATAGCCACAGGAAAGTCTGTAGTTTAGACACCAGCATCTCAGTAGTGTGCACATAGAATGAAAGCCTTCATTTCAGTTCAGTTCAGTCACTCAGTCATGTCAGACTCTTTGCAACCCCATGAATTGCAGCATGCCAGGCCTCCCTGTCCATCACCAATTCCCGGAGTTTACTCAAACTCATGTCCATCAAGCCAGTGATGCCATCCAACCATCTCATCCTCTGTCATCCCCTCCTCCTCCCACCTTCAATCTTTCCCAGAATCAGGGTCTTTTCAAATGAGTCAGCTCTTCGCATGAGGTGGCCAAAGTATTGGAGTTTTAGCTTCAACATCAGTCCTTCCAATGAACACTTAGGACTGACCTTTAGGATGGACTGGTTGGATCTCCTTGCAGTCCAAGGGACTCTCAAGAGTCTTCTCCAACACCACAGTTCAAAAGCATCAATTTTTCAGTGCTCAGCTTTCTTTATGGTTCAATTCACATCCATACATGACTAATGGAAAAACCATAGCCTTGACTAGATAGACCTTTGTTGGCAAAGTAATGTCTCTGCTTTTTAATATGCTGTCTACGTTGGTCATAACTTTCCTTCCAAGGAGTAAGCCCATCCATAAATTGGCTGAATTTCTTGGTGCTCTTATAAGACCAGGGCAGGAAGAAGTATGAAATAACAAATATTGTTAGTAAATACCTACTTGGAACTAGGCTTTATTTGATTGAGAAAAATAAAACAATGTGGCATTAGATGACATTAGATCATGGAGACAATTTTTACACGTGTGTGCGTGTATTTATAAATGTGCATATAGTTATGTAGTGTGTGTATGAGATGCTGGCAGAAAACGCACTGAAATAGTAGCTGAGTTCTAAAAAGGAAACCTACCTTTGTTACCTTTCATCTACTGAAGAACTGAAATTTTGGGGAAGAGCAGTTCCCCTGGATGAGTTTGATGTTCTTCCGGGTTTATCTCGGGATGTTTGAGACCTGACAAACATGAGGCCAGAGTTGAAGATGAAACATTTCTATCTTTTTCATTGGCCTGTGTGTGTATGTCCCCTTCCAGTCAGCCCTGGGGAGCAAGGCAGAGTGAACTGACCTGAAGCGTGCTGGGCTAATCAAAATTCAGTTATAACCCAGCATACTGCATCAGTGCTACGTGGTACCCAGTTTCAAACGTTGAAATATTTCTGGCAAGGGTGCATTTTATGTTTACGTATAAAACGCTAACATACTACCAAGGGATTTAATTGTGACCATTCAGAAATAATTTATCTGTTAAACCCTAATTTAAAATAAAGTGATGTTTAATCAAGAGACATTAATCAATTGTAATACGGATTTAAAGAGCCATTAAGTGAAGGAAAAATTAGTTCATTATATAGGGTTATTTTAAACGGAAAGGAAAATAGCACTCTGTTAGCTTATAAAGTGGTAATGTTTAAAATGACTGAATTTTTCATGTCTTTCCACTAGATTGTTTTAGGATATTCTTCACATCTAATTTCTATTAATTTAGACATTTGAAGGTACCTGCCCTTATGTAAAAAAGTTTTATCTGTGCTTTCATGATTTTAGGAAAATATTTCTATTACACAGTATATAAGGAAATGAAAAGATTCTAGTTCTTCCTGCCTATCACACACACTCACATACTCACACATACTCATTTATTCTGCCACACATGTATACCATTCTTTCCTTGCCTCCCATATACATTTGCTTCCTCGGGCACAAACAGACATTCATGCTCAGGTAGATAAACACATACATTTTCTTTCTCTTGCATGGTGGACACACGTATACATAGTCTCCTTTTTTTTGCTCAGGCCAAAAGGTACACAGACATATCAATTCAGTTCAGTTCAGTCGCTCAGTCGTGTCTGACTCCTTGTGACCCCATGAACCACAGCACGCCAGGCCTTCCTGTCCATCACCAACTCCCAGAGTTTACTCAAACTCATGTCCATTGAGTCGGTGATGCCATCCAACTATCTCATCCTCTGTCGTCCCCTTCTCCTCCTGCCCTCAATCTTTCCCAGCATCAGAGTCTTTTCAAATGAGTCAGCTCTTCTCATCTGGTGGCCAAAGTATTGGAGTTTCAGCTTCAACATCAGTCCTTCCAATGAACACCCAGGACTGATCTCATTTAGGATGGACTGGTTGGATCTCCTTGCATTCCAAGGCACTCGCAAGAGTCTTCTCCAACACCTCAGTTCAAAAGCATCAATTCTTCAGTGCTCAGCTTTCTTTATAGTCCAACTGTCACATCCATACATGACCACTGGAAAAACCATAGCCTTGACTAGACGGACCTTTGTTGACACAGTAATGTCTCTGCTTTTCAATATGCTGTCTAGGTTGGTCATAACTTTCCTTCCAAGGAGTAAGAGTCTTTTAATTTCATGGCTGCAATCACCATCTGACATATAGACCCGTTCAAATTCACATGCACATATATACATACACAAATACAGGGTAATGCTTGTGTATATATATAGTTAAGCTCTCATTCTCTTTCTCTCCACTGCTAATGTCTGACTTTTCTGTCTTCAGTTTATATTCTCTTGATCTTTGACTTAGATGTGGGTGACTCAAACCAATTACTTCACATAATTGCATTTGGAGTGAGACTGATGATTTTGATATGGGCTGATTTTTATTATTTGTATGTAAGTTTAAGAGAAGGCACTTCATGAACTTACTGTGATTTCACATGCAAAAGTGAATATTGAGGAGATTATGTAAGTAGATGAGAAAATTGCCTTTCATACATATTTCTTTTTTTTTTCATACATGTTTCTTGAGTCGACAGGGTCAGATGAGAAGCTGGCAAAGAATATATCATGAAATTCAAGAAACAACTTTTTATTTTGCTGTGTTGAAGGGAAATGTTCTTTCTGTGCACTTTGTACTACTTTTTATTACTTTCAGCAATCGTGATAGTTGACCAATTATGAAATAATGTGCAACCAAATAGGAAAAAAAATTAGTATTTTGATGGAAAACTGAATGGAAAGGTGGGAAGTTGACTTGTCATTTTGACATTGAGAGCTTTCTGTTTGTGAATCTAGAAGGACAGATATGTGTCATTATGCTTTCAACAGAGTTGGAAATGCCCACTGTTCTTCACAGCGAAGGCTTCATTTTTGTGCATAAAAGATTGGAAAGTGCCATCTGGGACACATCATATGTTCATGTTTCTCCAAGAGAATCTGGAAATTATACTTCTGAGATTTTGTTACTAATGAAGAAGAGAAAGAAAAAGAAAATCTTCCATAAATTATACCTGGTCCATTTCTTGTAAAAATGGAAATCAGAGAATGACAAATAGAGTATAATATATTATATCTGGGGTTCCCTGGTGGCTAAGTTGGTAAAGAATCTGCCTGCAGTGCAGGAGACCTGGGTTCATCCCTGGGTTTGGAAGATCCCGTGGAGGAAGGCATGGCAACCCACTCTAGTATTCTGGCCTGGAGAATTCTCATGGACAGAGGAGCCTGGCAGGCTGCAGTCCATGGGGTCACAAAGAGTTGGACATGACTAAGTGACTAAGCACAGCACAGCACATATATCTGGAGGGTATCAGTATTTCATATTTAAAAAATATGAAATTTCATATTTAAAAAATATGAACTTTTATTTAGATATGTATTAATATTTTGTTTGATCACTTTCTTGGTATTGGTAGGTAGATAAGAAACATTTGGGAAAATGTGCCTTGGACAGACATTGAACTTGTACTTGGGGACGTTCTTACTTAGTATGGTCTTTTGAGAAATTATTCATCTCCTATATAGAAACCTAAGCAGAGGGAAGTACCTCTTGCTCTCTGCCTCTCTTTCCCCATTCAGACTGGAAAACTCTCCTTGACCATGCCAATAACTTCCTTTTTAAAAAAGTTACACCAGCTTGGTTCCTGTTATTTACAACTAAGAACCCTGAGTTACATAGAAAATTTCAGAGTGAAATACTTAATTTCCTATTTCAGCACCCAGTACAGTAACCTGGCACATAGTTAGTATTAAAAAATACTTTATTCACTGCTTCATCTAAATATTCAGATATTTATGAACACCTGCTACATAATAGGCCTTGAGATTATCATAGTAAATAAAACAAATATATCTGGTTCTGAGGCTTTTATTTGGGTGTGAAAATAGACAAATACTCAAATGCATATTAGGTGGGTATGTGTGCTATGGAAAAAAATACATTAAAGTAAATAAAGCAAGATGGGGGATGGGTTGCTAGGCTTTTCTATAGGGCAGTCATGGAAGACCTCTCAGAGGAGGCCTTCCTTCTCAGAGGCTGATGTGGGGACTCCTGGGAAAACCTGGGAAAAGAGTGCTCCAAATAGAAGGAATAGCAGATGCAAATACTCAAAGGGTGAATAGCATAAAGATGCTTGGCATGTTAAGTGAAGGAGAGAAATGTGGAAGATTGAAGGTCTGTAGACATTTGCAGGGGTTTGGTAGACCTTGGACTTTATGGCCTTAGTCATAAGGATTTTAGTTTTTACTTTGAAAGAAATGGGGAATCATCAGAGAATTGTGAGCAGAGGAGAGGTATGATCTGATGTTCATGTTTTAAAGAATCACTCTCGTTACTATGGGGAGAACAGACTGAGGGGGTTAGGAGATGAGAGAGAATGTTCCTTGGGAAACCAAGGCATTCCAGGTAAAAGACCTGCTTGAATTAGAATGAAATTGGTGAGATATGATCAGATCCTGGTATGATTTGAAAATAGAGTAAATAGGATTTGTAAGTCTATTAGTAGAAGGCAAAAAGAGATGGAGACCCTAATGATGACTCCTAAGTTTTTAGCTTGAACAACTAGACGAATGGAATTTACGTTTAGTTAAATGGGCAAGTAATTGGGGATAAAGAATAATTTGGAATTTGCTTGTGGACAACTTGATAGAGGTTTATGTGGAATAAGCAGGTCTGCATGAGTTTGAAGTTCAGGTAAATTATTGAGTGTGTGTAATTTAATATATAGGTAAGTTGTTGGTGTATGAAAAGTGCTTAAAGCCAAGAACCTGCATGGGATTATCCTGCAAATGAGTGCATAAAGGGAAGAGGTACAAAGTTTGAGCCTTGGAGCACTTGAATATTTTCAAAGTCTATGAAAGGTTAACCCTTACAGTAGAAATAAGGGAATGTGGTGTCCTACAAGCCAATGAATTATAATTTTTAAGAATGAGGATTTCCTAAATGTGTCATAGGCTTCCCTGGTGCTCAGATGGTAAAGAATCTGCCTGCAATGCGGGAGACCTGGTTTTAATCCCTGGGTCAGGAAGATCCCCTGGAGAAGATAATGGCTACCCACTCCAATATTTTTGCCTGGAGAATTACTTGGACAGAGGAGCCTAGTGGGCTATATAGTTCATAGCATCACAAAGAGTCAGACATGACTGAGTGACTAACACTTTGCAACCCTATGGACTGTAACCTCCCAGGCTCCTCTGTCCATGGAATTCTCCAGGCCAGAATACTGGAGTCAGTAGCTGTTCCCTTCTTCAGGGGATCTTTCTAACCCAGGGATTGAACCCAGGTCTCCTACATTACAGGTGGATTCTTTAAGGTCTGAGCTACCTGGAAAGCCCAAGAATACTGGAGTGGGTAGCCTATCCCTTCTCCAGCAGATCTTCCTGACCCAGGAATCAAACCAGGGTCTCCTGCATTGCAGGTGGGCTCTTTACCAGCTGAGCTACCAGGGAACCCCCTGAATGTGTCGTAAACTGATAAAATGTCAAACAACCTGAGGACTGTGAATTGATCACTGAATTTGCAAATGTGCAGGGCATTCGTGATTTGGTTGGTTAAGGGCTTATTGTTGTTCAGTTGCTCAGTCGTGTCTGACTCTTTATGACCCTATGGACTGCAGCACACCAGGCTTCTCTGTCCTTGACTATTTCCTGGAGTTTGCTCAAACTTCTGTCTGTTGAGTCAGTGATGCTACCTAACCATCTCATCTTCTGTTGCCCCCTTCTCCTCCTGCCCTCCATCTTTCCTCACATCAGGTGGCCAAAGTATTGGAGCTTCAGCTTCAGCATCAGTCCTTCTGGTGAATATTCAGGCCTGATTTCCTTGCTGTTCAAGGGACTTTTGCGTCTTCTCCAGCACCACAATTCAAAAGCATTACTTCTTCAGTGCTCAGCCTTCTTTATGGTCAAGCTCTCACATCTGTACATGACTACTGGAAAAATGATTGCTTTGACTATATGGACCTTTGTTGGAAAAGTGATGTCTCGGCTTTTTAATACCCGTCTAGGTTTTTCACAGCTTTCCTTCCAAGGAGCAATTGTCTTTTAATTACATGACTGCAGTCACTGTCTGCAGTGATTTTGGAGCCCAAGAAAAGAAAATCTATCACTGTTTCTACTTCTTCCCCTCTGTTTGCCATGAAGTGATGGGACCAGATGCCATAATCTTAGTTTTTTGAATGTTAAGTTTTGAGTGATATTAAATGGATAACAAAATCAGAATCAATCAGTGAAGATATAGCATGCTGCTGCTGCTGCTGCTGCTAAGTCGCTTCAGTCGTGTCCGACTCTGTGCGACCCCATAGATGGCAGCCCACCAGGCTCCCCCGTCCCTGGGATTCTCCAGGCAAGAACACTGGAGTGGGTTGCCATTTCCTTCTCCAATGCATGAAAGTGAAAAGTGAAAGTGAAGTCGCTCAGTCGTGTCTGACTCTTAGCGACCCCATAAACTGCAGGGGCTCCTCCGTTAATAGACTTTTTTTCTCTGATGAACAAATAGAACTAAATAATTTGATGATCACAGCACGTTTTTAGGTATTCACAGAAATACCAGGGCAGTTCTTCTCACTATTTTTAATTAGCTCCCTCTCCCCTTGTGCTTTCATAACCCTTATCATTCTTCTCAAGGAGGGCATGGCAACCCATGGCAGTATTCTTGCCTGGAGAATCCCGTGGACAGAGAAGCCTGGTCCATTGGGTTGAAAAGAATTGGACATGACTGAAGTGACTTAGCATGCACGCATGCATGCATCATTCATCTCAAGTTCCCTAACCACCTTCCATCCATTTCAGTTTCAGTTTATGAGCTTGCCTTGTGCTTCACTTAGGTGGTCACAGTCCCTGAATGTTCTTTCCCTGTTCCCTGCTTGTAAGTCCATTTGTCTTTGCTCCAGTCGGGTAATTCTTCCTGACAAGCATCAGTACAAAGATGCTTCTCTTAGGTAATTCTCTTCACCTATAGTGAAGTCGCTCAGTTGTGTCCAACTTTTAGCGACCCCGTGGGCTGTAGCCCGCCAGGCTCCTCTGTCCATGGGATTCTCCAGGCAAGAATACTGGAGTGGGTTGCCATTTCCTTCTCCAGGGGATCTTCCAACCCAGGGATAGGTCCCTCCCTATATGGATCCTTATAGCATCCATCCCCTTCTTTTAGACCTTCATTCTCTCCTTCTCTCTACCACTTCTTACAGCTCATAAATCTTTGTTCATAGTTTTTCCATCTCAAAAATACCGGGCATTGTCAAGTTTATGGTTTCACCTAGCTTGATAAAAACAGGAGATGTATTATAAAGTATTTTGGAAATAAGGAAATGAAGAAAATAATAATCACTGGTAATCTGACTTCTCAGAGGAGATCATCATGTGTGTTTACATTCTGTTTTTCTATATGTGTTTTTGCTGATTAGAATCCAAAAAATATATAAAATCTTCCTTTTTATTTGCCCAATGATGTATTTTAAGACTTTCTACATGCCATTAAACCAGTTTGAGAGATAACTACTTTAAGTAGCTAGAGTATTCAATACTATGGTTATGTTGTGATTTATATATTCATTATTTTCTTGGATTTTTTTACCTAGTTTCTATTTTTGATATAAATAAAATAAAGGTGAATATCTTTGTACATAAATTTTGTACTGCATTTCAAATTACCTTCAAGGCTAGAGTGTAAAAGAAACTGGGGCATCAAAGGATATACTCTGTTTTATGACTCTTGTTAGATATTGCCAAATTGTTTTTAAAAAATGATTCTGTCCATTTATATGTCTACTGGGAAGTTTAAGTGCCTGTGTCCTCAGATTCTTTTCAACTTTCAGGACATTTGAACAACTTATTTGTGAAACAGTCTTTGCTAATTGAGTAGCTTAATAAATGTTACCTCATTTCTTAAACTTTGAATACTAGTGAGGTGAAAATCACTTTTTAATGTTTACATTAGTGATTTTTTTTCTTCTATGACATTTTCTTTCATATTCTTTGCTTAATTTCCATTCCCAACCTTGGAATTTTGGTAGTTTTTTGTTGATTCATATGACTTATCATACTGATGCTATAAATTACCTGTCATATTTGCTGCAGTATTTTTTTCTAATTTTTTGCCTTTTACTTGTATGCTTTTATTCAAGTGCATAAATTAAATCATAATTTATGATTTAATGCAAAATAAATGTATAATTAAATCATTTAATTAAATTAAATAATTAATTTAGTTAAATAAATGTCAGAAGATAAGAGCCAAACAGACCCAAGTAGATTTAAGAATTTGGTTTATGTTCAAGGTATTTAATTCATAGGGAATAAATATCTAAATTTGGTGGTAAACATTGTTGGAATTTTTCTCATACTTCATAAATTTCATGTAACCTACAGATTCAAAAATTAAAAACACACACAAAAAACATAGGATCATGTGAAAGTTGAAATTTATATAATCATGAAGTAGTGATGATCCATGTAAGCATGACAATAAAGGTAGAAACCAGCCAGGTAAATATTTTAAAATGTGACTAATTTGAAACCTGGCACTTGGCAAAAAAAATTAACAAAGATAAAATACAAATGACAAACAGGCAAAGTTATATATAACTATATTGAAACTATTAATTTTTAAAATATTTTTGGAGTACTCTGTTAACAAATCAATAGAAAGATTCCAGGTAGGACCTTGATCAAAGAACATAAAGGGATAACTTAGAAAAGAAGAAATACTGATAAACCATGACTGATACATTAAAAAAAAATTCAAGTTCACTAATTTTCAAGGAAAGTAAAATAAATGCATAGATATAATATTTGAAAATATATAAATTTAGTTTGCTTTCTAGTACTTTCAGAATATGAGTTACCCTCTGAGCCAGAGTCATCTATTAATTAAAAGAATTTTTACATCATTAAAAACAGTAGAAGAAAAAAAGATTTCCAAAGTTGGCTTTTTTTTGTTAGTTTTCTTTTTTTTTATTTTATTTTTTAACTTTACAATATTGTATTGCTTTTGCCATATATCAAAATGAATCCGCCACAGGTATACATGTGTTTGAAGCCAGATAGTTGAAAGAGGAAAATTTTGTTTGTTTTTAATTCCAAAAAGTTTCCTTTTAATGGAATGAGATATATTAAAACCATTTCAAATGGATGACAATAAGCATCAATATTGTCACAGAAAGTTCTGTTCAGTACAAAAATGAAAAACTTTAAATTACAAAATAGCTGTGATCCCACTTGTACAGTAGTAAAAAAGAAAGTCTCACATAAAAATATAGAATCTCACTAAAAATATAAAAAACATTCTCTAAAATGTAGCAGCATTTTCCCTGGATGGTGAGGAGAATCAACAAGCTTTCTTGTTTATCTTTTTCATGTATTTTTGTATTTCTGAATTTCCCACATATTACTTTTATGATTATAAAATAAAGATATTTATATTTTGGAAAAAATCTGCCCTTCTGTTTTTAGTCATTTTTCTCTATACTTTGTTTTTAATTTAAATAAATAGTGACCTTTCTTTGAAGTATTTTTTTTTAACTTTTGCTGTCTGAAATTTATTTAATATATTGGAGTGACACTATAAATCCTTCTAAGTAGCCAGTATTCTAAATAGCTGAGTAACTGTTTTAGTACTGTGTATTAGGTAATTATTGATTTTACTGATGCTCCCCTAATCAAAGATCACTAACTTCTATTCCATGTTATGTATTTGGAGATAGTTCTGATCCATTAATCTGGCTGTCTGTTCTTGTGATATTATCTCACTCTCTTAATTATTATTTTGTTACATTCACTGTGTCTTAATACAGATAGGACACATCTTGCTACTTTTTTCTGGAACATTCTTACATACGTGTTTTACCAGATTATTTTATTTTGTTTTCTTTTCCCTTAGTATTTTATATCTTAAAAAAATTTTTTATTGAAGTATAGTTGCTTTCCAATGTTGTTAGTTTTCTGCTGTACAGCAAAGTGAATCAGTTATAAATATACATCAATCCACTCTTTTTTAGGTTTCCTTCCCATTTAGGTCACCACAGAGCACTGAGTAGAGTTCCCTGTGCTCTACAGTAGATTCTCATTAGTTATCTATTTTATCAATAGTATATTTATATCAATCCCAATCTCCCACCCCATGCATGCCATGTTCCACTCCCTCCCTTAGTAATTATAAGCTTATTCTCTACATACTAGGAGCTTAAAATTCATTCCCACATGCTTTTTAATCAAATGTATACTTAATAAATGACTTCTTTTTCTTGAAAATTCAAAGCCATGATTCTGAATCATCATAAATACTGTAGCCTTCATGATTGATTCTTTGCTCATGTTGTAAGTAGCTCTTGATTATTAGTTTTTCTAAAATTTCTATGACAAATTTGTATTTTCCCCCCACATTTTAATAAAACTTCCAGATGTTATATCTATGCCTTTTTAAACAGCTCCCATCTGTAGCAGTCTGGGATTTCATATGATTAATTTTTTTAGCACTCTTGAGTATAATAAGACTAAATGACTTCTTTGCTTTGTATTTTCTTACTCTTGGACTTTTTAATGTATGTTTCCTTCCTTGACCATGTTTTCATGCGATTTAAATTGCTATTTTAATGGCTGGTAAGCGTGGTGTTACAGTGTTTGCATGGGGATACCTCAGTGACAAGAAATACAAAGATAGAAAAGAGTTTTTCTGAAATCTTGAGTTATCTTCCTGAGACAAATCTGCTTGTGTGTCATATTTTAAAATCTGTTGATCTCAGAATTTGTAACTAGATCACTGTGTATTCTAGAATTTAGATGATAGGAACGAAATGTGCAGAGTAATAGGCCAGTAAACTCATAGCTAAACACAAGCACCTTTTTTTTTTTTTAAATCCCCGAGCTCTTTAGCTTTTGGTGTTCCAGAGGCCTTAATACATAGTTTGACAGTTGATCTATTTGATTCAAATTATTAACCCTAAATGTTTTCTCTTCTGTGTGGAAGAAAAACTACCAACACCATAAAAAGATGGTGAAACATATTTTATTCTTGTAAATATTTCACCTGCTATTATCTGTCCTGTCGTATTTTGCCAGGTGAGGACAAAGACATTGCTGATATTTTCATAAACATTTTGCCACTCATTTTATTTTCTTGTTAATTATAATACATATCTTACTTTGTTGTTTTGTGTAAAACTATGTTATTTCTATAGTAGAAACACTTTATTTTGTTAAATGTCTAAAGGGAGGCAGGATCCAGGAATGTTTAAGGACCTAGACTCAGAGCCATAGTTGCTCCTATAAAGCAATGCATTTCTCAAAAAAGGACTTTGATGAAATATATGTGAATCACCTGTTTTGCTATTTACTTTTGGAATGGTCTCTGTTATGCCACATTTCATTTGTCTGTGTATTTTTATTATGTGATACTTTAAATGTAGAAACAAGTATACAAACTAGTTTACCACCCTGCACCTGCCACCAATTTTATTAAATCTAAACACATTTGCCTTAGTTTTTTTAAAGCCAGCATTACATTACAGATATAGTTGAAATTACTGTGTGCCCTTGACTCATCTCTTTCTCCCCAGAGGTAACCATGCCTTGGAATTTAGCATTGGTCATCTCCATTCATCATTGTGTACTTTACTAAATACTCATACCTCATTCAAGAACATATATGATATTCTTCATGTTCAGTTCAGTTCAGTCTCTTGGTTGTGTCTGACTCCTTGTGACCCCATGGACTGTACAATGCCAGGATTTCCTGTTCATCACCAACTCCTAGAACTTGCTCAAACTCATGTGCATTGAGTCAGTGATGCCATTCAACCATCTCATCCACGGTCAACACCTTCTCCACCTGCCTTCAATCTTTCCCAGCATCAGGGTCTTTTCCAATGAGTCAGTTCTTCCCACAAGGTAGCCAAAAGTATTGGAGCTTCAGCTTTAGCATCAGTCCTTCCAATGAATATTCAGGATTGATTTCCTTTAGGATTGACTGCTTGGATCTCCTTGCAGTCCAAGGGCCTCTCAAGAGTCTTCTCCAACACCACAGTTCAAAAGCATCAATTCTTCAGTGCTCAGCTTTCTTTATGGTCCAAGTTTCACATCCACACATGACTACTGGAAAAACCATAGCTTTGACTAGACGGACCTTTGTTGGCAAAGTAATGTCTCTGCTTTTTAATACGCTGTCTAGATTTGTCATAGCTTTTCTTCAAGAAGCAAGCGTCTTTTAATTTCATGGCTGCAGTCACCATATGCAGTGATTTTGGAGCCCAAGAAGATCAAGTCTGCCACTGTTTCCATTGTTTCCCCATCTATTTGCCATGAAGTGATGGGACCGGATGCCATGATCTTAGTTTTCTGAATGTTGAGTTTTAAACCAACTTTTTCACTTTCCTCTCAAGAGGCTTTCATCAAGAGGCTCTTTAGTTCCTCTTTGCTTTCTGCCATAAGGGTGGTGTCATATGCGTATCTAAGGTTATTGATGTTTCTCCCAGCAATCTTGATTCCACCTTCTGCTTCATCCAGTCTAGCATTTCTCATGATGTACTCTGCATATAAGTTAAATAAGCAGGGTGACAATATACAGCCTTGATGCACTCCTTTCCCAATTTGGAACAAGTCTGTTGTTCCACATCTGGTATTTTAACTGTTGCTTCTTGATCTGCATTCAGGTTTCTCAGGAGGCAGGTAAGGTGGTCTAGTATTCCCATCTCTTGAAGAATTTTCCACAGTTTGTTGTGATCCACACGGTCAAAGGCTTTAGTGTAGTCAGTGAAGCAGATGTTTTTCTGGAATTCCTTTGCTTTTTCTATGATCCAGTGGATGTTTGCAATTTGTTCTCTGGTTCTTCTGCCTTTTCTAAATCCAGCCTGAACATCTGGAAGTTCTTGGTTCACATACTGTTGAATCATAGCTGGGAGAATTTTGAGCATTACTTTGCTAGCATGTGAGATGAATGCAATTGTGTGGTAGTTTGAGCATTCTTTGGCATTGCCTTTCTTTGGGATTGGAGTGAAAACTGACCTCTTCCAGTCCTGTGGCCACTGCTGAATTTTCCAATTTGATTTAGGTCATACCTGACTGGTCTAATGGTTTTCCCTACTTTCTTCAATTTAAGTCTGAATTATGCAATAAGTAGTTCATGATTTGAGTCATAGTCAGCTCCTGGTCTTGTTTTTGTTGACCATATAGAACTTCTCCATCTTCAGCTGCAAACCATATAATCAATCTGATTTCACTATTGATCATCTGGTCATGTCCATGTGTAGAGTCATCTCTTGTGTTGTGGAAGAGGATGTTTGCTATGACCAGTGCATTCTGGGAAAACTCTGTTAAGCCTTTGCCCTGCTTCATTTTGTACTCCAGGGTCAAACTTGCTTGATACTCCAGGTATCTCTTGACTACCTACTTTTGCATTTCAGTTCCCTATGATGAAAAGGTTATCTTTTTTGGTGTTAGCTTTAGAAGGTTTGTAGGTCTTCATAGAACCATTCAACTTAAGCTTCATCAGCATTAGTGGTTGGGGCAATGACTTGGATTACTGTGATATTGAATGGTTTGCCTTGGAAACGAACAGAGATCATTCTGTCATTTTGGGGATTGCACCCAAGTACTACATATCGGACTCTTTTGTTGACTATGGGGGCTACTCCATTTCTTGTAAGGGATTCTTGCCCACAGTAGTAGATATAATGGTCATCTGAGTTAAATTCACCCATTCCAGTCCATTTTAGTTTGCTGATTCCTAGAATGTCGATGTTCACTCTTGCCATCTCCTATTTGACCACTTTGATTTTACCTTTATTCATGGACCTATCATTCCAGGTTCCTAGGCAATATTGCTCTTTATCGAGCTTTACTTTTGTCACCAGTCACATCCACAATTGGATGTTGTTTTCACTTTGGCTTAGCCTCCTCATACTTTCTGGAGCTGTTTCTCCACTCTTCTCCAGTAGCATATTGGGCACCTACTGACCTGGGGAGTTCATCTTTCAGTGTCCTATCTTTTTGCTTTTTCATATAGTTCATGGGATTCTCTATGGCAACTAAATATATTCTTGCCAGGTTCTCAAGGCAAGAATACTGAACTGGTTTGCCTTGCCCTTCTACAGTGGACCACGTTTTGTCAGAACTCTCCACCATGATTTATATGAAAGCAGTTCACCACATCATTCTTCAGCTTCATTTTAAATTTAATATTATCTTCAGATTTTCTCTTATGAAGCTAGTACTTCTAATTTTTTCCTCTCAACTGCTGAACAGTATTCCATTTTATGACTATCCCAAATTTTATGGTTGGAGATAAATCTATCTGTGTATATATTTGCTATTATAAACATGATTGAAATGGACATTTCTCTACTTATTTCCTTGGCAAATATTTTCTCTACCATACATATCTAGAAGTGAAACTGCTATATCATAGAAAATACACATCTTCCATTTTAATAGATATTGGCAAATGCCCCGAAAGTGTTTGCACGAATTTATAAGCCCTCTAGAAGATTAAGTCACTACTGCTCCATATCCTCATAGTGCTTATTGTTGTCAGACTTTTAAATAGTTGCTATTCTGTATATAGTGTGAAATGGTATGTTGCAAGTTTGTATGGCCCTGATGACTAGCAAGATGGATTGAGCACCTTTTCATATGTCATATATTTAGGGGCAATAATAACATGGTTAAGACCTGAAAGTTAGGTCCAGATGACTGGATTTGGGTCCTAACTCTTCTGGGTGACCTTGGGCTCATTACCATTTTGTGTCTTATTGGTACAATTGGGATAATAATCATACCCACATCATGGGGTTGTTCTGAATTGATACGTGAGAATCTCTCACAGCTGTGTCCAGCCTAAATAAGGATGATGATGTTGAAATAAAACAGCATGGAGACGTGATAAGTGTAGTTCAAAGAATTTGATTACATTAACTGTCAGGTTGCATAATTGAAAGGTTAATGGCTCTAATCAGCCTGATTATGGAAAGATTGGAATGGAAAAATTCTGGAGCTTGGGGGACATCCCCTTCTCTTCATCTTCTTGATTCACTCACACTATCCTCTTCCTCTTCAGGAGATAACTTTAGCTCAGAGTCCAGATGGAGGATGAGGAGCCAATCACCAAGCATGTAACATCCAATTTTTTAAAAAAGTGATGGATGTGTTATCTTGGAGTTTTATTGGATTATGTAGTTGACCATTTGTGTTTCCCTTATGCAAGCTGCTTTATTATCTTTCCCATGTTGTATTGGGTTATTTGCTTTTTCTGATTAATTAGCAGTTCTCTATATTTTGAACACTAATTCTGACAAATTTCTTTTCCCAATCTCTGATTTGTCTGTCAACTTTATGATATATTTTTTATTTGTTTACACAGATTTTTAAAGATTCGGTGTGATTAAGTGGAGCAATTATTTCCATAATGATTTATATTTTTCTCAGACGGTAAAGTCTCTGCCTACAATGTGGGAGACCTGGGTTCGATTCCTGGGTCTGGAAGATCCTCTGGAGAAGGAAATGGCAATCCACTCCAGCACTCTTGCCTGGAAAATCCCATGGACGGAGGAGCCTGATAGGCTACAGTCCATGGTGTCGCAAAGAGTTGGACACGACTGAGCGACTTCACTTTCACTTTTATAGCTAGTTTGAGGTTTTTCCCTCCATAAACAATTGCTAAGGACATTCTCCTGTATTTTATTCTGTTATGAAGGTTTTGTCCTTCATAACAAAATTCTCTCTGGAATTTATTTTTGTGTCTAGTAAAAGTTGGAAAGCTAATCGTCAATCACTGCTTATGTCTAGTTTCAGTGGTCTCTTTGTCTGGCCATGACCTAAAATGATAGTCTCTTGGTTACTATGTATTTATAATAGTGGAAATAAGAGGAGGAGGAGCAGGAAGAAGAGCAGGAGGAACAGTGGGCTCAGTTAACCAGTCTTACCATTCTCTGTGCTTTGCATGTATTGACTCATTTAATCCTTAACAGAGCCCCATGCAGTGAGTGATTCTCGTGATCTCCATTTTATCTTTAAGGAAACTGAGTCACAGACAAGTTAAGTGACTTGCCACAAAAATGTGTAGGTGGAATTCAAACCCACTGAAGCTGAAATCAAAACACAGGCCACCTGCTTCTGACTCCATATTTATAACCACCTTCTTGCCCAGCTTCCAAAACACCATGTTGGCTGATAAAACAAGTTCCCTCTCCTCCTTGTTCTTAAAAAATAAACAGGGGAAGTCTTGGCTGACTTTGGCCACTTTCTCTGTTTCCTTTGTTTTTATTTTCTTTTTCTTTCAATTATCAGAAGAATATGGTATATACACAGGGTTCTAGGTAGAAATTATAATAGTAAATCATCTGATCATTATTTTGAGGGTACCAAAATTATAATGCTACCTTTCTATAACTTACTTCAAATCACAAAGGGTTAGAGATGGCCAAGATGACAGGCTGGGGTTGACTTTTGAATTTACACCTTTGTTTTAGCGATTGTAAATTGTTACTTTTCTTGGAATTTATTCTGGGAAAAAAAAAAAAAAAAGATTTTTCCTTAAGGCCATAGTTACTAGTCTTGAGACTCTCAATAGAGGAAACCAATATAAAAATAAATGATTACAATACAAATTGACAATTTGTTAAATTACAGAATAGAATTACGAGAGCTTAACCCAAGAAATAGCTGTTTAGGAGTTTAATGAATGATGTTTTGATGTTTCTGTAATAAACAACCTGTATTATTGATATAATAAAACAACAAAAACACAGTGGCTTGAAACCACTTTATTATCATTTCAAGCCACTACAATTTGTTATTTTATGATTTCTTATGTTTCACTGGGCTTACTAAGCTCAGCTGGGAACATAGTGAGGCCTAGGCCTTCAGTTTTCTGGGGCTTGATTGGGCTGGACCACCTAACATGGCTCATTCACATGGCTGAGGGTTCACCTGGCATCAGCTGGGAGCTAAGCTGGGATACTAAACAGCGTGCCTTGGTCCCCCTCTGCAACATCTCCTTGTGGCATGGGCTTCTTATAGCATGGTGGCAGCGTTCCCAGAGCAGGAGGAAAAGGCCTGGGTTTGAGAGCTCCGGTATGTTCTTCTACCATATTCTAGATTCCAAGCCAGTCCTAGTGTAAACGCAGACTCAAAAGTAGGGCATTGAATCAGCCACCCTTAATGTGAGAAGTTGCATAAGCATACAAAGCTAGAGGAATTGTCGGAGGCCCCCTCTGGAGACTATCAACCAGAGAGGCCTTGCTCAGAAAAGGAAATTTATGCTGAATTTTTAGGGAGGAGGGAGCCTTTATCAGGGAGAATTAGAGGAAGAAAATCCACAGAAGGTAAGAATAGAGACATGAAAGAGTATGTATGGATAGAATTTTTGTGCTGTGGAGTTATAAGGGATAAAATTGGTAAGGTGTGTTAGAAATAAGAAAATAATAACTAAAATTCATGAAGAGGTTATGGTACGCCAGGCACATCTCAAGGATCTTTGAATGACTTATTTATCCTCATGACAACCCTATGAAGTCAGGAGTACTACTACCTTAATTTTAAGATAGCTTGCACGTTGTCATATATCCTGTAAACATTAGAGCTAAATTTAAACACAGGTGGCGTCATTAGAGATTACCCTCTCAACCACCATACCTGTAAATTATTTTTAAAAATGTGTGTGACATATTATATGTTGTCTCCCATAGATTGTATATATCATATTAAGAGAATTGGGTTATAAGTGAGAAACCAGAGTGTGATCCCATTGGTATTTAAATTGCTGTATTTCTAACACTGGTCCAGATGTCTCAGAAGCAGTTGAGTCTAGGAGTCCCTCAGATGTTGATAGTGGCTCCATGGTTTCAGGAGGTCTAGGTCAAGCAGAGAGGCCTTCTCTCATCTTAGGTGTATCTTTTGGTAATACCAAAGGTGGTCTTGGTGGGAAAGCTGAGCCCAGCAAAGCAGTGGTCACACACTCAATGGTCAGAGCCTTGAAGTCTTTGAATGAAATTCACAGAGAGAAGGAAGAAGTGGAAACAGAAAGAGACCCAATGGCAGAGAGAAACAGAGACGGCAATAAGTGGAGTAAGGATTAGCAGACTCAGGGTGATTATCTTGTTTTCATTGCTCTTTTGAATCCCAAATGACTTTCCAGGTTTGAACTAATTTTTGTCCCTCAAAGCTTGAGCTTGGACATCATTCCTGAATATTCATTGGAAGGACTGATGCTGAAGTGAAACTCCAATACTTTGACCACCTGACATGAAGAACTGACTCATTGGAAAAGACCCTGATGCTGGGAAAGATTGAAGGCAGGAGGAGAAGGGGATGACAGAGGGTGTAACGGCTGGATGGCATCACTGACTCAATGGACATGAGTTTGGGCAGGCTCCGGGAATTGGTGATGGACAGGGAGGCCTGGTGTGCTGTAGTCCATGAGGGTCACAAAGAGTTGAACACGACTGAGCGACTAAACTGAAATGAAACTTGAGCTGAATGGTTCCTAGGTTTCTGTACCATTCAACTGAATGGTGGGAAAACACCTATCTTCCTAATTTCTGAATACAGCTTATAGTCAATCCCTATTACGTGACATAACCCAAGTGAACCTCTATTCTTATAATCAAAAGAGCCCAACTAACACCACTAGACCATTCAGGTATGACCTAAATCAAATCCCTTATGATTATACAGTGGAAGTGAGAAATAGATTTAAGGGCCTAGATCTGATAGATTGAGTGCCTGATGAACAATGGAATGAGGTTCGTGACATTGTACAGGAGACAGGGATTAAGGCCATCCCCATAGAAAAGAAATGCAAAAAAGCAGAATGGCTGTCTGGGGAGGCCTTACAAATAGCTGTGAAAAGAAGAGAAGCGAAAGGCAAAGGAGAAAAGGAAAGATATAAACATCTGAATGCAGAGTTCCAAAGAATAGCAAGAAGAGATAAGAAAGCCTTCTTCAGCGATCAATGCAAAGAAATAGAGGAAAACAACAGAATGGGAAAGACTAGAGATCTCTTCAAGAAAATCAGAGATACCAAAGGAACATTTCATGCAAAGATGGGCTCGATAAAGGACAGAAATTGTATGGACCTAACAGAAGCAGAAGATATTAAGAAGAGGTGGCAAGAATACACAGAAGAACTGTACAAAAAAGATCTTCACGACCCAGATAATCACGATGGTGTGATCACTGACCTAGAGCTAGACATCCTGGAATGTGAAGTCAAGTGGGCCTTAGAAAGCATCACTATGAACAAAGCTAGTGGAGGTGATAGAATTCCAGTTGAGCTATTTCAAATCCTGAAAGATGATGCTGTGAAAGTGCTGCACTCAATATGCCAGCAAATTTGGAAAACTTTGCAGTGGCCACAGGACTGGAAAAGGTCAGTTTTCATTCCAATCCCAACGAAAGGCAATGCCAAAGAATGCTCAAACTACCGCACAATTGCACTCATCTCACACGCTAGCAAACTAATGCTCAAAATTCTCCAAGCCAGGCTTCAGCAATATGTGAACCGTGAACTTCCTGATGTTCAAGCTGGTTTTAGAAAAGGCAGAGGAACCAGAGATCAAATTGCCAACATCTGCTGGATCATGGAAAAAGCAGAAGAGTTCCAGAAAAACATCTATTTCTGCTTTATTGACTATGCCAAAGCCTTTGACTGTGTGGATCACAATAAACTGTGGAAAATTCTGAAAGAGATGGGAATACCAGACCACCTGATCAAATTTGTATGCAGGTCAGGCAGCAACAGTTAGAACTGGACATGGAACAACAGACTGGTTCCAAATAGGAAAAGGAGTATGTCAAGGCTGTATATTGTCACCCTGTTTATTTAACTTATATGCAGAGTACATCATGAGAAACGCTGGACTGGAAGAAACACAAGCTGGAATCAAGATTTCTGGGAGAAATATGAATAACCTCAGATATGCAGATGACACCACCCTTATGGCAGAAAGTGAAGAGGAACTAAAAAGCCTCTTGATGAAAGTGAAAGTGAAAGTGGAGAGTGAAAAAGTTGGCTTAAAGCTCAACATTCAGAAAACGAAGACCATGGCATCCGGTCCCATCACTTCATGGGAAATAGATGGGGAAACAGTGGAAACAGTGTCAGACTTTATTTTTCTGGGCTCCAAAATCACTACAGATGGTGACTGCAGCCATGAAATTAAAAGACGCTTACTCCTTGGAGGAAAAGTTATGACCAACCTAGATAGCATATTCAAAAGCAGAGATATTACTTTGCCAACAAAGATTCGTCTAGTCAAGGATATGGTTTTCCCTGTGGTCATGTATGGATGTGAGAGTTGGACTGTGAAGAAGGCTGAGCACTGAAGAATTGATGCTTTTGAACTGTGGTGTTGGAGAAGACTCTTGAGAGTCCCTTGGACTGCAAGGAGGTCCAACCAGTCCATTCTGAAGGAGATCAGCCCTGGGATTTCTTTGGAGGGAATGATGCTAAAGCTGAAACTCCAGTACTTTGGCCACCTCATGCGAAGAGTTGACTCATTGGAAAAGACTCTGATGCTGGGAGGGATTGGGGGCAGGAGGAGAAGGGGATGACAGAGGATGAGATGGCTGGATGGCATCACTGACTTGATGGATGTGAGTCTGAGTGAACTCCGAGAGTTGGTGATGGACAGGGAGGCCTGGTGTGCTGCGATTCATGGGGTCGCAAAGAGTCGGACATGACTGAGCGACTGATCTGATCTGAACATGGATATTTAGTTTTTATCAGATGCTCTGTTACTGGTTATTTTTTTGAGGATCGAGACTGACTGTATTTACATCAGGACTGTCCTTTATACAGTATCTAGACCAAAGCTTTGCACTCATTAAATGCTAAAAAGTTGATACTTGATCCTTTTTTCTGTCCATTGGGATTTTGAATATGTTTGTTGTTCATGGGGTCATGATGATCTCTAAATTATCATATACAGTTTATAAAACTTGTGAGATTTATGCTTCCCTCTCTGCACTGCTCCATTCATTAGAACAAAGCATTTGTCTAAACACAATTTGAGTTTTAAAAATAATTTCAAACAAACAGCTGATGTTTTATCTTTTTTTATATTTAGGGAGATCTTTAAGTATCAGGCAGACACATTCATGTACTGGTAGAATGTTCTCGACGGCCTATCACCACTGTAGGTGGAAAGACTAGCCACTTTGTAAGTTCATTAACAGCATGTTGATTTTTTTTTCTATTTTTTGTTAAGTAAGATAAAATATTATTTCAAAAATGTTCATTCTTACTAACTGTGTATTACCTTAGCAGACAAATGTCCTGTGTCACAAAAATGGATATTCTGAACATCATAGATCCTGATTAACAACACAAACTCTGGGTCCAGATACCTTGAATTTAAATCCTAGGAAAATCATGTATGGCTTTGGGAAAGTCACTTAAACTCTTGTGATCACAGTTTCTTCATCTTAAAATGAGGATGATAAAAGTATCTCCCTCACAAGAATATTCCAAAAATTGAATAAGTTAATACATGTGAGGTACTTATATCAGTACCAGCACATGATCATAAGACTTAGATACTGTGTTGTTGTTTTGTTATTCACTCTTAGTTTTTAAGGCTAAAAAAGGCTTTTTCATTTTAGCTCTCTTTTACAGTAGGTTGATCTGTCAGAACTTTTGGATGGCGGTAATAAAAGCAGAATCACAAACCTCCTAATAAGCAGTGTTGTATAGTAGAGAACACTATTTCTGGCCTCTTTGCCTGGGACCAGTCATTTGTCAGATTTGCAAGTTGTAAGCAGGGTAGTTTGAATCCATATGATTCAGCTTCACAACGGCTCTACTTTCCAAAGTGTCAGAGGTGACATGATGGCAAAACACGCTAGGGAAGACTTGTGGAAATACTTGAGGACTGATTTTGTGAGGTTTAATTTGTGCTAAAAATTCATCAACACATCTCCAGGAAGGCAAATCCTCCCAAGACATATGGAGACTGTTTTAAGATTGGTTTCATGATTCTGATTGGGACTGTTTTAATTTTATCATTGGCCACTTCAAAAGGAGGAGAGAAATGTAAGGTAAATAAACGAAAATAAGTCCTTCTGTTAAGATGTAGAAAGCAGAATGCCAATTTGAGAGGGGAAGGAATTAATGTAGTAAATTGAACTAGAGACATTAACAGAAGGGCTTAGGGAGAGGTGAAGTTACGGAATGTAGCATGAAAGAAAAAATGGATGATTTAAAAGGATGAATTACATAAAGAAACATTCCCAACAGGATGCATAAGGAAGGGTGTGAAGAGAGCTGCATATTTTAGAGACTGGAATAAGCAGTACATATTTGGAGGGTCTTGGAGTATATAAAGAGATCTGCTTAGCATGGCAGCCAGCTGCTCACCTCTCATGAAAGGAAAGAAGAAATGTGCTTCAGCTGAAATGTAAGGGATTTTGGTTTGACTTTCTAAACAACGTTTTCTAACGATTGTTAAACGTTGATCTGAATTGTATTATCTCAACGCTGGTAATACTGAAAAATGGCTTAACTGCTAATCATGCAGAGATGTTCCCTTGCAAAGACAAAGTGTGGATCCAGGACTTATTATTAGCTGAAATTTTGTTTGCTTTGTGTTTTAGCGTTTCAGAGAAGTTTCTTGCTTCAAGCATGCAATCTTCTCTCGGACTCTTTTCCCCCACCACTCTTACCTTTTGTATTTTTCACATGCTCTATAATTTTGTGTATCACCATTTCCATGCCTTAGTTTCTATACAGTGCTGTGATTTTGTTGTGATTGCATTAGATGGCTTCCTCTCGCATAAATGATATACCTGCCTCCTAAATACCTTCTGAAAGTGGGATGTGTAACCGATGCTCATTTTTTTTTTTATTCCACAAATTGTTATGTATGAATCCTGGAGGTTCAAAGTTGAATGAGGCATAATTTCTATCCTGTTGGGATTTACTGTGTAGGAAGTTGAAGACAGACATAACTCCAATTAAAATTCAAGAAGTGACGTAACAGAAACTTGACACAGAGGAAGGAGTTAAGAGCTCTGCCTTGGGAAGATGTGTCTATCAACAGATATACCTGTAAGGCACGTTGCAGGGAGAATCTTGAGGGGAAGTTACTGGGGCATGTGTCACTGGGAAATTGACAGACCAGCCCTGATCTGCAGGGATCAAATGGCCACTCCTTTGATAAGTGACCACTCCTCTGTTGGCGGCTGCTTCCTAGGTATTAACCATGCGGGAGAAAGTCCAAATTTGGGGAGACTAGTACCTGTGTCTGTCGCTTTACTTCCCGAAGATATTTTGAGATTAAAATAGGTGATAAATGCAAAAGCATCTAGCAAAACTAGGCACTTAAGAAATGTACATTCAATGAGTTTCTTCAACAAGAGAAACCCATTGTCAGTGGTATGGGGGAAAAGTAGAGGGAGCACATTTTTCAATTAATACAGGCTTTGGAGATGTAACAACCAGATGTAATCTGTAGATTTTACTTGATCCTAATTTAAACATAGCAACTCTAAGATAATATTATGAAGCAATAGGGAAAATGTTGATTAAGAACCAGGTAGCATATAAAATCAAAATGCTTACTGGCAGTTTTGCTGGGGTGAAAGTGCTACTGTGGTTATGTGAGATGTCCATCCTTTTTAGAGATGTATGCTGAAGTGAGATTTGCTTTAAATAGATTCCACAAAGAACTGAAGGGGGAGTGCTATAAATATAGGGACCCATGGACTGTAGCCTACCAGGCTCCTCCATCCATGGGATTTTCCAGGCAAGAGTACTGGAGTGGGTTGCCATTTCCTTCTCCAGAGGATCTTCCCTACCCAGGGATTGAACCCGAGTCTCCCGCGTTGTAGGTAGATGCTTTAACCATCTGAGCTACCAGGGAAGTCGATAAATATAGCAGGTTCTTGATGTTGTTAAATCTGGTTGATGGAAATGTGGAGGCTCATTGACCTATTACCACTGCTTTTGTGTATGTTTGGAAATTTCATAACTAATTCCACTGTCCTCTTTCCCCCAGTCAGCTCTTCATTGTTTAGACATGATTGGCAGCATGCAGGATTTAAGTGAAAAGAGGAAAATAACATCTAACCTGGAAGTTTAGAGCTAAAAAAAATTATATACAATATTGTTTTTAAAAATGTTAACATATTAACTTAGGCATAACCCTTCTTGAGCACCGCATAAGGTAGATTGCTGTTTGAAAGGAGAGAGGCAGATTTCTCTCACTTCAATTATAAATAGGAACCATCCTCAGAGTTCATTGACAGGAATGAATGATTTCAGTGAGTAGGATTTGTAATGACCAAAAAAAGCAACTACAAACATAGTTGATTTTTAATACAGTATCACAATCTCCTATTTATTCCTGTTGCTTTATCATTTGCTGAATAACATTCAAAAGGTTAAACCATATAATTTTCTCTATTTAATGAGAAAAGTTTTACAAGTTTAAGAGAAAAACTGATTCATTTTAGTGTTTTATTTTCCCTTAACACAAAATGTACATATATTTCCTTTCCAACTTAGATAATGTAAGAGCTTTGAAGATGAATTTTCAGAAATAAATTTCTATCTGAAGATGTATTTCCTATATTGAATAATCAGAGTTGGAATTAACAGTCACTTGAGATTAACAGATTGCCTTTTTAAAAAATATTTTATCTGCTTTCAGAGTTTCAGCTCTTGGGTGTCAGATTAAAATTCTGAATCATGTTTGATTCCTCTCAGAATTGAATGTCAAATCCAAAGACAGATATTTATAACAGCATTCTGTTCAGGCAAAAAGTCAGTTTTCAGGCTGCAACATGGATGCTTATAAAGCTCTTATTCACAATTGGATGTTGTGATCATTTTAAACAAACAAATTAAAGCTTTAAGATTGAATTTTAGTAAACCAGGCATTTAATTTCCTGTTTTATTATGCTTTTACATTTGCAGAGTGCTGGGTGGTTTATATATTGCATTGAAATAATTATTTCTTTCTCACAACATTACCACACTGGCGCTACTATTTCTGCTTGACTGATAATACTATTGAAATTCTTTTTTTTTTTTTTTTCACTTTCTTTTTTTTTTAATTTAATTTTATTTTTAAACTTTACATAATTGTATTAGTTTTGCCAAATATCAAAATGAATCCACCACAGGTATACATGTGTTCCCCATCCTGAACCCTCCTCCCTCCCCATTCCATCCCTCTGGGTCGTCCCAGTGCACCAGCCCCAAGCGTCCAGTATCGTGCATCGAACCTACTATTGAAATTCTAAGTGGTGAAGTGACTTGTCCTAAGTCATCCAGGTAGTTAGCAGCTTAAATAAAACTTCTATGCATTTTTTTCTGGTTCCAAATTTTTCCATTATAAAATTCCTGTTCTAAATGTCTACAAACAAGAATCTGGTTAAAAAAATAACTTACATGGATTATAGAGCTCCTTATAAATATTTCAATATTTTATTAATGGGATATGTCTTCTTACAAATGCCAAGAGGACTGAAGCGAATTCATGTACTAATTTTCAGCAGATTTTTATACGAAGAAATACAACACTGGCTCAAACAGAAACAGCCAGCTTTTAAGAGAAATAGCTTTATAATTATTCCTTTTTAATATTGACACCTTAAGTGAGGGTATAAGGTATGCTTGTAAGACTGATCTTACTTTTAAACATGAAACAGGATGCCTTTTCACTAGACTACCATGCTGAATCTTGTGTGTGACAGTAACGTAATCATTACATTATTTTTAGGCAGCATATGCAGTTGTTTAAATCTTATAAGTTAGGAAAATAATAAGTTCAGGAGCTGTCGGAGAAGGCAATGGCACCCCACTCCAGTACTCTTGCCTGGAAAATCCCATGGACAGAGGAGCCTGGTAGGCTGCAGTCCATGGGGTCGCTAAGAGTCGGACAGACTGAGTGACTTCACTTTCACTTTTCACTTTCATGCATTGGAGAAGGAAATGGCAACCCACTCCAGTGTTCTTGCCTGGAGAATCCCAGAGATGGGGGAGCCTGATGGGCTGCCATCTATGGGGTCAACAGAGTTGAACACGACTGACGTGACTTAGTAGTAGTAGTAGTAGGAGCTGTTGAGTGAAATAAAGATGGTAGATGTATACACAGTATCTGGAGTAGGAAATGACAACCCACTCCAGTATTCTTGCCTGGAAAATTTCATGGAGAGAGGAGTCTGATGGGCTGCAGTCCATGGGGGTCACAAAGAGTTGGACACGACGGAGTACACACACAAAAACACACACGCACACAGAGTATAGCACCATTATCATTCTTCTAAGAGAGAGGTATATTTGCTTATTGGAGAAGGAAATGACAACCCACTCCAGTATTTTTGCCTGGAGAATTCCGTGGACAGGAGAGCCTGGTGGTTTGCAGTCCATGGGGTCGCAGAGAGTCGGACACTACGGTATGACTAACACACAATATTTGCTTATATTAAAAATAGAATGGAGACATTATTAAATATAAAATATTACTGTAAAGGAAGAAGGGGACAAGTATATAGGTTAAAATTTCCTGAATATACATTTTTTATGGATATGATCTTGGAACAATATAAGTATTTTCAATAATTATAAAACACAATTAAATATAAGAAATAATCCCTAGAAGTCAAAAGCAAAGTGAAATACCCTAATTGTAACAAATTTGTGGCATAGCCACATAGAAGAACTTCCTACAACTTTAAACCACAGTAATTTTACTATATATACCTATAGATACATATTTTAATAACAAAATACATGCAGAAATTATTTATTGTGAATATATTGCTCAGTTCAGTTCAATTGCTCAGTTGGGTCCAACTCTTTGCAAGTCCATGAACTGCAGCATGCCAGGCTTCCCTGTTCATTGCCAACTCCTAAAGCCTGATCAAACTCATGTTCATCAAGTCAGTGATGCCATCCAACCTTATCATCCTCTGTTGTCCCCTTTTCCTCCTGCCTCAATCTTTTTCCATCAGGGTCTTTTCAAATAAGTCAGTTCTTCACATCAGGTGGCCAAACTATTGGAATTTCAGCTTCAACATCAGTCCTTCCAATGAACACCCAGGACTGATCTCCTTTAGGATGGACTGGTTAGATCTCCTTGCAGTCCAAGGGACTCTCAAGAGTCTTCTCCAACAACCACAGTTCAAAAGCATCAGTTCTTCTGTGCTCAGCTTTCTTTATAGTCCAAAACTCATATCCATACATGACCACTGGAAAAACCATAGCTTTGACCAGGTGGACCTTTATTGGCAAAGTGATGTCTCTGCTTTTTAACATGCTGTCTAGGTTGGTCATAGCTTTTCTTCCAAGGAGGAAGCATCTTTTAATTTCATGGCTGCAGTCACCATTTGCAGTGATTTTGGAGGTCAAAAATGTATCTCATTGTTTCCATTGTTTCCCTATCTATATACTATGAAGTGATGGGAACAAATGCCATGATTTTACTTTTCTGTATGTTGAGTTTTAAGCCAACTTTTTTACTCTCTTTCACTTTCATCAAGAGGACCTTCAGTTCTTCTTTGCTTTCTGCCATAAGGATGGTGTCATCTGCATATCTGAGGTTATTGATCTTTCTCTCGGCAATCTTAATTCCATCTTGTGCTTCATCCACCCCAACATTTCGCATAATGTACTCTGCATATAAGTTAAATAAGCAGGGTGACAGTATACACCCTTGACATACTCCTTTCCCAATTTGGAACCAATCTGTTGTTCCATGTCCAGTTCTAACTGTTGCTTCTTGACCTGCATACAGATTTCTCAGGAGGCAGGTCAGGTGGTCTGGTATTCACATCTCTTTCAGAATTTTCCACAGTTTGTTGTGATGCACACAGTCAAAGGCTTTGGCATAGTCAATAAAGCAGAAGCAGATGTTTTTCTGGAATGCTCTTGCTTTTTCAATGATCCAGCAGATGTTGGCAATTTGATCTCTGGTTCCTCTGCCTTTTCTAAATCCAGCTTGAACATCTGGAAGTTTATAGCTCACATACTGTTGAAGCCTGGCTGGGAGAATTTTGAGCATTAGTTTGCTAGTGTATGAGATGAGTGCAATTGTGTGGTAATTTGAGCATTCTTTGGCATTGCCTTTCTTTGGGATTGGAATGAAAACTGACCTCTTCCAGTCCTGTGGCCACTGCTGAGTTTTCCAAAATTGCTGGCTTATTGGGTACAGCACTTTAATAGCATCGTCTTTTAGGATTTGAAATAGCTCAACTGGAATTCCATTACCTCCACTATCTTTATTTGTAGTGATGCTTCCTAAGGCCCACTTGACTTCGCATTCCAGGATGTCTGGTTCTAGGTGAGTGATCACACCATCATGGTTATCTGGGTCATGATGATCTTTTTTGTATAGTTCTTCTGTGTATTTTTGCCAGCTCTTCTTAATATCTTCTACTTCTGTTAAATCCATACCGTTTCTGTCCTTTATTGTGCCCATCTTTGCATGAAATGTTCCCTTGGTATGCCTAATTTTTTTGATGAGATCTCTAGTCTTTCACATTCTACTGTTTTCCTCTATTTCTTTGCATTGATTACTGAGGAAGGCTTTCTTATCTCTTCATGCTCTACATTGGAACTTGCATTCTAATGGTACATCTTTCCTTTTCTCCTTTGCCTTTTGCTTCTCTTCTTTTCTCAGATATTTGTAAGGCCTCCTTGCCAACTATTTTGCCTTTTTGCATTTCTTTTTCCTGGGGATGTTCTTGATCCCTGCTTCCTGTACAGTGTCATAAACCTCCATCCATAGTTCTTCAGGCACTGTCTATCAGATCTAATCCCTTGAATATATTTGTCACGTCCACTGTATAATTGTAAGGGATTTGCTTTAGGTCATACCTGAATGGTCTAGTGGATCTCTCTACTTTATTCAATTTAAGTCTGAATTTGGCAATCAGGAGTTCATGATCTGAGCCACAGTAGACTCCCAGTCTTGTTTTTGCTGACTGTGTAGAGCTTCTCCATCTTTAGCTGCAAAGTATATAATCAATCTGATTTTGGTATTGACCATCTGGTGATGTCCATGTGTAGAGTCTTCTCTTGTGTTGTTGGAAGAGGGTATTTGCTATGACCAGTGCATTCTCTTGGCAAAACTCTGTTAGCTTTTGCCCTGCTTCATTTTGTACTCCAAGGCCAAATTTGCCTATTACTCCAGGTATCTCTTGAATTCCGATTTTTGCATTCCAGTCCCCTATGATGAAAAAGACATCTTTTTTTTGGTGTTAGTTCTAGAAGGTCTTGTAGGTCTTCATAGAACCATTCAATTTCAGCTTCTTCAGCATTAGTGGCTGGGGAATTGACTTGGATTACTGTGAAACTGAATGGTTTGCCTTGGAAACGAACAGAGATCACTTTGTCATTTTTGAGATTGCACCCAAGTACTGCATTTCAGACTCTTTTGTTGACTATGAAGGCTACTCCATTACCTCTAAGGGATTCTTGCCCACAGTAGTATATATAATGATCATCTTAATTAAATTAGCCTATTCCAGTCCATTTTAGTTTACTGATTTCAGTTCAGGTCAGTTCAGTTGCTCAGTCATGTCTGACTCTTTGTGATCCCCATGAACCGGAGCACGCCAGGCCTCCCTGTCCATCACTATCTCCTGGAGTTTACTTAAATTCATGTCCATTGAGTCGGTGATGCCATCCAGCCATCTCTGTTGTCCCCTTCTCCTCCTGCCCCCAATCCCCTCCAGCATCAGGGTCTTTTCCAATAAGTCAACTCTTCGCATGAGGTGGCCAAAGTACTGGAGTTTCGGCTTCAGCATCAGTCCCTCCAATGAACACCCAGGACTGATCTCTTTTAGAATGGACTGATTGGTTCTCCTTGAAGTCCAAGGGACTCTCAAGAGTCTTCTCCAACACCACAGTTCAAAAGCATCAATTCTTTGGCGCTCAGCTTTCTTCACAGTCCAACTCTCACATCCATACATGACTGGAAAACATAGCCTTGACTAGACGGACCTTTGTTGGCAAAGTAATGTCTCTGCTTTTTAGTATGCTATCTATGTTGGTCATAACTTTCCTTCCAAGGAGTAAGCGTCTTTTAATTTCATGGCTTCAGTCACCATCGGCAGTGATTTTGGAGCCCCAAAACATAAAGTCTGACACTGTTTCTACTGTTTCCCCATTTGTTTCCCATGAAGTGATGGGACCAGATGCCATAATCTTAGTTTTCTGAATGTTGAGCTTTAGGCCAACTTTTTCACTCTCCTCTTTCATTTTCATCAAGAGGCTCTTTAATTCCTCTTCACTTTCTGCCATAAGGGTGGTGTCATCTGCATATCTGAGGTTATTAATATTTCTCCTGGCAATCTTGATTCCAGCTTGTGCTTCTTCCAGCCCAGCGTTTCTCATGATGTACTCTGCATATAAGTTAAATAAGCAGTGTGACAATATACAGCCTTGATGTACTCCTTTTCCTATTTGGAACCAGTCTGTTGTTCCATGTCCAGTTCTAACTGTTGCTTCCTGACCTGCATATAGATTTCTCAAGAGGCAGGTCAGGTGGTCTGGTATTCCCATCTCTTTCAGAATTTTCCAGTTTCTTGTGATCCACACAGCCAAAGGCTTTGGCATAGTCAATAAAGCAGAAATAGATGTTTTTCTGATTTAGAAGGGGGCGAAATCACATGTAGAATCAAACCCTATGCCTGCCAGAGATGCTCAGAGCCCTCAAACAAAAGTTGTGCTCACCAGGACCCAGAGACCCCACAGAGACTGAGCCATACTTGCCTTTGAGTGTTTGAGTGTCTCCTGTGGAGCTGCTGGTCAGCAGTGGCCTTCCACAGGGGCAGGGACTCTGCGTTCAGCAGACCTGGGTTACACAGCATGTGGCATAAGCCCTCTTGGAGGAGGTCACCATTAACCCTACCATAGATCCACTGAACAGATGACCCACAAACTGTGTAACAATTATAATAAATAAATTCTTGCACTGTTAGGAAAGTTCTAGGACCCAAACCAACCTGGAGGTCTGGCAAAGGGACTGAGAACCCCAAGGGAATTTACCTTTGGAGGCCAGTGGGTTTTGATTATAGAACTTACACAGGAATGGTGAAACAGACTCTTGGAGGGCACAAACAAAAGTTTGTGCATACAAGGAACCAGGAGAAAGGGGCAGTGACCCATGAGAGACTGGCCCAGACTTGCCTGTGAGTGTTCAGGATTCTCCTGCAGAGATATGGATCGGCGGTGGCCTGCTGCAGGGTCAGGGGCACTGAGTGATGCAGTGAGTACACGGGCCCTTTTGAAGGAGGTTGCCATTATCTTCATTAGCTCCACCATAGTTTGGTCTCAGGTCAAACAATAGGGAGGGAGCACAGCCCTTCCCATCAACAGAAAATTGGGTTAAAGATTTACTGAGCACAGCCCTGCCCATCAGAACAAGACCCAGTTTGCCCCACAGTCAATGTCTTCTATCTGGAAGCTTCCATAAGCCTCTTATCCTTATTCAGCAGAGGGCAGACAGAATGAAAACCACAATCACAAAAAATGAATCAAACTAATCACATGGACCACAGCCTTGTCTAACTCAATGAAACTATGAGCCATGCCGCATAGTGCCACCTAAGATGGACAGGTCATGGTGGAGAGTTCTGACAGAAAGTGGTCCACTGGAGAAGGAAATGGCAAAGCACTTCAGCATTCTTGCCTTGAGAACCTCGTGAACATTATCAAAAGGCAAAAAGATATGACACTGAAAGATGAACTGCCCAGTTTGGTAGGTTCCCAATATGCTACTGGAGGAGAGTAGAGAAATAACTCCAGAAAGAATGAAGAGACAGAGCCAAAGCAAAAACAATTACCAGTTGTGGATATGAGTGGTGATGGAATTAAAGTTTGGTGCTGTAAAGAACACTATTTCATAGGAACCAGGAGTGTTAGGTCCATGATTCAAGGTAAATTGGAAGTGGTCAAACAGGAGATGGAGAGAGTGAATATCGACATTTTAGGAATCAGTGAACTAGACTCACTGAACTAAAATGGACTGGAATGGGGAAATTTAATTCAGAATCAGTTGCAGTGTATGGACTTTATTCAGATACAGATTCAACGACAACCGCAAAAACCTGTTGGGGAAAAAAAAACATGCATATGGCAATTGGGGAACTCTGAATGTTGGCTGGATATTCGATGATATTACAGAATTATTAATTTTAAAAGTGTGATAACAGTATTGTTATATTTTTTAATCCACATTTTTTAGAGACGTACTAAAATATTTATGGATGAAATGATATTATTTTAGAGATTTGCTTCAAAATAATCTTGGAGGGGGAGAAATGGCAGGGAGTACAGATGAAATGCAAGATGATAATTTTCAAAATTGAGGGTGAACTATAACATTCTCTCTACTTTTGTGTATGCTTAAAATTTTTTAACAATAAGATAAAAAAGGAATGTCACTTAAGATCAATCTCAGAGATCATATTGTCATAATAAGGGCTCATTCCTGTGAAATGATTAGTAAGAAGGGCCTCAGGTTAGGGATATTTTTTTTACCCCATTCTCCAAAATGCACATACATTCACATGATAGGATGTACTCACGTGGTGCTGTGCTAAGTTGCTTCAGTTGTGTCTGACTCTGCGACCCCGTTAACCTTAATACCAAGTTATGTGACAGACAGCTGTTCCAGTCAGTTTGCATGTATTTTTTTTTTTTTTGCTCCATATTTACCAGAATTTTATGAGGAAATTCTGCTGTCTTCATTTTTCAGATCATGCTAAGAGATCAAATATTTTAAACCAAGACACAGCTAGTAGAGGAAAGAGCCAGGCTTGCAATGCATCCCTTTTGGCTTTCTATATCAGCATGCTCCCCCTACTCTGTTCAGTCTGAGCAGATAACAGGAATGGAGATTTTGAATGACAGTGTCTGCTGTTATCTTTTTTTCCATTTTCTAGATCAGCATTTTTTTTTTTTAAACCCAATTTCAAATCTTTTGCATTTTAGCTAAATAAGAGGCTCAAAAGCTAGTCAGCCTGCTCAAAGGCAATCCTAGCCACAATTTGGATCTTTAATTAATAAATGAATCTTCAATTAATTCAATTATTGAGGCAAGCTGTTCCCCTTCCCCCCAAGATGGGAACAAGCACAATTTTGGCTTAATATTCTTAGTCAGTTGCTCCAAGGCAGTTTTCCCTGGTGTGGGGGTATGAACGGTATGCTGCTGTTAGGGAAGGATGGTACAGTGCGTCCAGAGGTGAGACCTCATTATCATGCATGTATGCAAAGGAGAGGGGACCAGTGGCAGAGAAGACGTGGCATTTTCAGTACTAAGAAATGAAAATAGCCCCTGGATAAAACTCTGATTTCACCAGGGCAATGGCTCCCTCATCTAGGATCCAGGGGAGCTTTTAAAATCTTTTTAAAAGGTGAATGCTCAGGTCATCTCTAGATTGTCAGAAGGTTTTGCATAAGCCATCTGTTGATGAGTAAATTAAAAACCTCAAGTAAGTAAAATCCTCTCCATTACTTGGAGCAATTATAAAATTTGTGATCATTGAAGCTTTATTGGTAAAGTAGCAGCCCAGCACAATGACAAAATAAGTTTTTATGCTTCAAGCAGATCAATGACTAATTCCAGATACAATGAATAAGACATCTTTTATCTCTCACTTCACTGAAATGGAGGCAGCTTAGACGTTATTCCTGAAACTCATAATACATATGAAATACGTAGTAAAGCAATCCTTTAAGGATGGTAAAAGAGATACTAGGAAGTTCGATTCCTAGTTGACCAATAAATATTTAGAAATTTACTACAAATTACCTCAAGATTGGTATAAGAGTACATGCCCTTCAAAACTTAAAATTAGTTTTCCCCCCCTTTTTTGTGAGTGGATTACCTTATACCACCAGGAAGGATAGCTAAGTTAGACCCTTCATAGCTTCAGTTTCATGGGGAAAACAGGGAAATAAGTCAGCATGGTGTATAGTAGTCTGTTATTTGATTCAAATCTAAAATTTACCTTTATGCCTGGAGACACTTCTGACTTTACTATATAGTTGTTGAATAGCTTCCTCGTATATGGAAGGTCATAGATATTTTCAGTTAAATTAGGAACTTACTCTGTCAATCCAAGTTGCTATCACCACTGCTCTTTCATTTCAAAACATTATGTAATAACAATCCAAATTAGAAACAAATTGAAATTGGTTGACTCATAGGATATAAAAAATGATAAAAGAAGGAAAACTGAAATTTTCTTCTAGATATTTAAACATATCTAAACTTTTAAAATTAGTTGCACTTTATAATCTTGAGAGAGAAGCTGTAGCTTTATACAAGATTTATATTTTTCCCTATATATGAATACTCTACATAAGGTTTAGCACACACACCATAATGCAACCATACATAGTGAAAATACACCAACAGCTTATAAAACTCACCACCACAGTTAATCACAACGTTCTTATCTACCCCCACTCCATTTTTGCCTGTAGGAACTGGATCTTACCGTCCATACATTGAAAAATGATGGAAACCATCTGGGGTGAAGTCCCTCCTGTGCCTCTGACATTTTCCAGCAGTTCTCTGTATCCACATCTTCCTTCAAAGGGCTTTTCTTCCCTCTATAGCTTTCTCTGAAGAAGGCATGGCAATCCACTCCAGTACTCTTGCCTGAGAATCCCATGGACAGAGGAGCTTGGCAACCTATAGTCCATGGGGTTGCAAAGAGTCAGACATGACTGAGCAACTGAGCAGGCAAGCGTACCTTTCTCATCCACTGTATTCTACATCCCATCTCTACCTCCTCCTCCTAGGAACTCACTGCCATAGTTACCTTTCTCTTTTTAAACTATAGGTTCTTTGTATTCTATCTTAAAAGTCATTCAAGTTTCTTCTTTCTACAAAACAGATTCAATTGCCCCCAATGGCCTCCTCCTCTCTTAGAATCTTTTGATGTGAGCTCTATAACTATTCCCTCTTATTCTTTATTCTCTCATTCATTTTCTTTTTAAAAGCCCTCTCCACATGTAATCTTTCCATTACATGCTTTCATGACTCTTATCTTGGCTGTATCTTTACCCTTCACTTCTCTCTGTGTTTTATGTCATTTTTTTCTCCTTTACATCTGATCAGATCCTGACTAGTAGCATTTCCATGTCATCCAAGAAAACTTGAAGTCAGCTTGATCCTTCTTTCCTCTATTCCGGTTTCAGATTCAAAATATTAATATCTTGGCCTAAAATTATAGACAAAGTGTGTTGGGTTTTTCCCCTCCATACAATTTTAAATTTCTTAAGACTATGGCTTATACTTCTCTCCTCCACCCCTATTCCCAACAGATCTAGAGAAATACTGAGAGTCTAATAGTTATTAAATATTAGAGGTGTATTCTTTGGGGGAGAAAAACTCACTTCAGTGGCAGGTGAATGACAGCATTTCAGAGCTATTGACCTACGAATATGCAACTATTTTATTAGCATTCTCTTCATTATATGCTCATTGACCCTTTTCATGGTATACAGCATTTTATTAGGTAATACAGTTTTTGTAATAAGGTTTTATAAATTTTAGACACCTCCAGAAATTGAAAATCTGTTTACAAATTGAGCCATGGCCTAGATACATTTTTAGACCTAAACAACACAGGCATGGATGCATAAATAGCAAGTATCATCTAGTTAACTGTATAAACACAAGTGAAGATTGGGTGGGCATGATGGTGAGATGTCACTTACAGGATGGTATTGAGTTGAGCAAGCTCCAGAAAATGATGAAGATCAGGGAAGCCTGGCTTGCTGCTGTCCATGGGGTGACAAAGAGTCAGACACGACTGAGCGACTGACAACAATAATTGAGTTAACCAGACTGATTTCTCTGGGGAGACGATTTCAAGTTTCTTCTGACTTACAATTATACAAACTGAAGACTGGCCCAGTAAGAACAGCTTGAGTTCAGGATCAGAGACAGAAGGCGCAGAAAGGCAGAGTGGAGATAAATCCAGAGATGCAGGTTTAAACTAGGAAACAGGTTCAATCCAAGATTTGGTTCTTCCCTCATCAAACTAAGTTATTGTTGTATCTATAAATATATTATGTGATTTGCTTGTATGATAGCTAGCATTGGCATAATGGTTACACTTCTCATTTTGAGTTTTAAAATGGAAAGTAAAATCATCACATGTGCAAAACACTACTTTCTTCCTATTTTCTGAATTGTTCTCCCTCACTCCCCACCCCCAACATTTCCACCACCCTTTCTTTTCACCTTATCATCCACCCCAGTTACCTGCCATTGTGGCTATTGACCACCAACTCTTATGCTGTAGCTGGATTCCTTGGTACAGTTCAGTGTCCCTGGGCTGTTCAGTATTGGTGGAGGAGGAGGGTTGGAGTTGAGAAAATGTGTTCCAGATACATAGCCTGCTGCTGCTGCTAAGTTGCTTCAGTCGTGTCCGCCTCTGTGCGACCCAACAGACGGCAGCCCACCAGTCTCCCCCGTCCCTGGGATTCTCCAGGCAAGAATCCTGGAGTGGGTTGCCATTTCCTTCTCCAATGCATGAAAGTGAAAAGTGAAAGGGAAGTCGCTCAGTCGTGTCTGACTCTCAGCGACCCCATGGACTGCAGCCTACCAGGCTCCTCCGTCCATGGGATTTTCCAGGCAAGAGTACTGGAGTGGGGTGCCATTGCCTTCTCTGGATACAAACCTAGTTTCTGCTAAAATGGGAGCTCCCAATCAGTGTTTCTCAACATGTGGTCCTTAGAACACCTGCATCAGAATCACTTAAAAATGCAGATTCTGGGACATGCCCCAGGCCTTATTTCATTTATGTCAATGAGAATCAGCCGGAGAATCTACATTTTAAGCAAATATGCCAGATGAGTCTTACAGAAACTGAAATTTGAAACTTTCTGGGACATGTTTTCATCTTCCTATCTTCTTTCCTATATTTCTTCCTCTTTTATTTTTTTACCCCCCCCCCCCCCATCTCATTTAACAAGACAGTGTGCATATGGTGTAAAATTTTTCAGCTATTAATTGCATTATATCCCTTGTCAGGTTATTTGCACCTTTCAGGGTTTTATTTTTCTCTTATGTAAAAAGAAAGTTGCCTACTTCTCCATTCACTGCTTAGAATAAATTATCAAAATGGCATTAACCACTTGGTAAAGACAGACACACAAATAGTAACTATGATAGAAATAATTAGAGTTGCAGAACTCCCTCTTTATTAAGAACAAGATGCAGTAATGTTGGTGTATGGCTTATAACAGAAGGTAAGTTATTCTAGGGCAGGACTAAGGTAAAGTGAAGACACTTGCCTTGGATGCAGACTTTAAGTTTTAAGGGGACCCAGAAGTTCAGCAATCAAGATAAATATTTTATTTCAACATTTCAAAAAAATCAAAGTTAATTAAAAAAATACACAGTTAACAAAATACCAAATTTTAAATAAAGATCAGTATCATGATATTTCCTTTTGCATTTGGGTCTATATGGCTTGCCATGGCAATGTTACTGACCTAAAATATTGCATTAAAACATTGTTTATGTTGATTATTCAGTTTTTTTATGCCTCCTTAAATTCAACATCTGAGGCAAGTGCCTCATTCCACCTCACTGTGGTCCTGGCCCTGGCTTATCTCTAAGCTGAGCCGTTTCAATGTTTAATTAATTAAAACAGAAAAGTCCATTTTTATCTACTTTCTGCAAAAATCTCCATTTAAACTTTTAAATGACATTTTTACAAATACTCTATTGTTGATACAAATATTGGGAAATGTCCAGATTTTGAAAATGTCATTATAGATGTCAGGGATTCAGATAAGTCTCAGAAAGAAACTTCATTTTGTAAATAACAGCGTCACCTAAAGATTCTAAGAGGTAAAAGAAGAATTAACAAGACTATAAATCTAGTGTTTGAGGCTCATTTGTTCTTCACATGAACACTAGAAAACTAGGAGTCAACAAAAAAGGAAAAACGTTCAAATACATCAGAATTGGCCTGGCAAAACAAGGGATTGTGAAAGGGGATTTTTGTATAATTAAATGTCAGTTTGCATTTTGAAATATTGCCGGCTGCCTCCCACTCAATCACCAAGTGAGAAGAGCAGGAATAGTCTGTGAAACCCAGAACTGAGAGCCGCACTTGGCTTCTCTATGAAGGGTGAGCTGCAGGTTGGAAGGGTCAGAGCACATCATTTTTCCCAAGGCAGTACAGTATTGCCAGTAAATTCAGTTGGACATTATAATTTCCCATTTTAAGAAGAATAAATAGCAGTAGCCAAGATGAAGTTGTGTAAAGTTCTGGATTTTAGAAGATGGAGAAATTTTAGAGGTCATCTAGTTCATTCTCCTCCCTTTACAGAAGAGGAATCTGATGCCCAGGCAAATGAGTGGCTTCTCAAGGTTACTCAACTATCAAGTGACTGATGGAGCTGTCACTTTCTTCCACACGATGCTGGGAGCAATTGTTAGGCTGAGAAACAGGGGAATGGTGCAACAGAGAGTGGTACTGGTCTCCTGTTTCTTGTACATTAGTGGCTTAGAAATCGTTGGGGGAAGAGTGGAAGGAGAGAGTGCGACGAATTAACAGAGTAGCACTACCATGTGCAAAACAGATAGCTAGTGGGAAGCTGCTGTCACACAGGGAGTTCAACTCCGTGTTCTGTGATGACCTACAGGGGTAGGATGTGGGGTGGAGTGGGAGCAAGGCTCAAGAGGGAGGGGATATATGTATACTTATAGCAGGTCAGGAAGCAACAGTTAGAACTGGACGTGGAACAACAGACTGGTTCCAAATAGGAAAAGGAGTACGTCAAGGCTGTATACTGTCACCCTGCTAATTTAACTTGTATGCAGAGTACATCATGAGAAACGCTGGGCTGGATGAAGCACAAGCTGGAATCAAGATTGCTGGGAGAAATATCAACAACCTCAGATATGCAGATGACACCACCCTTATGGCAGAAAGTGAAGAGGAACGAAAAAGCCTCTTGATGAAAGTGAAAGAGGAGAGTGAAAAAGTTGGCTTAAAGCTCAACATTCAGAACACTAAGATTATGGCATCTGGTCCCATCACTTCATGGGAAACAGATGGGGAAACAGTGGAAACAGTGTCAGACTTTATTTTTTTGGGCTCCAAAGTCACTGCCGATGGTGATTGCAGCTGTGAAATTAAGACGCTTACTCCTTGGAAGGAAAGTTATGACCAACCTAGATAGCATATTAAAAAGCAGAGACATTACTTTGCCAACAAAGGTCCGTCTAGTCAAGGCTATGGTTTTTCCAGTGGTCATGTATGGATGTGAGAATTGGACTGTGAAGAAAGCTGAGCACCAAAGAAATGATGCTTTTGAACTGTGGTGTTGGAGAAGACTCTTGAGAGTCCCTTGGACTGCAAGGAGATCCAACCAGTCCATCCTAAAGGAGATCAGTCCTGGGTGTTCTTTGGAAGGACTGATGCTGAAGCTGAAACTCCAGTACTTTGGCTACCTCATGCGAAGAGTTGACTCATTGGAAAAGACCCTGATGCTGGGAGGGATTGGGGGCAGGAGGAGAAGGGGACGACAGAGAATGAGATGGTTGGATGGCATCACTGACTCGATGGACATGAGTTTGGGTAAACTGCAGGAGTTGGTGATGGACAGGGAGGCCTGGCGTGTTGCAATTCATGGGGTCGCAAATAGTTGGACACGACTGAGTGACTGAACTGAACTGATAGCTGATTCACATTACTGTACAGCAGAAATTAACACAACCTTGTAAAGCAGTTATACTCCAATTAAGTAATCCAGAAAGAAAAACACCAGTACAGTATACTAATGCATATATATGGAATTTAGAAAGATGGTAACAATAACCCTGTATGCGAGACAGCAAAAGAGACACAGATATATAGAACAGTCTTTTGGACTCTGTGGCGGGGGGTGGGGGGGGGGTGATTTGGGAGAATGGCATTGAAACATGTATAATATCATATAAGAAATGAATTTCCAGTCCAGGTTCAATGCAGGATACAGAATGCTTGGGGCTGGTGCACTGGGATGACCCAGAAGGATGGTATGGGGAGGGAGGTAGGAGGGGGGTTCAGGACTGGGAACACGTATACACCCGAGGCAGATTCATGTTGATGTATGGCAAAACCAATACAGTATTGTAAAGTTGTATTTATTGCAATACAATATTAGCCTCCAATTAAAATTTTAAAAAATCTAAAAAAAAATAAATAAATTAGAAAAAGAAAAAAGCCAACCCCCCACCAAAATAAAAGACAGTTGTAAAAAACAAGGCTTTACACCTGATGTCATGGGACTCTGAAGTGGGGGAGACATCCTTGTATAAATGCTCAGGACCAGCTGAACATGTAAGTTTCTTAGTATTCCAAGAAATACTTTATTTCTTTCTTCCCCATTCTTCCAATTATACAAATGCCAAATTTATTGAATTAGAGTCTACAGGGATAGAGCTTGGACACAGGGATTTGGAAACACACTCCCCAGGTGTTTTTGATGTTAGGCTGCATTAAACATAGTGGTATTAGAGATTCATTTCTTTTTGACAAATATATCTTTATCATCCAATAGCAACTTAGAATTAATTCAAGGGAAGGCTTGAATGAGGATGCAAAATGAAGCATAAGAGTCCTAGAAAACAGTTTATAAAAGGCAAAACAGGGGAATTCTTCAAAAGCAAATACTGACTTTTCAGTTTTGTTCAGTCAGTGTAAGAATGGGAGGAGCTTAGATCCATTATTAGCAGTCCTACAAGGAATTTTCTTTCTCTGTTCATAATCAGACTAAGCTTCTGAATGCCCCACTTCGAGCTACTTGAGAATCTTATTTATATGATTTTATTGTCATGAAGCATAATACTACTTTATTTATCATCATGGAGTGGTTTCAAGAAAAAAAAATTAGTTTTTATCTTTATTCCAAACTCAGATGTAGAGAGTTGAATTAATCACCCTCAAGTCACAGCATATAATATTTATTCCTGGATCCTGAGAGGTTCCTTTATTGTATTTATTTCTTTTGTTTCCATTTCCCCTCTTCCTGTCACCAAAAAGGCATACATTCTTCTGTGTTTGGCCTGAGTCCTTTTAAAACTGTTCCACCATACTATGAATATATAGCTTTCTGTTTTAGTATATCTTACATTCCTCAACTGGGTCATTGAGGTGAGAGAAGAAAGAAAGAAAGAAGAGCTTATTAGATGCTCCAATACATCTTTCAACAGACAGACATATATGAGGATTATTGGATGCTGCCTTTCAAAATATTTATACCCTCCTTTAATATTACTTCTGTGTGTAATACCATATGAGTTTCACTTGTTGATGTGAACATAGTGCTCCAAGAATTCACATGAGCAGTTCTCATCTAGCCTAGGTGGTTGGTTCCTACCCTGCATTGCCCCAGATTGCCAGATACTTATGAATCAAAAATACCTAGTACTCATGTATGTAGTTTGAAAACATGAAGTTGGTCTACATCCTGATGTAGTCACCAGTAAATAAAAGTGTATTTGAGTGGCTATACAAACTGTATGCTGGCTGTTCTTTTTTGAGTCTTTCATGGTTGTCAATCAGAGTGATTTTAACAACTTCGTAACTTTGAAATTAAGAATCCATCCTGCTACAATCATCAAGACAGTGTCATACTGGCACAGAAACAAAACTATAGATCAATGAAACAAGACATAAAGCCCAGAGATAAATCTACGCACCTATGGGCATCGTATCTTTGACAAAGGAGGCAAGAATATACAATAAAGAAAAGATATTCTCTTAAATAAGGGGTGCTGGGAAAACTAGACAGCTACATGTAAAAGAATAAAATTAGAACACTTCTTAACACCATACACAAAGATAAACTCAAAATGGATTAAAGACCTAAATGTAAGACCAGAACTATAGAACTCTTAGAGGAAAACATAAACAGAACACTTCATGACATAAATCACAGGAAGATCCTTTATGACCCACCTTCTAGAGTAATGGAGATGAAAACAAAAATAAACAAGTGGGACCTAATTAAACTTAAAAGTTTTGCACAGCAAAGGAAACTATAAACAAGGTGAAAAGACAATCCTTAGAATGAGAAAAAATAATATCAAATGGAACAACTGACAAAGGAATAATTTCCAAAATACGTAAGCAGCTCATGCAACTCAATACCAGAAAAACAAATAATCCAATCAAAAAGTGGGCAGAGGACCTAAACAGACATTTCTCCAAAGAAGACATACAGATGGCTAATAAACACATGAAAAGATGATTTAACATCGCTCATTATTAGAGAAATGCAAATCCAAACTACAGTGAGATACCACCTCACACCAGTCAGGATGACCATCATCCAAAATCTACAAACAATAAATGCTGGAGAGGGTGTGGAGAAAAGGGAACCCTCTTGCACTGTTGGTGGGAATGTAAATTGATACAGCCACTATGGAGAACTGTATGGAGATTCCTTAAAAACTAGGAATAAATCTACCATGTGACCCCACATTCCCACTATTGGGCATATACCCTGAGGGAAACTAATTGAAAAAGACACATGTACCCCACTGTCCACTGCAGTACTATTTACAATAGCTAGGACATGGAAGCCACCTAGATGTCCATTGACAGATGAATGGAAAATGAAGCTTTGGTACATGTATACAATGGAATATTACTCAACCGTAAAAAGCAATGCACTTGATGACGTGGATGAACCTAGAACCTATTATACAGAGTGAAGTAAGTCAGAAAAAGAAAAACAAGCATTATATTTGAAACATACGTACGTAATCTAGAAAGATGGTACTAATGAGCCTATTTGGAGGATAGCCATGGAGACACATGGAGAAAGCAATGGCAACCTACTTCAGTACTCTCGCCTGGAGCATCCCATGGGTGGAGGAGCCTGGTGGGCTGCAGTCCATGGGGTCGCTGGGAGTCGGACACAACTGAGCGACTTCACTTTCACTTTTCCCTTTCACACATTGGAGAAGGAAATGGCACCCCACTCCAGTGTTCTTGCCTGGAGAATTCCAGGGACGGGGGAGCCTGGTGGGCTGCTGTCTCTGGGGTCGCACAAAGTCAGACACGACTGGAGCGACTTAGCAGCAGCAACAGCAGCAATGGAGACACAGACATAGAGAACAGGCTTGTGGACACGAAAAGGGGAAGAAGACAGTGGGGTGAATGGAGAGAGTAGCATGGAAACATACACACTACCATATGTAAAATAGGTACTCAGTGGGAATTTGTTATATGACTTAGGAAGCTGAAACCAGTACTCTGTAACAACCTAGAGGGGTGGAATGGGGTGGGAGATGGGAGGGAGGTTCAAGAGGAGGGGCATGTGTATACCTTTGCCTGGTTCATGTTGATGTATGGTGGAAACCAACACAATATTGTAAAGCAATTACCCTTCAATTTAAAAACTCCATCTAAAAATAGTTTGGGGAATGTACTGCATGAAAATTTTATAGAGTAAAATTAGCAATTACGCTTGGGGGCAACTAATAAATTTGGTTTTCACTATTTTTCTAGTTTTTCCTTAGAATAGAATTAAGTCAAAGCTACCCTTTCTTTCAGGGGGAAAGGGAGAATATAAAGATTTTAAATGTCATCAAATGTAACATAAGAAGCAGTGGAGATATTTGGCAAAGAAACACTGTAAAAAATCAATTTTAAAAGGGCAAAAGACCATTTAAAAGAAAATCAATATGGAAAGAACAGGTAGTCAGAAGTAACAATAGATTAAAAGTTCAAGCAAAATCAACTTTCTTGCCATCAGAATGTTATTCTGCACATTTCTTTTCTAGGTCATCTTTACCTGCCTTCTCTGTTTTATATCAATTCCAACTAGTAATGGGGTGATAACATTATGAACCTGGACATTCCTACTCCATTTAAAACCTGAAGAGTTGGTCTTGCTCCCAGCAACATCAGGACACTGATTTTTCAACAGGACATTTTTTCCTTTTCACTTATGAGTAGTTTCTGGCTTTGACTCTCACAATCAAAATCTGACAATCTTGATTGCTCTGATATTTGAGTCTTTGTGGTCTGTTCTTCTCATCATGGTCTTTTATAAACCTGACTTTCTTCTCAGTAATTGGGTCATCTTCTTCCTATGGTACCTTTGGGATTAATTTCTCCAGCAGGGCTTGCAAGGTCATTTCCTGGCAGCCATATCACACCCACCGAAGCTATCAGCTTTGGATCTTGATCTGGTGTTCTAAGTTCTTAATGGAGCTTTGGGATTGCTATTTTCTTTTCATGTTACTCTTAAGTCTGTTATGTTCGCTGTGTGCTTTGTCCCAATACAACACAATCCCTTGTCTAAATCTATCTTTGTTCCCTATTAGTGGCGGTAGCTTGTAGGTTAGCTACAAGGGCAAGATAAGAACCTGTCAAAAGACCAGATACAATTACTCAGGGAAAGTACTAGCTTCAAACTCACCAGTGTCTCCATATTAATTATTACTTATGCATGTGTGTGTGTGTGTGTGTATACACACATAGAGAATTGAATTTTCAAATATTCCAGACTAAATTTTAAAATATATCAGAAGATAAAAATTAAAATCACATTATTGTCAAAAGTTATACTTTCTGATGTTCAAAAGCAATCATCAGGGTCGGAATCTTAAAGTTTATATTCTCTCTAATTTTGAGTACTCACAGATGTGAAAGCTGCATCTGCTACACAATTAATGCAACTTCTTTGACTTTTTGAAATTAAAAATGATACCTAAGCTTTGCTCAGTGCATTAATTATAGCAGCATTCCTTTATCTGACAGTTGTTCAGGGTTTCACAGCAGTTCATCTTTTGGCTTTCAGAACAGTCATTGGAACACATCTCTAGTATCCAAATTTTGTAGTTGAAAAGAGAATTGTTTGGTAAAGCTCAATGGAGGTTGTTTACTGGATGTGTGTTCTACTTCTCTAGAGAAAGAAAGGGAAGCTGAGCAGCTCTGCCCTCCTGTCTCTGGCAAGATTACACTGGAGTGGCCTCCAAAACAGAGCCCAGTCCCTCTCAACAAGTTGAAGAGAAGGATGGTTCATCACCAAGGTCTTTAGGAACAAATGTTTTACTGATGTTTAGCAAGAACCTTTCTTGCTTTACCTCCTCCTCTTCCTTGACTTTCAATGTAACCACCTAGTAGCGGCCACAGCCATTGACACAATTGTCACGTATGCCCTTACCTATATTAAGAGAAATCGTACTGGTTTTTAGGCTTCTTTTGTTCTTTCTTCTTTTATGTATCCTGCTTAAAATGATGACACCTACAAAATCATTTTTAAAAATTAAGAACTTCTGTAATGTTGGCCTGGGAAGGATTTTTCTAAGCAAAAGACAATGATCATAAATGAAAAGATGAGTAGATTTGATGACATGAAAAATAAAAACTTAAGCACATTTGAAAATCATCATAGACCAAATGAAAAGATAAGTTAAATGGAAAAGTATTTGCAATATATGAGAGAGAGAGTTATGAGAGAGTCATTTCCTAGGCAGGTTGATAAGGAGTCTAGGGTTCCCTAAGGAGAGAGGGGTCTGGAATTCTCAAGGAGGAAGAAAGGACAAACTTTTTTTTCCTCTACATTCCTTAGGATTATATAACAATAATGTATCCTGCCTGAGGACAGTCTCTGGATTAAACCTTCTAGCTAATTCTGTTGTCTTAAAATGTAAATTATGGGAGTAGGTCTGGTGAGGTCTTTACAACCTCCAGACATTCTTTGGATTCATTGGAGAGTATATAACTTCATTGTTAACGCTAGCAAGTGGGTACTCTTTCTGCCCCCTTCTGATGCCTATGTCAGAAGCTTTCTCTATCTCCTTTATACTTTAATTAAAACTTTATTACACAAAAGCTCTGAGCGATCAAGCCTCATCTCTGGCCCCGGATTGAATTCTTCTCCTCTGGGGGCCAAGAATCCCGGTGTTTTCGTGTGATTCAACAACAACCTTTCAGTTAGTTTGTTTAATATACAAGAATATCTTTTAAAACCAGTGAACTTCCATTGAAAAAGAAAAAAGGAAAGGTCATGAATAGGAAATTTACAAATAAAAGCTATAATACATGGTTAATATGTGTATGAAATACTGCCCAATTATGCTAGTAATCACATAAGTGCATTTGAGAACATGCTGTGCTTATCAAATGGACTAAGAGTTGTTTAAACAGCTTTCTAGGTGCTGTTGAGGGTGCAGGGAAATAGACATTGTCATGCACTATTGAGAGAAATTTGAATTGGTAAAGCTTATTTAGAAGTCAAATTGGCAATACATAGAAGCGCACCAGCTGCGATGGACTGCGCAGAAGCATGGCCGAGAGGAGCTACCCCTAGGGCGTCCAAAGTCAGAGGCGGTGGCCGGGAGGAGTTACCCCACGTCCAAGGTCAGGGGCGGTGGCCGAAAGTGCCAGGCTGTGACGGTGCAGGAGCTGCTGAGAGAAGCTACCCCGTGTCCGAGGTCAGGGGCAGCAGCCAAGAGAAGCAGCCCCATGTCCAAGGAGCAGTGGCTGCGTGGGTGCAGGAGGGCCGAGAAGAGCTACTCCACTTTCGAGGTCAGGAGGGGCGGCCAGCGAGGAGATACCCCCTCGTCCAAGGTAAGGAGCAGTGGCTGTGCTTTGCTGGAGCAGCCATGAAGAGATACCCCATGTCCAAGGTAAGAGAAACCCAAGTAAGACAGTAGGTGTTGCAAGAGGGCATCAGAGGGAAGACACACTGAAACCATAATCACAGAAAACTAGTCAATCTAATCACACTAGGACCACAGCCTTGTCTAACTCAATGAAACTAAGCAATGCCCTGTGGGGCCACCCAAGATGGGTGAGTCATGGTGGAGAGATCTGACAGAATGTGGTCCACTGGAGAAGGAAATGGCAAACCACTTCAGTATTCTTCCCTTGAGAACACCATGAACAGTATGAAAAGGCAAAATGATAGGATACTGAAAGAGGAACTCCCCAGGTCAGTAGGTGCCCAATATGCTACTGGAGATCAGTGGAGAAATAACTCCAGAAAGAATGAAAGGATGGAGCCAAAACAAAAACAATACCCAGTTGTGGATGTGACTGGTGATAGAAATAAGGTCCGATGCTGTAAAGAGCAATATTGCATAGGAACCTGGAATGTTAGGTCCCTAAATCAAGACAAATTGGAAGTGATCAAACAGGAGATGGCAAGAGTGAACGTCGACATTCTAGGAATCAGCAAACTAAAATGGACTGGAATGAGTGAATTTAACTCAGTTGACCATTATATCTACTACTGCGGGCAGGAATCCCTCAGAAGAAATGGAATAACCATCATGGTCAACAAAAGAATCTGAAATGCAGTACTTGGATGCAATCTCATAAATGACAAAATGATCTCTGTTCCTTTCCAAGGAAAATCATTCAATAACACAGTAATCCAAGTCTATACCCCAACCAGTAATGCTGAAGAAGCTGAAGTTGAACAGTTCTATGAAGACCTACAAGACCTTTTAGAACTAACACCCCCAAAAGATGTCCTTTTCATTATAGGGGACTGGAATGCAAAAGTAGGAAATCAAGAAACATCTGGGGTAACAAGCAAATTTGGCCTTGGAATATGGAATGAAGCAGGGCAAAGGCTAATAGAGTTTTGCCAAGAGAACGCACTGGTCATAGCAAACACCCTCTTCCAACAACACAAGAGAAGATTCTACTCATGGACATCACCAGATGGTCAACACTAAAATCAGATTGATTATGTTCCTTGCAGCCAAAGATGGAGAGGCTCTATACAGTCAACAAAAACAAGACCGGGAGCTGACTGTGTCTCAGATCATGAACTCCTTATTGCCAAATTCAGACTTAAATTGAAGGAAGTAGGGAAAACCACTAGACCATTCAGGAATGACCTAAATCAAATTCCTTATGATTATACAGTGGAAATGAGAAATAGATTTAAGGGACTAGATCTGATAGAGTGCCTGATGATCTATGGACTGAGGTTCATGACATTGTACAGGAGACAGGGATCAAGACCATCCCCATGGAAAAGAAATGCAAAAGAGCAAAATGGCTGTCTGGGGAGGCCTTACAAATAGCTGTGAAAAGAAGAGAAGCAAAAAGCAAAGGAGAAAAGGAAAGATATAACCATCTGAATGCAGAGTTCCAAAGAATAGCAAGAAGAGATAAGAAAGCCTTCATCAGAGATCAATTCAAAGATATAGAGGAAAACAACAGAATAGGAAAGACTAGAGATCTCTTCAAGAAAACTAGAGATACCAAGGGAACATTTCATGCCATGATGGGCTCAATAAAGGACAGAAATGGTATGGACCTAACAGAAGCAGAAGATATTAAGAAGAGGTGGCAAGAATACACAGAAGAACTGTACAAAAAAGATCTTCATGACCAAGATAGTCACGATGGTGTCGCTCACCTTGAGCCAGATATCCTAGAATGTGAAGGCAAGTGGGCCCTAGAAAGCATCACCACAAACAAAGCTAGTGGGGGTGATGGAATTCCAGTTAAGCTATTCCAAATCCTGAAAGATGATGCTGTGAAAGTGCTGCACTCAATATTCCAGCAAATTTGGAAAACTCAGCAGTGGCCACAGGACTGGAAAAGGTCAGTTTCATTCCAATCCCAAAGAAAGGCAATGCCAAAGAATGCTCAAACTACCGCACAATTGCGCTCATCTCACACGGTAGTACAGTAATGCTCAAAATTCTTCAAGCCAGGCTTCAGGAATACATGAACCATGAACTTCCAGATGTTCAAGCTGGTTTTAGAAAAGGCAGAGGAACCAGAGATCAAATTGCTAACATCTGTTGGATCCTCCAAAAAGCAAGAAAGTTCCAGAAAGTCATCTATTTCTGCTTTATTGACTATGCCAAAGCCTTTGACTGTGTGGATCACAATAAACTGTGGAAAATTCTGAAAGAGAGGGGAATACCAGACCACCTGACCTGCCTCTTGAGAAACCTATATGCAGGTCAGGAAGCAACAGTTAGAACTGGACATGGAACAACAGACTGGTTCCAAATAGGAAAAGGAGTATGTCAAGGATGTATATTGTCACCCTGCTTATTTAACTTATATGCAGAGTACATCATGAGAAACGCTGGCCTGGGAGAATCACAAGCTGGAATCACGATTGCCGGGAGAAATATCAGTAACCTCAGATATGCAGATGACACCACCCTTATGGCAGAAAGTGAAGAGGAACTAAAAAGCCTCTTGTTGAAAGTGAAAGAGGAGAGTGAAAACGTTGGCTTAAAGCTCAACATTCAGAAAACTAAGATCATGGGATCTAGTCCCATCATTTCATGGGAAATAGATGGGGAAACGGTGGCAGACTATTTTGGGGGGCTCCAAAATCACTGCAGATGGTGATTGCAGCAATGAAATTAAAAGATGCTTACTCCTTTGAAGGAAAGTTATGACCAACCTAGACAGTATATTAAAAAGAAGAGACATTACTTTGCCAACAAAGGTCCGTCTAGTCAAGGCTATGGTTTTTCCTGTGGTCATGTATGGATGTGAGAGTTGGACTGTGAAGAAAGCTGAGTGCTGAAGAATTGATGCTTTTGAACTGTGGTGTTGGAGAAGACTCTTGAGAGTCCCTTGAATCATGAGGAGATCCAACCAGTCCATCCTAAAGGAGATCAGTCCTGGGTGTTCTTTGGAAGGACTGATGCTAAAGCTGAAACTTCAATACTTTGGCCAACTGATGTGAAGAGTTGACTCATTGGAAAAGACCCTGATGTTGGGAGGGATTGGGGGCAGGAGGAGAAGGGGACGACAGAGGATGAGATGGCTGGATGGCATCTCCGACTCAGTGGACATGAGTTTGAGTGAACTCTGGTTGTTGGTAATGAATAGGGAGGCCTGGTGTGCTGTAATTCATGGGGTCGCAAAGAGTCGGACACAACTGAGCGACTGAACTGAACTGAACTGAATCAAAAATGGACTTGGGAACTCTGCTTCCTAAGGAAATAACCATGGATATGCATAAAGACACAGATTTTAAAAAGGCATGTTTAACATAGTTTAAAAAAAAAGTGAAAAAAACTGTCATACCACCATCCATAGGTTCCAGGGGAAATGAAATGGTTCCAGTGATTCTTAATTCCCTAGAATTTGAAAGTGTTTGCAAGAAATGGCTACAAAGGCCTTAGGGGTACTTTAGATTCCCTGGTCATACTCTTGTCCTTATATCTCAGGAATGAGACTCCAGTTTGGCTAAATTATCTCTGTAGGGGGAATATTTTGCTGTCATTAGGACTGATATTAAATAAAAATGTTTAATGCAGAGAAAAATGTTTATGATCTATTAAATGGAGAAGCAAGTTATAAATCGTGTACAGTAATCATGTTTTTCTAAATATTTAGATAGATTTTTAAAAATCTAGGGTAGTGTACTCTAAAATGCAAATCTCTGGTGGTGGGTGTGAGGGAACTTTAATTTTCCTTCTTCTTATGATATTTCTCAAAAATTCTGTGTTGATCATATTACCTTTAAAAACATTAACTGAAATAGATATACAACTCAGAACATATTATAAATGTATAGCTTGATGAATTTATATATACAGCTGGTTACACACCTGTGTAACCAGTACTGAGCTAAAGACATAGAACACCATTGGTCCATTTTGTATTCACTTTAAGGCCTTCACCTCTTTCCTCACCACCACTAACACCTCCAAAGTGATGACTACCTTGACTTCTAACAGCATGGATTAGTTCTACGTGGTTTTGTACTTCATATAGAGAGATGAAATCATACTAGTTAGACTTTTGATCTGGCTTCCTTTGCTCATTATCATATTGAGATACATCCTTCTTGTTGCATGTAATTGTAAATCATTAATTCTCATTGCCATATGTTATTCCTTTGTGGGAATTAATATATTCTCCAAGCTTCCCTGGTGGCTCAGATGATAAAGAATCCACCTGCAATGAGGGAGACATGGGTCCCATCCCTGGGTTGGGAAGATCTCTTGAAGGAGGAGGGCATGGAAACCCACTCCAGTATTCTTGCCTGGAGAACCCCCATGAGTGGAGGAGGCTGGTGGGCTACAGTCCATGGGGTTGCAAAGAGTCAGACATGACTGAGCAACCAAGCACAGCACATTCCTTCGTGGGAATTAATGTAATACAATGTATTTGCTCATTATACTCTTGATGAGCATTTGTATACTTTTTAAGTTTGGGCCTATTATAAATAGTGCTTCTAGGAAGGAACATTTTAATGAATATTGTACATTTGGTGAACGTATCTGTATATTTCTGTTGGATATATACCTACAAGTAGAATTGCTGGATCTTAGGGGTCGCTAAGAGTCAGACACGACTGAGCAACTTCACTTTCACTTTTCACTTTCATGCATTGGAGAAGGAAATGGCAACCCTCTCCAGTGTTCTTGCCTGGAGAATCCCAGGGACGGGGGAGCCTGGTGGGCTGCCATCTATGGGGTCGCACAGAGTCGGACACGACTGAAGCGACTTAGCAGCAGCAGCAGCAGCAGACTATGCTTATGCCCAGCTTTAGTAGATACTAGCAGTTTTCCAAAGTAGTTGTACTAGCCTGTGTGGGAGCCCTTTAGGAGAAGTTCCTCAGTTTGCCATAGCTCCTCAGGTCTCTTGGGTGTGAGCCCCATTGGTCTTCAAAGCCAGATGTTTTGGAGGCTTGTCTACCAAATGCTGATCCTAAAAGTTGGAGTGCCTGATATGGGGTATGAATCTTTAACTCCGAGCTCTGTGTTTTGAGTTCACTCTTCATTGTACGTTGCTGTACCTGCCTGTGACGAGATTGAATCTCTACCATTTCTACTCGATTTGTTGTCCTTTTCATCTTGTTTGCCCAATGTGAAGGGGTTGCTCTGCTGATAAGATTATTTTCAGAGAGAATTGTCCCGTATGTAGCTATAGATTCAGTTTGTCCATAGGAGAAGTAAGTTAAGGATCTTCCTAAAAGATGATGTTATTAAGTGCTGCACTCAATATGCCAGCAAAGTTGGAAGACTCAGCAGTGGCCACAGGACTAGAAAAGGTCAATTTTCATTCCAATCCCAAAGAAAGGCAATGCCAAAGAATGTTCAGACTACTGCACAATTGCACTCGTCTCACATGCTAGCAATAGCAAAGTAATGCTCAAAATTCTCCAAGCCAGGCTTCAACAGTACATGAACCGTGAACTTCCAGATGGTCAAGCTGTATTTAGAAAAGGCAGAGGAACCAGATATCAAATTGTCAACATCTGTTGGATCATAGAAAAGGCAAGAGTGTTCCAAAAAAAATCTACTTCTGCTTCATTCACTATGCCAAAGCCTTTGACTGTGTGGATCACAATAAACTGTGGAAAATTCTGAAAGAGATGTGAATACCAGACCACCTGACCTGCCTCCTGAGAAACCTGTATGCAGGTCAAGAAGCAACAGTTAGAACTGGACATGGAACAATGGACTGGTTCCAAATAGGGAAAGGAGTTCATCAAGGCTGTATATTGTCAGCCAGCTTGTTTAACTTATATGCAGAGTACATCATGCAGAATGATGGGCTGGATGAAGCACAAGTTGGAATCAACATTGCCAGGAGAAATATCAATAACTTCAGATATGCAGATGACACCACCTGTATGGCAGAAAGTTAAGAAGAACTGAAGATCCTCTTGGTGAAAGTGAAAGAGGAGAGTGAAAAATGTTGGCTTAAAATTCAACATTCAGAAAACTAACATAATGGCATCTGGTCCCATCATTTCATGACAAATAGATGGGGAAATAACAGAAACAGTGAGAAACTTTATTTCCTAGGGCTCCAAAATCACTGCAGATGGTGACTTCAGCCCTGAAATTAAAAGACACTTGCTCCTTGGAAGAAAAGTTATGACCAACCTACACAGCATATTAAAAAGCAGAGACATTACTTTGCCAACAAAGGTCCATCTAGTCGAAGCTATGGTCTTTCCAGTAGTCATGTATGGATGTGAGAGTTGGACTATAAAGAAAGCTGAGCGCTGAAGAATTGATGCTTTTGAACTGTGGTATTGGAGAAGACTCTTGAGAGTCCCTTGGACATCCAACCAGTCAATTCTAAAGGAAATAAGTCTTGAATATTCATTAGAAGTACTGATGCTTCAAGCTGAAACTAATACTTTGGCCTCCTGATGCAAAGTACTGACTCATTGGAAAAGACCCTGATGCCGGGAAAGATTGAAGGCAGGAGGAGTAGGGGACAACAGAGGATGAGATGTTTGGATGGCATCACTGACTTGATGGACATGAGTCTGAGCAAGCTCTGGGAGTTGGTGATGGACAGGGAAGCCAGTGTGTTGTAATCCATGGGGTCTCAAAGAGTTGGACACAACTGAGTGACTGAACTAAACTGAAGGCGATTTTGAACCAGATATTTTTAATACAGATCAGGGTTTAGAACCATGGAGTTATCCTTGGCACCAATCACTCTCTTGTTCCCCAGTCGCATTCAAGCAATCACCAGGTCCTCTTGATTTTTTTCCTCAAGGTTTTTGAATCTATCCACTTATCCCCTCTGGGGTCACCATCAGTATCCACCAACCATTTTCTCTTGAATGATTTCTCAATGTATCCATATTCATGTGACCACCTCCTTACTTTGCACCACATCTTGTATCCACTCTGAAGGCCAAGTGATCTTTTCACAAGGCAAATCTGTTCATCCCAGTCCTCTAGTTTAAAATGCTCTGCCCCTTCCCTAGACCAGCACCTCTGTTTGCTGTGCAAGGATTCTCTTTACCTGGCCCCAGCTTAGCTCATTTCATCCCCCCCCTCGCTCTTTCTGCTCTAGATGGACTGGGCTGCTTCAGTTTGTCACACCTGCCATATTTCCTCCTTCTTCTGGACCTTTGCACTTGCGATCTCCTTTATCTGGAATGTTCTTCCATTTATTCCTGTTCGTCTTTTAGTTCTTACCTCAGACATTACCTCCTCTGAGACTGCATGGACCAGGGCAGTTCCCTATTAAAGATGTTAACTGCACTGTTTCTCTTCTCTGTACCAGAGGGGGGAAATTTAACTCTTTGTTAATCAATATGTATGTAAATATAGTCAATCTAAGAGCTCAGCTTTTAACATATTTACATATTTGAATAAGTGTCTGTTATCCAACCATAGCTCTTTGAAACCAATATATGCATTTTAAAAGGCTGGAAATAAACAACAAAGGTAGTTCACCTTGAATGATAAGAATGTGGAAGATTTTCTCCCAGTCTTTTCTGATCTTTGTTTTTTCCAAAATTTTTAGAATTGATGTAACTTACTTTTAATGGGTGAAAAGTGCAATAAATTTAAAACTGTCTAGATAGTACGTATAGAGATTATGACTGGAAAGGAACTGCCGTGTGTTATGTGGTCCCTTTAATTTTACTCTACACCCTCCCATGTGGCAAAAGCCAGAGAATACCATTCTAGCTTGTAAGCTTTTTAAGATGACCTGAGAGTTCAATGAATGGAGATATTTCTTTCGTGATGGGCAGGTCTGACTCATGTTGGGTCATCTCTTGAATTGCTTGCATTCCCTTCCATTTCTGGATGGTGTCTTGGCAAGAATCTCGAGGAGCCAGGAGAGCTGCTTCCAGCTTCATGCACAGACTCAGATGTTGAGCTGCTGGAATGATTCCAAGGACTGCTCAGGAAAATGTTTAAGGTAGCATTCCTGCCCTGGCAATGCCAGGGGAGGAATGGGGCTGCAATGTCTGCCTTTGCCCAGGTCATTGTGATTTGAAGTTCCCTCTCCTGAGTTCTGTTGCTGTCTCAGGCCAGACAGAAGGAGAATGGAATCCAGGCTTTCTCACTATAAAGACTGTGTAGCCAAGTCAATAAGTACTTCTCTCTCTAGAGCTTGAAATGTATACCTTTTCGTGCATCAGTTCAGTTCAGTTCAGTCACTCAGTCGGGTCCAACTCTTGCGACCCCGTGAACCGCAGCACTCTAGGCCTCCCTGTCCATCACCAACTACTGGAGTTCACCCAAACCCATGTCCATTGAGTCGGTGATGCCATCCAACCATCTCATCCTCTGTTGTGCCCTTCTCCTCCTGCCCTCAATCTTTCCCAGCATCAGGGTCTTTTCAAATGAGTCAGCTCTTTGTGTCAGGTGGCCAAAGTATTGGAGTTTCAGCTTCAACATCAGTCCTTCCAATGAACACCCAGGACTGATCTCCTTTAGGATGGACTAGTTGGATCTCCTTGCAGTCCAAGGGACTCTCAAGAGTCTTCTCCAAAACCACAGTTCAAAAGCATCATTTCTTTGGTGCTCAGCTTTCTTTATAGTCCAGCTCTCACATCCATACATGACTACTGGAAAAACCATAGCCTTGACTAGATGGACCTTTGTTGGCAAAGCAATGTCTCTTCTTTTTAATATACTGTCTAGGTTGGTCATAACTTTCCTTCCAAGGAGTAAGCATCTTTTAATTTAATGGCTGCAATCACCATCTCCAGTGATTTTGGAGCCCAGGAAAATAAAGTCAGCCACTGTTTCCCATCTATTTGCCATGAAGTGATGGGACCAGATGCCATGATCTTAGTTTTCTGAACTTTAAACTTAGTTTTCTTGAGCTTTAAGCCAACTTTCTCACTATCCTCTTTCACTTTCATCCAGAGCCTCTTTAGTTCTTTGCTTTGTGCCATAAGGGTGGTGTCATCTGCATATCTGAGATTATTGATATTTCTTCTGGCAATCTTGATTGCATCTTGTGCTTCCTCCAGGCCAGTGTTTCTCATGATGTACTCTGCAAATAAGTTAAATAAGCAGGGTGACAACATACAGCCTTGACGAACTGCTTTCCCTATTTGGAACAGTCTGTTGTTCCATGTCTAGTTCTAACTGTTGCTTCTTGAGCTGCATACAGATTTCTCAAGAGGCATGTCAGGTGGTCTGGTATTCCCATCTCTTTCAGAATTTTCCACAGTTTATTGTGATCCACACAGTCAAAGGCATTGGCATAGTCCATAAAGCAGAAATAGATGTTTTTCTGGAACTCTTCTGCTTTTTCGACGATCCAGTGGATTTTGACAATTTGATCTCTGGTTCCTCTGCCTTTTCTAAAACTGGTTTGAACATCTGGAAGTTCATGGTTCACGTATTGCTGAAGCCTGGCTTGGAGAATTTTGAGCATTACTTTACTAGTGTCTGAGACCAGTGCAATTGTGTGGTAGTTTGAGCATTCTTTGGCATTGCCTTTCTTTGGGATTGGAGTGAAAACTGACCTTTTCCAATCCTCTGGCCCCTGCTGAGTTTTCTAATTTTGCTGACATATTGAGTGCAGCACTTTCATAGCATCATCTTTCAGGATTTGAAATAGCTCAACTGGAATTCCATCACCTCCACTAGCTTTGTTCGTAGTGATGCCTTCTAAGGCCCACTTGACTTCACATTCCAGGATGTCTGGCTCTAGGTCAGTGATCACACCACCCTGATTATCTTGGTTGTGAAGATCTTTTTTATACAGTTCTTCTGTGTATTCTTGCCACCTCTTCTTAATATCTTCTGCTTCTGTTAGGTCCCTACCATTTCTGTCCTTTATCGAGCCCATCTTTGCATGAAATATTCCCTTGGTATGTCTAATTTTCTTGAAGAGATCTCTAGTCTTTCTCATTCTATTGTTTTCCTCTATTTCTTTGCATTGATCGCTGAGGAAGGCTTTTTAATCTCTCCTTGCTATTCTTTGGAACTCTGCATTCAGATGCTTATATCTTTCCTTTTCTCCTTTGCTTTTCGCTTCTCTTCTTTTCACAGGTATTTGTAAGGCCTCCTCAGATGGCCATTTTGCCTTTTTTCATTTCTTTTTCTTGGGGATGTTCTTGATCCCTTTCTCCCGTACAGTGTCATGAACCTCCATCCATAGTTCATCAGGCACTCTATCTGTCAGATCTAGTCCCTTAAATCTATTTCTCACTTCCACTGTATAATCATAAGGGATTTGATTTAGGTCATTCCTGAATGGTCTAGTGGTTTTCCCTACTTTCTTCAATTTAAGTCTGAATTTGGCAATAAGGAGTTCATGATCTGAGCCATAGTCAGCTCCCGGTCTTGTTTTTGCTGACTGTATAGAGCTTCTCCATCTTTGGCTGCAAAGAACATAATCAATCTGATTTTAGTGTTGGCCATCTGGTGATGTCCATGTGTAGAGTCTCCTCTTGTGTTGGTGCATCACCAAAAACCAAATGTTAAAATCAGTCTTTCCCTAAGGTTAAAGCCCAATACCCTCATTCAAAATGACTTTTGAGATATGGAAGCAGAAAATTGTATCACTTAATGACTTTAAGTATTAGTGAACTACTATCTCTTTGAGGTAATAATTTTGATCTCTCCAACCTAGAGTTTGAACTCAAGTCTCCTGCATTGCAGGCAGGTCTTTGCCAGCTGAGCCACAAGGAAAGCCCAAGAATACTGGAGTGGGTAGCCTATCCCTTCTCCAGCAGATCTTCCCAACCTAGGAGTTGAACCAGATTCTTCTGCATTGTGGGTAAATTCTTTCCCAGCTGAGCTATCAGGGAAGCCCATCATATAATAAATTTAAATATTATTTAATTATTATCTCCTTGAGGTAATAGTTTTGAGGTAACAATGCTGGCCTTTTGCTTTATTCTCAGAAAGTGAGAAGAATCCAAAGTAGGATTTTTTTCCCAAAATGATTCATTCCCTAATGGAATTAAATAAATAAAAGCTAAATATTGTGCTTAAAGATGATTAGTTTTACATCATGAAAGCAAATACAGCACATATCTACAAAGTTTAGAATCATGATATAATCTAATTTCTATCATTATTTGATTTATCAGATAATAAATATTTATACCTCCAAATAAGTACGTATTCTTATTGTTCATATTGTTCTTGTTGTTCATATTCTTATTGTACATATTCTATATTTTTATAGAACTAGTGCTGGATTTAGTTGTCAATTTCTCTATTTAACTGATTGAAATATTTCAGTAATTATTTTTGTATAAAATTAACAGTTTCATTATTAACACTAATTATTGTAACTTTTTATTCTTGCAATAAGAAACATGCATTTTTTACTTCTGATAGAATCTCAGTGTATTAAGCATATAAGGATATTTTCAATTCTAGTTTCATTTGAAATGCAAATATATATATTTGGAATTGATCTTCTGGCACTAAGAGTAAAATACAATCCTTGTTCTCATTATTGACATTGTGATACTATTTGTGCATAATGGTAACTTGAACATCTCAGAAGATTAGTGATGTCAGCAAAGATATTGATCTACATAGACATACAACTATTGGGTCTTCTAAAAGCCAAGACCAGTTTAAGTAGCAGGTCTTGTTTGAAGCTGTACTTCAGCTGAATTAATCATAGCAACTCTTTCATTTTACTAAAGGTTTATGGAGCATCTTCTAAGTGCTAGGCTTCTAGCTGGTTTAAGATACAGCAATAATGAATGAGCATAAACTAACCTTGTTTTACTTAACTTTAGGTAACTCAAATGCCCCAGTCTATTTACCCTTCACATTAGCTTATCCAAAATAGTTCAAATCTCTACTCTACTTGGGGTAAGAATTCCAGTATTTTACCAGCTTGCCCTTCTTGCATGATTTTTTTTTGAATTCCTGAGATATCCCAAGCTAGTGGTTAATTGACATCTTAACTAGCTGTCTGGTTCTAGACCATGCATCATTCTTTTACCAGTCACTGACATCCTTAAGCCCCTTGCTGCTGTTCTCCCATGGATGTCTTTAACCTCAGGTGTCATTCCAGACTCTCACACAATTTCCTCATCAGCTGTGATGTTTGCATGATTTCACTGATGACTTCAGATTTTTTTTTTTTAAATGCAACACAGATAGAGAATTTGACAGTTGTTCCTGGATATTAAAATTCTCTGAGTTCACAGACCAAAGCCCTCCATAGGCATTCTCTCTTGTTCAGCCTTCTCTGCCTAGTCTCGGGCTTGTCTCTGTCTCAGGAATCAGTTTACCTCCCCACAAATGGAACATCTGAAACAAGTTTCTCATACCTGCGTACAGGTCCCCTGTTCCCCAGGCCCAGAGACAGTCACAGGCTGTATCTACTTCCTGCTCCCATCAATCTTGTAGTAAGACTCACAGTGGAACAATATTTTCCTTTTGTGGTAATCCTACCCTTCAAAGAAGTGTGGTCTCTCCATAAAATATTCATGACAAGAGCAGTAAGCAGTACTTTCCCTAAAGATGAGCTTATGAACCTGAGATGATCCCCAGTTCGGTATAGTGCAACAGTATAGTACAATTTGAAATTCAGCAATCTCAGGCCATTCTTGTTTCTAAGGTAAGATGTATTTACATTCTTCCTGTGGCCTCCAGTCTTTACCTCTGAATCAGCTGCTTTGTGTTTAAATGTATTACAAAAGACAATTGGATAGCTACACAGGTTAGGGCCAGTTTTAGAGAAAGTTGTTAAGTATAAAATTTCCTGACATGCTGCATCTTGGTTATTTAAAAATCACTTTTTAATTGCAACCCACTCCAGTATTCTTGCCTGGAAAATCCCATGGACGGAGGAGCCTGGTAGGCTACAGTCCATGGGCTCGCAGAGAGTCAGACACTACTGAGTGACTTCACTTCACTTTTAGATAGTCACTGACTATCCCATCAAGGCTTCCACGATGGCTCAGCAGCAAAGAATCTGCCTGCAGTGCAGGAGACGCAGGATGCGGCATGGGTTTGATCCCTGGGTTGAGAAGATCCCCTGGAGGAAGAAATGACAACCCACTCCAGTATTCTTGCTTGGAAATTCCATGGACAGAGGAGCCTGGTGGGCTACAGTCCATAAAGTTGCAAAGAGTCGGACACGACCAAAGCGACTGATCATGCACACGCGACTATCCCATCCTGTCTTTTCCCCCAAAGCAGTAACTCAAGGAACAACTTTCTTATTCCTTGTCCTGTACCAAAATATCTTACTCTGTCATGGATGTTAAATGCTTGGACAGCTAACCTGATAAAATAGTACAAAAAAGACATAGAATACTTGGTCTGATTGTCTTGGCCTCTCTCACCTTCCGTGCAAGCCTGCTAAACTATCCAGAACAGAGCACTGCCCACAGCTGTTTAAAATTGGATAGCTCTCAAGGTCCTTCTCCCCTATGCAAGTGAAGCATGTAATTTAAGATAGTCTGATAAAAACACTTTAAAATAGAAAGTGGGATTTTTTTTCTTTTCTTTTACTTAAACTATTACCTTCCCCTTAGCCCAAAAGATGACATTATAAATGTTTTCACCACACGTAGCTCAGAAATTATATCATCTCAGACCAAAAGTAGATGCTGAGACTCTGATATCTTGCTTCAATACTCCCTCTAGGTCCTTTTTCCCAAACCTCTGGAATTAAATATATTCTGGTTGCAAGTGGCTGTTAACAGGGGCTGAACTTATTTTTCTCCTAAGAGGGAAGAAGTGTGGTGAAGCCAGCACAGGACTAATCAACTGGGACTTGATGGACAGAATGCACACTCTACCCCCAGGCATTGTGTCCTCCCTAGAGCGGTCCACAGACATGGTGTTGGAGGCTTGGGAGATGGTCTGTAAATGAGAAAGTAAAGTAGGGATCAAAGTTATGCAGTGTTCTGGCATTATGCAGAGGTTACAAGGGAATTCTAGAACAGCCATTTATTTCATTTTAAAGGTACCTTTCTTGCCACTTAAAACATATGTAAATAAATCTAAAGCACAACTTATTTCTTGGACAAATGACAATCAGAAAGCATTGGTATCTTTTATAATACAAAGAAGTCATTTTTTAGATTTCAGATTTAAAAGGGAGCATATGATGTATGTCCTGTTTCTGTGAAATACCATGCGTTAATTAGGAACATGGGCAAGTCCACCGACCTCCAGATAAGTTAAACTTTCAGATGGAAGTGTCATCATTCCCCAGCTGAGTCAAAGATATTCATTGCTTGAGGTGAAATTTAACACTTAGATTTCAATGATTCAATGAAATGATGCCTGACCTCACTTGGCAGAGTTAAAAAGTTATTGGTTTTCCTTATGTTTTACAATAGATTAGTTTTCTAAGCAAGGCATAATATTTTAATGACAAGTTTATTTTCAAAATTATTTTTTTTTATCATTTAGTTCAGTAATTCTTATGATAAATTTTGATATTTTAGGACAGGGTACAAAGTAATATGTTTGAACATAACTTTTATATGGCACTAATATTTTCTAAAGTTTTATGTGGAAAACGGCTTTGTGACACCATAGCATTTTTGATTTAAGGACTAAAGCAAAAAATATTGATATATGGGCAATTCAAATCACATTTCAGTTATAACGGAATTATTTTTTGTAACTCAGTTATAGGAATTGCTTAAACCTGATTTTTGTGTAGTCTGAATAGATTTTAAGGAAGAAAATGGTCTATTTGGAGAGCTGAAAGGAATAGATTCATTTGGAAAGTTTTGTGAAATAGAGTTCCTTAAATTGGTGGCATCAGGGTAAAGTATTTATGAACCAAAGAGGTTTGACACATCAAAATTAGTAACATTTTAACAGTTCTCTGAAGGTTATGGTTTGGCATATGGTATAATGCATATGCTGCTAAGTCACTTCAGTCGTGTCCGACTCTGTGCGACCCCATAGACGGCAGCCCACCAGGCTCCCCTGTCCCTGGGATTCTCAAGGCAATAACACTGGAGTGGGAAAGTGAAGTCTCTCAGTCGTATCTGAAAGGTGTGTGAGTGTAAAGAAGTTCTTGGCATACTGTTTACATGGAATCAATATCTCTGTGGTCATACCTTGAACTATAATTTATTTTCTGAATTTTAAACATTTAACTGGTGAATGCTCCAAACATGGACTAGTTTTTAGTTGCTTCCCCCTAGAGCTGCAAGCCAGATTGGATCCATCAGCTGCTTAGACCAGTATCTTGGGAGTTTTTCCCACAGGCAGACTCCCTCACAAGCTACGATCCTCCCTTTGTCTGAACACTTCATCCCTCATAGCACGCTAAGGTCCACCTCAGCCATTTCTTTTTCATGGATACCCCTTTCCCTTAGTTTTTGCCCAAATATTCTTGAATATTGTTCTTCTCTTTCCTCTATGAGAGTATCTTTTTCTTTATTTTAGTTGAGAACCGAAAACATTGTAATAGTCACACTGATATGTACAAAACACGGGTAATATTGGTATTAACTAAAAGGAAAAAATTGCATATGTTAAAGTGGAACTGAACAAAATAAAAAGCCAAGGCTATCTTCATTACCCAAGGTTCTTTAGGTACGGGAAAGGCTCCTTTAAAATCTTTACTTAGATTATAATTTATCATTTTATCCTTATCTAGATAAATGAAAATCAGCACTTAAACCAAATTTTATCTTAGTCTGTTTTACTTTTTTCTATTTTTCAATTATTGGATTACCATATATCATATTTCTATTATTTTGTATTTCAGATGTTCTGCATTTCAGCCTCATCAAAGACTAAATTGATGTTTATGGGCTAATCTGGACACCTAAAAACAATTTGTTTCACTTCATCTATAAGAAAATATGTTCAAATTCTCACTGGCTGACTTATAAAGGGGCTTTTGGAATACAACCCAATGTAAGTTTCAGACAGAATGTGTGTTAGCCTTTGTTGTTCACCTCCTCCCCAAGTTAGAGCATGTATTTGTTGGCAGGTGTGGAGGGGTGTGTGTGTACTATATATGCCTCTGTGTCTACACATATCCTTTCTGACAGTATGGATTCATAGCATCCTTTATCCTTTCCTTAAACAGGTATTTGAATGTCTGTTATGTGAAAGGTGCAGTTCTAGGCCCAAGGGATATCCAGAAATGAGGTTTATGCCCCGCCACCCCCAGAGTTCACACTCTGTTGGGGAAACAAACTTAAACCAAATAAGTGCACACATACATATGAAGTGCACAGGGTGAGAGGTGTTCTGCAGGGGGGTCACATAGCACATGTAGACAGGAATCTGCTTATTTCCAGGGTCAGATAACTTTCCCGGAGAGAGTAATGCACCAGCTAAGGTTTCTGGGTAGGCAGGAGTTAAAAGGGCAAAAGAGTTGAGAGGTGATGGGAGAAGGAGACAAGGATGGAGAGGAAAATGCTCCAGACAGAGGGAGCACATGTGCAAAGATCATGTCTGCTCAGTTAACTACTTTGGGTGATTTTTCCCAAGCATGACTAATGAGTAGCTGGGATACTTTAGCTTAAACCATACCATGAAAACTAATCATAATCATGCTAGAAAATAAGAAGGCATCTATTTTACAAGCATTTGTACTTTTTTTTTAAGGTATGAAGTATTCCTTAAGCCCTGACAACTACTCTGAAGATGGAATTATGAATATGGCAAATTTTCTAAGGGGCTTTGAAGAAAAAGGGATAAAGAACGACAGGCCTGAGGACCAGCTGAGTAAAGAGAAAAAGAAAATTCTCTTCTCCTTCTGTGAGGTGTGCAACATCCAGCTAAACTCTGCAGCCCAGGCCCAGGTCCATTACAATGGCAAATCTCACCGCAAGCGAGTCAAGCAGCTGAGTGATGGACAGCCCTCATCCCCAGCCCAGGGCTCCGGGCCGCCACCCCCAGCCAGCCCCAGTACCCACACCAGCACAGGTAGGTAGGGGCTTGGGGCCCCATTTCCTGCTGGGAGAAATGCTTCCACTCTAGAAAATGAAGGATTTAGAGCATGGCTTATCTTTCACCTTAAAACTACCGCCACAATGCATATTCTTCTTCCTACAGGTAAAATCCAAGAGCTGTTTGTTACTTCTCAGAATACATTTTAAAATTGCTATTAATCTATATTATACTAGGCACAAATATATAATATATATATATATACACACACATACACACAAATATATATATACACACACACTCAATTTGTATGTTGGATTGTAGGCTTCATTTTATATCTCCATAGTATGAAAAATTTCCTTGACATATTTTGAAATGTGTTTCAAATGGATGGTGATGTCCATTTTTTCTCCTCTCTGCAAAATGAGGCTTTCTTTCGTCTCCTTCCTCTGCTTTCCATTGAGTAGCATACTATTAGATTGTATATAAAAAGCTGCAGCTTTATTTATAACAGCCTGCGATGCAGGAAAGGAACATCATCTTGTGTGCTACAAGCCTTATATTCTTTTTGGGAGTTGGCAGAAGCATGCTGGCCGTGTTCTAACAATGGGAACAGGCATTGCCAAAACCAGCAAGGCTTACCTCTGAGGTCCAGTGCCATGGCAAGCTCTTTCCCTCCTCTTGCCTCTCACCCTTTCCTGTGGGCTGGGCAGAGGTGGAGGCTTAAGGATTTTCTCATTCCTGAATCTGCCCAGATTTCTTCACAGTCTTACAAATCCTTTGTCCTCAGGCAAGGCTGCCTCCTCCCCATTGCTGGTCTTTGGGTAGCCTCATGTGTGACACAGCTAAAGAAAATGTGAAGTGTACTGTTTTCCATGGTGAAGATTTCTACAGAAAGTAGGTACCCTCCACAGGATTACCTGGGAGGCCAGAATAATCCTCCTCCTAAAAGTGGGAGAAAGCTCCAAATTCCTCTCTAGCGAGTGTTTGCTTTGGTAATGAGGCTTCAACTTGAAGAGAGGTGCTGGGGTACCGCCCTTTGTTGGAATTTCACCTGGTGCTGTTACATAGTGTTTGATTTCATGAAGTTATATCATGATCCACATTGAGCTCCAGCAAAAATGGCTTGTGTGTGTGTTTGCTGTAAAGTAATCCGTTTTGTATTTGGAGCTAAACCTAACTGCTATTTACCCAGTATACGATTTAATTTCATTATTTTCCTCAGTCAATATTTATCATATTGTGAAAGAACTTATAGGAACGTACAGGATTACACATTTATTATAATGTGCTGTGCTTAGTTGCTCAGTCGTGTCTGACTCTTTGTGACCCCCATGAACTGTAGCCCACCAGGCTCCTCTGTCCATAGGGATTCTCCAGGCAAGAATATTAGAGTGGGTTGCCATGCCCTCCTCCAGGGGATCTTCCCAACCCAGGGATCAAATCCAGGTCTCCCATACTGCAGGTGGAACCTTTACCATTTGAGCCACCAGGAAAGCCCCTTATTATAATTGGGAAAGATTACTTTTCTGTTTTCTATTTACTTATTATGATGATAATTTTTATAAGTATTTGCAGATGCATTAATGTATCTGTACTTACTTATTAAAAATATAGTTGGTATTGTTGAAGCTGAAACTCCAATACTTTGGCCACCTGAAGTGAAGAGCTGACTCATTGGAAAAGACCCTGATGCTGGGAAAGATTGAGGGCAGGAGGAGAAGGGGACAACAAAGGATGAGAAGGTTAGATGGCATCACCGACTCAAAGGACATGAGTTTGAGTAAACTCCAGGAGTTGGTGATGGACAGGGAGGCCTGGCGTGCTGCGGTTCATGGGGCAAAGAGTTGGACATGACTGAGTGACTGAACTGAACTGAACTGAGGGTAAAAACTGATGACTCTCTTGTATCTAAATCAGAGGGTAAATAACCCTGAATCCAATATCTATGTTTAAATGAGAGTTAACCTGTGGTTTCTAAAAGACGTAATATTAGTAGATAACATTCATGGAACATTTTCTGTGGAGTATATTTTGTCCCTAAGATAAGAACCTTATAGGAATTTTCTCATTTAATCTTCTCATGAACCCTGAGGTAGGTACTAAGATTATTCCTAATTTATAGAATAGGAACAGAGGTGCAGAGATAAAATTTATTCAGGTTTTTACAGCATGGAAATGGAAGATCAGAGTTCCAACCATATTTAAGGAATAGTGAGGCCATAATTCTTCATCACTACTTTGCTGCTGTCTTCTACCACGTGATAAACTCAAATTAAATTCAGACCCATGTGCTGTAATATATTTGTGGTCACAAATGGTTACTATCATGGTAAACTACCTCTCTAATGGGTTTTGAAAACAGATATTTAAAGCTCCAATTCATGAATTTTTCCATCTTTCTCTCATGCTAATGAAATTATCCAGCTGATATAAAATACATTTAGTTAAGACGTGTACAGATTATGGATAATATTCTATAAATAAAACATAGCTCATTATCTAGTATAACACAGTATATTAATATATAGTAAAGTGGGTGAGAAAATGAGATAGCTTTTCAAGTTTTACATAGGCAGAAAGGAGTGTTTTCATTTACTGATAATATAGTCAGTGATTCAGAAGACTTGGGTTTAGCATGTGATGAAGGCAAGTCACTTAACATCTGAAATTGGTTAGCATTAATCCTTCCATCTGAAAAAAAGTGAGGATAATAATGTCTCCTCTTTGAAATAGAAATTGGACATAGATGTATGTACAAAGATGATTATGATGCTCTATAATTCAAAAATACAAACTGTATCCTGAATGTCTAATAGAAAAAAGGTTAAATACATATTATTACATTATAAGATGATTGGTAGAAGCCATAGTCATTAAAAGTCATATTTAATGTAACCCAGTGAAAGGGGAAACTGCCCATGGTCTCATGCCAAGTGAAACAACAGGCTGTAGAGTGGCATATACCTTAGTGCTGCTGTGTGTGCACATTATTGTTTAGAGTCTCAACTCAATGAAGAGCAAGCCTGGCATGGTTTATTTCCAGGCCCTTTCCTCAGCTTTGACCAATTGACTATCTGTTTCCCACTGGAATTATGGAGGTGTGGGGGAGGTGGCCTTGCCCTACAGCCTTGACAAAGTTGTGGGCTATTCTTGGTGCACGCGTGCGTGCATGTGTAGTTGCTCAGTCGTGTCCGACTCTTTGTGACCACATGGACTGCCGCCCTCCAGGCTACTCATCTAGGTAATTGCTATTCTGGTCGTGGGTCACAGATGCTCCTCGCAGAACCTGTGGGTGAAGAGCTCCCTTCGGTCCCATAGACATGGGGAGTCCCTGAGATTTAGCTGTATCTTCTATCTTACCTTAAGTTGGTAGCAAAAGACTATTCCCCCACTGTGTGTGGCTCTTTCTCTCACACTGAGTTATCCCTGGCAAGGTTGTATCCTCCTCTGTCATCTGTGTGCCAGTTCTTGGGACTTGAGGTCGTGGGCAGAATCCACCTGACAACTAACATTCTTCTTCAAAACCTAGAGCTACTGGGGCCCAGGCAGGTAGAGGTGGAGTAGCTAGAGGTGGGGGGCTTCCCTCCACATTTCTCTTACCTTTTCAGGTAGCACAGGGGAAGCTGGCAAGTCCACTGCCAAATCAGGTACTTCATCAGGGAACAAAATGCCAAGCTCCCCTTTGTGCTCGTCTCTTGGCTTTAGGGACTTACACTTATCCCTCAAAAAGAAAAGATACACTGGAGTCCTAATCCCTAGTACTTCAGGATGTGACCTTATTTGGAGATAGAAATCTTTACAAAGGAAATTAAATTAAAACAAGTTCATTAGTGTTGACTCTAATCCAGTATGACTGGTGTCCTTATAAAAAGGGGAAATCTGGGTTGAGAGACAGGTGCATACATAGGGAAGATGATGTGAAAACACAGGGAGAAGGGAATCTTCTTCACACTGAGGGGCCTGGAACCGGCCCTTCCGTCAACAAGAACCCATCCTGCAGTACCTTCATTTTAGATTCCTGGCCTCCAGAACTGTGAGATGATAAATCTGTATTGTTGAGCCACCCAGTCTGTGGTACTTTGTTAAAACAGCCCAAGCAGATTAACACAGGGAGGAAAACAGAAGCATGTCTCTTCCCCAGAGGAGAGTTGTACACATAGCCTTCCAACAACTGTTAACTTCAAAGGAAGCTTCCTCTTCCCTCTGTTGCTCTTGTTATGGTTTTGGGGTTGGCAAGTTAGGTGTGGGGTGCACAGGGTGGCTAGCTGGGACCTGAGCCATTTTTCTGAATAAGAGGTGACTGACCCTCAACCACTGGCCGTTCTTTCACTAAATTTAGAATTTAGTGTGTTCCTTTTGGAAGAATAGGAAGATGCTTAAAGTGTACCTAAAACTATTTTAGAACACTCTGGGCTACAGAAGGAAGAATTAGAGGGGAAGCAAAAGAGCTTAAATAACTTTGTGTGAGAAGGATCCCTACGCCTTTTCCCTTCCAGAACCAAGGAGAGGTGGAAATAAGAGAGAACCACAGATAACTCTTGGTTTTGGACAAAATAGTTTCAGGCTTCTGTCCCTCCAATGGTCCACAAAGACTGGTGTTCCTGGTCCCTAGCAAGGTGAGCAGATGGACCTGAAGCAGTCTTCTGACTGCCTGTGAGTTTAGTGAGCCCAGAGGCTGCTGGATGAGCCTGGGAACCACAGAGGAGCTCCTGAGAGGAGCAAGGAAGCAGCTTTTCCAGCGTCTGAGATTGGAGTAGTGGCAGTGGAATGTTTTCCACGTGCCATGAGCAAAGTGCAGGCCTACCTGAAGGCCCCTCATAGTTGTTAACAAGGGAACACCCTCACAGGGCCAGAAGATAAATACCAGACAGAAAGCAAAATCTCTCAGCAGATGCCTGTGTGCAGAAGTGACAACTAGGCCATAACCTCTCCTATCTGAGCCTTCGCACTATGTAATCCTCTAAGCACCCTCTGTTCCCGACTCCAAATCCAGATGGGACTTCCGGGAAAGAGGTACCCGATACTGCCTGAGAGTCAGTTTCTGTTACCACATGTGATAAGTTTTGTAAGAAAGTGAAAACCCCATGGACTGTAGCCTACCAGGCTCCTCCATCCATGGGAGTTTCCAGGCAAGAGTACTGGAGTGGGTTGCCATTTCCTTCTCCAAATCTTCCCAACCCAGGGATCGAACCTGGGTCTCCTGCATTGTAGGCAGACGCTTTACCATCTGAGCCACCAGGCAATTTATCATTAGCTGGTTTACATTTAAAGGTTGACCAAAGGAAGTTTTTCAAATAGAAAGGACATGATAAAAGAATAAACCTTAGAGCTTCAGGAAGGAAGAAATGACTGAAAAAGCAGAAATAAACATTGTAAAGCAATTATACGTCAATAAAAATTAAACAAACAAAAAGCAAAAATATAGGCACATACAATAACTGTATCAGTAAGGGTTCTCCATAGAAGCAGAATCAATAGGGGGTGTGTGTGTGTGTGTGTGTGTGTGTGTGTATGTATGTGTATGTGTGCACACATACATATATAAGAATATTTATTAAAGGAATTGGCTCAAGTGATCATGGAGGCTGACAAGTCCCAAGATGCACAATCAAAAAGCGAGAGACCCAATAGGTCTGATGGTGTAGTTCCAGTCCAAAAACTGGCAGGCTTGAGATCAGGAAAAACTGCTGTTTCAGTTTAAGTTGGAAGGCAAGAAAAAATTGATAGCCCAGGTTGAAGGCAGTCAGGCATGAGGAATTCCCTCTTACTCAGGGGAGGGTCAGCCTTTTGTCCTATTCAGGCCTGCAACTGACTGGATGAGACCCATCCATAAAGAAGGAGGAATTTGTTTTACTCAGTCTATAGATTCAAATGTGAAATTCAACATGAATTGTAGTAATATCATTTTAGATCTATCTCCTAGAGTAATGGAAATAAAAACAAAAATAAACAAATGGGACCTAATTAAACTTAAAAGCTTTTGCATAGCAAAGGAAACCATAAATAAAATGAAAAGACAACCTACAGAATGGGTTGCAAATGATGTGATTGATAAGGGATTAATTTCCAAAATAGCTCATACAGCTCAGTTAAAAAACAAAACAAAACAAATAACCCAATCAAAACATGGGCAGAAGACCTAAATAGACATTTCTTAAAGAAAACATACAGATGACAAAAAGACATATGAAGAGATGCTAAACCTCACTGATTATTAGAGAAATGTAAATCAAAGCTACCTCACACCAGTCAGGATGGCCATCATCAAAAAGTTTGCAAATAATAAATATCAGAGAAGACATGGAGAGAAAGGAACCCTCCTATACTGTTGGTAGAAATGTGTATTAGTACAACCATGATGGAGAACATTATGGAGGTTCCTTAAAAAACTAAAAATAAAGCTACCATATGATACTGCAGTCTCATTCATGGACATATATCTGGAGAAAACCATAATTTGAAAAGATACATGCACCTCAGCGTTCATTGCAGCATTGTTTATGGCAGCCAAGACATGGAGGCAAACTAAAAGTTTCAGGTGATTGTGCTGTTACACGATACCTGAAATTTACATGATATTGTAATCAGCTATACTTTAATAAAAAATTTAAAAAATTATATTCAGTACAGCCTTAATTTTAAAATAACTGATTCTTTTAAAAAATATGGCTAGCCTCAAGTTTCTTGTGTTTATTTCTCCAACATTTTGAGATAACGTTAACTTTTTTAGACAAAAAGAAGTCATGGAGAACTACTTTCACATTTTTTTCATAATTCTAGGTCTTTCCATAAGTTCCCAAAGGGAATCCATTGGATAAATCTCAGTCTAATTCCATGTTTTGTTTTGTTTTTAATTTGGGGAATTATTTTTTTCTAAGCTACTCCCTATGTTCTCTTTTCTCTGCTTAAAATTAATGCAAATGTGGACTTGTTTAATAATCCTTCAAAATTCATCAATCAACAGATTTGTGGGTAGTATATTTTACTGAAGGTTTGAAATCATGATGGAATTGGGTAGATATAGTATTATTAAATCATTTATATAACAAATCAATAAGAATTTATGCAGTTACATATGCATACACATATGAGTGTATATATGTTCATCCTAACTAAAGACATTCCTATAATGAAAATTTCTTATTTGTTAGCTTTTTCCAACATATTTCATGAGCCTTCTTTATTACTCTGTGATTCCTCTGTCATCGTGGTAAACACTAACTGCACAATGCAAGGAAATACAATCTGTTATGCAAGTCCCTTCATATAATTCTTGTTCAAAATGCTTCAGTGTTCTTCATTGCTTTCAGAATAAAATCTACATCTTACCTAACACAATGCGAAATTCATCCAAAGACAAACTCACAGAAATAACGTTTGACCAAATATCTGGGCATACTGTGACCCAGTCACATAAAATTAATCCTCACATTATTGTTTTCCTCATAAGCTTCTTAAATCATGTTTGATGACTGAAACAAAACTGATGATGCTCAATAAATTAATAATTAAAAGTGGGTAAATTAAAGGAGCCTAATGGAAGTAAAGTTTCTATACTTTCATTTGAAGTAGTTAAATGGTGATATTGATAGGTTGTCATAATTACAGGTATTAAAATACCCATACTTATGATGGGTTGTAATATAATCAACCAGTATGAAAATTTTAGAAAGCAATACAGTCAGAGAGAATATAAATAAATTAAGGTGGAGTCCTAAAAAATGTTCAAATAACCCACAGGATGACCAAAAAAAAAAAAAAAAAAACCAAGAAACATAAATGAGAACCAGAGGACATGAATAGAAAACAAATAATAAGATGTCAGACTTCACACTAACATATGAATAATTACTTTATTATTTTTTTTAATTTATTTATTTTAATTAGAGGCTAATTACTTTACAATATTGTATTGGTTTTACCATACATCAACATGAATAATTACTTTAAACCCAGCTATATGCTGCTACAAGAAACTCACTTTACAGCCAATGATGTAAGTAGGCTGAAAGTAAAATAATGGAAAAGAATATGCCATGCAAACAGTAATTTTAAAAAGGCAGAATTACCTATATTAATATGTGATAAGGTAGACTTCAGAGCAAAGAAAAGTACTAGCCACAAAGGTAGATATTACTTTGTGATAAAAGATTCAATCTGGTAGGAAGATATAATGATTCTAAATGTTCATATACCAAACAAAAGTTATAAAAATACTTGAAACAAAAACTTATAGAGCTGAAAGAAGAAATGCATAAATCCTCAACTGAAGACTTCAACACCTCTCTCACAACAACTGATAGAATTACTAGAAAGAAAATCATCAAGGGTATATAAGATCTGAACAACTCGACTAACCAACAGCATCTAATTAATTTATATAGCACTCTCAGTTCAGTTCCCAACAATAATAGAATACATTTTTTAAACCTCAAATTCCCATGGATTATTCACCAATAGACACCATATTCTGGGCCATAAGACAAACCTTAACATATTGAAAAGAACTGTAATCATGCACAGTATGTTCCCTGTCCATAATGAAATTAAACTGGAAATCTATAATAGAAAACCAACAGGAAAATTAAACAACATATTTCTTAAGTAATTCATGAGTGAAAGAATAAGACCCAAAGGAAATAAAATTATTTAAAATAATTTAAAAATATTTAATAAAAATTTTTGAAAATTAAAAACATTTTTAAATATAAAAAATATTAGGATGTTAATAAAGTAGCATTGAGAGGGAAATTTATAGTGCTCAATGCTTATTTTAGAAAATGAGAGAAGGGCTCCAATAAGTAAGCCTCTATTGTAAGGACCTAGAAAAGAAGAGAAAATATATCCCAAAGCAAGTAGAAAGAAATGATAAAAATCAAGAGCAGAAACCTCTGAAGTGAAAATAAGAGAGCGTCAGAGAAAAATCAATAAAACAAAAAATTGGCTCTTTGAAAAAGGTCAATGAAGTTTACAAGCCTCTAATAAGACTGACGGAAGAAGGCGATGGCACCCCACTCCAGCGCTCTTGCCTGGAAAATCCCACGGACGGAGGAGCCTGGTGGCCTGCAGTCCATGGGGTCGCGAAGAGTCATATGTGACTGAGCGACTTCACTTTCACTTTTCACTTTCATGCATTGGAGAAGGAAATGGCAACCCACTCCAGGATTCTTGCCTGGAGAATCCCAGGGACAGGGGAGACTGATGGGCTACCGTCTATGGGGTCTCACAGAGTTGGACACGACTGAAGCGACTTAGCAGCAGCAGCAATAAGGCTGACAAAGATGAAAATGAAAGAAAACACAGAATAGATGATATTACTACAGAATCTGCAGCTGTAGGATTCATAGTTACAAAGCTCCCCAAAGGAAAGTTCTAGATCCACATGGATTTACTGGAAAATCATACTAAAATCCTACCTTTAAATAAAAGAACACCAATTATGCACAGTTTCTTTCAGAAAATAGAAGAGGAATAAACACTTCCCAATTTATTTTATGAGCAGAATTACCCTGATATCAAAACCAGACAAATAAAATATAGAAAAAGAAAACTACAGACTAGTATCTCTGATGAACTTAGACTGAAAAATTCTCAACAAAATATAAACAAACTGAATCCATCAATGCATAAATATAATTGTTTACCATGACCAAGTGAGATTTATTCTACATGTGCATGACTGGTTCAACATTCGAAACTCAACAAATATGAAATACCATATCAACAGCTAAATAAGAAAATCATGTGGTTATATTGATTGTTGCAGTAAAAGCATTTGAGAAAACCCAACTCATTTTTGATAAAAACTCTCAGCAAGTTAAGAACAGAGGGGAATTGCCTCAATTTAATAAAAAACATTTACAAAAAGTCACAGCTAACATCATTTTTATGGTGAAAGATGGTTTTTTTCCTGAGATCAAGAGCAAGGTAATGATGTCCACTTACCCTTCTTTTATTCACCTTAGTACCTGAAATTCTGGGCACCATAGTAAGGCAAGAAAAAAATAAAAGACATACAGATTGGAAAGGAAGAAATAAAATTTTCTCTCTTTGCAGATGACATGATGGTCTATATATAAATGCCAAAGAATCTATGAAAGTTTACATGATAGACAACTAATAAAAACCAGTTGCATGTCTTTGTATATCACTAAAAATGAACATATAAAAACTTAAAAGTACAGTATCATTTATAATCACCCCCCAAATAAAATACCAGTACTTAGATATATACTTAAAAAAAAATGTACAGAATCCATGTGCTGAAAATCACAAAATATTAGGAAAAAGAAATCAAAGACCTAAATGAGTAGAGAAATATACCATGTTCATGGATTGGAAAACTCACCATAGTTAAAGTGGCAGTTCTCCCTAAGTTGATCTATATGTTTCATGCACTTTCTATCAGAACCCAGCAGGATTTATTGTAGACACAGGAGAGCTTAACCTAAAATAATATAGCAAAGCACAGCTGTACAGCTAAAACAATCTTGACAAAGAAAGAAAGTAGGAAAAAACCTCTGTCCAATATCAAGGCTTACTGTATAGCTGAAGTAATCAAAAGAGTGGTGGGGTTTTTTTGGTTGTTTACTTTGTTTTGTGGAGGAATAGGGTCTTTCCTGGTGGCTCAAATGGTAAAGAATATGCCTATGATGCAGGAGACCCAGGTTCGATCCCTGGGTCAGGAAGTTCCCCTGGAGAAGTAAATGACAGAGCACTCCAGTATACTTGCCTGGAGAATTCCCAGGACAGAGGAGCCTGGTGGGCTACAGTCCAGGGGGGTGCAGAGAGTCGGACATGATGGAGCGACTAACACATACATATACTGTGGAGTTATAGACACGTAGATCAATGGAAAAAACAAAAGTACAGAACCCAGAACTGTAGATCAACACAGATATGCTCGATTGACTCTTGACAATTCAAAATCAATTCAATGAAGGAAAAATAGTCTTTTCAACAAATGATGCTGGAGCAATAGCACATCTATAAGCAAAACAAAAACAACTCCTAAGACAAACATTTACACCATATATAAAAATTAACCAAAATGGATCATAGATTTAAAGTAAAGCATAAAAATATCAAAACTTTTACAGAAAAAATGGAAGAAGTTCTCTGGGACCTAGGGTTAGTCAAAGAGTTGTGACTTGATACCAAAAGCATGATCCAAAAAAGGGAAATTGATTAATTAGACTTCATTCAGAATTAAGAACTTCTGCTTGGTAAAATACCATGGGAAGATAGTGAAAATATAAGCTACAGATGGTAGAAAATATTCGCAAACTGCACATCCAACAAAGGATCTAGTCACATGAAGAACTCTCAAAACACAACAGTTGGGGGGGGCGGGGGGGGAAGGCAATCCAATAAGAAAATGGGCAAAAGATAGGAAGACAAAGTTCACTGAAGATTAACAGATAGAAATAAGTGCATGAAAAGCTGTTCAACAGCATTAGTCATCAACGGAAGTGTGAAAATAAAACTACTAGATGAATAATAAACTATTGATACTTGCAACAACTTGGATGAATCTCGAGGGAATTACGCTAGTGAAAAAAATCAATCGCACAAATTTATCAGTACATACTATGAATGCATTTATTTGTATAACATTCTTGGCATGACAAAAGTTTAAAGGATAATTAGTGCTTCCTGAGTGTTATGGCTTCCCTTCCCTGATGGAGGGAAATGGATATGATTATAAAAGGTCAACGTGAGGGATCCTGTGGTGGTGGATTCAGGAATCTACACAGGTGATAAACACACACATATACATACACACATACACATGAATACAAATTGTTGTTGCTCAGTCCCTCAGTCATGTCTGACTCTTTGAGACACCAAGGACTGCAGCATGCCTGGCTTCCTTGTCCTTTACCATCTTCTGGAGCTTGCTCACACTCATGTCCATTGAATCGGTGATGCCACCCAACTATCTCATCTTCTGTTGTCCCCTTCTCCTGCCTTCCATCTTTCTCAGCATCAGGGTCTTTTCCAATGAGTCAATCTTTGCATCAGGTGGTCAAAGTATTGGAGTTTCAGCTTTAGCATCAGTCCTTGCAATGAACACCCAGGACTGATCTCCTTTAGAATGGAGTGGTTGGATCTCCTTGCAGTCCAGGGACTCTCAAGAGTCTTCTCCAACACCACAGTTTGAAAGCATTAATTCTTCAGCACTCAGCCTTCTTAATGGTCCAATTCTCATATCCATACATGACTACTGGAAAAATAATAGCTTTGATTAGACAGACCTTTGTTGGCAAAGTCATGTCTCTTCTTTTTAATATTCTGTCTAGGTTGGTCATAGCTTTTCTTCCAAGGAGCAAGCGTCTTTTAATTTCATGGCTGCAGTCACCATGTGCAGTGATTCTGGAGCCCCCCAAAATAAAGTTTCTCACTCTTTCCATTGTTTCTCCATCTATTTGCCATGAAGTGATGGGACTGGATGCCATGATCTTCATTTTTTGAATGTTGAGTTTTAAGCTGGCTTTTTCATTCTCCTCTTTCACTTTCATCAAGAGGCTATTTAGTTCCTCTTTGCTTTCTGCCGTGAGGGTGGTGTCTTCTGCATATCTGAAGTTATTGATATTTCTCCCAGCAATCTTGATTCTAGCTTGTGCTTCATCCAGCTTGGCCTTTCACATGATGTACTCTGCATGTAAGTTAAATAAGCAGAGTGACAATATACAGCCTTGATGTACTCCTTTCCAAATTTTGAACTATTTTTACTTGAAGTAAAACTGGGGAAATCTGCATAGGATTGGTAGATTGTATCCATGTCAGCATCCTGATTGTGATGTTATTCTATAGTTTTATAAAATTTTACATTCAGTGGTAGTGAGACAAAATGCTCAAAGGAACTCCCTGTATTATTTCATATAACAGCATATGAATCTTTAATTATCTCAATAAAAATTTCAGTTAAAAATTGTAATAAAGATATTACAATTCTAGTAGTATCATCAGACATAATAATGAACACAGATTTTGGGGGGTTTATTTTTAAAAATTATCAAGTAGCTACAGAGATTAATAAAATACAATCCCTTAAGTGTCAAGAGAGGTCAGATAAGGGAATGACAATGTGATATGCTGAGAACAATGACGATCTACAGATAATGTAAATGTGGCACAGAGAAAGGAATGGTCAACTTTGTAACAATCAGAGAAGGCTTCCTAGAGGATGTGATATTTGCAGTAAATTTTATAAAATGAGTTTCAGGTTATTCAAGGAAAAACAGCATTCCAGGTAGAGAGGGCAGCAATGTGAGTGCATATTGGGTGAGCTATAAATAGTTTTTTATTATTGGAATGAAGTATGTGTAGGGGGAAGGAAGGAACACCCATCTGGCAAAGTATAAAATAGTTGAAACAGGGAGAAGAGTCATCCTTGTCGTGTGGGGTCAGAGGCATAGGAAAAACATAGTTGCCCAAACACACATGTAAAGAAATCAGGGACAACTGGTGGAATTCAGAGCTTTTCTGAGTTCTCTTTTTATCCCACTCTGGTTTACATCAACCAGAAGCTTTCCCAACAAGTTCAGATATCCTAGCTTAGGTGTCATTTCCCCAGGACCTGCTGAATGCACAGACACCTTCCCAATGTCAGACAAAATTGACCACCTTTATTTCCTGTCCAGAGTGGCTAGTGACCCTCATCCTGCCCTCTGCTGTCAAAGACTGAGACCTGTTCTTCATCCTGAGTGCCCATCGCTGTAATATTTCCTCTACCATCTCTATTCCAGTCACCATTCTCATCCTCTGAGGTGAATCTGAACTTAAGAAATATAAGTATGTTGATGCATTGATAACTGATCGTTTAACCCAGTGATTCTCGAATTTTAGCATGCATCAGAATTACCTGGACAGTGTGTTCTAATGCGGGATGCTGGGCTCCATCTGTAGAGTTCCTGATTCAGTAGGCTGGGGATGGAGCCTGAGAACTTGCATTTCTAACAAGTTCCCAGATGATACGGAAGCTACTTGTCCAAAATCACACTCTCAGAACACTAACCCAACAAGGAGGATTTACACCCAGAAACGCAGCTTCTTACTTTAAATAAATTTGTAATTGGGAAATGGTCAGAAAAGAGAAAGGTGGCCTCTTCGTTCCTTGTCTTTCTCTGGGGCATCCACTCACCCATGGGAAAAAGAGGGATGATGTCATAGAAATAGAGTGATGTACCCCACCAACCCCTCAACCAATCTCCACCCCTCACTGGGAGTTGTCTGAGTAACTCTGTGCCTCCTCCAGTATCATAAAAACAGTGACGGCAGCCTAAAAGACTGCAGTTAGGTGGGCGAATGCAGCTATGTCAGATACTTATGCCAGATACTGTGCTAAGGAGGTTATGTCAGTTGAAGCCTCTCAACAGATTTTCAAGGAAGACGCTTATTATAATGGACAATGCAAACCAGGAATAAAGAGGTTGGGTAGTAGCCAAAAGAGGCAAGGCTGGAACTTGGAACAAGACAGCCTGATTCTTCACCATGGTGTTACTGCCTCTCATCTATGGAGATCAGCTGCTGCTGCTGCTGCTAAGTCGCTTCAGTCGTGTCCGACTCTGTGCGACCCCATAGACGGCAGCCCACCAGGCTCCGCTGTCCCTGGGATTCTCCAGGCAAGAACACTGGAGTGGGTTGCCATTTCCTTCTCCAATGCATGAAAGTGAAAAGTGAAAGTGAAGTTGCTCAGTTGTGTCCGACTCTTAGCGACCCCATGGACTGCAGCCCACCAGGCTCCTCCATCCATGGAATTTTCCAGGCAAGAGTACTGGAGTGGGGTGCCATTGCCTTCTCCAGCTGAACTGGGCAGAATTAGCCTAGCATGTGCTCATAGGTTACTCCTGCTCAGAGAATTTACCTGATGTGCAAGTTCAGTCAGAAAATAGGGGCCCTATGTTCTCTCTGGCTGCATCCTGTCTGTGTGGTAAGGCTGGGTTTCACTGTTCAGAGGACTTCCCTCCTTCTCATTCACTGATACATGAGACTCTGACACTCTCCCCTTTCCAGTTGTTGTTTGGTCACTAAGTTGCGTCCGACTCATGGCGACCTCATGGACTGCAGTATGCTAGGCTTTCCTTCACCATCTCCTGGAGTTTCCGCAAATTCATGTCCACTGAGTTGGTGATATCATCCAATAATCTCATCTCCATTTGCAAATTAGAAGTGAGTAAATCACCAGATAGACTAATAAACGTTAACTTCACATTCTATTCTCCTTGTGTCCGTGGGGAGGGTATGTGTCTGTCATGGAGAATCCAGTTGCCCCAAAGATTATGTTGGGGAGGATTGATTTCATTCTGGTGCTTTAAGGATCCATATTTCCTCAGAATGGCAAGGGATTCTCTCTTAGGGGGTGACCTGTGATCCTACCTTTGACAATGGATGGTACCTGTGAGATCAGACCAAAACACGGAGGTTCTGCTGAATTGTGGGTAGAGAGACACACCAGTACTTGATCTGAGGTGCACTGGAGATAGAGTTATCAAGAAAAGATTGAAATAATGGCTTTAGGCCTCACAACCAACAAGACAAATATGAACATCTTCATGTTCTGTCAGTTCAGTCACTCAGTCGTGTCTGACTCTTTGCGACCCCATGAATCGCAGCACGCCACGCCTCCCAGTACATCACCAACTCCCAGAGTTTACCCAAACTCATGTCTATCAAGTTGGTGATGCCATCCAACCATCTCATCTTCTGTCATCCCCTTCTCCTCCTACCCCAATCCCTCCCAGCATCAGGGTCTTTTCAAATGAGTCTGCTCTTCGCATGAGGTGGCCAAAGTATTGGAGTTTCAGCTTCAGCATCAGTCCTTCCAATGAACACCCAGGACTGATCTCCTTTAGGATGGACTGGTTGGATCTCCTTGCAGTCCATGGGACTCGCAAGAGTCTTCTCCAACACCACAGTTCAAGAGCATCAATTCTTCAGTGCTCAGCTTTCTTTATAGTCCAACTCTTGCATCCATATGACCACTGGAAAAACCATAGCCTTGACTAGATGGACCTTTGTTGGCAAAGTAATGTCTCTGCTTTTTAATATGCTATCTAGGTTGGTCATAACTTTCCTTACAAGAAGCAAGTGTCTTTTAATTTCATGGCTGCAATCACCATTGGCAGTGATTTTGGAGCCCCCAAAAATAAAGTCAGCCACTGTTTCCCCATCTATTTCCCATGAAGTGATGGGACCAGATGCCATGATTTCATTTTCTGAATGTTGAGCTTTAAGCCAATTTTTTTATTCTCCTCTTTCACTATTATCAAGAGACATTTTAGTTCCTCTTCATTTTCTGCCATAAGGGTGGTGCCATCTGCATATATGAGATTATTGATATTTCTCCTGGAAATCTTGATTCCAGCTTGTGCTTCTTCCAGCCCAACATTTCTCATGATGTACTCTGCATATAAGTGAAATAAGCAGGATGACAATATACAGCCTTGATGTACTCCTTTTCCTATTTGGAGCCAGTCTGTTGTTCCATGTCCAGTTCTAACTGTTGCTGCCTGACCTGCATATAGGTTTCTCAAGAGGCAGGTCAGGTGGTCTGGTATTCCCATCTCTTTCAGAATTTTCCACAGTTTATTGTGATCCACACAGTCAAAGGCTTTTGGCATAGTAAATAAAGCAGAAATAGATGGTTTTCTGGAACTCTCTTGCTTTTTTGGTGATCCAGCGGGTGTTGGCAATTTGATCTCTGGTTCCTCTGCCTTTTCTAAAACCAGCTTGAACATCTGGAAGTTCACAGTTCACGTATCACTGAAGCCTGGCTTGGAGAATTTTAAGCATTACTTTACTAGTGTGTGAGATGAGTGCAATTGTGTGGTAGTTTGAGCATTCTTTGGCATTGCCTTTCTTTGGGATTGGAATGAAAACGGACCTTTTCCAGTCCTGTGGCCACTGCTGAGTTTCCCAAACTTGCGGGCACATTAAGTGCAACACTTTCACAGCATCATCTTTCAGGATCTGAAATAGCTCAGCTGGAATTCCATCACCTCCACTGGCTTTGTTCGTAGTGATGATTTCCAAGGCCCACTTGACTTCACATTCCAGGATATCTGGCTCTAGGTGAGTGATCACACCATCGTGATTATCTGGGTCGTGAAGATCTTTTTTGTACAGTTCTTCTGTGTATTCTTACCACCTCTTCTTAATATCTTCTGCTTCTGTTAGGACCATAGCATTTCTATCCTTCATCGAGCCCATCGTTGCATGAAATGTTCCCTTGGTATCTCTAATTTTCTTGAAGAGATCTCTAGTCTTTCCCATTCTGTTGTTTTCCTCTATTTCTTTGCATTGATTGCTGAGGAAGGCTTTCTTACCTCTCCTTGCTATTCTTTGGAACTCTGCATTCAGATGCTTTTATCTTTCCTTTTCTCCTTTGCTTTTTACTTCCCTTCTTTTCACAGCTATTTGTAAGGCCTGCTCAGACAGCCATTTTGCTTTTTTGCATTTCTTTTCCATGGGAATGGTCTTGATCCCTGTCTCCTGTACAATGTCACTAACCTCCGTCCATAGTTCATCTTGCAGTCTGTCTATCAGATCTAGTCCCTTAAATCTAGTTCTCGCTTCTACTGTATAATCATAAGGGATTTGATTTAAGTCTTACCTGAATGGTCTACTGGTTTTCCCTACTTTCTTCAATTTAAGTCTGAATTTGGCAATAAGGAGTTCATGATCTGAGACACAGTCAGCTCCCAGTCTTGTTTTTGCTGATTGTATAGAGCTTTTCCATCTTTGGCTGCAAAGAATATAATCAATCTGATTTCAGTGTTGACCATCTGGTGATGTCCATGTGTAGAGTCTTCTCTTGTGTTATTGGAAAAGGGTGTTTGCTATGACCAGTGCATTCTCTTGGCAAAACTCTATTAGCCTTTGCCCCGCTTCATTCTGTACTCCACGGCCAAATTTGCCTGTTACTCCAGGTTTTTCTTGACTTCTACTTTTGCATTCCAGTCCCCAGTAATAAAAAAGACATCTGTTTTGATGTTAGTTCTAAAAGGTCTTCTAAGTTCATAGAACCATTCAATTTCAGCTTCTTCAGCATTACTGGTTGGGGCAAAGGCTTGGATTACTGTGATATAGAATGGTTTGCCTTGGAAACTAACAGAGATCATTCTGCCGTTTTTGAGATTGCATCCAAGTACTGCATTTTGGACTCTTTTGTTGAGCATGATGGCTTCTCCATTTCTTCTGAGGGATTCCCGCCCACAGTAGTAGATATAATGGTCATCTGTGTTAAATTCATCCATTCCAGTCCATTTTAGTTCACTGATTCCTAGAATGTTGATATTCACTCTTGCCATCTCATGTTTGAGAACTTCTAATTTGCCTTGATTCATGGACCTGACATTCCAGGTTCCTATGCAATATTGCTCTTTACAGCATCGGACCTTGCTTCTATCACCAGTCACATCCACAACTGGGTATTGTTTTTGCTTTGGCTCCATCCCTTCATTCTTTCTGGAGTTATTTCTCCACTGATCTCCAGTAGCATATTGGGCCCCTACTGACCTGGGGAGTTCCTCTTTCAGTATCCTATCATTTTGCCTTTTCATACTGTTCATGGGGTTCTCAAGGCAAGAATACTGAAGAGGCCATTTCCTTCTCCAGTGGACCACATTCTGTCAGACCACATCCTCATGTTACAGATAAGTAAATCCAGAGGGAGAGAGATCTGGAGCCTTTTCCTAAGGCCACACAAAAAGATTCAAACTGTAAGATCCGTCTCTCTTTCTACATTACCTCTTGTCATTTTTTTACAGCAAATTTTTCACAAACTAAAAATGAAAAGAATTCAGCACTATTTTCTTATCATCAGTGTTTACTTCCCCCCTGTTGTTTACTAACTAAAATGCCCATTTTCTCTCCCACCTTCAATTAAGTCCCAAAGAATTTCTACTCTCATTTAAGGTTAAGCTTTTAAGACTAGACAGGAGTTAGTCAAGCAAAGAGAGTGTGGAGAAGTGATTCAAAGGGAGTAAAGAGAATGTTTAGAATCATAAATTGAGAAAAAGCTTGACATGTGTGAAAAGCTGAGATGTGCCTGAAATTGAGTGTTAGGATTAGAAAGAAAGGTCAGAGGTTTGGGGAAGATTGCAAGAAGACTTTATCATTATTATTATTATTATTATTTTACATTTAAAAACTTTAATCATGATTCTGGGGGCCAGAGGCCGGGGCTGGTTTGGCTCGGTGGTTCTCACCTGGGACTCACTGGAGGCTGCAGGAGCTGACACACCACCTGGGTTTGGTGGCCTCAGATGGCCTCAGCACATGTCCAGCAGTTGATGCTGGCTGCAGGCTGGGTCCCTCTCGTCAGCAGACCCTTCTCTTGGAGGTTAGGCTAGGCTTTATCACACGTAGGTCTCAGAGTCACACTGCCGGATAGCTAGAGTGGAAGCTGCAACCACAGGGTTCTTTTGGTCAAAACCAGTCACAAGGCCACAGCAGATTCAACTGGTAGAAAGGAGACTCTGCCTCTTGGTCTGAGAGGTGGCATCTTTCGTCTGGCTGAACTGAGTAGATTTTAAGTTGAGGATGCTCTGGGGGCCGAGGGGAGAGAGTCAGGATGGATTTTATAACAGGACGTGGAGGTAATGGTTTGGAGGTGGAAATGGAGGGCAAGGTCTGAAAATGGGTTGCCAGCTGGAGCATTTTGTACTGTGTTCTTTTCTTTGCTGCCATATTCTGTGCTTCTCTTTGATGCTTCCAGGAGCTTCGATTGTTTTTTTTTTTTTTTCCTTTCCTTCTTTTTTTCCAAAGAGAATTTATTTTTAATCTGAGAGGAAGTTATTTTAGCCATAAAATATAAGAAAGACTAAACAAAGAATGTGTAAAATGTAGGCCCTGTGCGCTTGTTATTGATGATCCCTTACTCTCATTGCTGTCTACATTCAAGAAACAGCTTCTAGGGTCAGCGCACTGGGATAGGTATCATGACTATTACTATGTGTGTGTGGGCTTTTAAAGTACATAAGTCACATTTCTTACACTGAAGCGCATACATACTTAAAATGTAAAATTTATCCTCAAAAGCATTTTCTCAGACGTTGTTGAACTTTGGAAATTAAACTCAAATCTGTAACACTCTAGAATTACCACAAGATGGTGCCACAAGTATACTGAAAATAAGATATTTGCCTTATTCCTCATCCCAGCACATTTGCTGGAACTTATCAATGAATATGGAAAGCGAAGTACAAAGAGATGAGGATGTACGTGGGTCGGGACATGCTCATTGGACAGACATTTTTTTTTTTTGAGCATCTTCTGTGCTTTAGGTAGAATCTGTAGGAGGAATCAGGGTGTGTGTGTGTGAGAGAGAGAGAAATGGAGGAAGGGGTAGGGGAGATTTTTATCCAATTTTCAGAAATTAAACAGACTACTTAAGTATCTTAATCTCTTTGTCTGTAAAAAATTGCAATCTATTTTAAAAGATATTAACTACAAACATAAAGTGTTGTGTGATAGATGCAGAGATAGGATTAGATTCATCAATATGATAATATCTTTTACTTTTGCAGTAGAAATATATGGTTTTGAATACATTCCTTTTCTTCATTTTTGATGAATCAGTGTGCCATTTATAACTTAACTATGAAATCTTTTGCAAAATGTAAGTGCCGTAGTGAATGTATATCAAATTATCAGTGTGTCCATGAGTATCAGTGAGTTTCTGTCGATAAATGCACTAGGTAGATAAAGCATTTTGGTGTGTAGGTAGGTGGGTTAATTATTTTCAATGCACCTATTTCCTTAGACCTTTTAGTTATAAGTCCATAAAATCTTTTCATGGAGGAATTACTGTGTAACTCATTTATTAGATAGAGCCCATGTAATTTCTATAGTTTTGCAGGAAGGGACAGACTTGGAAGGGGAAAAAGTCTTGGTCAAACTATCACAAATGAGATCATTGAAAATAGAGCATATGATTTCTTTGGTATAAATCCCAGATTCTTATGAGAGAGTACAGGAATTATCTCTTGGAATAATTCAGACCCAATGATGACGCAGTAGAGAGAATATTTATCTATTTTTCTGACTCTTTGTCTTATCCAGTATTGATCAGTATAAGTTTCTAAGAATTTTGCAAAATTGTAATTCTTCCAAACAAGAATAGAGTTAGTGGCCCATATCTGTACTCCCCAGGTAAATTCAATTGAGTTTTATATTGCAGGACTTATTGAGGTAGAAATTGCTTATGAGTGAGAGTACAGCAATTTGGAATAGGATGAAGGCTCAAGGTATAATTCCAGACCTCCAAAATGTTTTGAGATAGAGCCTAGCCATTACAGATTGTGTCAGAAATCTAGAACTATACCTCAGGTTACCTTTAAAAGTCCTTATAAAACAGTTCTATATTCTGTACATGTGGTATAAGAAATGTTAAAGAAGGATGTCGATTATATAAGTACAGAGCCCTAAGGAATTGATATGTAAAGGAGTTTGGAACTTTTTTAAAAAAAAGAATAAATAGGAGTGATTGGCCCTATTTTAGTGAAGGACAGTCTTTTGCTTTAAGAATACTTTGAACTATGAACTTTTACATGTATTTATTACATCATATTTATTAACAGACAACTTGTTTTACATCATCTTGGGTTTCAGTCCTTAAGTAATTAAGATTTAAAATTTTTAGATTTTGAAATTTAAAGACTGTCATGCTAAGTCTGGGTGGCTGAGTGATCTGAATCATCAAAGGCACCCTAAATATGGGTGTCTCACAATAGAATACATTTATGATCTATTTTAGCTTATCGAAGGAGAAAGGTTTTCAGTAGCTGGCTCAATAGGAACTAAAGTTATTGAGTTCAGATTCTCACTGGGGGATGAGCGTATGGTCACCCTGACTGACGGCCTTTCTTCACACAGATGTTCTCCTTTCATAGCTTGTTGGCATCAGAGCCAAGGAGGCTGTTGGACATTGTTCCAGGCTAGACAACCTTGTACAATGGTACCACTGACCACGGGGGTGCTGTTCCTCCTCGGTCATCACAGGTTTTCTAGATCCGGTTCTTAAGGCGAGTTGAGAAACATGTTTGCACTTCTCCTGATCGCATGAGGAGTCTGGAGGAACTGGGTGGTCTGGGTATAGTATTTTTTAGGGGCTGCATATGATGGCATTTTCCATCACGTTGGCCCCCTTCATTTCAAGAGATTGTCTCTGGTGAGCCTGTCCTGCAAGCTCAGAGATGTTGGCCCACAGATTCTTAAAAGTTTTTCTTTTCTTATGTGGACATGATGTAAAGAGATGTTGACTTTATTCCTGGGCAGTTACTGGCTCCAAATAATCAGTTACTTTTAGAAATTGCAAGGATTTCATCATACCACCAGGGCACTATTTTGGTTGCTAAAGAAGGATTTGGCCAAATTATGTGGTACTGTCAGAAATGAATAAATGCTATTGCCTTTTTTCACAGGCACATGACTTGGGATCGTATTCTAGATACTAACATTAGAGCCACATATTCCATTATACTTTGTATAGTGAATAGGAAGACCATTTTTCTCCCAAACACCCTTAGGATTCCTCCCCACTGCAAGTCTGGTTCCCAAAAAGGCACTCAGGAAAGGCTTTTATTTGAGGGGGTAACTATAGTTTTGGAGGACTTCCCAGGTGGTGCTAGTGGTAAAAAACCTGCCTACCAATGCAGGAGACATAAGAGACACGGGTTTGATCCCTGGGTCAGGAAGATCCCCTGGAGGAGGGTTTGGTGACCCACTCCATTATTCTTGCCTTGAGACTCCTAAGAACAGAGGAGCCTGGAGGGCTACAGTCCAAATGGTCACAAAGAGTCAAGACACGACTGAAGCGACTTAGTAGCACACACCTATAGTTGTTAATTTTTTTAAAAATAAAAGTTGTATATATTTAAGGTGTTCAACATAATGATTGGATAAACACATAGTGAAGTGATTACTACGGTCAAGCTAATTAAATATATTTGTCTCTTCATATATCGCTTCTTTTGTGTGTAATGGGAGCACCTGAAATCTAGCTTTCAGCAAATTTCCAGTTCATTTGACCCTTGAACACTATAGGTCTGAACTGCATAGGCCCACTGATGTTGTTCAGTTGCTCAGTCGTGTCTGACTTTGTGACCCCATGGACTGCAGTACGCCAGGCTTCCCTGTCCATCACCAACTCCTAGAGCTTCCTCAAACTCATGACCATTGAGTCGGTGATGCCATCCATCCATCTCATCCTCTGTCGTCCCCTTCTCCTCCTGCTTTTGATCTTAGCATCAGGGTCTTTTCCAGTGAGTCAGCTCTTCGCATCAGGTGGCCAAATTATTGGAGCTTCAGCTTCAGCATTAGGCCTTCCAATGAATATTCAGGATTGATTTCCTTTAGGATTGACTGGTTTGATCTCCTTGCAGTCCACTTATATGCAGGATCTTTTTGCTAGTAAACCCTACAGTACTAGACAATCTGCAATTAGTTGAGTCTGTGGATACAGAGAAACTGAATATGAGGAGCCTCGAATATGGAGGAGCTTCAGATAAGGAAGACCGACTATATAAATTATATTTGGGTTTTCCACTGTGAGGAGGGTCAGACTCCTCTCCCTGGCAATGTTCAAGGATCAGTTGTGTTCAATACAGTATTATTTCCATCATCATGCTGTACATTAGAACTCTAGACTTGTCCTTCCTATGTGTTATAACTGAAACTTTTTATTTTTTGAAGAGATCTCATAGAAGATGATGAATATTCTGTAGGTCTAAAGTCTTAAGTCCAGTGTCAATGCTTTGCTGTGTTAATACTCTTCAGTTTACTTAGTATAAAAAAGTCTCTATTTGAGAAATAGACTCATAGGAAAACTCCAAGTAAACACAACATAATATTCATGTGTCTTAAGAATATATTTTTTAAATGGGCTTTAATGTTATGCAGTTTGAATATAGATTGTAGAGTGTTACTTTTTTTCTGTAAGTGACTTTAAGGAACTCCTATCCCAAATAGTGTATAAAATAAAATATGGACCTTTACTTCAGAAGATAAAGCTTATTTTTTTTGTTTGTTGTTTTTTCTGACATTCTCACATGTGATGTTTAATACTGTGGATGTTTTGTTTTGGGGTACAATGAGAAAAGGGTGAGATAAACCAACATCTTATGCCTCATTCTGAAAACACATTTTCCTTTTAAAATTTCCTTTTGAAAATTATAAAGTATTATGTCAAGTTCCTTTCACATTACTGAGTATAGAGTAGGTGATCAATGAGTGGTTGGTTATCATCGTTTTATTTCATAATTTCTTGGCACAGTAATTCTGAATGGCTTCTTCTTGCCTTCTGTTCCCACGTTCTAGTTTTGTTGTCTTGCATTATAGCGACATCTCTGCTCCCCTTTGTGTCTCAGTCTTAATAGCACCTTCTCGTATTTTTTCCTTATCCTGTTAAAGCAGTACTCATCTCCAAATCTCTTGCCTGAGCCAGAAAATACTGCTGAGGTACCACTTTCCAACCCATAACCTTCTAGTAGTTTAGGTGAACATTTGTACACATCCATAATCTCTTACCTGCAGTTCCCCAAAACTAAGAAACTCTGAAAATTAGAAGGTTTTGTAATTTATACTGATGGCAAATCCTGACCTGAACTGATGTGAGGTTAACAGTAGTCTTTATTTATCCTGTCTAGTATTAATATGCACATATTGTGCTGCAGAATTGTTATTATGTCTGATTATAGACTGTTGCCCTCTACTCTACTGGAGTATTATATAATTCACAGTAAAGCAGAGTGTTATCTTTATAAAATCTGAAAGCATTTGAATTCTGAAATGCATCTGGCACTAGGGGTTTTAGATAAGGGACTGAGGACCTATAATTAAATATTTTGGTTTTTATTTTAAGCTATTTTCTTACTACCAGGGAGTTGCATGTATTATAATAATAATATGAGTTCTAGGGACACAATATCTCATAGACTATCTTCTAAGACAAGAAAAGTACAGAATACCAGAGAGAGATGACATGAAATCATTTCTGAATCAGTGATACCCAATGCCATTTCTCATAGTCCATTCAGTTGTTGTCCTAGGGGATTCATGAGACACTAAATGAATGGAATTCAGGTGGCAAAAGTGATCATAAAGATTTAGTACATTTTCTCCCCCTTCAACACACACGTGCATCTCCATTCATATATGTCTGTCACTATTTTCAAGGAAGAACATGCAGCTGGTGTCCTGTCAGGAGTCAATTCCACACTAGGGACATGAGACTAGTCATGGGAGTTTAATGTTTAATGTTGCTCCAGCAGCTGTGTTCTGTAAATATGTGCTGTGGCGTAGTTTTTATTTTTATACAGATGTTTTAGATTAGATACTACTAAATATATCTACACCTAAGAGCTGTGAGTATTATAACAATTGAATGCAGTTATCTGTAGAAGATCTGCAAATCAGGAATTGCACTTACTAGATCCTGATTTGCTCTGCCTTAGAGTCTCAATGAGAACCTAAAACTCATTTTTAAAAATTTGAATAGAACCTTAAATATGTGCTTTGTCAATGCTGCCTACTAGGAATTTCTCCCAGTCATTTTAATTATTTTTTTGATAGATGTTTTATGTCCCTTTTACTTTGCACTTTGCATGCACATGTCAAAGCTCTGTATTTTGTTATCTCAAATCATTGCTGCTATTTTCTGGGATTTAGCCACCTTGTGCCTTTTTAAAACTATGTCAACTGGCTCTTGCATCTTATATTTTACTAATAAAAGAGGAAGGCTGGTGAAAGGTAAAGGTATAAATTTGAGGGTGGCTGGGTTAGGGATGTATGGATTTAATGAGCTGTAGATTTAAAAAACGTAATAAGCAATGACAGACTATGGGGTTAAAAATATTCTCTACCTTGTACATATATTTTCTCATTACACAGACTAAATATATTTAAATGTTTATTGTTTAAAAATTCATCTTGGAGTAAAATTGATAGTATTTTGCCCTGGCATAACCCTGCACATTTTTACTATTATTTTAATTTAGGGACAGGCACTCGGGGGTTAATGGATATTTAACTTGCTTTTTAACGACATCTGTGTCAAATATATTAAAAAAATTTTTTTGTTACAGTTGTAATAGCCTCTAGTGATTTCATTTGTCTGTAGAAAAGTCCCAGGGATCTACAGCTATTTTGTTTTTTTGTAGCTTTTATGATAGGTCCTTATAATATAGACTACTGATTTCTTCTCTGTATTTTGCTCATTGTTGAAAAGCCAGAGCTATTTTTAACATTTACACAATTGCAATAGACGATTTCTTCATTCCACAAGGTTTGGTGCTAAATCTGTGGAGCCTTTCATAATCATATCCTTTTCGTGGTTTGCTTGAATTTGATCACAGTGGCTGATTTCATGCATTGATAATGAAGGCTTAGGTTGCCTGTTTCTCGGCATAAACCCACCTCAGACTTGCAGGTTGACAGTGCTTCTGGTTGCAGCATGCATGGAGATATAGAATTGAAATTGCTCTGTTTTCTTTACAAATGACTCAGAGTGTGCTTGTCCTTCCCTAAAACGTTGCCAGCGTGTAAAGGATTTTCAATGAGCAGTGCAATAAGCCGGCATCTGGGAAGGTTTGGAGCCGCACTGATAGAGCGTGGTGCTGTCGCACAGATCATCGGGGCTGGAGCCGAGTCTCCGTAGCTCCATGTTACACGGGTCACATCCTGGAAGTTTTGTTTATCCAGCTTGGTGGTTCTTGAAGCTGGTGAAAGCCCTGCCAAGATGTGGAGTGGACTTCCTAGCAGAGGTGAGCATTTTTATTCTAAAACTTGGACGTTGGGCTCTGGGGTGTCAGCAGATTCTTTTGAATGCTGTGTTGAATCCTGTGGAGTTGTCAGTTGTTTATCATGTCGTGCTGACAGATCTGAAGGGGTAGCAGTGAAGAGCCATATATATGATTCTATAATTTGGGGGGAAGTAACTCCTTAAATGGATGTAACAGTGTTCTTTTTATTCTGTGCTAGCTGTTTGCCGAGGACATCTTACCCGTAGGTGACTTCCTTTGCATTTTAAACATTCGGAACAAGTCAGTGATATTATGTTATTTGCTGTCATTACTAAAAGTAGGCAATTAGCAGTGTTATTATATACTTCAGTTGTAGATAATAAGGCTATGAACTAAATGTACTTTGTAGAATCTTTGATGTGAAAAATGTATAGCAGGAAACATCGGATATTTATGAGATAACTAAGAAAGTAAGTGAAATAGATTGCATGCTGGAGTTGACACCTTGTTAAGCTTGACATTATTAATAATTAAAAGTTATGACCTGTCATGCACTGGACAATCTAAAGTAATTGATTTTCAGAGATGTTATATTCAATGAGAGGAGGAGAAAATTAGCAGCATTTCTTCATAAAGCATGTTTTAATTAGATGTGACATTTTAAATGTAGCAGATTTTATCATTTAAATGTAAATAAAGGGCTGACACTCATGTGAGGAGTTAAATGAGTAGATAATCACGCCGAGACAGGTCTGATGTGGCTTTATCAGTATAGAGTATTTGAACACCAGCCTGATAAGGGCAAACTCAAAGTTAGCTTCCAAGTAGATGGAGTCCTCTTGCTTAGGCTCTTCTAAACTCTAATTCCTACGTGATGAGAAGCTGTTTCTAAAGAAGAAAGGACTGTGACAGTTATGATGTATTCAATAGCAGTATGCTTATTAAGTGCCTGTTTAGTATGTTAGGTCTGCAGAGAAATCTATTTTTATTTGATTGGAAGCTAGCATGGCCCATGGGGTATGCATATATGTGTGTGTGTGTGTTCCTGCTAAATTTATTCAAGGCAGCTGTTTTATAGCTTTCAGCTCTAAAGTTATAGATAAGTGTGTATTTGTTTGACGGAAGATTCGAGAACCCCGTTTACTGCCAGTACATGTAAAGCTTGGCTAAGCACACACATCAGGAGCAAACCATTTGTGTTCGCCAATCTGTCTCAGCAAGTCCCAGGGCCACTATCTTGCTTGAAGCCACTGTGTGCTTTTGAAAGCATGAAATTAGTTTTATACTGAGCACATGGTTTCTCATTTAGCAGCTCTTTTTATGGTAATGGTCAATTTATGGTTCACTGCCAGGATTTCGGTGTTCTGTCAAAGCTGATAGCTTCTGCTAAGGTGTCTCTAGGAGATAAATTTTTGTGAAGCAGAGGGAGGGGAAGACCTCATTAGACTCTCAAGAAGAGACTCTTACCTTCAACCCAGTCTACCTTCTAGAATGCATTGTCATTCCTCCAAAGTTCCTTTATGCTGTTTGATCCAGGACCTACGGATTTAAAGTTGCTAACATTTACCACTTTGTACCTTACTTGACATGTGACATCAAAATGGCCATGTTCCGAAATGTAAAGTATTTGTTCATCTTTTCTCAATGCATTTGTAGAAAACCACTCTATTAGTGCTGACTATATCGTGTCATTCATCATTAGGCTTATCTGCTTCTTTGTTAACACATTCTAGAGCACTGTGGGAGAGCGTAAGGCTTTTATATATTTTATAGTTGATATAAACTACCCATACTTCATTATACATATATGTGCTATGAAGAGGTTTAGTTAAGGAACAAAATTACATTGTCTGAAGATACATTAAAATGTTAAAAAAAATATCTTCTTTCATACAACTGCCTCATCTTAAACAGCAAAAGTTCTCAGATGCTAAAATTATAGAAATATTAAAAATAGTTTTTGTTCTCACAGAGTGATAAAAGATGAAATGTATAAGCAAATATTGTGAGAATGATTTCCTTAGCATTTTCTTTCCATCAGAAAATAACCCTTGTTGAAAGTTTTGCTGGTAATAATGCATTTAGAAACAGAGGTGATCAAAATTAACTACTAAGACATTTAATAAAATGTTTATTCTTGGGTTTATTCTTTGCATGGTAGAAATAAAGCTAAACAGGTAAATTTGGATACATTGAAATGGAGCTATTATACTTTTTCTTTCATTTGATTTTGACCATGGAACTGCAAATGCTTTTAATATCTTGCACTTCCTGATTTTCTTTTCTTGTTAATCCTTGGATCATTGCCTAGGTTAAGTGATCTCACATGATTAAGGATTCAAGATAAAGTGTTATTTATTGAAATGCAGGGACATATTATGTGCCATTACAATTAGATTTTCTGTTTTTAGATGAAGCCTAATTTTAAACTGTTTTTCTTCTGTCCTTTTGGGAATGTCATGTCACAAGTCATCATCAGATAGTCAAGGGTATTTCATTTTAGATTTTGACTTACAAATAAGTCTTATATTTCTCACTTCCCCAAAGCCCATGAAACAAATTGGGTTTGTGAGTTGAGAATTAGAAGGTTAAAAGGGCATTGAGATTTTTTTCTCTGAAATTCCTGATGATGTAATGTGTTTAGTACACGAAACCTTTAAAGATGTTTTAGAACGTCAGAATTCTCTTAGAATAGTGAAATTTGTCATATTACACAGATCATGGAAAATTCATTAGAGGAAGTGAAGGATAATTTAGCATATCTGCCTGGAGTCTTAGTAGCAATTTCTCTTCACAAGAAGGATTTAGAAAGTTATGATGAGTTATGATGAATCTCAGTGATGTACCTGCATCTTTTCACTTTTCTATCAAGAGATAGCAATCTGGAATTTCCTTTAGCAGATTTTAAAAATGATTAGTTATGAAATACAGCAGATGAAGTCAGCCTTCAAGTACTCTTCAAGTTCATTGAGTTTTCCTGTTGTATACATTCAGTAATTAGTTTGGACTATCTATATACTCTGATTTCCCTGGTGGCTCAGTGGTAAAGAATCCACCTGCCAATGCAGGAGATGTGGGTTCAATCCCTGGGTCAGGGAAGAGCCCCTGGGGAGGAAATGGCAACCTTCCCCAGTATTCTTCTTTGGGAAATCCCATAGATGGAGGAGGAGCCTGGTGGGCCACAGTCCATGGGGTCACAAAAGAGTTAGACATGACTTAGCAACTAAACAACAAATCTATATACTCTGTTGTTTATTTTGAGGTATGTTGCTGTGGTGATGAATAATTTTTAATATAAGTATGTCCCATAAAATATTTAGGACATACATGTGCTACAAATTATTTGTTGTTTAGCTGAAATGCAAATTTGAGTTACTGCCCTGTATTTATTGGAGAAGGAAATGGCAGCCCACTCCAGTATTCTTGTCTAGAGAATCCTGTGGACGGAGGATCCTGGTGGGCTGCTGTCCTTAGGGTCACACAGAGTCGGACACGACTGAAGCAACATTGCATGCATGCATTCATTGGAGAAGGAAATGGCAACCCACTCCAGTATTCTTGCCTGGAGAATCCCAGGGACAGAGGAGCCTGGCAGGCTGCCGTCTATGGGGTTGCACGGAGTCGGACGCGACTGAAGCGACTTAGCAGCAGCAGCAGCAGCCCTGTATTTAATATGGGAACCCTACCTGGTTCTATATAAGAAGTTGAGTTTCTAATTATTACCTGGAAAACTGGGTCTGAAGCTCTAAAGCTCAAGTGGAGGTTTCTCTTTTCTGTAAAAGCAATCAGTTTCTACAGTTAGAGTTTATGCCAGGAAACTCCTATAATAAAGTTTCTGTTTGAGAAACTTCAAATGGTATAAAAAATAGGATTGTTGGAGCAGAAATCATGAGTAAGGCTATGAAAGCTTGTCATTACTGAGATAAAATAATAAAGATAGCACATTGAATAATAGCTGTCAGTAAGATTTTAAATAAATAACGAGAATTGTACAATTAATTTCTGATTGTTGAAATCCTTTGCCAACCAGGACATTTTCAGGATTTTCTCACTCAACAGGTTTGAGATACTTATAAATTAATTTTATTTTGTTGCATAATGAGAGGTCCCCCCTTCAAGGCCCTTCCACCCTCCATCTGAATTTTATTCTGTATTAATTGTCCTTTTGATTTTAAGGCTCATATTTTGGACTGCTATTTCCTAGGTTTCTCAGGGAAGCAGTGTATCTTGAAAACTTGACTTAGAAGGATCCTTGGATTATTCAATGTACCAAAGCTGAGTAAAATAGAATAAACATAATATTTATTGTGTACCTACTATATGCCTTATACAATATCAAAATATTTATAGGCAGGTTTTATTGAATTCTTATTACAACTTTATATTAGTGCACTATCCATTGTACAGATGCTGAATTATTTATCAAAAATCCTACTCCCAGCCTAGAGTTATTCTATCTCAGCTCTGAATGTCACTCTTACATAGCTGGGCAACCTCCCTAGAGGAGAATAAAGGCTCATCTTGCTAGATCTCACCTAAGACTGTATTGCAAAATTCTCTCTGTTCGCTTAGCCTTTTCCATTACTTTTCTTCTCTCTTTTCACTTCTTAATATCTCCCTTCCCCTACCACTATTTTTGTAAATATCCCCAACAGGAGTGACTAGACATCAGTATCTAATTTGATTCTCAAAATGAGAGAAAATATATGGAGAACTGAATCCTATATACTGTAACAGAATGTTGTGTTAGAATATCTTGTTGCTTAGTCAGTAATGTAGAGGCAAATGTTCAGAATAATTTCTTCAAGCTACACTTTTTATACCCAGTCTAAGATGCCACCCCAGTTCTGTAGTCATGTGACATGTCAGACCAGGAAGCCTGTTTTGAGCCCAGATGGATCAGCTGAGTCTGAGAGCAATTAACACAGGTTTAGAAATGGATTAACACTACCAGCCCAATAAGGAACTGCTCAGTAAATCATATCTTCTTTCAGTTCAATGGTAACCCCCTCACCTCCATGATCTAGTTAATTTCTCAATGTCTATTGTCCTAGGACAAATTATATTTGACTTCCAATTTTTCATGCCTATTAATGGTATATGACTATTTCAATTTTGTTATTTTGGATATCAGAAGATAGTATTTTTGGCCTCCCATCATCAGTCTCTTTTCTACTTTTGCCTAGTCACAAATGTTACTGTAATGTTACACATTACTTCTAATTGTTTAGAATAATATTGGTGGCCTTTTCTGGCATCTAAACTGTACCATTTGGGAAAAGATTCTGATTCCTCCTTACCTTAAATATCATTCTATTCTTGGCTCCATATCAGCTCCAATGTCCTCCTACTTACGTCAGTCCTATTTGGCCGTGTGGTACTTTTGTTGACCAAATGCCAATGTGAATCAGTAATCTAAATTTCTATCACTAAATACCATCAAAAAACTTTTTTTTTCCTATGAAATTGTTCTCAAATTATTAGAAAAGGCACTGGTGGTTAAGTAAAAGTTGCCAGTAGTTTGGCAGACTCCATATCTATTAATTTCCTAAAAGATGATATTATTCAATAGCTGTATTTTCTTGGCACATGGCAGTTGAATAATAAATTCATGCCTCCCACAGGGAATGCCTATTCTGTCAGAGTGAGGAGACTTCTGTCTTATTTCATCCAGGGAGTCTGCAATACCACTGGGGCATTTAGCTGAACATCATTTTGCTGACATTTCAGAACTGGCGTGTGAATTTCACTTGGAGATCTATGGTAATTCTAGTTCTATTTTTTTCTCTGATTCATTCTTTGGTAGTGTTGATTTTTTACAAGATGATAGAGGAAATGGCTTTATATCTAGAAATGTTGTGTTTATTTCAGTAAGTTAAAGTGGTGTTTCTTCACTCAAGTTTTTTTTTTTTTTGGTGGGGGAGATACTGGGAAAGGGCGCCTGAGTTTTGAGTAATTTCAAAATATTCAGGAGGTAGCAAATTCAGAAATGAATCCACAGGGGCTTCTGTTTCTGATATCTGTGTGCATTTTATGTACTTCTATTATTGTACAATGGATAATACTGCATCCATAATAAATTAGTTAACTCTTGCTTAACTGGAGCTTTTGGATTTTGTACACTTGAGGTACACTTTTTTTTTTTGAGGCAAGGAATATTACTTTATTCAGAAAGCCAATTGGCCAAGAAGATGGAAGACTAATATGTCAAAAAACCCCCATCTTATTGGGGTCAGGATGTCAGGTTCTTTTATAGAGAAGGAGAAGAGTTGAGGAAGTATCGTGTCTGGTGTCTGACTCTTGTGACCCTATTGGCTGTAGCCCACCAGGCTCCGTTGTCCATGAAATTATCTAGGCAAGAATACTAGAGTGAGGTGCCATTTCCTATTGCAGGGGATCCTCCCCACACAGGGATACAAAGTGCACCTCTGTGTCTCCTGCATCAGCAGGCAGATTCTTTACCATTGGGCCACCGGCGCCACAGTTGGGGCATTGTTGCAGGAATGAGCCAATTCTGACTCATAGATCTGTTTCTTTGACTTTAACCTTTGTTTTCCCCTGGAGAAGGAAATGTCAACCCACTCCAGAATTCTCGCCTGGAAAATCCCATGGACAGAGGCTACAGTCCATGGGGTCGCAAAGAGTCGGATACGACTGAGACACTTCACTTCACTTTTGTTATTATAGTGATGCATGGTGACCTGCCTCAGGGAACCTTGCCCCTCTGCCTGAAGAGATTAACACATTCCCTCCCTGAGGTTGGTCATTCCAGGAGATATTTGCAAGCTAATGTTTTTCACTTGGGCTTCCCTGGTGGCTCAGTCTGTAAAGAGCTCACCGGCAATTCAGTAGACCCAAGTTCAGTCAGGGTCAGGAAGATCCTCTGGAGAAGCCCATGGAGTACAAAAGAGTCACACAGGACAGCGCACGCATGCGCAACAATGATGCAACAATTCCCCGCTGTCAGTGTCTAAGTCACAATCTTGTGGTGACAGCTGGTTCCTCTAACTGCTTCATCGATGACTCTTTCTGGGAGTGCCTTCTGTTGGTGGCAGTGTTCCAAATGTTGAGATTTATTTTCCTTTGTTCCTATTTGGAAAGTGTCTACTTTACATCTGTAGACTTAGAAATATTGGACCTCAAACCTAGGAGGAAGCATCTCAAGGAATTTAGTGCTTTTCTATGTATGGGAAGATGGGAGAGTCAGGGCTCATTAAAATTATTTCCTTGGTATGAGGTTGGAAAGAATGATGCTAAAGCTGAAACTCCAGTACTTTGGCCACCTCATGCGAAGAGTTGACTCATTGGAAAAGACTGTGATGATGGGAGGGTTGAGGGTAGGAGGAGAAGGGGACGACAGAGGATGAGATGGCTGGATGGCATCACTGACTCAATGGACGTGAGTCTCAGTGAACTCCGGGAGTTGGTGATGGACAGTGAGGCCTGGCGTGCTGCGATTCATGGGGTTGCAAAGAGTGGGACACGACTGAGTGACTGAACTGAACTAGTAAGAGGTACACAATCATCTTTATGCAAATAAGGAGAACAAGCAGTGGATGTCATGTGTACCCAATAGTTAGAAACCTTGTACTGGGTTGTGAATCATGCTTTAATTGGGGTAAGGAGAAACATGAATGGCTTGGAAATTATCTCTAACACCTATTTCTTGCTTCAGAACCTTTACATGTTTATACTCTTTTAATCTGTATAGCAACCCTCTAAGTAAGTACTATTATACCTATTTACAACTACAGAAACTGAAGTATGGAGAGGTTAGGTTACCTGCCCAAAGTCATGCAAATAACTCAGCTGGAATTTGAACCCAGGAAGCTGGACTCTAGAATCCATGCTTTTAACCATGTCCTAGACTAGCTTTTCTATAAGATATTTAACAAAATCTTTCTTGATGTCATTTTGTGAATAAAATAGAAAGCTGTTGTCTGAATAATAGTGTACTTTAGTGGATTTATAACTGCTTGAATGCCTGTACCCAAGTGTGCTGTGCTTAGTCGCTCAGTCATGTCTGACTCTTTGAGACCCTATGGACTGTAGCCTGTCAGGCACCTCTGTCTGTGAACCTGGCCAATATTAACTTAAAGTAAAGCTCCAGGACTCTGCAGTGACTTGGTGAGAACATTGGTTACCATGTCTTTAAATTTATGGATGATATAAAACTGATAGTAATAAAAACATAGGAAAATACAGTTAATATAAATCTTGATATCGAGGCCATGTCCCATACCATATACATTAGAATCTCTGACCGCAACCCAGAAATCAGTATTTTTAAAGCTCCCAAGGTGACTCTATAATAATGTGCAGACCTACTTAGAACCGTTGTTTTAAAAAGATGAACCAACTTCAACATGATCAGTTTCAACTACAGTACATGGAAAAGGGAGTGAAAAAAGATGTAGGAGATGTAAACTCATACAAAAGTCAAAACCATGATAGGATTACCCCCACCCCAATCTTAATGGTGTCTTGGGTAGGACTAGAAGAACTAGAGTATCTATAACAATGAAGTTTGCTCAACTGGCCAGAGCATGCCTGGAGTTTGAGAGAAATGAAGAGTTTAGGTGCTTTCATTTGAGAGGGACCACCATGGCCAAGGTGCACTGAATACTTTATCAGGGAGAAGAGATCATTAGAGGATTTACTGTATTAAAACATATGAATTATAGTTTTTAAATGAAGCTTTCAGGTAAAATTAAGATCAGTGAAATGGACTTTTCAGGAAGGAAGATTTTCACAAATGGACTTTTCAGGAAGGAAGATTTTCACTTGATATAAAGGACTTTACAATAGAGCTGTCTGAATATGAAGGGATTCCTTTTGGGTATATAGAATACATTCCTCATTGGTGATATTGAAGCAAAAAACACAGAATGTGACTCAGGTGTGTGATAAATGAGGATAAGGATTGGATGGATGGTTAATTTAGATGAGCTTCCAAATTCAGGCTGTATAGTTCAATGCCCATGTTTAAATTAATATATATGAGTGACCATTGGTTGATTGCATTAGTTCTGCATCTAAGAAGAGCAGCAGAGCACAGTGATAATGGAAGGAATTCCTGTGAGGTTCAAAGCCCAGTTTCACCACAGCTTAGCTGCATGAGTGTGGGTAAATTACTTCACTTTCCAAGCCTCGGTTTCCTGATCTTTAAAACAAGAATAATGATAAACTCTACTACATGGATTTGTAGTACAGATTGAGTGAGAATACTGTATATAGAGGCCTTTGCATGACAAGTTGAAGGAAAATAGGAGAAATATGAGATAATCAGAAGTTATTGTAGGAAAAGCTGAAAGGTTGCCTAGTGATGACTTTATGATTGGCATGTGGCAAGTGCTTTAATAAATGTAGTCCATTATTATTTACCAATTATTCTTTCCTGTGGTATAGCTGTCTTCTAGTAAAAATTAGGGTCTGAGAGATAAAACCTAAAGAAGGTGAATATTGGTGGGAGACAGTGATGAGAGTAGAGAGACCCAGATGGAGTAGCACAGCATAGAAGATTTTGGGTAGGTAGGTGCTACATGAAGAATTGGGATTGAGTGTGAAAGAAAGGGTTATTTTTAAAGGGAATCAGAGAACCTTATTGTTTATGACTCCTCATCTATTTCCATCCATTGTTTCATTTGGTCATTACCGTAACTCTGGGAAGTAGATAGTAGAAGTAGTATTTGCTCATCGTACTAATAATACATCAGAATCAACAAAAGGATAAGCAGCTTGCTAAAGAGAACAGAACTGAAAGCCAGACATAGACCTTCACTCCACAGCTTCTGTGCACCACACCAACTCCTTCTGTCTAGTTCTGTGTGGGCCCAGCCTGAACGTTTGCATTTCACTGAGAACTTACCAGTTGACTATAACCAATGTGTTGAGGTTTGGAAATTAAGGGAATGTGATCAGTGAGTTGAATTTAGTCCAGAGATAAAGTTTTAAGCTTTCCTGTTGATTGGAAGACAGCTTCTAAAGGTTAGAATGATAATTAAAAAATCAAGTCGTAGCTTTACCAGTCAATGATGTTAACATTATTATCACATTTTATGGGATCTGAATACTTAAAGGACTTTCTGTGTAATATAATTAACTATCCTTAACACACCTCATACTAAAAGGTGAGCATCTTTAGCATGGTATAACAAATTCAACAGTTAATAGAAATCACCATGTATTAAATGTTTAATAGTTCAGTGAGTCGAGAGAGGAGAAAAGGTAGCAGACTAAAGTTTGTGCTTTGATTTCAAAAGAGCTAAACAATATCTGCAAAATGGACAGAGAGAAAATATGCTGACTTATTTTTTAGACAATGTTGTAAGTCCCCAAAACATTGTTGTATCAAGCAAGACAAAATTTTATAAACTATTCTGCATACTCTTATTTCAGTATGTAGATTATAAGCATAGATGTGCCAGTTAAAATAATTTTTCAACTAATCAGAACCTTTAATTATTAGCTGTAATTGCCACAGTTATGCTTCTTGCTGACTAAGGTGTTATGTTTATTATTCTTATCACAATTGAATATGTTTATAAAATGCAAAAATAGTTAAGGTACATTTCAGAAATAAGCTCTTTACCCAGAGTTAAGTATTTCTATATCTAAACAGTATACATGTTCTATTAATGTACTTACCACAATGTGTATTAATTATTATTTTAATCCAAACAGTAAACATGTTCTATTGTTGTACCTACCACAATGTATATTATTATTTTAATACAAACAGTATACATGTTCTATTGTTGTACTTACTACAGTGTATATTAATTATTATTTTAATGTCTTCCTTTTCTGCTGGACTGCCTTGGGGATAGGAACTATGTCCTAATTTAAGTAGTGACTCTCAGAGCAACACTTGGCACATAGTAAATAATATCCTTTCAACACTGATTAAAGGATAGGATAATTGAATACGGAATCTGTGAATTCTTGTGGCGAACTCTATAAATTACTTGATATTGCTGCTCATAAAAATATTCATTCTTGAATTAAAATTACAGTGAGATACTATTTTTCTTACCTCTCAGATGGGCAAAATCAAACCTTATAATATCACAGTGAATTAGCAAGTATGAGGGCATGGGAGCATTCTCATGCACTGGTGATTGAGGTGTAAGTTGGCTCCTGTATTTGCAGGGCCACGTGGCCATAACTGCCGAAACTTAAAATATACATATCTTTGGCCTATCAGTTCTACTACCCCAGATCTGTTCAGCATGTATGCTTGCATATGCATACAAAGATACACAGAGCAATACATTGTTTGCATGTATCTGTATACAAATACAAGATTTTATTGTAACATTATTTATAATAAGATAATACAGAAAAAAAAAACCTAGTGGTAGGTGATGATAATTATGGTTCATTCATGTTGTTTGATATTGTCTTAGCCTGGGTACCATATAGACTGGCTAGCTTATGAAGAACAGAAATTTATTTCTCACAGTTTTAGAGTCCCAAAGTCTGAGAAGAGGGTGCCAACAAGATTGAGTGAGGGCCCTCTTCCAGATCCCAGATTTCTCATTGTGTCTTCACATGGCAAAAAGGTGAGATCCCCGTTTCTTTTATAAGAACATGAATCCCATTCATGAGGACTCTACCCTCATGACCTAAGCACCTCCCAAAGGTTTCACCTTTGAATACCATCACACTAGGTGTTAGGATTTCAGCATATGAATTTTGGAATCACACAAACATTCAAAGCTTAGCAGATATTATGTAGTAATTTAAAATAAGGCACCTCTACCTACTGTATAGCATACGGAACTATATCTAATCTCCTGGGATAAAAGATAATGGAAAGGAATGTATATGTGTGCATAACAGAGTCACTTTGCTATACAGCAGAAATTAGCACAACATTGTCAATCAACTATACTTCAATTTTTAAAAATTAAATGAATAGAACAAAGTACATAGTAAAATAATTATTGATATGGAATAGTGTACAAATATAAGTAAAACAAGCAATATGTGTGAAAGATATGTGTGTGCTTCCCAGATGACATTGGTGGGAAAGAATGTGCCTGCCAGGGAAGGAGATGCAAAAGGCACCAGTCTGATCCCTGAGTCAGGAAGAGAAGAATGAAATGGCAGACCCACTCCAGTATCCTTGCCTGGAAAATTCCATGGAGAGAGGAGTCTGGTGGGCTATTGTTCATGGGATCACAAAGAGTCAGGCATGACTGAATGACTGAGCACACACATACATACATATACTTACAGAGGGTGGGAGGATAGAGCAAGGAGGAGGAAAGGAGGAAAAAGGAAGAGCGAAAAGAAAGATGAGATAAATGATTTCATGAGATAAATGATTGCATAGAGAGACTGCAGACTGAATTCAAAGTGGAATTACTTTTAACAATAGTCCCTTTTGTATGGTTTGAAGTAGACTTTATTATACCCTTTTGTACATTTGAACTGTTTAACATATATATAGTTTACTTTTGAGAATAAGAGATCTATTCATATAAAAATAAAAGATGGTAGAAGTGAAGGGGAAATGGAAGAGATATGATATGATCAGAAATTATCACAGTAAAAGCTTACAGGGCTGCCAGATGATGACTTCACGGTTTCTAGCTACAGTTATTGTGTGGGAAAAGATGTAAAGCAGGAGCCATTTCACCAAGTAATTGGATGATGATCCAGTATGTTGCCCTTCCCCTTAACCCCCAGTCAAGGTGAAAAATTGGTGTTTGGTCAAGTTCTGAGCAGGTATTGCATTGACTCTCTATGATTATTCCTAGTGCCTGACTGACGGTTTGTTTTTCCTTCCAGAACTTGCTAGAATACACTTCTCAAGGATTCATGCTTTGAACACAAATCACTTGAGTGTCCCTCTTATAAGATCCTTCCACACATCTTACTCCTGAGTGTTCATTTACAACACCAGGGCCTTATGGGATTTCAGCTTTGTGAAATAAAAACTTCAAAAATATCCCAATGCAAGTCACACAACCATATTAAAAGGAATGGAAGAGAGAGAAAGACCACTTTAAAATATTAGTAAGGCATGCCTTAAATCCCCAAATAACAGTATTCAGTGCTGCACTGAGCTAACCCTGTTTTGTAATGGGTTGGTTTTTAAATGTCATACGTTTTGTTCTCTGAGAAACTCACAACTCTGGGTGATCTTACCTTTGGCATTGAATACAAAGTCATGATAAAATGATAGGCAGTTTATTATGAATTCCCTTGCTTCTAGGGGTTTAATGCTGAATTTGAATGTTAATTTAACACATTTTCAAAATCCCAGCTGAGCTAAAGTGGGAGTGATTTTATCTTATATTCACTATCAGCTTGCAGAAATGTGGCATGACTTGATTAATATTGTGATCAGCCGACTATTGATTAGACATTTTTCCTTCTGTCTTCTAGTTGGCCTAAATTTGGCTGTACTGCTACTTGCTAAAATATACTCTTAAAAAAAATAAAATATACTCTTGTTTTCATTTGAAGATGATACTACTGGATTTTCACAGAGCTGTAATATGTTGATCATATATATATATATATAATGATCCACAGATAATGACTGGCATTTATGCATTGCCTACCCAAGATTAAGGGTAAAGTTTGTGTTTGTGAATCTATATTAGAGCCAATTAGACAACAGGAAGGCCATGATATTAGTCTCATTAGTCCATGCTCTAATTGGCTGAAATAGCTAGACACAATCCTAGTTGACCTATGCTAATATTCTATGAATTTTCATCTTTCTCTGTCTCATAAAAATTACAGCAGATACAGAGAAGGGAAAGATGAGTTCCAAACTCCACATTAGACAGTTTTAAGAAATTTAAAAACATATCCAAGAATCAGCATGGGGATGAGAATACTCAAACCACAAAAGCTGAGCATTTTTAAGAGGAAAGAGAGATCTTAATCCAAATAAGTAAGTTTCATTCCTCAATAGGGGTTATCTCCTTATGTAAATATTAGTGCCTAATGGTGGCCTGCTTGTGGTGTCTGGAGGTTAGGGTGGCTGGAATAACTTTCAGGAAATAGCATTTTGGAAATCAAGCAAGCTATTTGCAGAGGGCCAGGTGTCCAGGTCTCCATGCATCCCTAAGAATCAGTTGGGGAGCTTTTAAATAGTACCAATCCCCAGGCTCTGCCTTGATTAAATCAGAATCACTGGCATGGGGGTGTTTTTAAAAGCTCTTCAGTTTGTTTTTCTAAAGCTGTGAGAATCAGTCGTTAATGGGGTTTGTGCTCGACTGTGCAGGTAATGCAGTCTTTAAACAACGACCACGAATGAGTTAAATGTGAAGGGAATATTTAGAGTTTGTGATTTGGCATCAGGCTGTCACAGGTTCAAACCTTGACTCTTGACTCTCATTAGTTATGTGGGAATGTTCTATAACCTGTATAAAGTCAGTTTTTGTATCTGTAAAGTGTACCTCATCGGGCAGGAGTTAATGGTCAAATGAAGTCACTAATGCTTCAGAGCCTGGCACAATGCTTGAAAACGTGGTAATTGTGAAACAAATAAAAGCAGGGGTACACCCTTCTAAGTTTTTACTCTTGACTCTTTTGTACAAAATGGGAACAGCATTAGCCAGGTCTGAACATTACAGGTTGAAAGCAAATGGATGCATGTTTTCTTGAAGAAATGGATGTATTTTGGTTTCCTAAATGTATTTCTAAAAATTTATTTTAAATAGTAATGATTTCCATCCTAAAGTCCAAGTTACATTTTTACAGTAAAAAGAAGAGAAATGATCCAGTAGACTGAGTTATAAATATTGGTGCCTTAGGACATGCTGATTGTTGTGGGAAACCATGGGGTGGCGGGATTCTTTCAAACATAATTACACATTTGAATTTATTTGCTTCCCTTTTATCTTGTTATCATCCTCTTTCTTTTTGTAGCATAAAATTGTTTCTATTACTTCATACCAAACATCTTGTCTATAAATGAATTTCCTAAACATTCATTTACTCATTCAAGTGTTTATTCAATAGTATTTTTTAAGCATAAATTTTGACCTAAATTCTTTTATCAGCATAAGGGGTGTATCCAACTGACAAATGAACTGGGTTGCAATAATTGATTTGTAAGTTAATTAGTAGCTTTCAAGTATTTTTTATTAGATTTAATATTTCAAATTAGGTCTGTGCTTGCAAGTCAGCTAAGCACTAAGTGGGTAAGAGGGGAGAGGAGATTATCAGAAGAATAACACATGATGTGCATAGGAAGAAGTGAAATTTAAACTAGTAATAGAAAGTAGTAAGGAAGAGGGACAGAAGGTAGGGTCCCAAAAGTCAAGGCGTATACTTTAAGGTTTCTGTTATAGCAAGATCAGTATTTAACTGCTTTTCTAACCTTGAGTTTGCATGGAAGAAAGTCCTCTTGGAGCCTAGGAAACTAAGACAAGAAGCTGTTTAAAATTCTTTATAGGTGATATTTATATGATATATCATCAAAACGGAACCCTTTTAAGAGTTATTAATGATTAAGCCAGAACCCAGGCATAAACTTGGGTTGCCTCATACTGGGATGTGTGGTCATTCTCATAAGAGTGTGGCCAAACTTAGAATTTTCCCAGTACAATTTTAAATAGATGAAACAAGAATCCAGATGTAGTTAGATTTAACAATTTAGAATTAACAATTTAAGCAGTCTTAACCTTGGAACACTTCAGTATTCAATCTCCTGCCTTCCTGATTGCTAATAGTTATGTGACCCTTTAGGAGATTAATTTGGGAGATTAGAGAAGACAAGTTTTCATATAAACACAATGTAACTTGAAAAATAAGAATGAAGTTGGGTAAGGAAATGTACTGGTTAATATCTCTTAACTTGAAAACACAAGGCTTATCCTCTTGGTTTTTATTCAGATGTTGTCCCTATAGTCTTGAAAAATGCTGAAAGGTTTACAACTGTTGACATATTTCATTTTTTAAGACCATTTTTCACTTTTAAGATGCTTTTCCCATGGAATTTCCAACTAGATTTGGTCTACCTCCAGCTATCTCAAACTGAGTTTAATCACCAGGAAAGTTCTATTGATTGTCAATGATGTTTGCTTGATTAATTCAGTTCTAGCTGTGTTGCCTTTTTACCTATGTCTTTCAGCATGTCCTAGAAAATTAAATGTTTCCTTTGGGATTTTCAGTGAATTTGAACTGAAAAGAAGGTTGTTTTCCTTTTTTTTTAGTAGAGAAGAATATTCTCATTAGTTTTCTTGAATCTAATTTTGACCCCAGTATATATATTTAAATGAACTACACTTTTTGAAGACATGTTTTAACTCCACTGTGTTTTTTAGGATTTAGTCTATTCTCTGTCTGATACTTGAAAGTGTTAACTACCTGAATCTTTTCAGAAGACATTGAGGGTTAGATTTAAGAAAAATTTGAAAACTATTTGTGCTACCCTTGTTTTAATGATCTTCAATAATTTTCTAACTTGATCTTTTATCAGGAATTTGTAAGTGGGTTTTAAAGATATAAATACATAAAATGATATGACTGTTTTTGAAGCATGCATGTTTAGTCACTCAGTGTGTCTGACTCTTTGCGACCCCATGGACTGTAGACTACCAGGCTCCTTTGTCCATGGGATTTACCAGGCAAGAATACTAGAGTGGGTTGCCATTTCCTTCTCCAGAGCATCTTCCTGACTCAGGGCTCCAACCCACATCTCCTGTGTCTTCTGCATTGGAGGTGAATTCTTTACTTGCTGAGCCATGGGGGAAGCCCATTTTTGAAGAGTATATATATCAATTGATTTCTTTCAGTCTTGCAATAAATTATCGTTGATCTTTTTGTTGTTGTTGCCCCAAAGTCTTTCCAATTGAGTTTACAGATGTTGTCTTTTGCAATTTGCTAACCAGTAATAAGGATTTCTGATGACATCAGTTTTGGGAGAAGAAAGTATGACATTTTGAGACCAGGTAACAGTAGACTTAAAACAAAATTATTTTAAAAAGTATTTATACATACAATAATGCTATTTTGTTTTGGGCAAAAAAATGATTGACTATAATAAAGATAAATTTTTAGTCTTAAGAAAAATTTATAAATGTGGCTCTTTCACACTGACTGCTCCCTTCTGTATGAAAGAGATCATCATGTGGTGAGAAAAAAACAGATGAGTGTTGAGTTTTTTGGAACCTTATCATGAGGCTGCTACCACTTGTCTGTGAGACCTTGGGTAAGTCGTATAACTCTCTGGGCTCCTAAGTTCTTCTCTCAACAATGAGAAGTTCAGGCTACATTTTTAATATCCTTTGGCTCAGTGATAAAGAATCCTCCTGCCAACTCGGGAGATAGAGGAGATGTGGGTTTGATCCCTGGTTTGATAAGATCCCCTGCAGGAGGAAATGACAACCCACTCCAGTATTCTTGCCTGGAAAATTCCATGGACAGGGGAGCCTGGTGTGCTATAATCCATGGGGTTGTCAAAGAGTCAGACGTGATGGAGCACACACACACACACAAGAACTTAAGCTGGAAAAGCCTAAGGATATGTTTCATGTAACATTTCATTGCCAATTTTTTTACGCTTCACATAGATTTCTAAAGATTTACTGCATTTGTAGTTTTAAAAAAGAGAAGAAAATGTGTAATGTGTTTTCAGTTTCTCTAATGGGCTGCCCTAATAGCTCAGATGGTAAAGCATCCACCTGCAATGCAGGAGACCGGGATTCAGTCCCTTTGTTGGGAAGATTCCCTGGAGAAGGAAATGACGACCCACTCCAGTATTCTGGCCTGGAGAATTCCATTGACAGAGGAGTCTGGCGAGCTATAGTCTGTGGGATCACAAAGAGTCTGACATGACTGAATGACTCACACACATATACACAATATGTCTGCTGCTGCTAAGTTGCATCAGTTGTGTCCAATTTTGTGCGACCCCATAGATGGCAGCCCACTAGGCTCCACTGTCCCTGGGATTCTCCAGACAAGAACACTGGAGTGGGTTGCCACTTCCTTCAATGCATGAAAGTGAAAAGTGAAAGTGAAGTCACTCAGTCATGTCCGACTCTGCGCGACCCCATGGACTGCAGCCCCCCAGGCTCCTCTGTCCATGGGATTTTCCAGGCAAGAGTACTGGAGTGGGTTGCCATTGCCTTCTCCGCACAATATGTCTAGCTGCTCTAAAAATATGAATAATTAAGTGAAAGATTATTAGTCAGGGAGCTAAGTTGCAAGAGTTTAATCATGTGCATTTTGTTCAGGCAAATATCTCACTAATTTTTTTCTGAAAGAGTTAAGCATGACAAAAGAACATTTGCTCTCTGAGAAATGGGGATAAACAGTCTTTGTTTTAAGATCTAGAGCATTTATTGTGATTGCGATGTCCTTCAGAAATATCTTGAAGTGCCTGTATTGTATGTTGTCATCAATATGCAGGCATCTTACTACTAAATATCCTATTCTAGACTTCATAAAAAATGCCCCAGTGCTGTGATCAGTCACCCAGTGAAAACCTGCTGCCTCTAAGCTAGACTAAGCATCTGCTCACAAGTAAGATTTCCTCAGTGTTCAAAATAAATCTTTTTAGTCACTTTATGGTAGCTCTGATATGTTCCATATGGCTTAAATACGTTCATTTAGGTGTGACATGATGTTTTTCCATGATGGTTATTCAAATAAATTTTTATTTAGATGTGTTCATTGGTTACATTTTTAATCATATAATTCCCAATTTATCCTTGTTCTGCATGTAATTATAAATTTATGTAAACAATATATCTATGTAGAAAGACTACATGATGATAGTCTACTTCAGATCAGATCAGTTGCTCAGTTGTGTCCGACTCTTTGCGACCCCCCTACTTAGGTAGAGTATAAATATTTTTGAGTGGTGAGTATGATTAATCCTTCTGCCTCTGTTAGGTCCATATTGTTTCTGTCCTTTATTGTGCCCATCTTTGCATGAAATGTTCCCTTGGTATCACTAATTTTCTTGAAGAGATCTCTAGTCTTCCCCATTCTATTGTTTTCCTTTATTTCTTTGTATTGTTCCCTTATAAAGACTTTCTTATCTCTCCTTGTTATTCTTTGGAACTCCGCTTTCAGACGAGTATATCTTTCCTTTTCTCCTTGACCTCTTGCTTTTCTTCTTTTCTCAGCTATTTGTAAGGCCTCCTCAGACAACCATTTTCCCTTTTCCCATTTCTTTCTCTTGGGGATGGTTTTGACCACCACCTCCTGTACAATGTTATGAACCTCCGTCCATAGTTCTTCAGGCACTCTGTCTATCAGATCTAATCCCTTGAATCTATCTGTCACTTCCACTGTAAAATCGTAAGTGATTTGATTTGGGTCATACCTGAATGGCCAAGTGGTTTTCCCTACTTTCTTTAATTTAAATCTGAATTTTGCAATAAAAAGTTCTTGATCTGAGCCACAGTCAGCTCTCAGTCTTGTTTTTGTTGACTGTATAGAGCTTCTCCATCTTCATCTACAAAGAATATAATCAGTCTAATTTCGTTATTGACCATTTGGTAATGTCCTTGTGTAGAGTCATCTCTTGTGTTGTTGGAAGAGGGTGCTTGCTATGACCAGTGTGTTCTCTTGGCAAAACTTTGTTAGCCTTTGCCCTGCTTCATTTTGTACTGTAAGGCCAAACTTGCCTGTTACTTCAGATATCTCTTGACTTCCTGTTTTTGCATTTCAGTCCCCTATGATGAAAAGGACATCTATTTTTGGTGTTAGTTCTAGAAGGTCTTGTAGGTCATCATAGAATCATTCAACTTCAGCTTCTTCAGCCTTAGTATTGGGGCTTAGACTTGGATTACTGTGATATTGATTGGTTTGCCTTGGAAACAAACTGAGATCATTAGTTAGCATTACTCTGCTGACAAACGTCCATCTAGTCAAAGCTATGGTTTTTCCAGTAGTCATGAATGGATGTGAGAATTGGACTATAAAGAAAGCTGAGCATTGAAGAATTGATGCTTTTGAATTGTGGTGTTGGAGAAGGCTCTTGAGAGTCCCTTGGACTGCAAGGAGATCCAAGCAGTCCATCCTAAAGGAGATCAGTCCTGAATATTCATTGGAAGGACTGATGCTGAAGCTGAAACTCCAATCCTTTGGCCACCTGATGCGAAAAGCTGACTCATTAGAATAGACCCTGATGTTGGGGAAGATTGAAGGCAGGAGCAGAAGGGTATGGCAGAGGATGAGATGGTTGGATGACATCACTCAGTGGACATGAATTTGAGCAAGCTCCGGGAGATGGTAAAGGACGTGGAAGCCTGGCATGCTGCAGTCCATGGGGCTGCAAAGAGTTGGAACCAACTGAGTGACTGAACAACAAATGATTAATCCTTAAAAGGCCAGAAGTAATTATTTAAAACTGTAGCAGTCATATATTTTCAGATATTATTTTCCCAATTATATAGGACCTTTCCCAAGAGTTTTATTATAAAATGGTTCATTCTGTAGGATCCTAATATTGCTTAGCTAACACAACTTTCCTTGAAAGTTCTGTGGACCAGAAAATAAATCATTTGTGTTTTACATTGTTTGGAATGTTAATTTTGGAAGGATAATAGGGATGAATATATTAAGTAGGATAATTCAAGTTAGAGTTTAATATATTTTGAATTTATAAAAGTAAAGTCATAGAAATTGAAGGATTACCTGAAAAATTTCTTTTGTTCTATACTCACCATCTTAACAGCTGTGATCTATTTTTAATGTTGAACATTTGTTCATTTCATTTGCACTGATCACTATAGCCTGAGTGTTCCATGAAACATACACATGAAACTTTATGGCCACCAGAAGATTAATATTTCAAAGTAGAATGGCATGCTTGTTTAAGTCACACATTGTGGGGTACACGGGCATGTTCTAGTCTTTATTTTGTATTGACTGTCTCAGTGTTCAATGTTCAGTTGACTTATTCAACCTCTCTGTGGTTTAATTTTTCACCCTTAAAGTGATAAAAATGATATCTGCTTTACAAAGCTTCCAGAGATGCTATGTTTATTACATAAAATGATGTCTGTGAAAGATATTTATAAAGCACAAAACAATATTTTACTAATATTATTTGTTCTTCCTTCTAATCATAATTGCAAGTCAATTATTAAATAGAAATATAGCCCATAATTTTCTGATATGCAGGAGTGTAATGCATGTTTTAAGAAGGTGAAGAGAGATAGTATTCTACCCCTTAGAACCCAAATGATGGTAACTAACATTGGGGCAATGAACCGACAAAATATTTTAATAAAGGAAAGATATAGAATATTATTTTAAGCTGACTTTCAATACCATTTCTTTAACTTATTTCATGCTTGTTGTAAAAAATGTTGAAAAGATTGCTGTGGAGAGAGAGTTTGAAATGACCATAGCCTTATCCACAAGAATACAAAAGTGGGAATTACAATTTAATTCTAGGGAGACAAGCAGGCATTATGACTATAAGATTTCATTTTAAGAACACAATACATCTTTGCCTATAGGTAGTATGCTATTGTCTAGATTATTCTTTCATTTTCAAACATTTGTACATAGATAAAAACTTATACATTTAGAAAAATCTAGAGTTCTTTATCTGAAACATCTGGTTAAATTGAAACATATTATAGTTCTTGCTATCAAATTTTGTTTTAGCCTTTTTCAAAGAATGTTCACAGTAATTTCGTGTTAAATTTCTGTGCTCCCAGTTGTCTGTTTTGCACCATTTCTTGTCAATTTCACACTGTAGAGCAGTGTGAAACTGACAGAGCTAAAGAAATGGAGGACATTATGACTACATACCAAAAATACATTGTGTAAAAAGCCAACACCCTAATTTATAGCAACCAGGGGAGGAAAAATGTTTAAAATCATCTTCTTATGTATGTGTATCTCAAAGGAAAATGGAAACGTGTATATGCTTACATACATATATGTACACATATACATAAACACACATACACACAGACATTCACATATATGGTAGGGAATTTTAAGGTAACTGAATCTTTTGATATGGACTACCTGAAGTATGTCCTAGGAAAATGTATTTAAAGCAGTCTTTCATTTATGAGTAACCTTTTCACTGAAAATTGACAACTCTAGAGTAATTTCATTTGACATTTCTAAATACTTAGGTGTTTAGAAATTAGATTATTTGATTGAACATTATGCACTGAACCTTTAGTCACAGAAACCTTTTTTCCTTACCATACCAAAATTTTGAAAAATATGTTTGTATAGTTTGTGATGATAGGTAAAATTAAATACTCATTCTTTAAGTTTGATTAATGTTGCATAGTTTACTGTATACAGTAGTGATATGAATTCATTAATTAACATTAATATCATTAAATTAATTATTAAAATTTAACATTATTAAAAACAATATTAATTCATTGTAATATTCATTTGCTTACATATATTGTGAAAATTTCCTCAAATTATATATGTATATATGCCTACAAATAGTGACATAAATTTTGAATTCATTTTTAAGATATATGTTGACTGTTAAAGATATTAAATTTTTTAATGATTTAGAGTACAAAAATCTCAGGTTAAGAATTTTCTGTAAAAATAATACATTTTTATGCACAAGCACTGTTCTGTGTGTTAAGGACAATAGAAACCGTCCCTTCCTCCCTTAACATCCCAGTTATGTCTAAGAAGAGTTATTTATTAGAATTTGGCTTAAAGGGTCAAAATAATTATTGGCCTTTAAGAAACAGCCTTCACTTTGATATTTCTGTTTGGAAAAGCATTGCCTTAGCCTCATCTGCTAGTCTTAAGCTGAAATATGTTTGAATAATGTTCATTAAGTATGATCTCTAATATTATAAATATTATGATGAATCAATTTATATGAATGCGTTTCTATTTTATAAAGTCTTAAACATTATTTTCTATATTTGTTAACTATTTTCAAGGCTTATTACTTAATAGAGAAAATTATAGAGTGATTCTACTGTGGTAGGTATTTCTATGAAGTAATCTAGATATATAAATATTTTTGAGTGCTAATTCAATTGAGCCTTCAAAAAACTTTATAATATTATATAATTTATCTCATGATAACTAAATTAATATATATATTTGTTCAGTTTTCTCATGACTTAAAGTTGCATTTTTAATTTTCACTGAGACAAGATTATATTAATGGTCATGCTGCTGCTAAGTCGCTTCAGTCGTGTCCAACTCTGTGCGACCCCATAGACGGCAGCCCACTAGGTTCCTCTGTCCCTGGGATTCTCCAGGCAAGAATACTGGAGTGGGTTGCCATTTCCTTCTCCAATGCATAGAAGTGAGAAGTGAAAAGTGAAAGTGAAGTCACTGAGTCGTTCTCGACTCTTAGCGACCCTATGGGCTAGAGCCTAAAAGGCTCCTCTGTCCATGGAATTTTCCAGGCAAGAGTACTGGAGTGGGGTGGCATTGCCTTCTCCAACTAATGGTCATGCTGCTGCTGCTGCTGCTAAGTCGCTTCAGTCGTGTCCGACTCTGTGCGACCCCATACACTGCAGCCCACCAGGCTCCCCCGTCCCTGGAATTCTCCCTGGAATTCTCCAGGCAAGAACACTGGAGTGGGTTGCCATTTCCTTCTCCAACTAATGGTCATAGAGTATATGGTCATAGAGTATACTAATTTTTCACATAATGTATAAGCAGTGACATTTGTGAGTCCTTGATTTTACTACTTTATTGTTTTGGTCTAAATTGATAACCAAGCAAAGAAACTTAGCTTAATTAATAAATTAAGGACATAGAGTATTTATAAATATAAAATATCTTCAAAATATATGTAAAACATAGATGTAGTTTTAAAAAAATACTCCCATATACCTATCACCTATTTCAGAAATAAAACCCTACCTCAGAAGCCCCCTACTTTTTTCTTACTTCCCAGAGGTAATTCTTCTCTGGAACTGTGTATTAACTATTACCTTGCTTTTCTTTATAATTTACTACTAAATATGTATATGACTTCAGAAGATGCTTATTTTTTTTATCTGTTACGTAATCTTCCACTAACATAGTTTCTGAATTTCATATTGTTTTGATATGTATCCATAGTTAATTCACCTTCAGTGCTTTTTTTTGTCTTCTTTTATATTCAACACTCCAATTTGTTTATCCATTCAACTGACGATGCACGTTTGGTTACCATCTTTCTCAGTTTACTTAGAAGCAGTACTGTTTTGAACATTTACATATATACAAATATACAGATTTGTCTAGGTTATATATTTATCTTCTGTAGGGTATGTTCTCTCCAGGAAGTGGAATTTAGGTTATATGAGGTTTGCATGCTCAACTTAAAATGATCATTTCTATGTTTTTTTTTTTTTTCATGCTGAAGCACAAGAATAGTACCACGTGCATAGTAGTCAATTACCATACATTAAATGAATGAATGAATGCCAAAGTAATTCCCTAAGATGAGATATCAATTTATACTCCAGTCAAGAGAAAATGAGCATTCTATTGCATCACATCCTTGGCAACACTTGAGACTGACTTTTTAAAATTGTTTACAATCTGGTGGTTATGAAATGCTCTCTCATTGGGGATTTAATTTGCATATCCCTCATAACTAATGAGGTTGAACATCTATTCATGTTTATTGACCATTTATGTTTACTCTTTTGTGAAATACCTATTAATATTCAATGACCATTTGAGTTATTTAAATACTTATTTGTTATAGTTATTCATGTGATATAGATACTAGGACTCCCTGTAGCTCAACGGTAAAGAATCTGCCTGCGATGCAGGAGACCAGGGTTCAATCCCTGGGTTGGGAAGTTCTTCTGGAGAAGGGAATGGCAATCCACTCAAGTATTCTTGCCTGGAGAATTCCATGGACAGAGAAGGCTGGTGGGCTACAGTCTGTGGCGTCACAAAGAGTCGGACACAACTGAGCGACTAACATACACACACAGATACTAATTCCTTTTCAGTTTTATATGTTGCAGATATAGTTTCAGTTTATAGCTTGAGTTTTCACTGGTTTTATCTCTTGAAAAAATCCTTAACTTTAATATAATCATATGTTTCTTTGCCTTTATGATTTGTGCTTTTAAAATTTTTCCCTACCCCAAGGTCATATAGGTTGTAAACATATTAATCTTCTGCAAATGTACATTTAGCTTTAAATCTTTTATCTACCTGGAATTGCTTTTACACAATCAACTTCATGCAGTTTTCTTTCTTCTATATAGATGACCAATTGTTCCAGAGTTCTCAGTGAATATTTTCTTTTCCTCGCTAGTTTTTAATATCGATTGTGTTAAAAATCAAGTTAGTTTGTCTGTCCTTACCCCTACCCTGCACTATCTTAAAATCTACAGACTTCTAAAATGTATTTACAGCTGCCAAAAATCCCTCCTTACTTTTCTTCTTCAGGAATTATATCTGTCTTGGCCATTTGGCCTTCTGTACAACTGTTAAGCATAATCTTAATGGGATCTGGGAGGGAGTGCCTGGACAGCTTTAAGAACTTCTGCTGGAGATGTATTTGATGCTATCATGCGGACATGCTGTATTTCCTCTGCTGTATCTTTCTAAGTAAACCTGGTGGTATTAAAGACTTTTATGTCCTGTAAGTGTGAACATCAGTCTAAACCCAAGCTGATCATGTAGAGTTGGCATTGCAACCCATTTATCAGTAGCTTGGCTCATCCCTTCTTCTTGATGCTCAGATGGCAGTAAGATAACATTGTACTTCATCTGCCATTATGACCTCTGGAGAAAAGACAGTACAACATGCCACCTTAAGGAAAAGGATGTGAAATATTTATAATGGATATATAATGAAAAAGGAGGAGGAAAGCCTGCCTCTTTTATTTGGGTACAGTAAGGGTTGGCCAGAGGCTTCCCTGATGGCTCAGTGGGTAAAGAATCTGCCTGCAATACAGAAGACAGAGACATGGGTTCAGTTCCTGGATTGGGAAGATCCCCTGGAGAATGGCATGGTAACCCACTCCAGTATTCTTGCCTGGAGAATCCCATGAACTGAAGAGCCTGGCGAGCTACAATCCATAGAGTAGCACATGCACACAAGGACTGGAAGAGACAGGCAGAGTTAGAGGAGGTCAGAGGTTTGTGAACATAATGGTTGCCTCCTTCTCATTTTGGTTGACTCATGGAATCAGAGTCATAGTGTTCAAATATGTAAATGGAAAAGTCAAAACAAGGGTCTTTTATCTTTGATTTCCTTTGAAACATGGGGTCAGATCATGGATGGAAACAGGAAGAGGAGACCCACTGGACTACACTGTATGTAGGCAACATGTAGAAGCCCAAGAAAGTGGAAGTGATGGACGGTGTGGTTACGTGTGAGAGCCACGCAGCCAGGAGTTCCTGGAAGTTCATGGTAAGCTGCTCAGAGAAGAAGATGCCTGAAGAATATTAGACCAGTTTTTAAAAAGGTACAGTTTTTAAAACACATTGAGTTGCAAAGTGTAAGTAAATTTGTAACCTTCCTAAATTTGTAATAGAATCATCTCCTGGTTCTGTTACTGTATGATTCTATGATTGATTATCTTTAAAATGAAAACAGTGATTTATAAAGAAACAATATACCAAAACAGTTATTTAAGAGTTAGAAATTCATAATCCTCAGTGTTTATTTTGATGATTTAGTGTGTAATGAAATGTAAAAGTACACTTAAGTATAACTCAAAGTACAGATGTTGGAATTGTTCTATAACAAGAAATATATATTTTTTGATCATAAAGTCAGGGACACACTTTTAAAATCTACTGTTCAAAACAAGTGAAGCTAAAAGTCTTATTATTTCAGAGTTAACATGCTGTGGATAAATAAAAATTTAGATATATGCATTCTGCATTAAAAAACAATACCTTTTGTGTTAGTAAAGATTGTTCTTTAGAAATGCTTGCACTTCTTATCATATTATACTTAAAATATTGCTATAATAATGAAGTCTCATTAATTCAGCCTTTACTAATTAAGACATTATGAATGTCACTGGCTTAGCATAGCATAAACATTAGGCTACCTATCAAGAAACCTATTTGCCAAGTAATTTAATAGCAAAAATAAGTCTTCAGATGACAGTATTAATCTGTGTGATGAAAAGTTGCTTTCAAGGATTTTGATACATGTATGCAAATAACTCATGATAAATTAGACATTTAAAAGCATATTCAGTTAATGTCCTTTTAGGAGCAGTGCTTTAACTGGAAGTTCTGAATAGTTGTGAAAATTTCTAATTTAATATAATCAAAGATTTGGTAGTACTGCTTCCCAGGCTCAGTGAAAAAGAATCTGCCTGCCAATGCAGGAGACACAAAAGACATGGGTTCGATTCCTGGGTCAGGAAGATCCTCTGGAGTAGGAAATGGCAACCTACTCCAATGTTCTTGCTTGGAGAGTCCCATGGACAGAGGAGCCTGGTGGGCTACAGTCTATGGAGCTGCAATGAGTTGGACATGACTGAGCCTGCATGCAAACTTCTCTTGATAGTACTGGTTTCACTTGGACATTCCTTTAGTCTGAATCAGTCATGGAAATGGCAACCCACCCTAGTATTGTTGCCTGGAGAAATCCATGGACAGAGGAGCCTAGAGGGCTACAGTCCATGGGATTGCAGAGTCGGACATGACTAAAGCGACTTAGCATGCACAAATTAGTCTTGACCATGGTTTTATATTAACTATCTGAGAAAATTTCTAATTTTTTTCATAAACATCATATGTTTCCATACATTGGGCTTCCCAGGTGGCACTAGTGGTAAAGAACCAGCCTGCCAGTGCAGGAGATGTAAGAAATGAGGGTTTGATCCCTAGATCAGGAAGATCCCCTGGAGTAGGAAATGGCAACCCACTCCAGTATTCTTGCCTGGAGAATCCCGTGGACAGAGGAGCCTGGTGGGCTGCAGTCATCCATTAAATGACTAAAATCTCACAGTTCGCTTGTTTCTTTTTTGGGTATGTGAACCAAATGAAAATTAATGGGGAAACATAAGTGACTCAAAGTAAATTAATAAATGAACTTTCATGAAATACTTAACCATGTAAAGGGCCACACAGTGACTAATTGACTCTGATTTACCATCTCTTGCTGGATCAGGGTTCACAGTCAGAGCAGCATAGTTTAATTCTGTTGGACTAATAAACTATTGAGCACTTCTGTGATTGGGCCCCAATCTAGGGCCTGGGCCTATAGAGATAAAATATGCCCTTTTGAGGCACCAACCGACCTTCATAGGGGGAAATTATAGTTGGCAACACTGATAATCTGAATCCAATGTGGAGTGCTAAGATGATGGTCCAGACTGGAGTCCGTGACACCACAGATAAAGGACTTAGGTGCATGTAATAAAATACTTAGATTATAAAGGGTTTTATGATTGATTAGTTTTGTTTCTTTTTTTTAATATTTTATTTTTTAACTTTACAATATTGTATTGGTTTTGCCATATATCAACATGCATCCACCACAGGTATACACGTGTTCCCCATCCTGAACCCTCCTCCCTCCTCCCTCCTCATACCATCCCTCTGGGTCGTCCCAGTGCACCAGCCCCAAGCATCCAGTATCATTCATCGAACCTGGACTGGCGACTCGTTTCATATATGATATTATACATGTTTCAATGCCATTCTCCCAAATCATCCCACCCTCTCCCTCTCCCACAGAGTCCAAAAGACTGTTCTATACATCAGTGTCTCTTTTGCTGTCTCGTACACAGGGTTATTGTTACCATCTTTCTAAATTCCATATATATGTGTTAGTATACTGTATTGGTGTTTTTCTTTCTGGCTTACTTCACTCTGTATAATAGGCTCCAGTTTCATCCACCTCATTAGAACAGTTTCAAATGTATTCTTTTGAATGGCTGAGTAATACTCCATTGTGTATATGTACCACAGCTTTCTTATCCATTCAGTTTTGTTTCTAAAGCACAACGTGAGCCAGAAACAAATGGTTTCATGGAAAGTGACATCCTGGTTAGAATTGGGCCTTATCCTCTGCAGTAAATTTTCTATAGATTATTTTTCCTCTAAAGTTTAATGTTTTAGGTTACATAGCCATTGCTTACTTTTTCTAATTACAGAAGGAACACATGCTCCATCTTGAAAAACACAAAATAGTAAATAAAAATTTCTTGTAATTCTACTGTTCAGATCTAGCTGTTGTCAACATGCTGATGCATGTCATGTGTCTTCTCTAGTATTGGAGCAGGGATCTCAAACCTTTTATCTACATCTGTACTTGAGGACTGACTTTTTTTCCTTATTGATTTGCAAGAGTTCTTTATATATTATCTTTACTCTGTCAAGCATATATAAAATATAACCTTTCAGCTTGTCATTTGCATTCTGATTTTATATTTCTGTCTAATATATTTTATTTTAAATTTATGCTTTGATATTTAAATTTCATATAAGATATATGAAATTGAATTCTATTTTTTCATTTATGAAATTCTATATCTGGTGTTATATTTTACCACTCAATGACCACATAAATATCTCTATATTTTCTTCTAGTCATTATTTTTTACATGTAAAGCTTTAAATCACAAGGAATTAATTTTACTTTGGCTATGAGTTTGGTTTCTCTTTTCAGCACAATTGTTCAAGTAATCTTTGCTTTTCTCATTGATCTTAAATACTTCCTCTACCATATAATTTTATATTTTTGATTCTATTTGGGGGACTTCCAACTATTTTTCTTTGATATTTTGTCTGATAGCTGGTATTATGCATTTGAAAATTATGATATTTTCACATAATTCACATATAGTCACATATGATATTTCACATAATTTCATATATCACAAAAATTATGATATTTTTTGTTGGATTAGAGAATATAGATACCCTATAGAAATGATTTGCAGTTAATAAGATTTGTATTTTATTCTGCCAGGCCTATTTTAGTATGAATTATTCTTTGTATTTTGTCTTATTTAAAATGTATTAGTTTAACACAATTACTAGTTTTGTGTGTGTGTGTTTTTCCCCCTCTCCTGAGTGCATGGTATTTTCATATTGATTATGTTATCAGATCTGAGAAATTGTCAAAATGATAGAGATGTTTATGAATTCATTGTTATTAAAATTTACATTTTGTATAGTTGCTACATAAAATCTGAAGCAAGCACTCTAATGTAGCAAAAGAAAGAATGTATCACTCAAGTCTGTTTGGGTCCCTAAATGCTCAGATTCAATTCAGTAAGTAAGAAGGGAATTTATTATCTAACAACAGGGAGGAGTTAGGCAGGGTGCACAGCTGGCTCAAGAAGATCAAATAATGTTTTTAGCCTCTATCTCCCAGGAATGTTTTTAAATGCTTGTTTGATTCTCAAACAAAGTCTTTTCATGTAGGAAAAAGCTGATCGCAGCAGCCTCAAACTCCTTTTCTGTTTAGCAGCCCCAGTAGAAAGAAGATTTCTTTCCCTTAACAGCCATATATAAATCCTAGGAAATTCTCATTGGCCTCTCTTGAATTATGTGATCTTTTCTGTGTTCCATTGGCCTTTCATGGGTTACATAAGATCGGAGCATCAGTAACTCTGAGTAGTAACATTGATTAGATCTTCTCTTAGGGATAGCCAGGCATGAATGACAGCCCCTGTGACTTGGCCTAGAATGGGGAAATCCCCCAAGTGACCTTAAGATACTCCAGTGGGGGTAGAAAAATATATAGACTCATAGGTAAGGTAGATTTGCTATGAACCCAGTGAAGCCTCAGCTTTAAAGCCTTTTATGTGCATGGACTCCTTCCAAAACTCTGGGACAGCCTTTCAGTATGGTCACATGAGCATATATTTTATGGATATTTTAACCACAGTCAGTTAAGAACACTGTTTTCTTCATCTCTTAACTTCCCTTCCATCTTCCCTTATGATAGGTGGCCCAGGAGTGGCCATACAGCATGTTTGGGATCTAGGTAAGGAGAAGTTGAGTTGGGGATACATTATAGTTTAGGGGGATATATTTATGTGTTTCTTAGTCACCTCCTTGCATAACTAAATTATTGATTAAAATAAATTAGCTATTGTGGTATAGCAATGACTTCTAAAAATACTCATATTGCATACTGGGCCAAATTGTTTGGTGGAGCAATATTACACTATGAATATCTCTTAAAGCAACACATTATATGTAAAATAGAAGGTTAAGTTTTAAATGTATAAAGGTAGAAGCTGGTTGGTAGAACAATCTTTAGTCATCTGAAGTGCAGCTTTCAAATGGAGAATTTGGTTCTTAGTGTATACATACATACATACACATAACATATATGTATATATTCAATAATGCAGCCTATATGATTTTAACTGTATCATACAACTTATAAGCTATTGATAATTAAAATATTCATTTCAACAAATCATGCTAGAGGAATGACTTTTTTTTTTAATTTGTAAAATGTAATCATTGTCATTTGAAGTAATCAGTGAATAAATACAGCCCCCAAATATAGTTTAGAAGTATTACAGATATATGTCAGGTGGTTAATTAATATAAATACTTTTTTTGTGAATATTGGTGACGGTAGAATTTGTTAGCTTTTCAAAATTTGGTTTTTGTTGTAATTTCTCTTCTCAGTCTAATACTTATTTCCATAGTTAATTTTATATTCCTTTTCTTAAAGAGAATCTCCAACTTTGTGTAAGTTTCTTTCTCCATAAAACTTAGATTGTAATCATAGCTACAGCACTCCACCATAGAGGGTATGATTTGAAATTATAAAGCATTAAAAAACACAACAGATACATAATGTCCCGTGCTCGTCTCTTTCCTACTCTCAAAATTATTTTTGTAAGCATAATGAGAATTAGGAAATGATTCAGTAAAAGTGAAGCAGACAACCTTTTCATGACATGGTAGATAATGCAATTCCTTTCAAATTTGTATCAGTTATGTCATTTTCCTACCTATTCTCCCCACCTCTCTCAATACCCACCCCTTCCCATCATCTAATCCATCTATTTCTTTGTCTTGGCAGAATAAGATAAAAGTGATGTTCTTAGGCAAAGGATAATATTTAAGGAAAATCTAAAGAAAATTGGTAATTTTCCCCTCAAAAGTTTTAAATTTTGTAAATATTTCTTTAACTCCATTCACTTTCATGGAGACAAAAATGGGAACTTCTTTGCTTTGAGGAAATAGGTGAAAGATCACTTGGAAGTAATCTTTTCTAATTGTATATAAATATTAATGCTTTTAGTCTATTTTTTTTAATATTGAGAGCCTAAAAATTTTTAACAGTTTGTACCTATTACTGTGCTGCATAACAAATCACCCCAAAACTTAGTAGCTTAATATACAGTAGTCATTTTAGTTCTGTCTCAGAGTTTTTAAGGGCTTCCCTTATAGCTCAGTTGGTAAAGAGTCTGCCTGCAACTCAGGAGACCCCATTTCGATTCCTGGGTCGGGAAAATCTGCTGGAGAAGGGGCAGGCTACCCACTCCAGTGTTCTTGGGCTTCCCTTGTGGCTCAGGTGGTAAACAATCCGCCTGCAATGTGGGAAATGTCAGTTCGATCCCTGGGTTGGGAAGATCCCCTGGAGAAGGGAAAGCCTACCCACTCCAGTATTCTGGCTGTATAGTCCATGGGGTCGCAAAGAGTTGAACACGACTGAGCAACTTTCACTTCGCAGAATTTTTATGGTTCAGTAATTTGGGAAAAGCTTGGCTGGGCAGTTTGGCCTCATAGACTCTCATGTGGTTGCAATTAGGCAGTAACTGGAACTGGAGCAAATGGACATGGGCCGAGCATCTTTATGCGTCCATCAGTGTAGTCTCAAGGATTCTCGGCGTGGTCTCTTCAGGAGGACTAGTTTGGGCTTCCTCACTGCATGGCAGCCTTAGGGGAATCTCATTGTTTATGCTGTGGTTTAGGGGGCCAAGTCTAAGTGTTTTAGTTTTTATCTCATCTGTATCACCTTTTATGACCTAGGCATTCATTGTCACTTGTTGTGTTCTATTGGTTAAAAGCAAGTCACAAACTCACCCAGAATCATAAGGAAGGGAATTAGGCTCTAGCTTTTGATGGGGGGATGGGAAGTTCCTAGAAGAGCATATGGAAGTAAAGACATCTTTGGAATACGTGATTTGCTATGCATTTTTATATAAATCAGATATATAATTTGTAGGCAGTATTTTAAGCATAGTCTAACTCAAGGATTTTTAATGCTCCCATTTTCTCAACAAAATATGGAGACTGTCCAGATGACCTTGCAATAGAACTATATTATGACATAAAATGGAAAAACAATCAAGGATTACATGTAGCTTTATAAGCATGTGAGATTTATTGAAGACATATTTCTTCATAACTGAGATTTTACAAATGGAAAAATATGACCTATTTAATTATTAAGACCATTATTCAAGCCCAAATGATACTTTCAGAATGCCTGTCCCCAAACCTAAACCTTCCCTATTTGTATGTTGTCACTGGAACACTGACTGGGCAGTTCTTTATATTAATTCTGTAGAGATAAAATTATGACTGTTCTCCCCAAATGACTATAAAGAAAGCTGAGCATCAAAGAATTGATGCTTTTGAACTGTGGTGTTGGAGAAGACTCTTGAGAGTCCCTTGAACTGCAGGGAGATTCAACCAGTCCATCCTAAAGGAAATCAGTCCTAAATATTCATTGGAAGGACTGGTGCTGAAGCTGAAACTCCAATACTTTGGCCACCTGATGTGAAGAACTGACTCACTGGAAAAGACCCTGATGCTGGGAAAGATTGAAGACGGAAGGAGAAGGGGATGACAGAGGATGAAATGGTTGGATGGCATCACCAACTCAATGGACATGAGTTTGAGTAAGCTCTGGGAGTTGGTGATGGACAGGAAAGCCTGGCGTACTGCAGTCCATGGGGTCACAAACAGTTGGATACACCTGAGCAACTGAACTGAACTAAACTATACATCACAAACATTACCCACTGAACTTAGCAAAATCATGGGTAATTAGGATTGATGGAGCAGTGTGTCAAAGTATCTGAGTTGATTCTTAGGCCTTGCATTGCATCATAAAGTGTAGGGCACAGAATTCAACAATATTGAAAAGCAGACATAATGTGTGTGTGCCAGTCGCTCAGTTGTGTTGACTCTGTGCAACAGTATGGACTGCAGCCTGCCAGGCTTCTCTGTCCATGGGATTCTCCAGGCAAGAATACCGGAGTGGGTTGTCGTGCCCTCCTCCAGGGGATCTTCCCCACCTAGGGATCTAACCTAAGACTCTTATATCTACCTGCATTGGCAGATGGGGTCTTTACCACTAGCACCACCTGGGAAACCCAGACAAAATATGGGCATAAATTATTTAAATGTGCACACCACTGCAACATTTTTAGTGAAGGCAAGACAAAAGCGGAACAGTAATAATTAACTCATTATTTACCCATCATAAACTAAAAGGAGATTTTGCATATATCAACATCAATTTAGTGCATTATCATGCAGAACAGAGAAATTTTGTTTCTGTGTTCTAGCTTTTATGATGTGCAACTGTGAAAGACTCTGAACTAAATTATTTCAGAGAGTTCTAGGTGCCAGGAATACATTAGTTTTCATTCTTAACTCAAGGAACCAGCTATAAATGTGATTTTGGTCCTAATGTGTTCTTAGAAGTTCCCTCTGTTTAGAGCCATCTACAGTCCCCCTGCAAACACTTTACCTCCTTGTTAAAGAGGCATTATTGCATGGTTGAGAATAAAATAGATTGCTGTGTTCAAAGCCCTGATCCATCATCTACTTATTGGACATCCTTGAGTAAGTGACATAAAAGGTCTTTGCTTCAGTTTCCTTATACATAAAGTTGGAACACTTTTTATATGTAGCTAATATGGAAAATGTAAAATAGTCTTTACTTTATGACCTTGTCATGGAATCAGCTGAGATACTGTTACTAAAGTAACACGCATTGGCACATGTGCTTAATAAATGTTAATTATGATCACTGTTATTATTGTTACTTTAGCCACTCACTTCTTCCCTGATGCCTCCAGCCTCTCCTTTGCCTTATTCTTTCTAAGTTTAATCCTCATCAGGTTTGCTTGACTAGCCATGGCTCCATGGAGGCCAGAGTAAACTGACTTGCCATTTCACTTGATTTTCCATGTTTAGCTCATTCAGTAAATCATCTGCCTGCAATGCAGGAGACCCAGGTTCAATTCCTAGGTTGGGAAGATCCCCTGGAGAAGAAAATGGCAATGCACTTCAGTATTCTTGTCTGGAGAATCCCATGGACAGAGGAGCTTGGCAGAAACAGTCCAGGGGGTTGCAAGAGTCAGACACGACTTAGCGACTAAACCCAACCAACCAACCAACCAATGTATTTATCACTCTGTTCCTATGACTTGGAACCTTTCCTGACATTACAAATATTTATCAAAGTGTGTTGTCTTTATAATGTCTATTCTGGAGGCTAGATTGTCAAGAAAATGAATACGTTTTAATCTTACCTAACGTAGGTAGGAACGACTAGAATTTTAAAAGATTCTTATACGTTGAGTGGGCCAACGTGAACATTTATGAATCAAATAAGAAACAGAGCCCCACAGCTCAGGATTTTAGTAACCCTTAGAGAGGGCATGGCAACCCTCTCCAGTATTCTTGCCTAGAGAATCCCAAGGACAGAGGAGCCTGGTGGGCTGCAGTCCACAGAGCCACACAGAGTTGGACACGACTGAAGCAACTAAGCAGCAGCAGCAGCAGAGCTCATCTAGTCCCATCCCTCACCCAAATGGGGGCGTTCCTTTTATAATATTTATTTATTCGGTTAGACAGTAATTAATATTTATCAAGCACCTATTCTGTGTCAAGCTCTCTGTGTTAGGCACTGAATTACCTGATAAGCAAATTTGAACTCTGTCCTCATAGAGCTTACAGTGAAATGGGTAAGATCAGTATTAATTAAATAGTAACATTTACTTTTTCACTGTGGAGGAGATGCTTAAGGAAAAATAAGAGTAAATGGCAGGAAGGATGGTTCTAATTGGGGGTGGGGGAGCAGTTATGGTGATCAGAGAAGAAGCTGGCTGAGATGAAAAATTAAATAGGAGTTAACTGGTTAAAGAAGGAAATGAGCATTTTAAACAAAGGCAGAGAGTGTAATGATGCATTTGAAGAGCTAAAAGAAGCCCACTGATGCTAGAGCCAAGAGGAGGTGTCACAGGAATTAGAAAGCATGTTGAAGAGGTAGATATAGTTGAAGAACTACTTCTCTTTCTTCCAACCCTGTCATTCTGTTTCCCACTTCTGAAAATATAATGGATTAGGAGGGCAATAAGAGTTTATAGGGAGATCATTAGGAATACAATGTTTCCCAAATGTTAACGTTCATGTAAACCCCTGGAGAGGTCTTGTTAAAATGCAATCTGATGAATTATTTCCGGTTGGGGTTGAGAATGTGTTTCTAATAAACTCCAGTGATGCTGGTGCTTCTTGTTCAGAAATCTTTGAATAGTAAGGACTAGATAAAAAATATATACGTGTGTGTGTGTGTGTGTGTGTGTATTTTAATCTAGGTCCTTACTACTCAAAGATTTCTGAACAAGAAGCACCAGCATCACTTGGAGTCCACTCCAGTACTCTTGCCTGGCAAATCCCATGGACAGAGGAGCCTGGTAGGCTGCAGTCCATGGGGTCGCTAAGAGTCGGACCGACTGAACGTCTTCACTTTCACTTTTCCCTTTCATGCATTGGAGAAAGAAATGGCAACCCACTCCAGTGTTCTTGCCTGGAGAATCCCAGGGACGGGGAGCCTGGTGGGCTGCTGTCTATGGGGTCGCACAGAGTTGGACACAACTGAAGTGACTTAGCAGCATGCATGCATATATATATATATATATGTATGTACATATATTGCTAATCACTGCATATATATATACACATACACACACACACACACACACACACACACACACATACACATATGCCTGCATGCTAAGTTGCTTCAGTTGTGTCCAACTCTTTGTGACCTCATGGACTGTAGCTTGCCAGGCTCCTATGTCCATGGGATTCTCCAGGCAGGAATACTGGAGTACTGGAGTGGGTAGCCATTTAGTTAATAACTACAAAGACCTTGGAGGAGTATCAAGTTGGAGTTTTGCTTTGGCACTTTGAAGCTGGAGTGCTTTAGAAAGTTCCACATGGAAAAGTCACCTAGAAGTGATTCTATAGCTCAGTGAAGAGATCTGGACTGGAAATACAAACTTGAGTCACCAACACATAGACGACAAATTAAACCTTGTATGAAGATCTCCTAGGAAGGGGATATAGAGTGAAAAAAAATTAGGAGCCATGGATGTGAGCTTTTAAGAGCATGAACATTTACTAAGTAGTTTAATATGTTTATCTTCTACACCATTAGCATATTCTTCATGAAATGGTTTAAATGTTTAAAATAACATAGAATAATGTAATAACACCATGTACCTACCACACAGATTTTTTGTATATTAATATTCACCATATTTATTCATATATTCAAGAATAAGACACCACTGGTAGACCTCACCCTGGAGGCAGACACTATTTTGAATTTGTTATTTGTTACTTTTATGTATATTTTTATACTTGAGATATGCATGTATCTCCATCTGTCCATGCAACCATGAAATATATAGCATTGCTTTGCATGTTGTCAAATTTTATAAATGTTATTCATCATGGATTGAATATTTGTATGCCCCCCACCCCAAATTTATGTTGAAGCTCTAACCCCTAAGGTGATAGTAACAGGAGGTGGGGCTTTGGGGAAGGCATTTATTTTTAGATGAGATCATGAGGGTAGAGCGGCTATAATGGAATTAGTATCCTTAAAAGAAGACTGAGAGAATGCAAAGAAGAGGGCACGCACACAGCAAGATGGCAGCCAGCTACAAGCCAGGAATGGGACAGTCATCAAGAATTCAACCTGTAGCACCTTGATCTTGGTCTTCCTTGCCTCCAGAACTGTGAGAAATAAATGTTGCTTAAGCCTCCCACTCTATGGTGTTATGTACAGTCAGCCTGAGCTGTCTAAGACACTTGAGGTGCTGCTGCAACAAATTCCAAAAAATGTGGAAACAGCTTTGAAACTGGGTAATGGATAGAGGCTGGAAGACTTTTCAGGTGCATGCTAGGAAAAACAGAAGTTGCCATGAAGGGACTGCAAAAGGCAATTCTGGTAAGAGCTCAGAATAAGAGTTCAGAAAGAAAGAACTGAAGACATCTTCTTAGAAAATACCTACATACCCATGAACAGAATGTTGTTAGAAAATTCAGTGATGAAGCCTGACTTCTTCTGTTGAAGTCTCAGGTGGAAACCAGGAACATGTTATTGGACAGTGGAGGAAAGGCGACACTTGCTATAAACTGGCAAAGAACTTGTGTGAATCGTGTTAGTTCTACAGAGAACACGCAGGTGTACACACGTTTGTGTACAGAGAACAGGCAAGTGATGAAATTGGTTATTTAGCTGAGAAGATTCCTGAGAAAAGTATTGAAGGAGCAGCTTGATTCCTCCTAGCTGCTGGGGGAAGAGAGAAATGTACGGAAGAAGACATTGCTAAGCAAAAAGGAATCAGAATTTAAAGATCTGGAAAATTCTCACCCTGCCCATATTGCAAAAAATGAGAACGTGTGTTTGGAAGAGAACACCAAGGCTGTGGCTGAGTGACCCTTTTATAAGGATATTAGCATGGGTGTGAAACATGGCCTAATCAGTCATTTCCACCATGACCAGGAATAGAAAATAAATTATCAGCAAAGACACTGCCACTTTGAACTAAAAGGGGAGGGGAAAGCAGGATGAACATAAGGAAGCCTGTCAATTTAGATCCTATAGGACCAAATCACGGAACTCTTGGTTGTGAACATTCACTAGTCTTCAAAACAAGGGGAAAATGATGCCAAAGGAAATTTAGAGATCATCAGAGCTCCCTCTTCAGTTTCAAAATGGAAGCGGTCACCTTGGTTCCAACAGGCCAGGCAGGGGCCACTTGGCCACGCCCCCAGGGAGCACAGTCCCCACCAGCGGGAGCCATGAGTGCAGTGCAGCTCCCACTGTAGTGGGTCCTGAAGGCAGAGCTGCTGCCCCATTAAGTCTAAAAGGCAGAGCATCAAACCAAAGAGGATTATTCTTGAGCATTAAGATCTGATGGCATTTACCTTGAGCACTTTTAGGCTTACTTGTGGTCCATCACCGCTTCTTTCTTTCCTGTTTCTCACACTTGGAATGTGAATGCCTATTATAGGCCTGTCCCATCACTGTATTTAGGAAACACTTAACTTGTCTAGTTTCACAGGTTCAGAGCTGGAGAGGAAATTTTCAAGGGGGTGAATCATCCCTCAGTCTCACCCACATCTGATTTCAGTGGTATTTAGATGAGACTTTGGACTTAGGCTTCAGCATTGATGTTGAAACTAGTTAAAACTCTTGGTTCTATTGGGGTGGAATGACTGTATTTCACATGCAAGAAGGACATGTATCTGAAAGAGACCAGGGAAAAATATTATAGATTGAATGTGTACCCTCAAAATTCATATACTGAAGCCCTTAACTCCTAATGTGATGGTATTTGGAAGTAGGACCTTTGGGAGGTATTAACACAATATTATAGTTTTACTTCTGTAATTTTTTTTAATCAACCAATATTTTGTCTTTGAGGTGTAATTATGCTTGTACAGGTAACAGCAGTTATTATTTGCTATGTAGTATTTCATAGGAGAAGGCAATGGCACCCCACTTTAGTGCTCTTGCCTGGAGAATCCCATGGATGGAGGAGTCTGGTGGGCTGCAGTCCGTGGGGTCGCTGGGAGTCGGATACGACTAAGCGACTTCACTTTCACTTTTCACTTTCATGCATTGGAGAAGGAAATGGCAACCCACTCCAGTGTTCTTGCCTGGAGAATCCCAGGGACGGGGGAGCCTGGTGGGCTGCCGTCTATGGTGTCGCACAGAGTCGGACACGACTGAAGTGACTTAGCATAGTATTTCATATGAGGTGCATACAATAATTTATATATCCATTCTTGTGTTGATGACAATTTAAATTATTCTCCTTTTTGCTACTGCAGCGAACCTGGCAATATGAATTCTTATGCGTGTCTCCTTTTGCCCATATGAACTTTGTTTTTTCAGGTAGATGCATTAATTGTGAAATCAATAGAGAGAGTCTTGGCCAACATATAGGAAAAAATGAAATATTATAGAATAGGTGATATTAAGTATAATACATGTATTAATGTGATATAATACCGTTTCATGAAATTTTGGTTCACCCACCTATCAAGATCTTTTCTTTTCTGAGAAATCTGATTAACATTAAGCATTAAAATGCTGGTGGAAACAGCCACAACAGACAAAGAAGAAAGCAGATGCATAGGAGGGAGCTGGGGGTGGAAGTAGAAGGAAACAAATATCTTCCAGTAAGACAGGAAGGAAGGAAATATAGGTTTGGATGACAGTACATTTGTACTTAAATTGAAGACAGTAGGGAAAACCACTAGACCATAAAGGTATGACCTAAGTCAAATCCCTTACAATTATACAGTGGAAGTGACAAATAAATTCAAGGGATGAGATCTGATAAGAGTGCCTGAAGAACTATGGACAGAGGTTCATGACCTTGTACAGGAGACAGTGATCAAGACCATCCCCAAGGAAAAGAAATGTAAAAAGAGAAAATGTTTGTCTGAGGAGGACTTACAAATAGCTGAGAAAAGAAAAGAGGCTAAAGGCAAAGGGGAAAAGGAAAGATATACCCATTGGAATGCAGAGTTCAAAAAAATAGCAGGAGAGATAAGAAAGCCTTCCTCAGTGATAAATGCAAAGACATAGAGAAGACAATAAAATGGGAAAGACTAGAGACCTCTTCAATAAAATTAGAGATACCAAGAGAATATTTCATGCAAAGATGGCATGATAAAGGACAGAAATGATATGGAGCTAACAGAAACAAAAGATATTAAGAAGAGGTGGCAAGAATACACAGAAGAACTGTACAAAAATATCTTAATGACCCAGATAACCACAATGGTGTGATCACTCACCTTGAGCCAGACATCCTGGAATGTGAAGTCAAGTGGGCCTTAGGAAGCATCACTACGAGCAAAGCTAGTGGAGGTGATAGAATTCCAGCTGAGCTATTTCAAATCCTAAAAGATGATGCTGTGAAAATGCCAGAAAATTTGGAAAACTCAGCAGTGGCCTCAGGACTGGAAAAGGTCAGTTTTCATTCCAATCCCAAAGAAAGGCAGTGCCAAAGAATGTTCAAACTACTGCACAATTGCTCATCTCATACAGTAGCAAAGAAATGCTCAAAATTCTCCAAGCCAGGCTTCAACAGTATGTGAACTGTGAACTTACAGATGTTCAAGCTGGACTTAGAAAAGGCAGAGGAGCCAGAGATCAAATTGCCAACATCCATTGGATCATAGAAAGAAGCAAGAGAGTTCCAGAAAAACATCTAGTTCTGCTTCATTGACTAGGCTAAAGCCTTTGAATGTGTGAATCACAACAATCTGTGGAAAATTCTTAAAGAGATGGGAATACCAGACACCTTACCTGCCTGCTGAGAAACCTGTATGCAGGTCAAGAAGCATACAACAGTTAAAACTGGACATGGAACAACAGACTGGGTCCAAATTGGAAAAGGAGTGCGTCAAGGCTGTATATTGTCACGTTGCTTATTTTACTTATATGCAGATTACACCATGCAAAATGCTGGGCTGGATGAAGCACAAGTTGGAATCAAGATTGCTGGGAGAAATATCAATAACCTCAGATGTGCAGATGATACCACCCTTACAGCAGAAAGTGAAGAGGAACTGAAGAGCCTCTTGATAAAAGTGAAAGAGGAAAATGAAAAACCTGCCTTAAAACTCAACATTCAGAAAACTAAGATCACTGGTATCTGGTCCCATCACTTCATGGCAAATAGATAGGGAAATAATGGAAACAGTAACAGACTTTATTTTTTGGGCTCCAAAATCACTGCAGATGGTGACTGTAGCCATGAAATTAAAAGATGCTTGCTCCTTGGAAGAAAAGCTATGACCAACCTAGACAGCATATTAAAAAGCAGAGACATTACTTTGCCAAGAAAAGTCTTTCTAGTCAGAGCTATGGTTTTTTCAGTAGTCATGTATGAATGTGAGAGTTAGGCCATAAAGAAAGTTGAGCACTGAAGAATTGATGCTTGAACTGTGGTGTTGGAGAAGACTCTTGCAAATCCCTAGGACTGTAAGGAGATCAAAGCAGTCAATCCTAAAGGAAATCAACCCTGAATATTAATTGGGAAGACTGATGTTGAAACTCCAATACTCTGGCCACCTGATGTGAAGAACTGACTCATTGGAACAGACCCTGATGCTTGGCAAGATTGAAGGCAGGAGGCAAAGAGGATGGCAGCAGACGAGGTTGTTGGATGACATCACCAGCTTGATGGACATGAGTTTGAGCAAGCTCCAGGAGTTGGTGATGGACAGGGAAGCCTTGCATCCTGCAGACCATAGTGTTGCAAAGAGTCGGACATGACCGAGCAACTCAACTGAACTGAACATTTGCAGGTGAGAGAGGGAAATGTCTAAGTTTTCTTTTGACATGTTCTCTTTTCTTTATGAAGTAAAATAAATGATATATGCTGGAAACTAGGATGCTAGTGGGGTAGATTTCTTGAGAAGAGTAAAATAGTCTTAAAGTTGCTAATGGAGAGAATAAAAGAGAAAACTTATTAAGCAAATGTAAAAGTTTACTAGGAAGTGTGAAAGTTGGGGATTGAAGACTTAGAATTATGGTTTTAATTATCAGCGGGAGGAAGAATGATTTTCTCTGTAATCAT